>NC_092508.1:106828318-107453318 GCF_047511675.1 Marmota flaviventris | reverse complement strand
CATGGGATAGGAAAGAATACCTAGGAAATGGACCAAAGCAAGAGTGAAGTCCAACAGGGCAAATGTCAAACACGGTAGTTCCATGTCCAGCATCCAGGATACATGGGGGTATGACGGGAGCTCCAAAAGCCTTGGGCATCACTGCCACTCTCTGTGGCCAAAACATTCTAATTTGCATACAGAAGGCATATTTTGTTTCAACTATAGATTGGCATGATTACAATCTTTTTCAAAGCTTAGCTTAAAGAACTCAGAATTTGCTGAAATGAGATTTTGGTTAGAAATTTTCATATATCCTTTCTTCCTTTTTTCCTTCCTTCCCTCCTGCCTGCCTACCTTCCCTCCTTCTGTACTGGGGATCAAATTCAGGGTCTCACACATGATAGGCAAGCACTCTCTCTCTCTGAGCCACTAAACTATATCCCCAAGCTCTGGTTAGGTAATATTTTTCAAAGTCCCTATGCCAGAGGGGAAAAAGGAAAGAAATAAAGAAAATGAATGCTGAGGGGGAAAAAGCTGCCTGATAACTTGAAATCATCTCCCCTCAATGTCTTAGGTCTACCCCGATGAAGGTCATAACCTATCTGAGAAGAGCAAGTATCATCTCTACAGCACAATCCTCAGATTCTTCAGTGATTGTTTAAAGGAAGAAATACCCGTGTTACCACAGGAACCAGAAGAAGATGAATAATGGACCCTATTTATATAGAACTGAAGGGGATATTGAGGCTCAATGAAACGCAACCAAGAGACTGTCATATTGTAGATGCTCAGAGTTTCAAGGGCAGCTTAAGGAGATGACACTGGAACAGCACACTCAGAGATAATGAACTAGAATTTGAAGACCGTAGTCCAAGTCTACTGTGTTGCCAAGGGTGCAGAATCTATTACTTTGTAAAAGAAGGTCAAAGGGTTGGTTTCCTGGGAGAAATTAGTTTTACATTAAAGTAGGAATAGTGCATGTTTTCTTCTGTTATCCCCGTTTGTTCTGTAACTAGTCGCTCTCATTTTGATTTCAATAGCCACCATCATCTTTGCACATAATGCACAACTTATCATCAGTACTACAGTCCCTGATCTCTGATGGCTGAGCTGCAGTCTAACACTTTCCTGTACCTTTACAATAAGTGCAATTCTTTCATTGTCTATTATTATGCTTAAGAAAATATTCAGTTAATAAAAGCAGAGTATTTTATGTAATTTCTGTTTTAGAAAAACATTATTACATGAGTCAAAGGACATGTAGGAATATGGATTTCAGCACCTTCCAAAGTTCAGCCAGTTATCAGTAGATACAATATCTTTAAATCACACGAGTGTATCTCTCAAGATATGTATACACCTGTGTGCATATACAGTGAATCTATCTTTACATGTTATTCATGCTACCAAGGGTAAGCTTTTGATGAATTAGAAAAGATGCTCTTTTACAGGCTATAATGGATGCTTTGTTTAATGAGCCAAATATGATGAAACATTTTTTTCCAATTCAAATTCTAGCTATTGCTTTCCTATAAATGCTTGGGTTGTGTTTGGTATTGTTTTTAGTGGTTAATAGTTTTCTAGTTGCAATTTAATTTTTTTGAATATGATACCTTGTCACATGTAAATTAGATACTTAAATATTAAATTATAGTTTCTGATAAAGAAATTTTGTTAACAATGCAATGCCACTGAGTGCTATTTTGCTCTATTGGTGGAGAAGACTTCTTTTTCAAAGACTGGGGCTCCTTTTACTTTTCTCCTCAGTGCAGAATCAATTCTCATATTCATTGTAAAAGGTCTGGATTGTTTCATTTTCCAGTTTTTATTTAGTATACCACATCTGCCCAATTCATCTGTTACTGTTTAAGTTAAATCCTTCTGGTGAGAATTAGAAATGAAATCTTTTTTATTCATTGGCCAAAAAGTTCACAAACAGCAGTGTTTGCTATTTAATTTTAATCAAAGGCACAAAATGCATCAATTTCTGTGTTCTGTTGACTTGCAGCAGTAACTGAAGAGTGTGAAATAAACTGGACTGTGTAGAGTCGAAACACGTCATGAGAATATGAACAGTGTCCACTGAAGTGAAAGAACATCCTCTCACTTTGCATATGGGATCTTACAGAAGATGTCTAAAAATGTAACCAAACTTTGAAAGGCAGAAAAATGTGGGCAATATACTATGTTTTCGTAGTTAGAAAAAAGGTTCATAGGGAACATGGGATTATCATGATATCTGAATACCAGGAGGAAAATTTTAAATGACAAGGAATCTCTCAGTCAGCCTCCTGTTTTGTCAAAGGATCAACCTAAAATTCTGGGTGTTTAGAAATATGTTTAACCACTGATTGGGTCTTCCGCTTTGCTTCTGGATGCTTTGGAATTGTGTCTTCACTGCTCCATTAGATTCAATTTACAATGGGAAAGGCTCTCTCTTCTAAAAGACCCATTTTAGGTCTTTTTCAAGAATAGTAAACACATTTTTTAACAAAATAAGTTGTAATGTTTAAAAGGAAAGTTTTGCCTATTTTATTAAGACGGAAATTTCTTTTTAGGCTAATTTGAAGTCCAACTGAAGCTTTTTAATCAATATTTTAAATTTCAACCACTAGAGTTTTTTACAATGCAAATTATTATGTTGTCTGAATGATGTGGTTTTATTGAATGTCTATTTGAGTAACATTTAAAAAGTATTGACCTTTACTGTTCATCATTTCTCGTTTATTATTATTATCAATGTTTATCTATTTTTCAATTAATTTAATACAGTTTGTAATGTGAAAGACATTTGTCTGGGACCCACTTTCACCTTAAAGGCTAAATAGATCTAAATGAAAACAACTGTTTAATAGGAAGGTGGAAATTTTTCATCTTTGTGATTCTTTGAGTTTTAGTAACTGGTCCGCTATATAAAGGAAATGCTCACCAACACATACTCACTGGTTACAAAGAATTCATGCAACTGAGTTTTCCCTTTCACATTTGCCCTTGTTATAATCGCACTCTTTCAAACATAATAATGCATTCTGAAAGTGTCCTGGATAGCAAACTTTCAAAGTGTTTATTTTCCTTTAAAGAAAAACACCACGGTAAACTAAAAATGCTGTAAGAAAATAGGTAAGCAATATTAACTCATCCACACAGATAAACATACAACCAGTAGCTTTTGAAGCTATTTTGAAAGACAAAAGTGTTTGTTTACTTTGCTTCAGCTAAGAAGATGGCCATTCCAGTGTGGTGGCACACACCTGTAATCCCAGTGACTCAGGAGGTTAAGGCAGGAGGATCATGAGTTCAAAACCAGCCTCAGCAACTTAGCACAGCCCTCAGCAATTTATTGAGACCTTGTCTCTAAATAAAATACAAAAAAAGGGCTGGAGATGTGGCTTAGTGGTTAAATGCCCCTGGGCTCAATTCCTGGTACCAAGGAGAAGAAGATGATGATGAAGTCCAACTCAAGAATTAGAGACAAAGAAAACCATGCTGACCTAATGAGTATTTTTTTTTAAAACTGAAGGAAGGAGATACTCCTCAAATGAATTATTTTTACTTCTGCTATCATAGAAATAGCTCTGAAGGTCTTGAAGAAGCCTTCAGTTGTGGATTTACTAAAAATAAATTACCTAAGCATTGGTTCTTGACCTACAAAGGTCATTTAAGCCATTGTTCTCCTAATGATGGGTTTTCAAACAGTGTTCCCAGGAGTGCATTGCACACAAGTCTCTAGGACCATTGAAATTACATGGCTTCTATAAGGAATTCTGAATGAAATGCCTGTTGTTTCTCCTCACATGGTCTGACCACCTTTTCTGGAAGTAGCCAGCTTTGCATAAGGATAATCTGACCTCTAGTGGTGCTCTGACTCTCTATTCTTTGGATTCTCTGCTACTAATGGTGGTTACCTACTAGAACCAAAACTCATCACATACACACTACAAACTAATATGAGAATGCTAATACCACACTGAAGTCAAATAATGGAAGACATTAGTAGGTGACTATGCTCTCTTAAACATGGTCCTTGGAAGGCTCCAAGGGCCCTGCTGCCCATAGCTGCATAACTTATTTCCTGGTGTCCATTTCAGCCTTTTCAGTCCCCACTCCTATTTCTCAGGACCACTTCCCAAAATAAATTGCATGTGCACCAATTGTTGACTCAGGTTCTGCATTCTGGGGAAAACTTTTCTTCCCATAAGAGCTTATCACTGTGAATATATAGAAAACAAATGCATTGAGAATAAAAATGTGGTTTCTTCTCAGGTTGGAATAAGTTATTTCTACCTAAAATTTCTTAGACTCTTAATAAAAGTGGCAAACCTATGCAAAGTGTTCCACAGGCATTATCAGATGAATCTTCTCAACATGCCCTAGAATTGGTATTATTTGCATTTAATACATAAGAAAATTGAATCTTAAAGAAGTATGGAACTTGATCAAATTTTTAACTAAGACTAAGTCACAGTTTCAGCCAGTTTATACCATGTTCTCTGTCATTCTCCTCTGTGATAACCCTGAAATCAGGAAAGAATTAACTCAAGTTCATCCCATCTGAAAAGGATTTGAAATATCTAAGCATAGAGTTCTAGATATTTTTTAGAATGACTGAAAGCATTAATACTGAAAGCCAAAGAATAACCCAATATACTGCCATGGCATTTTTGAAATTACATGAATGAATTCCCTAATATCAAGAGGGCATATGTATCATATAATATTAAATAATATTAAAATGTGGGGGTTTTTTTTCCTGTCAGAGCTATGTAAGAATTATTTCTATCTATGAAAACTTTTGCTCAGATGACCATGCCCTGAGAAGTCATAGTAAGTTCCCTTGCTCAGGCATTATTTCAGGGACATTCCAAAATCATTCCAGGAAGTATCCATATATGACAAGCAGCATTTTACTGCTCAAAATGCCCTGACTTGTAAACATGAAAATCTCATGCCATCTTTAAATGGAAAAGCACATTACATTATTGAGAGTCATACAAGGCAGCTACAATCCTATTTGCAATCTGACTTAATTTTTTTATTACCTTAAGCTTTTCTACCACTATAGAAAATAGATTTGCTTTATTGTTGATCACATCTACGAACAACAACTTTATTTACTTTGGCAACATTCCAGTGATTGTTAGCAGAGATTCTTTGAACTCAAAAATTCCCTCTCTCATCAAAGACAAGGTAAATACATTTTTAGAAGGAAACAAGTCACATGAAAGCATAATCTTGATTATTTTCTGTTAGACTTATAATTAAGTTAATGATTGGTTAATGTAAACAACACAGACCATTACCGCAGCAGTTCATTCACTTGGAAAGTCTTTGTGCTGATTACCACAACTTGTCCATATGTCAAACCTAGTACTGTTTTAACTGAGATACATTTGACATGAGTGAAATTTGAGAGTGAGAAATTCCATCCTGCCAGATTGCGAGTTAAAAGCCAACCAGCCTCAGCAATTTAGCAAGGCCTTAGATAACTCAGCAGGACCCTGATCTAAATAAAATACATATTGCTGGGGCTGTGTCTCAGTGGTTATGTGCCCCTGGGTTCAATTTCCAGAAGCAAAAAAATAAAAAAATTCCATCCTGCCAAGGACATCAAAGAAATGGGCTTCACATTTGTTCCACATTGAGGCTTTTTATCATATTAACTCAACTAATGCTAAAACTAAACATGCAAGATAGAAGTTATTATTTGCTGATGAAGAAATCAAAATTCAGAAGTTAAACAGTTTTCCATCAGTGTGTTGTAGCATATAAATGACAGATTCAGAATAAGAAATCAGACAATAATAACCTCCAGGCCTTTACATGTATAATCTCATGTATACATTTTTCTAACTAGTAAATTATTAAAGTCATTAAGCATGTCTTGAGATCGGGTTAAGCTTTCAAGTCCCTTGGTATTTCTTCATGCTTCTGTCTGTAAGTAACAAAATTTGAATTTTTAAATGGTTAAATACTTGTGACATAATATGTTCTTAACAATCATCTGGAAGTTCCTTAGATATGCAGACTTTCAGGTAGCCCTCCCTCCAGAATCAGAATCAGAATGTTAACATATCCTCAGAGTAATTTGTACACACATTAAAATTTGAGAAGCAGCGATTTAAATAAGAACTTTTATCATCTCACATCACAAGAAAATTCAAGTTGGATGTTTTGAGGGCAGTTTAACAGATCAATAATGGAATCAAATCATGGTCGGTCCCCAACTTTCTATTTCTACAGCTTTAGTCTGTTTTCTGTCTCTTGAAATGTCTTCATATAAATAAGTTGTCCTCAGCAATATCTTCTTTCACAACCTGTCTTGTATCAGGAAAGGTCATTTTCCCCAGAAATCTTGAGCACAATTGATTTTACAGTCTTTTCGTCCGCCCTTTAGTTGCAAGCCCCTGTCTCTAACACAGGGAGGCTGGGAAGTGACACATCTGAAGCTGCACTCTCTTTAGTGAAGGTGCAACAAGTAAGGAGGGTGGGAAAGTGAACATAATTGTAAGTACAACGTGTGACCCAGAAGAGACAGATCTACCTACCCACGGCAATGAGATCAACGATGCTGGCCTTTCATCTACAGAAATCCCCCAAGCTGCTGAGCAATGTTTTATATAACCCTTCCCTTGAAGGTGTCTTACTTCTCCTCCCGGAAGACCCTCAACATCTGTTTTACCCCTGTTCCTGAGAGTCAGCACACTCCTTCCTAGTCCACATTTTCTATTTTCTTCCCTGCTCTTCATCACTGACATGTTTTCCAATGCAGGCAGGTAGTCTTGAAATGAGATTGCCGTCCCATCTTGCAGCCTTTATTTGCTCTAACACGATTTATGATACCTTGATTATCTCCATATGGTTTGAATTGCTAGGCACGCCATTTATTCTCCTGATTGATGGATTGTGGAAGGTATTTATATTGATGGGGAAAGAAAAGGCCTGACAAGGAAACACAGGTAACACAACTTCTCCATTCACATACACTTTTTAATGGATCTAATTCTCATTACATTCCAACATCTATCCCTGAGGACACCATGTGTGACTTTTAATGATCTGTGTAGTGTAATTGGATTTTTCAAACCCTTGGATAGAACAAATTACAAATTCCCTTGCCCAGATAAATAGAAATTTTCAACTTTGAGGCTGTCTTCAAATCATGAAATACCAAAAGGATATTTTGTGCCTATTATGTGCTCAATATTGTGCTGTATGGTACAGCATTAAGATCCTTTTTCAAAGACTTAATCTAATTAAGTATGGTCTAATGTGTAATTTAGTCAAATGGGTATTTTAGTCCAAATGCTATAGCCAAATGAGTCATCATTTACTAAAAAGTATCACCATATTCAATCATGTTTTGGTTTTCATTGAGTCATTTTAGTGCACACCTAATTAAATATGATATTCCCTTGGACTTACCAACATTAAATAAATATACAAACCTACATATTTTATTCAAAAGGGCTCCATAACCCACTTTCATTTATAT
Organism: Marmota flaviventris; assembly: GCF_047511675.1. Taxonomy (NCBI): domain Eukaryota; kingdom Metazoa; phylum Chordata; class Mammalia; order Rodentia; family Sciuridae; genus Marmota; species Marmota flaviventris. The sequence continues at coordinate 107,445,844 of NC_092508.1, read as the reverse complement.
AACAATTGGTCTCTCTGCAGTTTCCTTTCCCACATTTAATTTCAGGGAAATTTTCAGTCGAGTTCTGCTACTGTTTCAGAATTATTTCTCAGTCCAAATCACCTATAGCAGAGGGACATTGAGATAAAGTAATATTTAATTTTGTTTTGTTATGGTGTCTGGTTTATTTGAATGAATTTATTAAGAATAGAAAAAAAAGAATTCACATCCTTGAGAACAAAGATATTTTCACAGAGTAAAAATAATAAAATAAAGTACTGCCCCAGCCTACCACCTGACTTTGGAAGTCAGTTGTGTTTCTACTCAGCATGGATTCAGAGCCAGCCTCACACAATGTGCTTCACTTTTTCTTTCAATGGTTCCCTCATTCTCCCAGATCCAGGAGATCATATACTTTGCATGTGTTTCTTTGCCTCTAGGTTGATAGCTACTACTAAAATAAGTTAAAAATTTTTGTATGTGTAACATTTTTTAATTTAAAAAAATATTTTAATACATAATATTTGTACACAGTTTTGAGGTAGATTGGATGGTTTGGTTCACATGCGCATTGGGTGGTTGATCAACTTAGGTTAATTGCCCTAACCATCACTTTAAACACTTATCATTTCTTTATGATAAATACATTCAAGTTCATCTCTTCTATTTTGAGATAAATAATGCATTATTGTTTATTAAAATCATCCTGAAGTATCAGAGAATACCAGAATTCCTTTCCTCCATCAAACAACAACATTTAACCTCTTACTGGCCTCTCCCCCTCACCCATCTTTATTTTCCCTTTGTTCTACTATCAACTTCTATGAGATCTACTGTTTTTGTGTCCACTTGTGAATGTGATCATTCAGTGACTGTCTTTCTGTGCTCTACTTATTTAGTTTTTCAAGTGCATACATATTATTGCAAATGATAAAATTTGATGCTTTTTATGGCTGAATTAGGTTGTGTTGCATATATGGACTTACTTTTTTAAAAAATGCATTTACCTATTGATGGACATTTAGGTGGATCCCACTCCCTAGCTGTAGTGAATGTCCATTCTTACTCAAAGTGATTTGTGGAGTCAGTGCTCATTCGTCACAAAATTAGAAGAAAAAACAATTTTGAGATTTGGAAGAAACCATAAAAGATCCTGAACAGCCAAAGCAATCTTGAGCAAAAGTAACAAAGTAACAAAAGTAACAAAGCTAGAGGACTGCAATACCACACCTCAAAATATTGAAATTATGTTAACTTTGTCTAAACTCTAAATAATAGTGGGTGATTTTTTTTATACTTATTCACTTTCATGTCTAATTCTAATATGTTGATCTGAATTATTTTCGGTTACCTTCAAGTCTCAAATCCCCCCCTCATTAGTGTTTCATTAAATATAAAATATTGTTCACATGTACTTTTATGTGTTTTTATCTATTTATTTACTTATTTATTGGGGTACCATAGATTGAACTTAGGGCCACTCAACCCCTGAACCACATCCCCAGCCCTGTTTAGTATTTTATTTAGAGACAGGATCTCACTAAGTGGCTTAGCACTTCATTTTGCCCAGGCTGCCTTTGAGCTGTCGATCTTCCTGCCTAAGCCTCTGAGCCACTGGGATTACAGGTGTGTGTCACCGCACCCGGCTTCGCATGTACTTTTAAATGAGCATGATCTAAGTTATACTATAACCAATTCATAATTTTCTGGGTAAATAAAACAATGAGAATAATAGTAAGAAGTAACATTACCTCTTTGCTTAGTTTGCACCAGTCCTTAGAATAAGCTTATTCATAGACTTATTTGAACTTTCAAACAAGTGAACTAAGATCATAATGTCACATTTAATATGAAGAAACTGTAAATTGAACAAACTGAGTTATGAAGGTCAAAGTAAGGCATACTTGTTAGTGAAGTAGAAGAAAAACATTATTCAGTGTTTGTCACTCACATGAAGTTATCAGAGTCGGGTGAGCACTCTTCTACCTAGGCCATCTGAGCAGGTGGCTGCCAAGCTGAACCCTCAGGGGAAGAGAAGGCTGAGGAAATAAGAGTGTCAGCTTCGATTGCCCTCTCTCTGAAATGACACTTATCACATCTGCTTGCAGACCTTTATTCAGGACAGCTCTCAGAGGGCCCCACCTGCCAGCAAGAGGGTTGAGAAATTCAAGGGAGCAAATGAAGAATTTAGTGAGCTGACATGGAACAATCTACCTTTCTGAATGTCAAATGTTTTACTTGCTCCTTTAATTCCCCTACACATAGAACCTAATCAACTCCACCTGCAATAAAGACAACCTCAATCCTTTGAAGCTCATAACCCAGAGTTTCTGGATGCTGAGAAGTAGTCTTAATATCAAAGCCATATAAAGCTCATTTTTAGCCTCATAATTTTGAACATAAAACTGTATTTTCTTTCCTCCACACTCCTAATATACATCAACAACAAGGATAGAACAATCAAAATAAATAGTCTCATTTGAAATGGGAAAAAAATGCCAAATCTGCCTTCAGGAGTAACACAGCTTTCCTAGCCACCTTCTGGCTGTAGACAAATGAGAGTCCACATATCCATCAAATATCTTCCCTTAAATAATCAAATGTTACTTGAAATACAGACTCAAATGCATTTAATATTGGGAAGAAGTTAGTATCTTTCTATTCATTTACTTAACTTTCCAACAACCCTAAAGTCAAAAATTAAACTTAAATTCATTTTCACATATCATTTTAGAACCTATAAGGTTTTGTTTCCATGCTGAAGATGGAAACCAGGGATTTGCACATGTTTAGCAAGTGATCCTTCAATGAGCTCTGCCCCATCCATTTTTTAAAATTTCTTGTTTTATACAGAGGCTCACTAAATTGCCACGAATGGTCCCAAACTTGCCATCTTCCATGCTCAGCTTCCCTAGTATCTGGGATTACAAGCATGTGCCACCACACCTAGATGGAATCCTAAGTATTGTCGTGTGGATAGCTTCTCATTCCCTCAATATATTGACAGCTAATTTATCACTATTTGTAGCAAAGAAGGAAATACTACACCCTTAATATGAACTTTATGTTAATCTTCTATTCAAAGAAATGAGTTATTAGACTTCCAGTTTCTCATTCTGATCAATAACTAAACTTCCTGAACTCTGAGAAGACCCAGATAGCTGAACAGTAAGACCTGTTCCTCAAATTTGCTTTTAAATGAGACATACTTCATGGATTATACAATGCTCTTATTTATTTATTTATTTATAAATATATATATATATTTTTAAAGAGAGAGAGAGAAAGAGATTTTTAATATTTATTTCTTAGTTTTCGGCGGACACAACATCTTTGTTTGTATGTGGTGCTGAGGATCAAACCCGGGCCGCACGCATGCCAGGCGAGCGAGCTACCTCTTGAGCCACATCCCCAGCCCACAATGCTCTTTTTTAAAGTGAATGATTTTTTGGTTGTTTTTAAGTATGTTTACTAAACTGTATAAAAATTACCTTAATGTTCACCTTTGCTTAAAGACTTCCTATATATAACCTTTCGTCATCTTCCCTGCCTCTGTGAAACTAATCAATAAACAAATATTCTCCAAAGTCTGCTTCTTTAGGAGTGAACATTGCAATGGAGACACAGGTGGATGCATATCTAAGAAGGTAAAGGCCTGTAAAGGTAAGATGAAGAGAGTTACGTAAACTGTTTCAAAACAACTCTCCTTAGCTAAAAGGATCCATAGCAAGGCTTGCATGATCCAGGATGGACAGGCAATGTCTGGGAAGATGTCCTTGTAGGAATACATTTCTGTGTAAGTCTACAGTATTCTTTGTGCAGGGCTGTGGTTTCTTGAGGAGAGGAGTCCCTGGTAATAGTACTTGTTATCAGTCATGCATGCTGAGATACCCTCCTTTTCACCTTCCAGCTTTTCTTCTTTGTTAATATTTGACACAACGAATATATTTTAGTTTTGACACTGTGTTTCTGCAGCCCCTGTGGTTTTCTTTGAGCTTACCAATTCTGAAATTTTAACATAAATTCAATCACATAATATTTGGACTTTATTAAATGGCTTCTTTTATTTAGCATGATGTTTTCAAGGTTCATCTATGTTTAAGCATATGTTAATACTTCTTTCATTTTCATGGCTGAGTGATTTCCTTTTGTTTAGACATTCCACATTTCTTTTATTCATTTATTGGTGGGTAAAATTGGTGTCTGGGACACTTAGGGACTTTAATGAATAGTACTGCAATAGTGCAGTCTGCAAAGTGCACATTGATATGTAAGTTTGTATGTGGCATGTTTTCAAATGTCCTGGCTGCATATGTAAAATGGGAGTTACTTGACCATATGGTAACACTATGTTTAACATTTTAGGAATTGACAAGCTATTTTCCTGTACTATTTTCCATTCCACCTGCAATGTGTGAGGACCACATTTTCTCTGTATCTAGCCAACACGTGTTATTTTCCATATTTCTTTATTATACTCAGTCTAATAGGTGTGAAGTTTTTCATTGTGTTTTTGATTTGCATTTCTGTAGTGACTAAAGAAGGAGAATATCTTTTCATTGTTTACTGTCCATTTGTATATCTTTAGAGACATATCTAATCAAAATATTTGCCCATTTTTAATTAGATTGTCCTTGTAAGAGTCTTTTTTTATATTCTGAATAATAATCTCTTATCAGATACATAATTCACAAACAATTATTAATATTATGTGGGTCTTTTCATTACTTGATGGCATTTTGTATCTTAAAGGCTTTCATTTTGATGAATTCCAATTTTCTGTTTATCCTTTCTCTTTTATGCTTTTGGTATCATACCTAAGATTCCATTGCCTAATGCAAAGGTCAGAAAGATTTATGCTGTCTTTACTTCTATGACTTTCATGGTTTTAACTTTTATACTTAGATCTAACCTTCTATTTTGAGATAATTTTTGTATATGCTGTGACACTGACATTGAAATTTGTTCCTTTGCATATGGTTAACCAGTTGTCTCAATACATTTTGTTGAAAAGCCATTGTTTCCTCTGAGTTCTCTGGACAGCCTTATAAATCAGTTGACCACAAGGATTTATTTCTGTAGTCTCAATTCTGTTCCATTGTTCAATATGTCAATACTTATGCTAGTGCTATATATCATTAATTATTCTAGTTTTTCAGTAAATTTGGAAGTTTGAAAATATGAGTGAATGCATTAGTTAGTTTTTCATTATTGTGACCAAAGTGTCTGACACAAACAACGGAGATAAGTTGAATCAATAGATGGTTTTGATAAGTATCAGTGACTTAGCAATATTAAAACTTCTAATCCATGAACATGTCACTTATTTGTATTCTTTGATTGCTTTCAATAATATTTTGAAGTTTTCATTATAAAAGTTTTACAATTATTTTTTAAAATTTATTTCTAAGACTTTTTCTTTTTAATGCAAATGTAAATTGAACTATTTATTTCATTTTGCATATCTCCTGTATGAAATACAAATGACTTCTGCTTATTGAACAAATACCTCAAAATTTTGATGAACTCATTTATAATCCTTTAGGAATGATTTTAGAAATGTCCTTAAGATTTTTTTACATATATCTGATTTCATATATAGAAAAATTTATATATATATATATATATATATATATATATATATATATATATATATATATTAAATTTGGAGGTGAGATGTCCCACAAAAGCTTATGTGTGAGACAATGCAAGAAGGTTCAGAAGAGAAATTATTGGGTTTTAAGAATCTTAACCCAATTCATCAAAATAAAAGCTTTTGAGCTACAAAATGCCATCAAGTAATCCCCTGATAGAGATTAACTTGTAAGTGGCAAGCCCAAACCCACCTCAAACTCAAGGGAGTAAAGGTCTCTTGAGAAGAAACCAGTGGGGCACCCTTCTTGCACAAGGGGAACTAGGAAGTTTTTTCAACATGCTCAGCCACCCAGACACTCAGAGGCTGCTGCAGCAAGAGTCCCTGATGGCTGGGCTACAGCTCAAGATGGCAGCAGACCTTGGTATCAACCATGTGGTGCTGGTTCTGCAGGAAGGCAGGATACTGGAGTTATGGGTTTATGGAGGCTTCCACCAAGATTTCAGAGGAAGGCCTTGAAAGCAAGGCAATGCTGGAGTCCCTGTAGTCATGACCCTAACAAGGCAAAATGTGGAGATTTGGAGGAAGCCAAAGCTGCAGTGGAGACGCCTCGGATTAACAAATGCCAGTAACATGGGACATCATCCTAGGAAAGCTTCAGTAACTGAGCAGAGACAAGCCAACAAAAAGACCTCTTGGGCTACAACAAACAAGGCCACAGGGATGGAGCTACACAAGCCCTTGAAAGAGAACCTCATGATGCCATGTGCCCCAATACTGGACATGGAGCTATAGGACTTGTTTGCCCACTTGTATTTGGGTCATGTTTTGATTCTGTCACTTCTTTTTTGTGTGGATGGAAATATTTACTCTGTACCTTTATGTATTGGATACTTACAAATTACTTTTACTTTTAGAAGAGCTTATAATATGAGATTGTCTTGAACCTCAGAGAAGACTTTGAACTTTAACTTTGAGCAATCTCAGCACTCTTGACTATGGGGACTCTTGAAAATGGAAAAACTGTATTTTGCATTGTGAGATGGTTGTGAACTTGATGTGAGTTGTCCTCCTTTACAATTGTGCTTGTTGGGTCTTTAAATCACAACAGTGAAAAGGCTAACTAAAATTTTATACATATATATATATTTTTTTTTCCTCCTTTTTCCATTTTGTGAAGTGTTTTGTCAAAGGATTTTCTGCATCTTGAGAAATGATGAAAGTTTATATCCTTTAATTTTTAATCTCTCATTCTATTAATAAGATATATTATGGGAACTTCACATATTAAACCAAACCTGCATTCCTGGAATAAATATCAGTCAGGAAGGGTGTTTTAATTCATATATTTTTCCCTGGATTCAGTTTAGAGATTTTCTTTTCTCAGTGTTGGAATTGAACCCCCGGCCTTGCACATGGTAGGCAAGTGGCCTAGTAAGATATATCCCAACCCCACTATTCTTTGTTCTTTTTTTTTTTTACTTGGATGATTTTTACATCTTTATTTATGGCATTATGGGCCAAAGTTGTCTTCTCATAGGATATTTTTGTTTCATTTTGATATCAGAGTAATACCTGCCACGTGGAATAAGATGAGAACTGTTTCTCCTCCTCTATGATTTTCAGAGTTTATATAGAATTTGAGTTGATTATTTTAAAACATTTTTAACATAAAATTTATAAGTGAATGTATCTCTTGTTTGGATTTCCTTTGATGGGAATGTTTATGATTTCTTATTCAATATATTTATTGGTTCTAAATCTGTTCAGATTTTTTCTTCCTTCTTCAGTATGTTTCAGCAATTTGTGTCTTTTCAAGATCTATTTTATCTAGGTTACCTAATGTGTTGACATACAATTGTTCATATTGTTTTCATAAAATCATTTTAAAAATTTCTATAAGGATAGTATTAATATCCTCTCTTTTATTAATGATTTTAGAAACTGATTCCTCGCTCTCTTTTCCTTGTTCAGTCTAGATAAAAGCTTATATACTTTACTGGTCTTTTCTGAGAACTAACTTTTGATTTTGATTTTTTTCTATCACTTATGTATGTTTATTTCACTTATTATTTAATGACCTAACATATAAAATATAGTAGAGAATATTCCATGTGAATCAGCAGTTCAAGGATCCCAGGGCAGGATTGGGGTTTAGAATTTTTCAAAAAACACAGAAAAGTTTTAATAGTTGGCTCATATGGATGAGGGGAAGGTATTATTAAATGAAATTAGACAGGTGGGCAGGAAGAGGTTTTTGCAATTCTTCATAAATAGGGCAGGAGCTGAACTCAGTTGAATTCATAGGAGTCACTGAAATTTACCAAGCAAGTCTGTGATACCATCTGATTTATATTTAGTAACACTAATTCAGAAGTGGTGGGGGAAATACATTGAAATGGTTAAAAGAATAGCAATGGAAAAACAGTTTGAAAGCTACATAGTTATCCACAGAAGAGATCATGGTGGCTTTAATTAAAATACTGTCAGTGCAAATTGAGAGAAGTAGACACATTTCAGATTTATTTCAGATGTAAAGCCCGTCATGCTTGCTGACAACTTGCATACTCAGAATAAGATAAAGACTGGGCCTGAAAATGTTGCCAAGGAGTTTGAGTTGAACAACTGGTGAATAAAGCTGCCATTTGTTGGAATGAATTAAAGTCAGAAGAAAAGCAGATTGAAAAGATACGGGGAGAGATCAAGGATTTTGGTTTGGCCACTTGGTTTGGAATGCATTGTTACTTTAAAAGCACAGACATGAATAGGCTCTGAGGGTGGATGAATCTGGTTGCATTCAGAGGTTGTAGATGCCGCTTTCAATTTCTTAATTATCAACACTTAGATTGCATATTACCTTGAGATTATGTGATAATTTCTAGGAGAAAAGTGCTAAGTGTCTGCAGGACTCAGAAGGCAGGTAAAGTATAAGGAGGCAGTAAAGTAGAGCAAAAATGAGTTCAGTCTGAAAGGCAGAGAACTGAAAGAACATGTGTCACTCAAACCAAGAACTGATACTATTTTTAAATTTAAAAAAAATTAAATTACAATTATGCAAAATATTGGGGTTCATTTTGACATAAGTACACAAGTATGGAATTTAATTTGCTCCAATTAAGTTCCCAGTGCTTGCTTTTACCTCCCCATCTTTCTCCCCCTGTTCCCTTTCTTTTATTTGGTTGGTCATTCTTCTATTTATTTATAGTTGTTTTTAAATTAGTGCTTTATACTTACACATAAAGGTGAAATTCACTATAGTGTATTCATATATCTACATAGGAGAGTTTGATCAGTTTCATTCCATTTTCTTCCTTTTTCCTGTCCCTCCTCCCTCCCCATCAGTTTCCTTCCTCTGCTCCACTGATCTCTGTTCTGTTTTCTTGAGATTTTTTTTCTCCCAATGTACCCACCCACCCTGCCACCCTGAATTCTAGCCTAGCTTTCACATTTCAGAGACAACATTCAACCTCAGCTTTCTCAGTCTGACAGTTCACATAACATCACATTCTCCACTTCCATCCATTTACCACCATATGCCTAATTTCATTCTTATTTATGGCTGAGTAAAACTTCATTGACTATATATACCACATTTTCTTCACTCATTCATCTGATGATGAGCAATTGGACTGGTTCCACAACATTAGCTATTGTGAATGGTGCTGCTATAAACATCAATGTGACTGTACCACTACAGTATGCACATTTTAGATCCTTCAGATATATATCTGGGGAGGGAGAGTTGGGTCCTCTGGTGATTCCATTCCTAGTTTTTTGAGAAATCTCCATACTTCTTTCCAAAGTGATTATACTAATTTTCAGTCCCACCAACACTGTATGAGTATACCTTTCCTCCTACATCCTTGGCATCATTTATTATTTGTATTCTTAATAATTGCTATTCGGACTGGAGTGAGATAAAAATTTCAAGGTAATTTTGATTTACATTTCCCTGATTGCTAGAGATGTTAAACATTTTTTCATGTATTTGTTGACCATTTGTATTTCTTCTTTTGAGAGCTATCTGTTTATTTAATTTATCCATTTAATAATTGGGTCATTTGGTTTTGTGTAATTAGGCTATTTTGTCGGGAGGTGAGTTTTATGAAATTTGGATATTAGTCCCCTGTCAGAGGAGGAGCTGACAAAATTTTTTCTCCCATTCTCTAGGTTTCCTCATCATGCTATTAAAGCTTTTCTGTGCAGAATCTTTTAAATTTAATGTTGTACAACTTATTGATTCTTGGTTTTACTTCTTGATCTTTACGGATCTTGTTAAGGAAGTTGGTACCTATACCTACACCAATATGTTGGAATGTCAAGCCTGTGCTTACTTCTACCAATTTCAAAGTTTTCAATATAATTTTTAGGTCTCTAGGTGTTTATTTTTGTGAGATATTGGGGGTCAAGTTCCATTTTTATACATATAGAAATGTAGTTTTCCCAGCACCATTTGTTTAAAAGATTGTATTTTCTCCAGTGTCTGTGCTTAGCACCTTTGTTGAATATCAGACGTCCGTATCTATGTGGATTTGTTTCTGTGTCTTCTATTCTACTCCACTGGTCTTCATATCTGTTTTGGTACCAGTAGCATGCTGGTTTTGTTACTAGAGTTCTCTAGTATAATTTGAGGTCCTGTGTTGTGATGCCTCCAGTATTGCTCTTTTGGCTTAGGATTTCTTTGACTATTCTGTGTCTCTTATTTTTCCAAATAAATTTTAGAATACTTTTTTCTAGTTCTATTAAGAATGCCATTGGTATTTTAGTGGGAATTGCATTGAACCTGTATAATGCTTTTGGTAGTATGGATATTTTAATTTTAATTCTGCCTAAGAACACAGGAGGTCTTTCTATCTTCTAGGGTCTTCAAATTATCTCTTCAGTGTTCTATATTTTTCATTGTAAAGATCTTTTAATCTCTTGGTTAGATTTAATCCCAAGTATTTTGTGTTTTTTGAGGCCATTGTAAATGGGATAGTTTTCCTAAATTCTTTTTTCAGATTCACTATGAGAGTATAAGAAAGTGATTGATTTATGTATAATGATCTCGTATCCTGCTACTTTATTTATTTTTAAAGAAAAGAACTGGTGACATGTTTAACCATGGCTGAGAGGTCAAAAGACATTTGCCTAAGTCTCCTTGACCTGGGCTTCATCTCACTATAGAGCATGGATGGCTGAAGATGGAAGGGGCTTCTGTTTCTGCCATTTTTTTCTTCTTGCATTAACTAGGATTTCCAATATGATGCTGTAAAAGAATGGAGAAAAGAGATATCTTAGTATTTTTCATGATCTTTTTTTTAATATTTGTTTTTTAGTTAGTAGTTGGACACAATGCATTTATTTTATTTATTTATTTTGATATGGTGCTGAGGATTGAACCCAGGACCTTGCACGCGCTAGGCAAGCACTCTACCACTGAGCCACAACCACAGCCTTCTTTCCTGATCTTGGTAAAAAGTTTTATGATAGATAGGAAAAATGTTAAGCATAAAGTTTTTCTAGATATCCTTTGTCAAACTGAGGAAGTTCCCCTTTACTTTTAGTTCACTGACAGTTTTTATTCTTGAGGGAGTGTTTGATTTTGTGAAAACTTTTTTTTTTCATTAACTTTCTGTACCTACTAATAAGAATGTGTGATTGTTCTTTGTGAGCCCAAGGTGATGAATTACATTAATTGATTTTAGATGTTTAATTATCCTTACATACTTCAGATATAAATGTGACTTGGTTGTGGTATCTAATTCTTCTTATATATTATCTGATTTGATTGGCTGATATTTTACTGAGGATATTTTCTGTATTATTTTGAGATAAGCCAAATCATCTGTTATTACTTCCTTTCTTTGTGAAATGACAAAATATTTTGTAATTTCATTTTAGTTTCTGTACTAGATTGAAGCTCTTGTTTATTACAGTGTGAAATTACATTCATATATATATATATATATATATATATGAATGTAATTTCAACAATAAGATTTCAATACTGATGGATTGGATATTGATTTCTTTCTTTTTGCTTTTCCAGTAGACTGAACAAGAAAATACATTTTAAACAATTAAAATGCATCATATGTACAGTACTTATGTAAGTTCTCAGTGAAACTAAATAATTAGTAATTTGTTTTGCTCATGATTTCAACATTACAGTCTCAGGAAAATAATACCAAATTTCTCACAAATAATATGATTACTGAAGTTAGATTAAGACTTTTTTTCCCTTATCCTTATAGAATCAATTACCACATTTAAATATCTCATGGAGAAAAAAAAAATTCCTGCAATCTGTTATAGTTTATACTTGATGTAAAGTTATAATTATTTTTTTCAGATATTTGAGGTCTATTTGTTACATTCTTTTTTTGTATAACAATGTAAGATAATTGCATGGTTCAGAAATCATCTATAATAAAGAATATAATCTAGCTCATTCTTTTTCTATTCATTCTTCTCATTAAGTACATATATAGTACTATTAAATGTTAGTGTACTTATTTATTTTTAAGCAGTTTGATTTGACAATATATATCTAATGTATCATATATGTGATCAATTTCAGTTTTTTAAATGAGCAGGGAAATATATTTAAAGAAATTTTTTCATCTTAATTTTTTTAATTCAAAAATAAATCCTGGAGATCAAACTATAAAATTATCAATATATATTCCTCTTGCTTTTCACTGGTACAAATTGGCAAAGAATAGCAATGACAAATTAATAATATTGACTATTTTGAGAAATTGTATTATTTTAAAAATTATTGTGCAGAAATGACATATATATATAATGATTGTTCATAAGTAAGAATACAGTATGCCTTTTGATTTGTTTTATTCAATACTATTTCACAGTTTATCTCACATGGATTTTGACATGTCTTGTTTTCGTGGATTTCAATATGTCTACATTTTAGCTTTTTTTTAATTGTAATAGAAGGTTCTTCTCTTTTTTTACTACTGCTTTCTTGTATATAATAAGCCTACTCATTTTTGTATATATATTTTTAATGAGCCACTTTACTAACTTCATTTAGTTTATTCCTTCAGGATATTTTTGAATATATAATATCTACAATAATAGTTTTACTTCTTTCTTTATACCTCTCATATTTCCACTTGCTTTATAATTCTAATTACTTTTTCTAGTATATTTGCATATATATGCTATATATACATATGGGCACAGATATATTATATATGATATATATATACACACACACAGCTATATGATATATATATATATATATATATATATATATATATATATATTTCACTGCCTTGAGATGTATTTACATATTGATATTTACATATCTATAAGAAATACACTAATGATTATGTTTTTACCATATTCTATTCTTATTAATAGATTGTCTTTGTCTCCAATTGAGAGAGAATTGTCAAAGTCTCCTATTATAAATTAGGTCTATTTTCATATATATTTTCTGTAATTTCTGCTTCATAAAATTAATGCATGGTTATTAGGGTCTTCAATGTCCAAATGGCATTGTTTATCTATTTTTTAGGAAGTTTTATAATATTATTAAGATATGTGTCTCTTCTGTACTTTCAGAGTTGGGTTTTTCCAGATAAACAGTGTCTTTTCAGTTAATATTTTAAATGTTCTTTAAAAAAAATTAGTAAATAATTTGAATTATAAATTATGGTAAAAATTTAATAAATTTTTATTGTTTTAATTATTTTCTTCCTGAATTGTGGTAAATATAAATGTAATCTTCTTTTGCTTATGTTATGTTAATAAATTTTTAAGCAATTTATTTAAAAATATTCCTTTACATAAATATTTATGTCAAGGAACTACTCAAGTTTTTTGTTCTCTTTCATGTTTTATCTATCTTGGTTTTCATCTATGTAATTTCTTTTTAATTTTCACAGCTTTTCTAATTTTTTCAGCATTTTTTCAAATAAATTGTCCTAATTAGCAATTCTAATATATGCCATAGTTTCAATTTTAATATAATTTGCTTATATTCTTTATGCTTAATTAGAGTTATTATATTATAGCCTTAAATTAGGTGTTGCTATTTTGCCTATACCCATAAAATATTAACACTAATAAATTTTAAATGATTTATTTTATGTGCATGCTTGCTAACAAATACAAGTGATGCAAAATATCAGTTGCTAAATATATATAAATATATACATGTACCATATCATGGCATTTTAAAACATCTCATGGTTTATCCAAGAATAATTATCTTACTGTTTATACTGGTGAGAGAGGTGTTAAATCTACTGGCATTTTCTCAAGAAGCAAGCCATTGATACCAAACGGAGTTAGTTTTAATTGCATTATTCACTGCCATGCTTTACTGAAAAAAAAATGAGGGGGGGAGGCAGTTACTCTTAAGCATATCTTTGAGGAAGGAAATACACACAAACACACAAACACACACAACAAAGATGCAAATGCACATACCACATGAATGTGTATATATATATATATATATATATATATATATATATATATGTGTGTGTGTGTGTATGCCATTGAATATATCAATGTACTTGAATATTCTGTTATAAAATGTTATGCATAGAACACTTCTCCTACCTACCAAAGTACAATAGTGGTCTTAATAAGAAGTACCTTTTATGTATTCTTGTGCCTTTATGAATTGCAGGCTAAACTAATTACTTTTTTAATAGAACATCATTTTTACTTGCAAAAATAGCTGATAGAAAAATTATGGTAATTCATATTTGGATATTTAATACAATTTTTTAATGAAGAAAGAAAAAAGAAACTCAAGGAAATCAACATTGCTCCATACTAACTATTTCTGTTAGCCATAAAAATCTGTATTTTCAAATCAAGAAAAACTTGGTATCTGCCACCATAATTTTAAGTATCCTACCATTTAAGAATTTTGTGTTAAGATTAATGATATATCAAGAATGTGATTTGAAAAATATATTACATGGCAAAATATATCAATATGTGGAAAACCTGCATTAAATTTGTGAGCCAATATTTTCAAAATGATTTCTTCATGATTTATAAAAGCATTCAAGGGTTCATGTTCTATTATGAGTGGATCCCAATAGTTTCTTATAATTTGCTGGCTTTGTCCATTTAAAAAACATACTTTTTTCTAGTTTTTTTAAACATTTGTTTATTTATGTATATTTAGTTTTAGGTGGACACATTATTTTGCTTTTTATGTAGTGCTAGGGATCAAACCCTGCACTTCATGCATGCTAGGCGAGCACTCTACCACTGAGCCATAACCCCAGCCCCTAAATAACATAATTTTGAGTCATTTCAAGAGTTCACAATCACCAGTTCATCAGTACCACCTGATTATACCTCAGATTTCTTAGTTCACTCACTCATTAGAGCCTTTAAACCCTGTTTCTTCATGTTTGCATTGAGAACATTATTCTCACATTGTTCTGCTGAGCTCTCCAATGAGTTCCTTTTGGTAATTTGGAGATTTTTCACTTTTTAGCTTTCAAAGATCTCTGAATTCCCTTTACCTTCCTTCTGCTACATTATATGTCACTGCTAATCCCACACAGTCCCCTGTGTTCCTGTTTATCCCACTTGTGTTTGGAAGAGTAGGGATAACTCTTGTCACATTATTTTTTTTCCTGGAGGCTACCCATGTGTTTATTCTTTTGCTTTGCTAATTAGTATGTTGATTTTTATGCAAGTGTTCAGAGATATTGTGAAACTATAGTCTTTCCATCTTCCCATAATATCTGTGAAGAAAACAAAAGCGTTTTGCTGCTTGATATCAGTCATGATATTTTGACAATCCAACCTCTATTTAATATCAATCTAAAACCAGAGATAGCCTTCAGTTGGTAATTGCTGCTAGTTATAATTATTCAGATAAATGATCTCTAATTCTTTTGTCATAAGCAAGTACTGACTAGTTGGTGAACATATCTTAGCCAGCAATGAAATATTTTGAATATTAGTAATGCAAAAAATTGATTTAGTTTTATCATTAGTATTTTAAAATCTCATAAATCTCAATTCCCAAAAGAGACTTGAAAAGAGAGTTAAATAAAAGGATTGAATGTGGCCTGACATTTTACTCTCTATAAATTGACTATTTTTCTCCATTGTTAGATTGTTACACCATTTTTTCCTCTTCATCAAATGTTCATACGCAAGAAATGATTGTTTGAGAAAATAACATTATCCGTTCAGATATGATGAAAGCACTACTCAACTGTAGCATGAGTCTGAAGTTGTGAGAGCATATTTTTCATCCCAGAACTCAACAAACCTTAGTATGCAAATATAATCTGTGAGATTCTTGAGTGAAGACATCATCTTTATACATATCTTTACACCCCTGAGATTTAGAAGAGATTGACATACTGTAGGCATTCCATAAATGTGTTATGATTTACCAAAATGAGATACGTACTTGAATTAGTGAAAACTACATTCAAATGTGTGTACTGAAAATATGATTTATAATTTCATGTGCAGCTGAATGTTTAACATAGAGCAAAAGTTGTAATGTGTAGCAAGTGAGTCTTATCTCCCTTCTTCAAAATGTAATTGGCAATACAGCTGAACTCATTGATTGACGTGTGTGAAAATGTTAGACATCCCCAGTTTACCCATCTCCAGATGGAACAATTTAGTCTGAATGAAAAATATCATTTGTAATGTAAGCTATCTTTCTTTTGAAAAAGAAATCAGTAAAAACATAGAATTTATATAGGCAAATGAGGTGTCAAAGGCAATCCTGCAAGTCTAATTTTTTTTTTTATAAAGCAAAGATTCATTATTTTGAATCTATAACACCAAGGGGAAGAAAATGAGTACCCCAGGAACTTCTGGCTGGAACTATATCCTACATGTAATTTATATGTTTATCGATATGTCTAAATTTTTAAGTAGCAAAAGGGGAAAATAAAAAGAAAGGAAGGAACAAAGGAGGGAAGGAGAATAAAAGAAAGGAAGGAAGCAGGAGAAGAGGGAAAGAGGGACAGCAGAGGAAGAAGGAAAGGCTCAGAATAATAGTGTGTCTGTGGAGCAATATTTCAGTCAAATGAAGCAAGAACAAAATTAAAAGTTTCCAAATGGAGGGAGTTCATAAATGAATAAGTAAAGAAAAGGTGGATAATGAAGGAAATTCATCAAAAAAGAAAAAAGAAAAAGAAAAGCATGAAGGAGAATTCCATAAACAGACCAAACAGAAAAACAGACCTTTAAAACTGCTGCATAAAAGAGAAAGGCCCATATTGATCACACATACATATACATTATATATAACTTTTTTATTTTAATACATTATAATACAAATTTTAAATTTAACTGTTATAAATAAAATTTATACACACACACACACACACACACACATATATATATGTAATTTGTTTATTTATTTTTTTGTCTGCTCATGGATGCCTAGGCTGTATCCATACCTTGGCTGTAGTGAATAATGCTTAAGCATCTTCAAGGACCATGAGAGTAGAAATATCTTATGAAGTGCTAATTTTATTTCCATTGACTACATGCCCAGAAGATGGATTGCTGGCTCAAATGGTGATTCTATTTTTTGTTTATATTTATTTATACCTTTAAGGTATATTTATTTAATGACTGCACCAATCTGCATTCCTATCTGTAGAATGTGGGGCTCCCTTTTTTTTCAAATCATAGCCCACACTTATGTTTTATCTTTCTGATAATAGCTATGTCAATGGGTATGAGGTGGTATCCATAGTGGTTTTGATTTACATTTCCCTTGACAATTAGTGATGTTGAATGCCTTTTCATATCCCCATTGGCCATTTGTACAGATGTTTAATGAAGTCCTTTGTCCTTTTTAAATCTGATTACAAAATTTCTTGTTATTGAATTTTATGGATTCTTTATAAAACTTTGAAATTAACCCATTATCTGATACATAGCTTGCAATTTTTTGTCATCTGTAGATTGTTTATTTTATGATTATTACTTTTGCTGTTCCTTTTAGCTTGATGTAGTTCCACTTTTGTTGCTGTTGGTGTGATTGCAAAGAGATAATTGCAAAGAAAATGTTCAGGATCTTTTCCCTATGTTTTTTTCCCCAGGATTACAATAGTCTCATGTCTTACATTTAATTATTTTATACCCTTTAAGTTGATTTATTATGTATGGTTTAAGATAAGTGTCCCATTCTTTTACTTGTGGAAATCCATTATTTATAACACCATGTAATGAAGAACTAGTCCTTTCCCCTTTATAACTGTTTAGTGCTCTAGTTAAAAAAAAATAGTCTACTATATATGTTTGGATTTATTCCTGACCTGTTTATACTGTTCCACTGGTCTTTGTAGATACAAAGATATATGACAGGACCATGCTATTTGGATTACTATAGCTTTGTGAATTTTCATTCAGAATGTATGAGTCATCCTGGGACAAGGGTTATGGCTGAGTGGAAGAATGCTCACCTAGCACATGAGAGGCGCTGGGTTCAATCCTCAGCACCACATAAAAATTAATAAATAAAATAAAGATATTGTGTCCAACTATAACTAAAAAAATTTTTTTTAAAGTATGAGGCCTCCAACTATTTTTTTTAAAAAGTACTTTCGCTGTTTGAGGTTTTTTTTATTCATACATATTTTAGGGATTTTACTTTCTATTTCTGAGAATGACATTAAGATTTTAGGAGGGAGTGCTTGAATCTATACATAGCTTTAGGTAGTACTATGGATATTCTTTACTTTTTATAAATGACCCAGGAAATGATTTGTTACAAAGTGGTGAAATAAATACTTTTCTCAATAGTATTTTTTATCTTTCCAATCAAGGACACTATTTTTGTCATGAATTTTCATGCCTCTATTTAATATCTCTCAGACTTAACAAAGTACCTGAAAACACATCAGACAAAAAAAAATTGTGTACAGAGTGACCAGGCATATTCATAAACATGATATTTTTTGTTGTTGTTTTCTGACCAAGATATCAATTTGCATAGGATCTTAAGATGTTTGGATTATTCATATTTTCTATTAGTGCTGTCTGCTAAGTAACCTAATATTTGGTTATAAGTAAAAATAAAACTAAAAACTAAATAAAAAAAAATAAAACTCACTAAAAAATAAAGAGTCTTTATTCTCTCAGGGGGAGAATAAAGACTGTGCAATTGAAATGTGCAAGGATTCAGGCAAGTTCACTATGATACATTCTGTCTCTTCTTGGGACTTTCTGTCTTCTCTTTTGACTGTGTTCTCTAATCCCTGTCTTTACATTGCAGTACCTGTCTTAAGGCTTTATCCATCTGTTTAACAAGACTGAGGAGGACAGAACTCTTCCTATTCGTTCCAGCAAAGGCCTGAGAATGAATACCATTGGCCTTTTCAGGTTACAGGACCATCCATGGGTCATTTGTTGTGGCCAGAGGAATGATGTGCCCTGGATGAGTAGACCTGCTACTCTTTCAAAGTTTAGTGTATGTGTTGCTGAAGTGAAGTGAAGCCCTGACTTAGTTTAAAGTTTAGTGTAAGTGTACAGTGAAACCCTGGTTCTCCATAAGTTAGTTAGTTTGGGTCAACCATAGCTGAAGCTTGTAAATTGAGAAAGAGGGAAAAGACATTCACCACCAGAAAACTGAGGTGCACATACCAAAAGAAGTGGTGAGGGATAACAGATAAGTACTTCCACCAGAATTGATAAAATTCTTCAAGGTATAATGTTTTCCTCTTTACCTGTTCTAGTTGAAAAAAGAACAGAAAAAAAAATTCAAAAGAAGGAAAAACAGATGTCCAAATTTTTGTAAGATTTTCTATATAATTTCTGTTGGATTTCCTCTGTTCATATCCTGGAACCCACATTTTACCCTTTCCTTTGCATTTCCTTTCAAAATAGCCATGCAGAACTTCAATAAGCATGTTTTCACCTTTCTCAACTTTCAACCTTGTAGCTTTGTATCATCAGCCAAAATGTTATAGAAAGTGAGGTGACTGTTGGCAAAGAGAAGAAAACCTCCTTGTCTCTGTGTGTGTGTGGCGGGGTGGGTGTGTATGTAATCAATTTTAGAGACAAATAGAATATAACCTCAGTAAGTATCACACCTTGTGAAGAGCATCATAAACAGACATCTCCTTTTCACAGCAACTCTCTTCCAGGCTAAGAAGATTAATGGGGTTTCCCTTTAACAGAAAACTGATCAGAAAAATACATATTTTCAAGTTTATGAAATGTGAAGTCTTAATAAAATTTGGAGATTATTTGTTTAGCTCCTTAATGTCAATGTTTTCTAAGTATGAGATGTAAAGGAAGAAAAGTGTAGGATTATGAATGAAATTTTAGTCCCAAATCTGCTATGAGCTATAGGTATGCAAGTAACTCTAACCACTGGTTTTTCAGTCTCTTTATATTAAAAGATAAAAAAATCCCATATCTCTGTAACATGATTCTCATAATAATGGAATATTACTATGACCACCCATTGAAAAATTGTAAAGTGTTTTACAAATGCAAGATAGCATTTTATTACTCTTGATGTTATTATCACTTCCAATTTTGACATGAACCTCTATGCAGTAACATGCCTGTTGCCCATAATCTTAATAGTAATAAATTCTACTCCACAGACTTTAAACTAATACTGATCACCCATAAATTTATATCTTTATCCCCGAGCTCTCTCCTGATTACTAGATGCATATAGCCAACTACAGATTTAACACATCTACGGTGATATCTGATGGGTCTCTTGTACAGAACATATTCAAAGCAAAATTTGATGCTATTCTTCCAATCTTGTTCTACTGTCATCTTACTTGCAGTAAATTGAATTGCAATTCACCAGTTGGTTCAGGTCAAAATCTGTCATTCATCTTTTATTTTACTTTGTATCTCTTATTCAAACTCTTGACAAATTCTCAAAATATATCTACAACATGACTCTTCACTATCTTCACTTGAAACCACTTACACAAATCCTTTTATCTTCCATTTTTTCCCCTCCCCAT
Source organism: Marmota flaviventris (assembly GCF_047511675.1). Classification (NCBI taxonomy): domain Eukaryota; kingdom Metazoa; phylum Chordata; class Mammalia; order Rodentia; family Sciuridae; genus Marmota; species Marmota flaviventris. The sequence goes on along the minus strand of NC_092508.1, from coordinate 107,425,309 downwards.
CAGGCCATTTTTCAGAAAAGTAAGCTCAGTTGGTTCCTTTTGTGTTTACTGCCATATTTTGCATTATGTGATGACATATCAAATCACTATTTTAATAGAGCAGGTATTGATAAGTATCTTAAAGTTTCTGCTCAACAGTAATATCTATATTTGGTCATGACAGGCTAGGTTAACACTATTCGGGTTTGCTCTGTGATCTTTAATGTGGAGAAACAGGATTACTGGCAACAAAACTTAAGCAATTGGACAGGGGAAAAATATGAAAGGAGCAATAGGAGAGAAGTACGTGTGTCTTTGAGAAACATGTTATTTATGCTTATATATCTCATGAGCAATATATGTATGTTATTTATGTATGATATATAATATTTATGTATCACATATATAACATATTTATACATACAAGTACATGGGATAATTCAAAATCATACAAATACTGCATATTTAATATGTATGTAACTAAAAGAGGAAAACTAAGCTTAGATTTGGTGCCCTTAGCACAAAGTAGTACAGATAGTATTATGACCTGGTAAGTTCCAAGTTCGAGAACTCTGTTTCTACAGCTTGTGAAACTGTTTCTCATTTCTCTATCAGCTATGGAAGAGAAGAACATGGAATTACCTTATCACATGTGTCGAATCAGACACATGTGATAAAGGTAAAGAATATCTTTCACTGCCATTCATTTAAGAGAGGCTGTCAGAAGTTGAAATAGCCCTTTTCTGATATTCCTGAGTCAAAAAATGCTAACAAGTTAGCACTTCTAATGGTGACTATGTCAGAAATAGGAGTCTATAAGATATATGCTTAATTGGAATTGAATGTTTCATTACATACAACTATAACAAATTAACCATGAAATCCCATAGACCTAACATAACAAAGATTTATTTCTCACCCAGACTATGCTAAAGAAGACAGACTGGAAAAGCATACAAGGACTTTAATGCACTCAACTTTAGGTGTTTCAAGTCACCTTGCCTTGCTCTCTGTTGGGTAGAACTATCACATGACTGCCAAATTGCAAGGTGATAAGAAAATGTCATTCCAATGTAAAGTGAACATTATTGTTTCTAACATTGTCATTCTGGTCAGCAACTCTACTTTTACTTTCTTTTCCATAGAACATAATCAACTCTTGCACTGGGAGACAGCCTATAAAAGTTTTTCATTGTTCATCTCAAAATTTAGAATGCCCTCTTGATGTATTTTAATCTCCACATTGATCTTATGGTGATTTCTCTTAGTTTTGAGACTAATCAAGCTAAAAACAAAACAAGAACAAACAAAACTAGCCCACCAAATCCAATAGTACCAAATACCAAATACCAAAGTAAGTAAGACTTTGTTAGCTACAATATATTGCTTTACCTAAAAAAGGAGAAGTATATCAAAATTCTGAAAACCTACTAGGAAGACTTCATGTCTCTCTGAGGTAAGAGAGAGAGAAACTATTCGTATTCAGATATGGTAGCACTTACTTATACTCTCAGCTACTCAGAGACTAAGGCAGAAGGATTGCAACTTGGAGGCCAGCCTGGGCAATTTAGCATGGCCCTGTCATAAAATAAAGTGCCAGGGAGTGGTGCTGGCCTACCATGCATGAGACCCTGGATTTGATCTCTAGTACCCCCATCCCCTCACCAAAACAAGAGAAGAAGACTGGAATAGACTCAGATTTCTTACCCTGAGAATTGATTCATTGTTGATGTTTCTTTCCTCTCAGATATTCCTCTTTCCTGATTATCTTGCTTGTTAATATCTGATGTTGTCTTTGAGAATAAATTGTCCTTGACTGCTATGTGGATTTGTCAGCCTATTTTGCACCATAAAGATTGGGGTCCCAGTGCTCTTTAAGTTACATTCTCTTTGAGTCCAGACTCTAAAACCTGATTACTCTGCTTCTTATTGAATTTAGTTCATCTGTATCATGTACCAGTAACCACACCCACAATCCTATTGTAACTGTATTTCTTCTGACAAATTACTTTTTGACTTTTTTTAAAATCAACCTCTATCTCTTTCTCTCCCCACTTCCAGTTCTCTCTCACTAAATACACTTAATGATAGGTATCTTGAGTGTATAGGATTTGGGGAGTTATACCATTATTATAAAATTTCAAACTGAAAGTATTTACTGGATCTTAGCCCCTAGTCTGATCCTTTCTGGGAGTCAATTCAATCAGTTGAAAGTTTTGCTATATATTTGTTATTTTGTCTTTCTCATTTTAGTACCTGTTTATAGCTCAACCGTTGGCTTTTCTAGCAACTTCCCAAATTTCTGAGACTTCTCTAGCCCCCTTGATTTTTGTGCCAAAAAACAAACAAAAAACCCAGAAAAACAGTAACCATTTCCTGATCTTATCTCTTTTCTGCAGTTCCTTCCCAATGCTACTGAAAATAAACAAAACCCATCACTGTTGTTCATTACCAAACTATTTACCCACAGCATTAATGTATGATTTACCTTCCAATTTTTTCCCATTTATTTATTTATATACTTTTACAGAACATCAAACATGAATCGGGTACTTTAATTTTTTTATTTGTTTTAATTAGTTGCACATGACAGTACAATGATCTTGACATATCATACATTTGAATCAGATGGGATATAATTTCTCATTTTTCTGAGTGTACAGGTTGCAGTATTACATTGGTCATGCAGTCACATATAACTTTAATTTTTTTTTAAATAAATGACAGCAGAATGCATTACAATTCTTATTACACATATATAGCACAATTTTTCATACCTCTGGTTGTACATTAAGTATGTTCCCACCAATTTGTGTCTTCATACATGTGCTTTGGATAATAATGTCCATTACATCCCACCACCATGGCTAACCCCCTGCCCTCTCCCTTTCCCTCCCACACCTCTGCCCTATCTAGAGTTCATCTATTTTCCCATGGTCCTCGTCCCTACCCCACTATGAGTCAGTCACCTTATATCAGAGAAAACATTCAGCATTTGTTTTGTTGGAGGATTGGCTAACTTCACTTAGCATTATCTTCTCCAGCCCCATTTATTTACCTGCAAATGACATGATTTTATTATCTTTTATTCTCACAAGAGGATATACAATCAATCAACAAATATATGAAAAAATGTTCAACATCTCTGGCAATTAGAGAAATGCAAATCAAAACAACTCTAAGATTTCATCTCACTCTTGTCATAATGACAGCTATTATGAAGACAAACAACAAAAAGTGTTGGCGAGGATGTGGGGAAAAAGGCACACTCATACACTGCTGGTGGGACTGCAAATATGGAAAGCAGTATGAAGATTCCTTGGAAAATTGGGAATGGAACCACCATTTGACCCAGCTATTCCTCTCCTTGGTCTATACCCAAAGGACTTAAAAACAGCATACTACAGGGACACAGCCACATCAATATTTATAGCAGCACAATTCACAACAGCTAAACTGTGGAACCAACCTAGATGCTCTTCAGTAGATAAATGGATAAAAATATGTGGCATATATTCACCTTCCAATTTTTAACAGGATATTTTGTTCATATTTTGTCATTCAGGTTGAATGACACAGGTATGTGGTCATGGTCATGTGATTAGGAGAACTTGAATTCTTTCTTATTTTATAACCAAACATAAGTACAGTTTTTAAACTGTATTTATAGCTCATCTGGAAAACAGGTGTTAGCTAGAAGTGACTTGCTACCAGAAATGCCTTGAAGAATAACCAATGAAAAAAAACTTATTATTTGGAATAATATTCTGTCATATAACCCCTAAAGATGATAAGAGGTCTTTGTCCATAGAACAGTTCCAGTTGAAAAGATAGACATTCATAGATGAACCCATCTGAAAAGAGGTTCTGTAACTAATATCTTGTCACTTTATTACCTGATGACTACGCTTTTGGTATCTGTATAAGTTTCCTCACCATTATTTCCAACTCATAACATTAACAGTTAAGTTAAAGTCATACATTATAGACTCATTATTATTCTTCCTCTTTTTTTCTTTACTTATCCAGGATAGAAAAGGCTATGATTTAATTACAAACAATGCCAAAATTTCAGAGATTTTATTACCTATCAAAGGACAAAATTACAACAGCTTAGGTTAAAGGTCTTAATTGAGTTTGTTTTCAATTCAGAATCAGTAGCACTTCATTCCATAAAATACAATAAGTGTCCTAATGAATGGAATGGAAGACATTGGTTTTATGGACAGAAAATGGCTGAGTAAATTAGAAACAAACATAATCCCTCAATATGAACACATCTTTTCAAAGTGTCCCTTTATGCAAAGATGGGTAGTTGAACACTAGGAAAACACTGATTGGAGAATATCAGGTTACTTCAGGTTCTCTTTCCTATGTTATGATTAAGGCAGAGAGAATTTCATTATGGTATTTATTGGAACTGGTCGTTTAGGATATTTTGAACTTAGCTCTCTCATCCTGCTTTCTCAGAATATCAGATAAACTATTTAGTCATGTGGCTAGGAGAGTTTGAATCTTCTTTTATAATTAAACATAATTTATATATTGTACTTATAGCTTATCTGGAAAAAAGTACCAGCTAGAAGTGACCTGCTATCAGGAATGCCTTGAAGAATAATCAAGAGAAGAAATCCTACCATTTGGAATAATATTTTATCGCATGACCCCTAAAAAATGATAAAAGGCCTTTGTCCTGAGAACAGTTCCAAGCAAAAAGGTAGACATTTATAAATGAACCCCTTATCTGAAAAGAGGTTCTGTACAATAGGATCATCAATACTGTACTGTGATTAGTGTGACCTATTTTATTCTCTTATTCCACTCCAGACTGGAATGAGAACAAAAAAGTCCACCACCATGAAATAGAAACAAACAAACAAACAGAAAATGAATTATCTGAAGGGCAACCTCTATGTGAGGAAGAGATATGTTGATGTTCAAAACATTAAAAGACAGAGCTCCCTGGATTCTTGAATCCTGAGATCTATCTCACAATAATTTTCCATTTAATAAAATTAAGTCTCTCTCCCTCCCTCCCTCTCTCCCTCCCTCCCTCCCTCCCTCTCCCTCTCTGTACCAATCAAAGGACTCTGATTCTCATGAAAAGCAACTATATGCATGTTTTGAACTGAATTATGTCCACCCAAATTTAATGTTTTGAAGCTGTAAAACCCAATGCCATGGTATTTGAAGACAGGGTCCTTAAGGAGCTGATTAAAGGGTCCTTAAGGAGTAATTAAAGTTAAATGAGGTTATAAGAGCAGCACCCTAATCTTATAGAACTAGTGACCTGATAAGAGGAGGAAAAGTCACCCGATCATTCTCTCTCAGTCTCTTTCTGTACAGACACACACACACACACACACACACACACACACACACATATATATATATATATATATATATATATATAGAGAGAGAGAGAGAGAGAGAGAGAGAGACAAGCATACACACAGAGGAGAAAAGGTCATGTGTGGACATGAGGAGAAGGCAACTGTCTCCCAGCCAGGCAGAGAGGCCTCATCAGGAATGAGCACTGATGGCACCTTTGTCTTGGTCTTGCCAGTCTTTAGAACTGAGACAGAATACATTTCTGTCATTTAAGCCACTTAGCTTATGGTGTCTTGGCATGACAGCCTGAGAAGACTAATACAGTAAATATTTAAAACAAAAATGTCTTGGGATGAATAAAAGCCTACTGTCTGTGCTTTCTTTTGCTTATTGTTTTCAGTTTCACAAAATAATTATTGCTTTACTCCTGTTTGCTTTAATACTTATAGTAGTGAAATGGTTTGAAGATCAACAGGGGCAAACCACAAACTTTACAAAATAATAACACTTAGCAAATGTGAATTGTATTAATATTTAAATAATCCTTCTGAATGCTAATATAGAAGATTGAGGCAATTATATGCACCTATGTTCCCTAGTATTCATCATAAAATAATTTATTCATTGCATATTTTTTTAAAGATTTTATCTAAAATAAAATAAATTTTTATCTAAAATAAATAAAAGTAAAATTTTATCTAAAATAAAAAATAGTTTTATTTTTTAATATGCTTGTTTCTATTTTTAAAATGTGTATTAAATAGATAAGCTAAATGCTGAACACTTATTATAAGCCAAAGTTTTAGATGCATAGGGGTTGCCCTTTAGATAATTCAGTTTCTGTTTGTTTGTTTGTTTGTGCTCCTTGGTGGTGGACATTCTCTGTTCTCGTATTCCAGTCTGGAGTGAAATAAGAGAATAAAAGTATTCATCAGTCAACAAAATCCAGAAAAGTCCCTTCCTCATGGATATTGATAAGCAAAGACTGGTATAAATATTATAAATATGCTGAATATCTAACATGCTATGTTGTGACATGTAATAACACATTGGAAGGGAGATTTGGGTGGGAGCAATGGCAATTTAAACACAAGTGACGTTTGAGTAGAAAATCTGGGGAAGGTGTGAGACTGACATCCCTTTCAAGGTCATGACCTTGGAGCATGCTCCAAATGATCCTTTCAAATCCATATTTAAGAGAAGGTCCTTACAGGAGATTGAATGGCTATGGTATGCAGGTCAGAGCTGGAGGAAAGTGATGGGCAACAGGGAATCAGGGGGAGATATGGTCACAAAAGTCATCATCTGGACCCCCGCTAATTGAAGGGTCTGTCTTTTGCACTTGAAGTGATGGAAAACACTGAAGTGTGTTGAGCAAAGTGTGGTGTGATCTGACTTCTATTTTATCAAGATCACTCTAGCTGCTCTAGTGAGAAAAGACTGAGAGAAGGCAGAGGGGGGGGGGGAGGGAGGGAGAGCCGTTTAGGAGAATACCTCAATAACCAAGGCAAGATGATGGGGGTTGGGCTCAGGAGTATTGTGAAAGTGAAATTGAGGATTTGTCTGGTTCTGAATATGTCTGAGGATGGAGTCAGTAGGATATGCTGATATATTCAATATATTATGGATGGTACAGGAAACTAAATGATGAATATAAACTTATTGGTCTAAACAAGTGAAAGAAGTTATATTCTGTAATCGAGTAAGTGGGAGGCAACCATATGTTAGAGGCAAGAGGGATCAACAATTTCCTTGGCCACGTTAAGATGATAATATCTAATGTGTGGAGATGGTAATTGGATATTTGCATCTGGAATTGAAGAAATAAACATTTGAGAGTTGACAGCAGCTGGAAGTTGTTTAAAGCCTTAATATAAAAGATACCAAGAAGGAAGGGTGTGTAGATAGATAAGAGGAAAAAAACTCAAGGAATTATCTTTGTGCCATACTTAGATATTATGATTAGATGCAGCAGCTTTAATAAAGCTCTTGTCAATTATAATTTCACCACTTCTTGACTGTATTTACATATTGCGTCTAAACAAACTTACAAAAAGCTGTAGACATTTACTTCCTTTCTGTTTTAGTCAGCTTTGACAAACTAATTGAAATAATCAAATATTATAAGGAAGAAAGACTTCCTTTGGCTTAAATTTCAGAGGATTTGGTCCAAGACTACTTGTCCCTAATTTCTTTGGACTTGTGGAAAGGAAACTTATCACGGAACAGTACAGGACAGGGAAGGTTGTGCCCTTTCTGGCCGCCAGGAAACAAAGAGGAAGACAGGAAGCAGCTGGAGACCCAATGTCCCTTTCAAGGTCATGCTCCAAATGACCTACCATCCTCCTCTAGGTCCCACCTTCTAAAAATTCTACCACCTCCCAATAGGACCACAGGCTGGAGACTGGACCTTCAACACAAGGGCCTTGGGTGAGCTCTTCTCCAGCCATACCTCTGACTTAACATACAAGTTGTTCTTTAAAAAGCAAAGGTGTCCTTCTTTATTGCTTCTGACTAAAGAAGGACACTTCTGGTTCTTAAAGAAAAACTTATATGTTGATCAAATGGTGGTTCCATTCCAAGTTTTCTAAGGAATCTCCATATCGCTTTCCAGATTGGTTGCACCAATTTGCAGTCCCACCAGCAATGTATGAAATGTGTCTTTTGCCCCAGCATCTTTGCCAATGCTTACTTCTGTTTGTATCCTTGATAATTATCGTTCTGACTGGAGTGAGATGAAATCTTAGAGTAAAGTTTTGATTTGCATTTCTCTAACTGCTAGAGATGATGAACCTTTTTCCATATGTTTGTTGATTGATTGTATTTCTTCTGTGAAGTATCTGTTCAGCTCCTCAGCCCATTTATTGATTGGGTTATTTGGTTTTTTTTTTTTTTGGTATTAAGTTTTTGAGTTCTTCATATATCCTGGAGATTAGTGCTGTATCTCACGTGCATGTGGTAAAGATTCTCCCATTCTATAGGCTCTCTTTTCACCATTTGACCCAGCTATCCCAATCCTTGGTTTATATCCAAAAGACTTAAAATTAGCATACTACAGTGATTCAACCACATCAATGTTAATAGCAGCTCAATTCACACCAGCTAAATTATGGAACCAAATTAGATGCCCTTCAACAGATAAATGGATAAAGAATATGTGGTACATATACACAATGGAGTATTACTGAGCCTTAAAGAAGAATGAATTGATGGCATTTGCAGGTAAATGGATGGAGCTGGGGAATATTGTGCTAAGTGAAATAAGCCAAACCCAAAAAAACTAAAGGCCAAATATTTTCTCTGATAAGCAATGCTGATCCATAGTGGAGGGGAGGGTTGGGAAGAATGAAGTAACTTTGGTTGGGCAGAGGGGACTGAGGGGAGGGGAAAGAATCTGGGGGTGGGAAGGATGGTGGGATGAGATGGACATTATTACCCTATATACATGTATAATTACAGGACTAGTGTGACTCTGCACTGTGTAAATCCAGAGGAATGAGAAATTGTGCTATATTTGTGTACAATGTGTCAAAATGCATTCTACCATCATGTATAACTAATTAGAACAAATTTTACAAACTAAAACCAAAATGTTAATGGAAGATTTTTAAAAAGGGTGCACTTTAAGGTTTAGTTCATTCTAAAACATCTTCCTTTTTGGATATACATGTTTTTTATATCCTCAAGTCTACTATTTCTATGAACTTTCTGAAATCTTCTAATTTTGTTTTCTTTCTGCCTTTTCATTCCAGATTACCAGCTCTATTGTTCATGTTTGTGAATATCACTTTGTGATAAGCCTTGATGATTGTGGCTTTTTTAAACAATACAAAACAAAATTGCCCATATTCTAAACATTTGAAACAGTAGAGAACTTTTGCTTCATTATAAAACTAGCAACAAGAATAACACTTGCTCATAAATAGGAACATAATTATTGCTAAGCACTTAGAGTAAGATTTAAAAGAGAAACTCAGTGTATGAACCAGGACTTGAATAAGGCAGCTTTATCTCATCATAATTAATTGGAAGAAAAGAGTCTGAATTAGTTAAGACCTGTATGTTAGTCAGCTTTCCATTGCTATAACAAATAATAAATGTCTGAGAAAAGTAACTTATGAAGATAGAAGGTGTGTCTTAGCTTACAAGCTTGGAGGGTTCAGTCCACAATCAATTGGACCTGTTATTTTAGTCATGTGGCAAGGGCAGCACATCATGGACAGAGTATATGTCAGAGCAAAACCATCTCTTACCTTATGAGCCAGGGAGCAAAGAGAAATAGGAAGAGACTATGGTCCCATGTGGGAAGCCACTCCTGAGCTATTTAGCATCTTCACTTGGCCTTGAGTCAGGAGATTTTGGTCTTGCATTGCATGCCATTTTGTGGCTCCTCCCACTTAATGGATTAAGTGACTTCAGTCTTCACCGGGCTAGGAAGACTGATCTCCTAGCGCCAATGTTGGGCATGACGCATTGGGAACTGGCCCATCACCTACTTAATTGGCTAAGAACATTCTGTAGAAAGTCCTTGAAGTTCCCCAATATAAATAAAGCAAACAAGGGCTCTCGCTCTCTTTTTCCAGTGTGGAAGCTCGACCTTAAGGTCAAAAAGCCATTCTGTCCCCCTTCTCCCCTCCACCCCCCCCCCGCTGCCAGCTCTTCAAAACTATTTTTTATGTCATATGATTTTTTTTTTTTTTGCTGTATTTCTCAGCCATCCCATTCCATGCAGGGAAACCCAGCTCCATCACCTGCGCAGGCCACAGGCAAGAAAGAGTCCCACAATTCTCTTCAGAAACATGTTCTCAGTGACCTAAAGACCACTAGGCCACACTTCTTACAGGTTCCACCACCTTCAAATAATGCCTCCTTGGGCACCAAGCATTTAACACATGGACCTTTGGGGAACATTCAAAACCCAAACTATAGCACCCAGATTTTATTATAAGTGTATAAAATAATTTGCAATACTGTTAGCTGTTCTTAGTCTTTGTGCTGTCATCACAAAATATCTGAGACTGTTTATGAAGAAAAAAAATGATTTATGTGTCTTACAATTCTGGTGGCTAGAAAGTTCAAAAACTACTCTGCCAGGTCTGGAGAGGGTAACTTGCTGTGTGACAGCATGGGAGGTGGCATCATATGGAGGAAGTGCATATAAGAATGGTGAATGGCAAGTGTATAACAGAAAATCGTGGGTGGTGGCTTTGCTTTAAGGGAAACAATCCAGTCTTGTGAGACCTAACTCACCCCAAGAGAACAGTTTTAATCCCTTCATGAGAATGGTTATGACCTCTTAGGGCCTGCTCTTTAAAGGTGCCATTACTTTTCAATACTATTACATCAGAGAATTGAACCTAAATATCAGTTTTAGCATGGACCAAGCACAATGAAACCAAAGCAATGTCCTTGAAAGTGCTTCTATTCAGGTAAAAATTGTAAATCCCTATATCCCCTCATTCATGAATGTGAAGTGAAGGTGGGGAGAAATTTTGGGGTACTTCCAAGCAGGCTTTAATCCAATGCATGGTTGGTAACAGAGTCTGCCTAAATTAAAATTTAATGCTACACAGAGTACCTTGATACATAATTGAACATGTTACTAAAATACAGTGGATTCATTAATTGATTTATCATTAGATTTTTGAGTGACTCAGGTGCACTAAACACTCTTCTATAAGCAACAGATTATCCATGAACAGGACACATAATCACCTGTCCCAAAGAAACTTGCAATTTAGCAATGAACAAAGAGCCATAAAAATAAATAATTTCAGATATGATGTGTATTAGAAAGAAAATATGCAAGGTAACAATAGGCAACCTATATTTAACAGAGAATTGGAAAGATCTAAGATATTTGAACAAATATGAGAATGATGGAAAAAATTTAGCACCTACACACATTGTGGGAAGATTGTTACACAGAGGGGAGAACTGTGTAACAAGTATATGTGTTTTCAATTATTTATTTAATAAATATTTGCATCATAATAAATAGTAGGTACTGTAATTCAAATAATAATGTTCTGATTCTTGAAGATCTAATAGTCCACTGGTGAGCAATCTTATCGAGCTTTAATTTTCACTATTAACAGCCAGTTAGCAGAAGCATAAGGAGGTGTGAGTTAAACTTTGAGTAGCAGTTCTTCATTAAGAGCAATAGATCTGATGCTCCTTGGGGACATGTAGACCCACTGTCCCTGCTCCACTTTGGTTTCCTGTTCTTTTCTGCTATTTGCTTTTATTTATATGCACATTATTAAAAGCTATGCACTTTGTGCAAACTTTTGGTGTCCTGTCACTCCATTGCTATGGCATTAATGCCCCTCACTATTCATTCTATCTTCCTTCTATCACCTGTATGAACCTCATGCAGATATGCACTTTCAATACAATTTATTTTGTGTAATGGTGCTTTGTTTCTTGCAGAATATAATTCATTCCCTTGTCTTTTCCTCACTGTTATCTGCTTCTACTTGTTCTGTATTTTAAAAATACTGCTTATTTAGAATAGTTTTAGTTTTGACAGAAACGTTTTGAAAATAGAGTAGGCACACACCCAAAACTTGATTCCTTATTAATATCACTTTCTATTAATGTTAATATGATGCATTTGTAACAAATTTTGGGCCAATATTCATACATTATTAACTAAAGTGTATATTCCATTTACACTACGTTAGTTTTTACCTAATGTTCTTTTGATGTTTTGCAGTCTCTTATCAGATTTAGTTCCCAGAATTTTCTTGGTTTTGATGAATCTCAAAATTCTTAGAAATACTGGTCAGTTATTTATACATTACTCCTCAGTTTGTGTTTGTCTGACATTTTTTTCCTGTGACTAGACTGGGTTTATGGGATATGGGACAAAGGTCACAGAAGCAAATTACCATTTCTGCTTCATTAGTGGTCTGTACACTATCAACATGAATTTTCATTGTTCATTTTAACATGATAACCCAGAAAAAAGTAGTGTCTGGTTTCCATTACTCTCCTCTTTATATACTCTACTGTTTGTGAAGAAGTTGCTAGGCATAGCCCAAGTCTATGAATGGAGATTGATGCTTCACCTCTTTGAAAGGCAAATTATCTATCTAAGTTATTTGAAATTTCTCTGTGCAAAAAAAAAAAAAAATGTGTATCTGCCCATTTATGTCCATCCATCCAGTTGTTTTCTTGGTATGAATTAACAGATACTTATTGCATTTATTTTGTTGCTCACACCCTATTCATTATATTTTGTTATCTTTCTACCTCAAAAGCAAGGAAGACGACTTGCTTTTCCCCACTATTGAATTTTCCCTTTTTTTTTTTGGTCAAAGAACACCAACACACTTTTTGGAGGGGAGGGGGTTTTACTTTTAACCTTTTAGAGTTTTCTATCAGCCTAATATAAAGAAAGTCCTTCCACCATATTCTTTGAAGACCCCAAAAGAGTCTCAAGTGAGTTTTTAAAACATTTGTTTGTTTCATTTGATTTTGTTTTTGACATGGGTACTGTCATGGTTTTCATCATCTCATTGGTTCAGTAAAGTAACATGGAGCCTTTGTCGGCAGAAGGAAATAGGTGAATTCAGAGACAGAAGGAAAGTGAGCAGCACTGATGTCCCCTGCCTGATAATTACTGCTACCTGGAAACCCAGACCACATTTTCAAACCAGTATCATATGTTTAAAAAGTACTCTTTATACTCACTGTCTCAATTTTTCAATATCTACTTACCTTTTAATCAATTGAAGTCTGTTTTGCATTCCACAATTATGTGAGGACTGAACTCTAAAGATTTAATAATTCCCAGCTGCAATAATGGCAAAATCCAATATTTTAAGAGCTTAATTTATACATAATGATCCAAGTCCTTGGTGGGTTTTGATTTATTGGGAAGCCACTCAATTTTCTCACCAGAAATTTTAGCCAATTTAAATAAGGGGCTCATCCCTGAATCTCCAGGTCCACAGGTAGTTCTTCTTGACTTCATTTTGTGTCATTAAAAACAGCTGTTCTCAAAATCATCAGGGTAAAATTCTGCATAGCACAGAGACCCTGTTTGGGCCAGCTTTTTTTTTTTTTGTCACTGTGACTAAAAGACATGACAAGAGACATTTTAGAGGAGAAAAGGTTTATTTGGGGCTCATGATTTCAGCGGTCTTAGTTCATAGACAGCTGGTTCCATTCCTTGGGGCTTGAAGTACAACAGAACATCATGGCAGAAGAGTGTGGCAGAGGAAGTAGCTCACATGATGATCAAGAAGCAGAGAGAGAGTGACTCCACCCACCAGATACAAAATATATACCTCAAAGGCATACCTCTGATGCTCCTGTCCTCCAGCCACATCCTACCTGACTTTGGTTACCACTCAGTTAATGTCTATCAGATATCAATTTACTAATTGGGTTAAGACTCTTATAACCCATTCACTTAGCCTCTCAACCTTCTTCCATTGTCTCAGACATGAGCTTTTGGTGGACACCTCACATCTAAACCATAAAAGAACTCTTTCTCTGAATTTTGATCAGTTGCCTAAGGAGTCTAGTTCACAAGCAATATTAGCACTAATTTTAATTGAAAAATTTTCTTAATAATGTTGCATTAATCAAAAGTCTGCAGTTTTACATTTTCCAATAAAATAGCCTTTGATTAATTAATATACTTTATTAACTGATGTATTGTTATAAATACATACAAATAAACTTCAAGTTATTTCAAATTATTAATCCTTTAAATCATTAATTACTATAATTTTTAACCTGAATCACTTTTATATTATGCAACGGGTCATATATTTTATGTTAGACATCTGAGCAGGTACCTTATTTCCTTTAGTATTGAGAAAATACTTAAATAAGATTCCATGTTAAGTAACAACCTGTTTTTCATGGTATCATTCTAATTGATCACTGAACAAAGGTGTTTTTACTTAGTATACTTTGTTATGTTGTTAATAGCTGTTTAAAGAAAATAAATTTTCTCTCTGTTCCTTCCCCTTCTTTCTTTCAAACTCTCAACTTTTCTCCTGTATCTGGTCTTCTTTCTTTACACTTTCCCCCTTCATTCCTCTATATCTCCTTCTCTAACTCCTCCTATCTTTCTCTTTTAAAAGGTAGCATGCATATAATTTCTAATTTTTGAACTTGTTGTAAATGAAAGTAATGACATTTATAATAATAATATTTTAAAAATTCAAATTGAACAAGAAAGTTCAAATTATTTCATTGGTCTTAGTTGCAGTGTTAAATGTAGAAAATTCATGAAAATCTCCATTAGAAGACTCCATCCAAGCTCTGTGGGATAGAAAAAGTGCAATTGACTTATGTTTCTTGTCAAGAAAGACCAGCATACTTCGAATATTAGGTAATGAATTTTATATTAAATGGATTATCTGGAAAAAAACTCAAAGATAATTTGTGTGGGATTCATTTCTAATTGGAGTCTATTGCAGAATATTAAGTTTATAAGAACAAATACATTACACCTTTTGCAGTGCAAAGCTTGAGAGATATAATCTCAACTAAATTGACAACCTTCTATATAGGTGAGTGGATTCAAAAATACAGAGATTCAGATCTATATCAATACTATAATTCCGAGGAAGAACTGACCTTGCCTTCTCATTTTACATATTACATGAATCAAGTTGAATTCCTTTCTTCCAAGGCCACCTCCACCCTCCAGCTATTAAGATGGAATAAACTGAAGTTTCTCTTTGACTTCTCCTTTCTTTTTTGGCCATAAATAATGTTTTTCCCCTTTGGGAGAAAAAAGAGTCTTCTATTTGATTATTCTGAATTGTTTTTATACACTTTGGAACAAGATAGTAAGACAATCAAAATTGTGTTGGAACAAAATACCATCATTTTAGTAACATTGCAATTTTGTGTATTTTTATACTTGCTTGCATTTAAAACATTTTTATTAAAATTATCTTTATAGTAATTTTCTTAAGATACTGCTTTTACAACTGCTCAAAATTCACCACTAAGTACTAAATATGGTCTAAATTTCTAAATGACAATTCCAGTCAATTTTCGAACTGCTTTGCAGTTTGTTTATCTTGCTATGCTATTCCGTACCTTAGCTCCAGTCAAAGTAGTTTATTTATTTTTTCATTATCCACTATCTGATCTCTCATGTTCACATATTTGCTTATATTATCTCTTGTATATTACATGTGAAACCAGAACTGCTTCTCCATGTCACATTTGCCTCTATGAAAATTGTGCCAAACTTTAATCCTACACTTTAAAAGTTTGCCCTTTGCCCTTCTTTTGTTGACACACAGAAGAACTTTCTACCCTTTAACACCTTTAAGTTGTCTGTGCTGCTCATCTCTTTATTTGTAGCTTTAGATGATTAGTTATTGTTTGGGGAAGCTAGGGTATTATGGATTTGTGCATATTTGACCTAGGTGAATATGAGCTACATTTCTTGGAATTCACCTTTGCTAATATGTTCTACTTTAGAGTTGGTCACAAAAGAAAGGTGTATGAGGTACATAGGGTGAAGTGAGGTAGTAGCCACTGGGAAGTTCTGCAGGTTGGTGTACAGTGCCTGGCATTTTGCAGCTCACTGACTTTCTGGCTCAGTGTGCTAGAATGGGGCAGCCCCTGATTTGTACCCCTTCTATTCTAAAAGGATTTCCTTTTTTTTCTCTTGGTTCAGATCTAGGAACAACTCTATAATGCAGTTCTATAATGAAGATTAGCCACTCCAACTTCAGGTCACCAGAATGGCCAAGATGGTAAGAGACACAGGCAGGCTCCAATTAGTCCTCATAAGTTTCATTTTATCTTCGTGGATTACAGTTTTTTCCTCTCTTCCACTTCAGATCCACCTCTGATTTCTGACATCTAAGTAATTTCTGATATCTAAGTAATCTTTAATATTCAGACCCAGATGCAGAAACAATATCATTACATAGACTTCACCATCAGCAATAAATAGTGCAAACTTCAGAATGATCACACACAGACAAACAAATCACAAAGAAAATAATTGGTTATGCTAGGAGAAGAAGAAATGAAAACATAATATATTCAATGAAAACTAAAGATTAAGGCAGAAAACAAAGGGAAACAAAAAAAATGCAATAAATAACGAACAGGTACAAAGTAGATATTAATATAGCTATACCAAGATTCACTTTAAAAATGAATGGTCCAAATCCACCTTTTAAAGAAAAAAGATAGAAGGAGCCCCGAGACTCTCAGAAGATGACAGAGTAGAGGAGGTTGCTTTTCAAGTTGTTCCATGGTGTGAGGCCAAGAAAACAAATAAACAGCTTCCTCATGAGATGGGTGAAAGAGGGATTTAACTGGGCTTTAATACTGCACTCTCAGAACATCTTGGGAACTCAGAAGTTTGGACACAATAAAATAAAAGAAGAAAGCTTATCACCAGCACTGGCAAATGCCTGAGTTCATCCATCAGGAGCAAAGTGGGGAGAAGGACTAACGGAACCCACCATTTAGGTAGCATGGAGGATTACCTTGATGTGGAGAAATCAGAGACCAAAGACTTTGCCAGAATGACCCAGAAAGTGTACTACACTATATCCTCATGTGGGAGCTCACTGCACATCTCCAAGTTGTCCTCTGAGATCTGAGGCAGGAAGCATATTTCCATCATGCTACAGAGGCTAGGGGTTGTGGAAGCAAGTCCAGGAGTTCAGATGTGAGGAATCTGAGCTAGGACCAAAAAAGAGACATAACAGATGCCCACCAAATAGCTCAGTGTGTGCCTAGGAGACCAGAAGAAGTTAAGTCCAGAGAGTGTTTTACCCAGGGAAATATGGTCATTGAGACTTGTGAGATCCCAGGACCCTTCACTCTTAGAGTATGGCGGCTTTCAGGACCAGGTGGGGCAGGATGTAATTGGATGGGGTGAATTGGACTGTGCACTTGAAGATGATCCTGGGAGGCTAAGAAGCTTGGGATGAGAAGGGGTAAAGAATTGGCTTCTCTGCTGTGTGAGAGAAACCAAGGAGAGTCTCTTAGGGTGCAGTCTCTCTCCATGGATCAGCAGTTGCCAGGCCCTAGAGATGCACTGATTTAAAATCTTTATACCAATTGCATTTCAATAAAGCACCTGGGCCTAAACCCTGCCTTCAGGAACTTTGCCTCTGAAAACTCTCCTTACGGAATTCATCAGTGCTCCCCCTGCCTGAGGGGAGCAGACACCACTCTACAATGTATTCTACCTCATACTGCCAAGAATGGAAGCTGAGAATTTTTGAGCTCCAACTGGCAACTTGATGAACAACACAAAAAGAGGGTGGATTTGATAGCCCCTGATCACTACTATTGTGCACAGTACATACCTCAAGAAAAAAAAAAAATGAAAAGAAAGACATTTGGGAACAGACCATGAAAACATAGTGTCATTGACAATTTTCGACCACAACAATGAAAAGTATTCCTTAATTTTTCATTAGTAACATTTCATTGTCTCTTTTTGTCTCATTTCCACCATTTGTGAAGGAAGCTCTTTGTCATGACTCTGTCTTTTTAGGGCTAGGGATTTGATTAGTATATTTTGGTTTTATTTTATTCTCTTTTCTTTTGCTAACATCCAAATTCTATTGTTCTCTCTTCCACTCTTCCAGCATTTTTTTTACTTCCATTTTCTCTCCTCCCCTCTCATAATCATCACATCTTATATCTTTTATACATTCTTTTTGTTCACCTTTTGAAATTGCAAACCCTTTTGCAAAATTACTGTTTTTACTATTGGTAATTTTATATCATATATTTCTGTTTATTGGACAAGTTAACATTGTGCTTATCAGTAGGAAGTAAGCATTTAGTTTAATGCTGTGTATTATTTTCATTGGTTGTTTTTATTATCTGTTTCCCCCTAAACTGCGAGGTACTAGAAACCTATAAGTTTATAAAGTAGAAGCTCTGATGGGTAGACACACAAACGATATGAAGAAGCAAAAGAACAAATCATCCCAAATGAATCAAAATACCTCAGTAACAGAATCCATTGACACCAAAATGGATGAAATGTTAAGAGAAGTAATTTAGAAAGTTCATAGTTAAGCTGATTTGTGAGGTAAAAGATGATGTAAGGAGATAAATCAGAGCAAAAACACAGGAAGTAAGAGATTACTTCAATAAAGATATAGAGATTCTGAAAAAAGAATCAATCAGAAATCCATAAAATTAAGGCCCAAGAAAAAGAAAGAAAAAAAATCAATACCAAACCAAAAGCAGAAGACAGGAAAAAATTAAATTCAGAGCCAAAATCAGAGATATTAAAAATTTTAAAATTCAAAAAATCAATGAAACAAAAGTTGGTTCTTTGAAAAAAATAAACAAAAATGATAAAGCTTCAGCCACGTAATAAAAAGCAGAAGAAAATATAAATTATTAAGGTTCATGATGAAAAAGGAAATATTACCACAGATACTATGGAGATTCAGAGGATAATCAGAAACTATTTTGAAAGTTTATATTCCAATAAATTACAAAATCTGGAAGACATGAACAAATTTCTAGAGACATATGACCTACCTAAATTGAATCAGGAGGACATAGAAAATTTTCACAGATCGATTCAAGTCATGAAATTTAAGATACCATCAAAAGCCTACCAACAAAGAAAATCTCAGGAATGGATTCATAGCACAGATCTATCAGACTTTTAAAGAACTAACACAAATTCTCCTTAAATTATTCCATGAGGGGCTGAGGTTGTGGCTCAGTGGTAGAGTGCTTGCCTAGCATGTGAGAGGCCCTAGGTTCAATCCTCAGCACCACATAAAAATAAATAAATAATATAAAGGTAATGTGTCCAACTATAACTAAAAAATAAATATTTTTTAAAAAAATTATTTCATGAAATAGAAAAAGAGAGAATTTTCTAAATTCATTCTATGAATCTAGTGTCACCCTTATATCAAAATCAGATAGACACACCAAGAAATAAAAACATCAGACCAACATACTTGATGAACATAGATGCAAAATTTCTCAACAAAACACAAATTGCATACAAAAAAATCATAAAAGATAGTGCACCATGATGAAGTGGGTTTCATTCCAGAGATGCAAAATTGGCTCAACATGTGGAAATCAATAACATAATTTACCACATAGATTTAAAGGCAAAAATCACATCATTATCTCAAAAGATGCAAAAAAATGCATTTGACCAAACACAGCATCCCTTCATGTTTAAAATACTAGAGAAAGTAGGGATAGTATAAGGACATGCCTCAACATTGTAAAAACCTTATAAAACAAACCCAAGGCCACCATCATTCTAAGTGGAGAAAAACTGAAAGCATTCTCTCTTCAAACTGGAACAAGATAGAGATGCCCTTTTAAACCACTTCTATTCATTACAATCCTTGAAACTCCAGCCAGAGAAATTAGGCAAAAAATAATATTAACCATAAAAAGGTATATGTATAAGAAAATAATATCTCAGAGCTCAAACTCTTTCTGTTTGCTGATGACATGATTTTATATTTAGAAGATACAAAAAAACTCCACCAGAAAATTTCTACAACTCATAAATTAATTCAGCCATGAAGCAGGATACAAAATTAACACTAATAAATCAATTGCATTTTATATACATCAAAGATGAATCAGTTGAAAGAGAAATTAGAAAAAAAAAACTATCCCATTCACAATAGCTTAAAAAACAAAAATACTTGAGAATTCTACAATGAATACCACAGAATCCTAAAGAAATAAATTGAAGAAGACCTTCGAAGATGGAAAGATCTCCAAGTTCTTGGATAGGTGGAATTAATATTGACAAAGTTACCATACTTCCAAAAGTGCTGTAAAGATTTAATACAATTCCTTCTAAAATTCCAATAATGTTCTTTCTATAATTAGAAAAGGCAGGCATAAAATTTATTTGGAAAAAATATAGGCCCAGATGGCCAAAGCAATCCTTATAAGAAAACCAAAGCAGGGGGCATCACAATACCAGAACTTAAATTATTCTACAGAGGTATAGTCACAAAACAGCATGGGATTGGCACCAAAATAGGTGTGAAACCCAAAGGAATATAATATAAAACACAGAGACAAATCTACATAAATACAGTTTTCTTATTTTAGATAAAGTTTCCAAAAATATACTTTGAAGAAAAGAGAGCATCTTCAACAAATGGTGCTGGGAAAACTGGAAATCCATATGTAGAATGAAATTAAACCCCTATCTCTCACACTGCATAAAACTCAAAACAAAGTAGATGAAAGATCTAGGTTCTTCACCTACTAGAAGAAAATGTAGGCCCAAAACTCCAACATGCTGTCTTATGTCTTACTTCCTCAAAAAGACTCCTAAAATACAAGAAGTAAAATCAAAAATCAATATATTGGATGGTATAAAACTAAAAAGCCTCTTTACAACATCTAAAACAATCAAGGGTTTGAAAAGAGAGCCTACAGGATAGGAGAATATCTTTGTCACCTGCACCTCAGATAAGGTATTGATTTCCAGGATATACAAAAACTCAAAAAGCTTAACAACAAAAAATAAAGAAAAAAATCAATAAATGGACAAAGGAAATGAATATACATTTCACAGAAGAAGAAATAGGATAAGTCAACTAATACATGAAAAAAATCGTTTAACAAGCTGGGTGTGATGGCACATGCCTATAATCCCAGTGCTCAGGAGCCTGAGGCCAGGAGGGTTGCAAGTTCAAAGCCACCCTCAACAAAAGTGAGGCACTAAGCCACTCAGTGAGACCCTGTCTCTAAATAAAATATAAAATAGGGCTGGAGATGTGGCTCAGTGTTTGAATGCCCCTGATTTAAATCACTGGTACCCCCTACCCACAAAAAACAATTAGAGAAATGCAAAGTAAAACTACACTGAGATTTCATCTCATTCCAGTCAAAATGGCAATTATCAGGAATATAAGTAACAATTTGTTGGTGAGGTTGTAGGGGAAAGGATATATCACACATTGTTGATGGGACTGCAAATTAGTGCAATCACTCTGGGAAGCAATATGGAGATGCTTCAAAAACTAAAAAATGAAACTACCATTTGTTCCAATTATGGCATTCCTCATTATATACCCAAAGTAGTTAAAATTAGCATACTATAGTGATGTACTCACACCAATGTTTATAGCAGCACAACTCACAATAGCTAAGCTATGGAACCATTAGATGCCCAATATTCCATTGTGTATACATACCATGTATATATACCATTGTGTATATATACCATTCCATTGGTATATATACAAGATCAGAAAAAATTGGAAATGTGAAATAATATAACAAAAGTTAGTTATATATATAGTTACATATACCATTCCATTGGTATATACACACAATTGAATATTACTCGGCCATAAAGAAGAATGACCTTACAACATTTGCCAGTAAATGGATAGATCTGGAGACTATCATGCTAAGTGATAAGCCAATCTCAAAACACCAAAGGTTGGATAGGGAAGAATAGAAGTTCAGTGCACTATTCAAAGGGCAATAAAGTTAAGGAGAGGAATAAAAATAGGAAAGGAGTGGAATGAATCTGACAAAACTTTTCTATGCACATACATGAATATACCACAGTGAATCTCAACATCATGAACATCCACAATACTGGGATCCTAACTGGAATAAGGTATATTCCATGCTTGTTTAAATACATCAAAATAGATCCTATATCATGTATAACCAAAAAAAAGTAAAGAGATTGTCAAATATATCCCAATTAACAATACACCCTTAAAATACAGCCAAAGATGTCATCGGTGAAATTTAAAAAGTACATAGAGATGAAAATGTGAACTCAATACCATGCAATGAAAGTGGTGAGGAATACATTAAACATATTAAAAAGAAATCAGATCTAAAGTAAGTAATTTTACATCCCAGGCACCCAAAAAGAGGAGCAAATTAAACCCAAAGCTAGTAGAAGAAAGGGAATTAGTAAGATCAGAAAAAAGACAAATTAAATTGGAAATGTGAAATAATATAACAAAAGTTAGTTCTTCAAAGAGATTAATTAAATAGACAAACTTGATTTGCAGTGACAAAGAATAAAGAGAAGACATAAATATCAAAAATGGGAAATGAAAGATGTACACAATAATATCGACCTTGCATTAATAAAACGAACAATTACAAGAATATAAATGATTATCTATCAAAAATTATATTTCTCTAGATGAAATGGACACATTTTTAGCCATACAAATTATCTAAACTAATTGAAGAGGAAATGAAAGATCTCACCAGACCTAAATAATATGTTAAATTACTAATCAACAACCTTTCAACAAAGAAAAGATCAAACTCAGATACTTTTATTGTCATATTTTACCAAGCATTCAAAAAAAAAACAGTGAGCATCTAGCCTTCTCAAAATTAAAAAAAAAAAAAATAGATGAGGGAGAACTATTTCCTACTTTAAACAATTGCTTAATATTATTAACCTGATAACAAAGCCAGACAAATAGTATCCCAAGAAAATTTCAGAGCAGTATTCTTTATGAATATACTTGTAAAACTTGAACAAAATACCATAAAATTGAATCCAACCACATATATTATACACAAGGACCTAGTGAAATTTACGTCAAGAAAATATGGATCACTCAAAATATAAAATCCTCATTTTATTCCACATTAATAGAATGAAGGGGGAAAACACAGAAGCAAAATATATGGCAAAATATGAAGATCTCGATGATAAATGATAGATATTTGCCAAAATGCAATTATATTTCATCATAAAATTATTCAGAGAAATACAAGTAAAATGGAACATATTAAAGAATATATTTTTTCTTTTAAACTTTTAATTTCTGGAAACCAGGATTTTTTTTCTTTCTTTTGAATTCAGGTGGTGTTATTTTTTTTTTCTTTTTAAGCTTTAATTGTTTAAAACTATATAGCAATTGCTATTAAAGATAGACAAAGAAAATGGTAGCAACCATGAAACAAATTAACCATAGACAAAAAAGGGGTGAATCCATGATGAGAAGGTATTTAAATTAACTATGTAAATACAGCACTCTAAAGGAGGGGCACACAACTCCTCATCCCTTAATTGTGGGCTGTGCACAGAGGCTCTCTTCCAAAAATAGAGTAGAGAAGGGAAGAAAAAGTACAACCACACAGTGGAGGAACCAAGCAAGCAGCTTAGTCGGTTGCCCAGTGAGCATGGACATTCACACACCACGAGGACAGTTCATACCCCTGATGTGAGATGATGGAAATGGCACTTACTCCTGTGGTCTTCCTTCCAACAAATGAGAACTATAAGTGGGCCCTGAAGGTAGATATGAATGATCAAGGAAGGGGACTCATATGATGATTGGGTTTTTAGTGTCCCAACTTTCCTGCCCTGTTTTCAGCATGCTGATGTTCTAAAGATGCTGGCTTCCCTCAGCATCCCACCAGTCTTCATCCCACTCTTTCTACCTAGAGGCCTTGTGGAGTGAGTAGTTGGGAGGGTCCAGTGCTTTGAGAGGAAAGTGAGCACAGAGAGTTTTGCTGGTCCAAAACTCAGGATACCTCACTGGAATGAAAATTTCAATTGAGTTTTCAAATAAATTCTAGGCAATTGTGTGTCATTTTCTTTTAATGTGATGATTGCTGTTTCACAGAACAGATAAAGCATTTTGAAGCACTATATTAACCTAAATGACATCTTTCTGGGCTTAGTTGTGTGTGTTTCCATTTATGATTCCTTGAAACTGTTTCTTGTATGTCTGAACTTCTGCCATTTTGATATTAATATGTGGTAAGCAAAAACAATATTGTGGGTTCTACTAGCTTTTTTATATATAAATAACAATGCTGTTACATTTGCTTTCTTTCTGACATAGCGTAGGCATAATATTTTGCCATTGTGTCTCAGAATCTTATGAGATTGAGACTTTAAGAATGATTCTAAAGAGCCATTCCAATAGGGAACTGATTAGATTCAAGCAGGTTCCCAAAATTTCTCTTCTTCTAACTTGACTTTGATTTGATTTATAGTTATCACATTTCTTCCCTTAGTAATTGAATTAGTCAGTGTTCCTTGAGCAACCCACTCTCTGTATTCTATAAACAGTATGCTACATCAGGAACAAGATGGACAAATTGCCTGTCTTAAAGGAACTTTACATTCTAGAGATGAAGCTGACAACAAGCAGATAATCATATATATATATATATATATATATATATATATATATATACACACACACACACACACACACACATACATAAATACACACACAATATATAACATAGGAATTGATAAGTAACATTGAGAAAGGAAAATCAGTTTTAGAAGACAGTCTGAGAGCAATAGGTTATGCAGTTCAATGCACAGTGGTCTCTGAGGAGACTGAAATCAATCAAAGAACTGCATGAGAGGTAGGAGTGTTCCACACAGATATCTCAGCATGTTATGGGCAAAAAGTCAGGAAGACTTCAGGCAAAATTTTGCTTGCTTTTATTAAACAACAACAAAAAATGCATATTTTTTTATTTTTTAGTAAAGATGGAGAGCATGAACCACGACCACAATGCTCTCCAGTATTTGCATATTTGGCTTAGTAATTAGACAACCTAGGGTTGTCTTGTTGATTGTCAGATGCTCATCTGTGCAATCAACTAAAATTATGAGTTTATTGTTATAAGCCCAGGATGTCAAATGAGGTCCAGGATGCGGGTTATATTTTCTTCTTTGATCTCAATAATGGTCACAGGAATATATTCATTTCATAAACAGGTCTGATTATGCATTTTTCTGCATTCTGTATTTATATTTAAAGTCAAAATATATGACTAATTAGCAATTTTCTTACAAAAGGTAAACAAGACTGTGTGTGTGTGTGTGTGTGTGTGTGTGTGTGTGTGTTGGAATATTATATGTCCAACCAAGTACGTGGTGTATGTTGGCAATAACACGTCATCCCTATTTTGTCTATCCTAGAAATTCCTTTGAGGAATCCTAGAGATTTCTTTAACTTACAGTTGCCAAAAATTGATTATAAAGTAAATAGATTTTTAAGACTTGATAATGTGTCCAATGATAAAGGAAACAGCACAAAACAAAGCCTTAACACACCTTGTTCCATTGTTTCAGATATGGGACATCTATAACCACATATACAAACATACAATGCACACAAATATAAAATGTAAGATAGTTACATAAAATAATAGGAATAAGAATATAGTTACAATGGTATGGACATTGATATTAATGAGTATTATATAATAAGGTACATAAGCTCTAGATTATGATATCCAAACTGTTTTAATATATCTGTGTCAATTTTGTTGAAATATTTGAAGCATTGGAAACTTGAGACTTAATGGGTTTGAGATCAACCACCAGCTGCCAATGTAAGCCCAGATTTACCAAACATTCTCCTCTTCCTTACTCTTTCCTCAATCATTTTTTTTCTCATTTTGAAGGTAGTCATTATTTTATTTATTTATTTCATTAGCTACACATGACAGTACAATGATCTTGACATATCATGCATTTGAATCAAATGGGGTATAATTTCTCATTTTTCTCCTAATAATTGTTCCATTTCATTTATTAGGTACGTTTCTTTAACGTTTCTATCTTCTTCCAATTTTCTATCCATTATTGTTCAACTAAAAATATATATTAAGGTAGCAGACATCATATATGCAGAACCCTTAAAGGAATCAATGTGAGGGAAGACTTTTGTATTTATTTTGATTCCTCTATCATTTTAATAGAACTGGTAAATTTATCTATTATTACCTTCTCCCTCCCTTCCCCTCCTCTCTTTAACCTTCTCTCCTCCTCCTCCATCTCCTCCTCTTCTTACTCTAGCTCCATCCCTGCATACATTATTTTTCTTTTTTAAGGTTTTGCAACTTTTTCATGTAGCTCATGATTTTTCTCTTTGTTTTAAGTATGTAAACACATCCTCGCTAGAAATGCAAAGAGGAAGAAGTGTGGTCAATCAGTCATACAATTACAGCCCCAGAAGCACCTGTGTTTTGTCCTCTTCTCTCAGAACCTCTCCTCACTTGTAAACTCCCCATTTTAAGAAATCAGTCTGGGCTAGGGATGTGGCTTAAGCGGTAGTGTGTTCACCTGGCATGCATGGGGTGCTGGGTTCAATCCTCAGCACCACATAAAAATAAAATAAAGATGTTGTGTCCACCAAAAACTAAAAAAAAATAAATATCAAAAAATTATCTCTCTTAAAAAAAAAAGAAAGAAATCAGCCAATCCCTGAAGACTCTCTGTATGTTATACACTTGAAATTTTGAGCCCACCCCATAAGCAAGAAAATCTGTGTATTCTCTTTCCCTAACTTGAAACCTTTTCAGATTTATCTGTGGCATGCTTTCTGTTGCTGTAGGAAGTTAAGAAAACTCTGTGTAATTGCAGCATTACAGGATTCTTTACTTGAGGCAGGCAACTTTTACAATTTGCAAGAGGTATTCAGAGTTGACTATAAATCTTAATGACATGGGCTCAGATCATTTAATCAGGCAACTTCAAGGAATATCTCTTGAGGCCATTTCATCTCTTCTACTTGACAGTTTTGACCCAAGATGAGTCTGAGTCCCAGATTCATTAAAGCTCTCAAACCATGAAATTTATTTTTTCCTAGAAAAAAAAAATAGGGTGTATCTAGTCAAACTTGTCTGCCTAAGAATTCTTGCCATTGTGTTCATCTCACCTGAAATTTGTCATTTCCTGATTCATCACAAATGTTGATTGTGTAGTAATGAAAAAGAGTAGAGTGATCAACAGAGAAAGTTCTTAATAAATTTGTGAGTCAAAACCATAAATGCCAGCACGTTTCACATTTGGTCAGGCTAGCACATGTCGGTGAGTAAATTTTTGCTCTAGGTTGCCATCTAACTAACCAGCTTACATAAATTCTATTGACTTTATCCTGGATTTGTATCCTTGAGAGGCAATTTGGAAAGGAAAATCTCCAAAAGATCTGTCTTTTGGGGCCTACGGAGAGTTGGGACTCAGGGAGCAGACGTAATAAAGTGCAGAGGAAATACACTCAAAGAAAAGTTGCAAAGTTTGGGGGGATTTTGCTTGCTGGTCTGTTTTTGTTGTTGTTGTTTTGTTTTGTTTTGTTTTGTTGTCCAACTCATATTTCTGCCTGGTTAGATATCTGCTTTATAGATACATTCTTAAAATCTCAGAAGTTCTCTATGTATTTTATAATATGTCATGATTATACCAAGAAGACTTTGAAATTATACTGGCCACTTTGAAAATTTTCAATATCACCAAAATGTTCATCCTAGATATAATAAGGAAAATATTGTTAATATTTGATATGTCTTTTTATAATAAGAAGATTCTATATACAATTCTGACTACAAAATAACTATATTAATGGGATGTTTTGGTCATAGCTAATTAAAGAAAGAAAGAAAGAAAATCTAGGTACATTTTTACATGGTTGTTGGGACTGTAAATCACTATGGAAATAAGTATGGAGATTCCTCAAAAGAGTAGTATTGATTCCGCCTTATGACTCAGCTATTCCACACTTTGGTATTTCTCCAAAAGAATTAAAATCAGTATGCTATAGTGATACATGCATACCCATGTTTATAGCAGCACAATTCACAGTAGCCAAGTTATGGAAACAGCCTAGGTGTTAATCAACAGATGGATAGATAGAAAAATGTGGTATAAATACACAGTCATATGCATTCAACCATAAAGAGGAAGGAAACTATGACATTTACTGGTAAGTGCACTGAACTGCAGAACATTGGACTAAGTAAAATAGACTCAGAAAGTTAAGGGTCAAATATTTTCTTTCATATGCTGAAGCTATAAAGGAAACAAGGAATAAAAACTGTATCTCAGCTTGGAAGGGTGGCACATGCCTGTAATCTCAGTGACTTGGGAGAATAAGGCCAGAGGATTACAAATTTGAGGTCAGCCTCAGCAACTTAGTGAGATGCTTTGTCAAAATAAAAAATAAAAAGAGCTGGTGATGTGGCACAGTGGGTAAGTGCCCCATACTAGGTTCAATGCCTGGTACAAAAAGGAATACCAATAGATTATAAGAAGATTGAGAGAGGAAGAGAAGGGAAGGGGAAATCCTGGGGAATGAAAATGACCAAATTATGACATGTTTATATACCAATATACTATAATGAATCCTACTTTTGTGTATAATTAAAAAAATAATAGAAGACAGACCAGTAAAGTAGAAGGGAATCAGGAAGAAGGAGGAGGGGAAGGAAAAGAGAGTTTCTGAGAAATATGATTGAACAAATTATGTGCATGTGCAAATAATATGTTACAATGAATATCACTTATGCATAATGATCATACACCAATAAGAAAATTGAAAATATGAAAATATGAAGGCTATTTAGATTTAGATTTGGAATTGCTAATTTGAATAAGTTTTTGTTGTTGTTAGTACTGAGGATTGAGCCCAGGGGTTTAACTACTTAATCACTGAGCCACATTCTCAGTATATATATATATATATATATATATATATATATATATATATATATATATATATATTTGATTTAAAGATAGGGTCTTACTAAGTTGCTCAGAATCTTGCAAAATTGCTGAGGCTGGCTTTGAATTTGTAATCCTCCTGCCTTAGCCTACCTAGCCAGGGGATTATAGATATGCTTCACTAAACCCAGCCAATTTTTTTTAACAGTGTCTTTAATCCACAATATCTGTTCCTGCTTTTTGTGCTTCTACACTACCAAATACTACTTCCTTTTATTTCTCCTCAATTCCCGTTTCTAACCCTCAACTGTATTCCCCCTCACGTTATGTCCCCAGATCATCATTTTCTTGATAATTAGACCAACAAAAGCAAAAACAGAAACAAAAAGAAAACACACAAACAAGAGAAATAAACAAAAACCAGGATATCAGCCTTGGAAGGCAAGTTTAAGGCCCTGCCAAGGTCTCTGTTACAGATAATTACTTGGATTCCCCTGAACCTCTTATAGGAGGGGCATAAATTTGCTAATGAATTTGAACAATATAGAGACTCTGTAATCCAGAAGTACCCAGATGATATCAATTAATACTGTGTATGTAGGTCCTTCTGATTCTAAATTAAGGGTCAGAAAACAATCAGACATACAAACATGATTCAATACACCTGTAAATGATACAGCTCTTCATGAAATGCAATTAACAGATCAATACACAATATGGAAAAATCCTTGCTGATAGTTACGGCTTTAAGTTCCAATAAAGATTCACTAGACTTGCAAACTACAAAATGATATATTCATTGGATACTTTAGAGATAAATTTCCAAAACTTTCAGATAGCATTAAAGATGGAGAATGGGGAAATTTAGGTTGGTTTTGCCATAAGGGGCCTCAGTGCATCCTTAGGCTATCTTTAATACGTGGTGCTAACACAGCCCAGATGGCAGATTTGATTGCCCTAATTAGAGCAGGTCACTTGGCCACAGACAAGAAAATTTATACAACAGAAAACACCTAAATATTTGCCCAGAATTTTCTGATAGTTTGGAAGAGACAAAGCAGAAAACCTTCCATACATGGGCTCACACCTCCAAGTTGAAGTTCACATTTCCTTGAGTCTCATTTTCATGAAGGTCAAACTCTAAGAGGTTGAAAGGTGGAGTTGAGGACACAACCAGTGTGAGCTACAGTTTTCTTATTAAGTGGAAAACTTTGTGAATCACAGGAAAATAATATATTTGAGGTTCAAAAGGGGTAGTTTTCAGAATGAAAAGATGAAGAAACAGTGCCTGAGTTTTGGGAAAAAGAAAGAGCTTCAGTTAAGCATTAGGATCAGCTTCAATGATGGAACATTGAACTTTGGTTTTAAGTTTGGAAAAGGCCTCAAACTTCCAGTATCAGAGCTACCCGAATTTTTGGTATTTCTCCAATAGAATTTAAGTCAGAATACTATAGAAGTATATTTGTACCCATGATAATAGCATCACATTTCACAATAGCCAAGTTACAGAACCAGCCTAGGTTTCCATCAACAGATGAATTGATGGAGAATGTGGTATATATACCCAATTCCGCCATGAAGAACCCAATTATGTCATTGGCAGGAAAATGGACAGAACTTGAGAGCAACATGTTACATGAAATAAGCCAAACACAGAAAGTGTAGAATTGTAGGTTTTCCTTGACATGTTGAAGCTAGAAAGCAAAAGGAGAAAAAGGAGATCTCATAACAATTGGAGGGAGAATAGAACAAGTGGAAGTAGAAGGGAAAGTAAAATGGTAGATGCTAGCGAATGAAATTGAGCAAATTATGTACATGTACAATTACATCACAGCAAATCCCACTATTATATATAATTATAATGTTCTAATAAAAATAATTTTAAAAAGATCATTGAAAAATGTGGGCCCTTGACCTAAGATTACCAGAACCATGAGCCAAAATCAACCTATTTTCATTCAAACTTACTACAAAAGAATAAAAATAAAAGCTCTGATGAGAGTCACAACGTGGCAGATACAAAGCATGGTAGGGGAGCCATAAATATGACTAACAGGTTTTTTTCCTTGATTTTCCTTGAAGAAGTTAAGAATCCTGACCAATGGAAAGCCCTCAGACATCTGGAGGAAGGGGCTTTAGAATGGAGGACACAGTTCCAGAGTCAGGGAAGGGAGAACATTTTTGGTGAAAGGGGTAGAGACCAATTCAGTCTGATAAAGAAGAGACCTCATCTCAAAATCATAACACTGCCAAGTTCACTAACACAATTTTTGAAACATTTGTAAGATCCACAGAGCAGAATCCCAAAGGGCTAGGAAAACTCAGAAGCAACCCACAGTAGCCAATCAGAAGGAAATGGTATGCTCTCTGCCACTTCCCATTTGACCTTTCCCTCCTATTCACTGGCTATCCACTTTGGCAGTACAAAGAGTGTCTGCATACATATTTGCATGTACCATGCCTAAATTTTAGGAAATACAGAGAGATACAATGCTGCACAAACAAAAGAACAAAATTCTTAACATGCAGAGTTAATATCGGAAAAAGAAAATTTTAGAATCCTGATTACTATTTTCATAGAGATATGAAAGAAAATTGCAACAGCAAAAAATTACCAATCAGTGCTTTTGATATTCAAAAATGAAAAGCTTTCCTGATATGATGGCATATGCCTGTAATTCCAGTGACCCAGGAGGCTGAGGTAGAAGGAAGGCAAGTTTGAAGCCAGCTTCAGCAACTTAGTATGACCATGTCTTGAAATAAAATAAAGAGGGCTAGAGATGTAGGTCAGTACATCTATGTAGAGCAAGTATAGATCACTTGCATAGCATGGGGAAAACCCTAAGTTTAATTTCTTGTTCTGGAAAAAAAAAAAGTAACATTACTATATTCCACACAAATTTTCATACAAAAAGAAAAAAGATATAATGTAACTAAAGAGCATGGGGAAACAGGCCTTAGGAAAGCAAAGAAAAATGTGGCTTAATTGAAATCTATCAATAACCAAAATATTTTAAAGATAGACCCATTTTGTGAGTCTTTAAAATAAAATCCAGTTGCATATTAATATGAAAGACACATCAAATTAAATGACAGAAAAAATTGAAAATAAACAAACGTAAAAACAAGAAACCAGGCAATAGTAATAAAAAAAAAAAACCATGGATAGCAATCTGAGTGTGCTACAAAATAGAAGCCAAAGCACAATGGTGACCTTGTCAATGAAATGGTTATTTAATACAGAATAGATTAAAATGGGCATCTTGTTAAGTAATGGCGAGGTGCGTGAATGCTGTTTTAAAGATTGAAGTTCAAACGGTGACACAAAGGGAATCTTCCCATTTATTGTGACCAGCACATGAACTTTATAAAGGCATTTATTCTATGCTATCCCCAATGCAATATTTTTCAGAATTTCATAACAATCCAAAACTGACTTTGAAATAAGCAAGTCATCAGAAAAGATCTGGGTATAAACTACAAACCTTATCTCTAGCATTCCTCTTATGGCCACCTGGTAGTGCTAGAGGATCTCAGGTGGAACCTTACTAAATTTTTGCATGATCACACCTATCTAAAAGATAAACTGGTCATCATTCTTTACCCACACTTGTGGGCAATTTTTGCAAAAGTGTTTTAACAAAGGCTCCAACCATGCCTCACCTGCTGACAATTTATTCTTGATAAAAATTTAACCGAACATGTGTGAGAGTCAAGCATCAAGCCCCACTTGAACACATCAAAAGAACTTTTATGCAATTAGCACCTTCTATGTGATTTTTATTACGTTCTGGTTGCTAAGGATAGATCAAAGACTTCCCTTGTCAGAGTTATGGTTCTTACAGAAGCATAATAGTTTTTCAATTTTGTGTTTCCTACTTGGGGATCCCAGACCACATTTCTGGTGATTATTCATTCTGCTGGGACTGACATAAATAGTTCTGCAATGCATTGCACTTACTTAAAACTCCACTGTTAATAATGTCACTGATATTCAAGCAAAGAATTAAGAATGGATGGGATTCTCAAAGTTAACAAATTTTCAGAAACACTTGAACTTTTTTGGCCCAAGTCCCTGCTCTTGAATGGAAGACAGTGATATCATTTTTCTTTGGAACTTACAAATTTTTATCCTCTGAGCTAGTAGTAATAGGAAAATGCATGCAGCAATGAATAATCATCCAAGTCCTACACACTACTGTGTTGAAAGCATGATCAAATACTGCAAGAAGTTCTGTAATACTCTCTGTTGTATAATGGACAGGCATTTTCCCCTCAGCATTCTCCCAAGGAAACTTTGGAAGACCTAAAATGTGGAGACAGGATTTCCTGGGAATGTCATCAGAGAAATACAGTCTTTGATCCCTGATAGAAAGGACCTTATAAGATACTTTTAGCAATTGGCATAGCAATAAACTCCAAGAGAATTGATCCTTGCACCTTCTTGTCTACCAATGAAGGAGACATAAATCTATCTGGAAGTCTAGACCCCAGATTGAGAGTTTGTGAAAATTCTCAGAAAGTGTCAGGAGTTCAAGAACTTTGGTATGCCCTCCTACTAATCTGTCCACAATAACACAAAACTAAGACTTTACACCAAAGATCTTCAGAACAAAGCCACCAAATGCTGACAGCCTCATATTCACATAGTGCCTATGGCCTATACTCTTGTATTTCACATTTTCTACTTTGTCCAGTTTACATTCACATTGCTAATGACATAGAACCTGTAGTAGGACCTTGTTGAAGACACACTGTAAACCTGCTACTACATCGTTCTTTACTGTTTACAAATGTGTCATAAATTATTCTCTAACCATATTGTTAAGGTCCCACATACTATACCTATAGTTCTGTACCTTAAAGACTCTGAAACATTGCCTGAAAGTCAAATTGAAATCAGTTTTCATTGGACTTTTCTGGTACCTGAAATTAACTGACATTGTTAGCTCTAACAGTTAATCCTGTAAAGAGCAGACTATAACTTCAAAGGGGGGAAATGTTTCTACAAAAATAAATACAGCATATCCATGGTGGTTGGGGACAAAATAGGAACCAGGGCAGTTGTATCATCTGTAGACCACTTGTTCTATGCAGAGATTCTCCTTTTGGTTTTTTTATGAGTCATTTCATTCCAAGTAATGTGCCTTCTTAAGAAAGATAGAACTGGTATAGTCTATCGTGTTTAATGACATGAACAACCCTAAGAATATCTATACTTGATTAAGATCCTAGTATACATGGGCACTCCAAACCTTTTTAAAAATTTTTTTACACAAAATTATTATTTGTAACTATCTAGTAATGGTTAGGTTTGGGGATGTAAAGAACCTGAATTTCCATAAACCGTGCGTTATTTTATGTGTACTCTGAGGCACAAGAATGAAACCAGCTACTTAGAATTAACCAAAGTAATCATGAACCCAATTTTTTGTCACCATGCAAGAAGTGATTCCTATAATAAAAATGAACAAACCAAAGATATGGTCATAGTTTTTTGTTGTTGTTGTTGTTGTTGTTAACCTCAGTCAAAGTTATAAAAGGTAATTCTACCATTCTCAAGATTCACTGAAAAGTTTAAATTGTTTGGACAATTGATAATGGACAACCCAATTACTTTGTTTTTCTGTTAACTAGCCAAGACTGTGTCTACTTTTTTGTCAAAATTTTGTGTTATACTTGTGTTAATCTGCTCAGGTTATCATAACAAAATACCAAAGACTGGGTAGTTTAAACTGGAGACATTTAATTTCTCACAATTCTGGAGGATGGAAGTCCATGATCAATGTATCAGCAGGTTTGGGTGTTGATGAGCCCTTTCTTCCTGACATGAGGATGGTCTCCTTCTCACTCTCTTGTCACATGCTTTTTCCTCTGTGTGTTCTCACAGAGACACCTTGAGCAAATAATATTGATTTTTGGTAGTAAGAAGTAGAGTGCTGCCATTTAATCGAACATGTCGAAGTGGATTTGGAAATGAGTAATGGGTAGAGACTGGGAGATGTTTGAGGAATGTGTTAGGAAAAAACCTAGATTATCTTTAGTGGACTGTTATTAGAAATATGAACACTGAAAGAAATTCTGGTTATGACTCAGAGTCCTAGGGAGAGCCAAAGAGCTTCTGTTTATTAGCAGATACATAGATCGCGGTGTACAAAATGTTGTTACAGGCATGAACATTAAAATGATTCTGTTGGGGTCTCCTAAAAAGACAAGAAACACATTTTGGAAGCTGGTTATCAAGTGGCATGTAATTTAGCTAAATTGTGTTCTAGTGATTTGGGAAAAGCATAATTTGTGATGAACTTGGATATTTAGCTGAGAATATTTCTAAGTCAAGTGTTGAAGGTGTAGCCTTTCTCGTTGGTAGTAAACTACAAGAAGGAAGAAAGAAATTGAAGGGATTTTTAAGGGAAAAAAAAATCAGAGCTTGAAGATTTGGAAAATTTCCAGTCTATCTATGTTGCAAAATTAAGAACTTTCATTCCAGAAAGAACACCAAGTGTATGGTCATGAGATCACTCGGTAAAGAGATTATCCACAGAGTGAATCAGTCACCTCAGTTCATGTCAGAAATAGAGATAAGATTATACCAGAAGAACCACACCCAGATGGAGGTAAAGAGAACAGAGAAAACACACCAAAATGAAAGGAGGCTATGCATGTCTGAAGCTCCAGGCGAAGAGACAGGAGACAGATGTGACCTGGAATATGCAACTCCAAAGGTGATTCAGAGATCAGCAGGGCTGTCACTCACATCATAGACCCAGTGGGCAAGGCTGCTCAGATTCAGGGGTGTGGTACCTCCTTGGGTTCAGCAGACCACTCAGTGCTTCCTGCATAAAATTGTTACCTATCGCCTTAGGGTTGGGACTGTTGCCATGGCAAGGATGCCCCTTAAAGCTGTGGGATCAAGGCTTCCACGGAGACCTACTGGGGGTGTAAGCAGCTCTAGAGCCACAGAGGTGAACTGGATGTCCCACAGAGTTGTTTGCAAGCCGTAAGAGCTAATGAAATTTACTCTGTTAAGTTTTGAAGTTGTTTGGGACCTGTCTCCCCAGTCTTTCATCTAATTTCTCCCCTATGGAAATAGAACATCTGTCCTATACCTGTTCCACTACTGTGTTTTAAAAACATAACTTTCTGGGTCTGGGCATGCGGCTCAAGTGGTAACGCTTTCGCCTGGCATGCGCGGGGTGCTGGGTTCCATCCTCAGCACCACATAAAATAAAATAAAGATGTTGTGTCCACCGAAAACTGAAAAATAAATATTAAAAAATATTCTCTCTCTCTCTCTCTCTCTCTCTCTCTCTCTCTCTCTCTCTCAAATAAGAACTTTAAGGATTAAGGTTAAATCAAATCAAAAGTATAGAGCCCTAATCGGATAGGATTGGTGTTCTTATTAGACATGAATAGTCATGACCATCTTTTCTCTCAGCTCACGCACAGAAGAAGCCACATGAGAATGCAGCAAAAAGAGGAGTCTCTGTAGATCGTGGAGAGGCTACACCAGGCGCCATCTTTGCTGGCATATTGATCTTGGTCTTTCAGGCTTCAGAACAGCAAAGAAATAAATTTCTTCTGTTTGTGCCTCTGAGTCTGTGATATTTTGTTATAAGAAAATTAATACACTTGGATAAAGGCCAGAGTTCAGGTAAAATAATTCTTCTCTAGTCTTTAGGAAACAGTTACCTGGCTGTCCAAAATGGATTCTGTGACATGTTTTTGTTTTTGTCTTGATTTAGTATCTCAGATCATGACATTCAACAATACATATTTTCATTTTAGTCCTATGCATCAGTTCTCATGTAGCATGTATTCCTCAGAGTCTTAATACTACTCTGAAGCTACATTCATGTCCAATGACTCCTAACTCATCACCTAACAGAAGGAACAAGAAGGTCAGGTCCTTGTCCAAAACCAAACCATTGTTTCCGAGACAGCAATCTTATCTGGCAAACAACAGTGCCATACCTTTGAGTACAACTGTTTTTATGTCTAATCAACTATTTTTGTTATCCACAAATGACTGAGACCTGGGACCATAACCCCACCAATTATGAAAATACAACTGCAGAATGCTTGTGACTCACAACCTGCTTTCCTCATTCAGAACTTCTCTTTTATAATGATTCTTCAATAAATTAAGAAACCCCAAATAATGTCCCAAATCTGTAGTCCTGCCCTAAGCACCCCTGAGTCCAGAACATCAACAGGAAACAAATAAAATATGCCTCTTCCCTCTAAAAATAATTTTCAAGATTTGTCTGTTTAGGACTCTTGCTGTACTACTTGATAAAACTTGGTTTGATTATGCCATATTTTTAAACCTGAAGTTGGAGATTTCTAGTTTCATACAACTAGTTTTGGGTTTGATTATTAATTCTATTGCTTTTTCTCCCTAATGCATTTGTCTTATTTTAAATTTATTAATCTGTTGTACATTCTTTAGGCTTTATTGTTGTTCTCAAATGTTTTAGTTTGATATTATATTTTGTTTATAAGTTGTGGTAATAATATGGTTTACATTACTTCAATTTTGAAATGTAAAGATTAACATTATAAAATAATAGCTGGTTTATTATAAGCATTCAGTGTGCTCCAAAATAAATTACATTATCTTTTGAAGAGATCAATTTATATCTAGCCATCACAAATTCATATAAACATTTTATATGAATCCAATTTTATCAGGTATGATAAAATCTATTTAACAATTTTTTTTCATTTTAACAGTTTATTTTAAAAATTTTACAAAATTTTTATAAAGCATTTCAGAACTATAAACATCAGAAGAAAGGAATCCGTTTGACAAGGCTAACTTTTCACCAAATTTAATTTTACTGTAGTTCTGTTTTCTTTTACTACATTTAGTCAAAATATATTTGTTTGGATGTTTATTTTCAACATTGTTAATGACAAGCTAATCTCATTGTTCACTTTATTTAATTTCTCCAGTTAAGTATGTTTGTTCATGATAAGTGTAAGATGTGCTGTTGCCAAATTAACAGATGTTCCATGTTCTTCTTTGCTAAAATACCCCAGGGATCATCAGAAATCATATCCCAAGGGGATACACTGAAATTGAAGTAAATCAATTATGAAATACTGTTTTTCTCAAGTGTCAGAGTCTGTCACGTGACATACTTCTCCAAATATGGTAAAAAAGGGAAATACTTGCTGAATTCTAGGAAATTGTTTCCTACTTGACTCAAACAGATAGAGCTGTGAAAAGGAGCTCTATCCCATGACGCTCTCTACTTATTTAATGTTTTTTAAAACTACTCCAAGATAACTTCCTTCTTGGGGCTTTAGCAGCCATCTTGTTGCTATGTGAAGAATTCCAACAAAATTTCAATGGAACTGATTGATTTGATTGTCTTGGAATCATTTACTTATTGAATTATCCAACCCTTAACTATGTACATCTGAATTTACTTTCTGGAGATTTTTCTGTTCCATAGAGTTCTCATAGATAGGCCTTAATTTTTTCACATGTAAAAATAGGATAATAGCAGTCACTACCTTAGAGCTTTTGGAGGATGAATAAAATAAAACAGGGAGAAATATTAGAAAGAAGCTTATTACATACACATTTTCAATAAATACCACTTATATTGGGTTACAGCCCATTAAATCCATTATGAATTGAAAATATCTCTAAAATGTGTTAAAATATACACAGCAGACTGAACATCATACATAGCCTAGCCCACCTTAAAAATGCTCAGAAAACTTACATTTGCCTATGGTTAGGCTAAACCATCTAACACAAAGCCTATTTTATAATATAGTATTAAATAATTGATATATTTCATTAAATACAATCATGAAAGTGAAACACAGGATGAGTGTATGGGGTATGGGTATGCTTTTGCACCATTGTAAATTAAAAACAGTCCTAAGTTGAACCATTCCCAAGTTAGGCACTGTATGTAGTCTCCTTCAACCTTCTAAGACTTTTCCTTAGTCTTTTAGACAGATTTTTCCCTGCAGAGACCCAAAGATCTAATAAGAACAATTAGAGGAGGAAATGTTTATTTTAGGGCTCATGGTTTCAGAGGTCTCAGTCCATAGATAGCTGGCTCCATTCCCTAGGGCGCAAGGAGAGGAAGGACTTCTGGGAACAAGGCACCAGAAGGGGGTGTGTGGGGAGAGAGAGAAAGAGAAGGGGTGGGGGAGGAGAAGGGGGGAGAGAGAGAGAGAGAGAGAGAGAGAGAGAGAGAGAGAGAGAGAGAGAGAGAGAGTCCTGTAGAGCTCTCCTTTCCACAGACAAAATGTATACCCATAGGCATACCTCCAGGGGCATACCTCCAGGGTCCCACCTCCACTCCTCTAGCCATATCCTACCTGCCTGTGGTCACCCAAATTAATCCCTATTAGAGAATTAACGCAATAATAAAGTTAAAGCTCTCATAACATAGTCGTTTCACCTCTAAACTTTCTTGCATTGTCTTAAACATGAACTTTTATGGGACACCAAATATCTAAACCATAACACTTAGGTTCTACTTAATGAAAAAAAAAATTAAGAAATGGAACATCACCCCCATTATCCCCCCAAATTAGTAAAGCAAAGTAGAGCTAATAAGAGACATGAACCTCTCTTCAACATTCTTCTCTAATATTATACTGAAGTTCCTGACAGTGAACTTAGGTTTCCAAGGTTTTAACTCCCCCTAAAGAACATACACCTAGCTGGGTATTGTGGCGCACACCTACAATCCCAGCAGTTCAGAAGGCAGGAGGATTGTGAATTCAAAACCAGGCTCAACAAAAGCAAGGTTCTAAGAAACTCGGTGAGACCCTGTCTCTAAATAAAATACAAAATAGGGCTGGGGATGTGGCTCAGCAGTTGTAGGCCCCCGAGTTCAATCCACAGTATTAAAAAAAAATACACCCATGTGATTTTTTGGCCATCTACTTTGATTTATTTCTTATCATTAAAAATAATTTTGGAATGAAGTATCATCAAAGTATAGGCATATTCATAATGTCCGCATCACATGCAGTTTTGCTTGTGATGTTCCATATCCATGAACAGAACCAGCATTACATCTGTCTCCCATTAGGATGCCGGGGCTTGTATGACTCTGCCGTAGGCAATATAATTAGAAGTGTGGATGAGGTCTAGCTGTTACTTCAATGTCAGCAGATACACACTTTCCCTTCCAAATTGCTTTTAAAATGTCAAACCACTTTCATACATTCCTGCTTGTCTCTACTCAATGTGAATTTTACCTAATTTATGAAAGGAATAAAAGCATTGCTTTCTAAAAAATCATCCTCTGAAGTCATGAAAGATATGTGGAATTCAGAATGCAGTCAAAATATTTCAAGGGCATTTTAGTGTTTTATATCCCTTCTTTAATCTTTCAGTAAAATGGTGCCACTCTTAAGTGCAGAATCGCTCTGGTGAAATGGGCTGAACCTACAGAGAGTACCAAGACTGCTCCATTTTATTTCTCATTTAACTTATGAAAATGAATCTTCGATTTACTTGTCTTAGTTTCTGAAGTAAAGTTAGCCTTGATGTCACTGTAAGTTGGTTCTCATTGCAAATATAAGTTTAGTGTCCCATAGGTAGATAGAATTGGAGTGAAATACTAAAAGTAGATTGAACAGTCAGATTAAATGAATCCTTACACCATACAGACTTTCAAAGACAGTTTGACTGGATTGAGTGGTTCATATATGTTCCTGCTAAAAATGCTAATTACCAAGAAATTGTAAAATTTCTTTAGGATACTCTTCTCACCCTTGGTTTGATAGGCATTCACAACTTCCTTTTCATCTTAGCAAGTGGCGGAAAACATCAAAATCTAATGAAAATTCATTTAACAAGAATAAGTTACAAACAATTCAATTGGTCTTATTATGAAGAATCCTAAAATGAGGATCGTGAAATATCAAAGCACACTCTGAAAACCAAATCCATACTTAAGAATCAGAACTAATGGAATGCACTCTTATCAGTACTCATGTTAAGTCAATATGGTTACTCTAACATATTTTCTTTTCAACAGAAATCTGACTATGAAAGTTCACTGAATTTTGGATATTGGTAAGCCCATATGGTTTTGCCTCCAATTCTACTTGCTTTCTTTTACCTCTCAAGTCCTGTCTCAATATATCATTTATGCCAAATGTGAAATTTCTGAACAATTACAAGATCAGTGTTGCAAAAGATCCTATGTGTATTAGACAGGTTTTCATCTCTGAGACCAAAATACCTGACAAGAACAATTTAGAGGAGGAAACAGGTTTTTTAGGTTCATGTTTCAGATGCTGACCCCATGGTCAGCCAGCTGCATTGCTCTGGGCTTGAGGTAAACCAGAATTTCATTGTGGAAGGGTATGACAGACGAAAGCAGCTCAGCTCACAGCAATTGAGAAGAAGAGGAAGAGAGAGAAAAAGAAACTAGGGACCAGATATAATACCCAAGGGCATCATCAGAATAATCCACTGATGAGGTTATACCTGTCACACTCTTACCATTTTATTTATGAATGTGCCAGCATTGCCTAACACAGGAGATTTTGTGGGGGGATACCTAATAACCAAACCATAACACTATATTCTTGAAGGACTTAAAAGTGTTTATTTTATTGTTGTTGTTATCATTGTTATTTGTTATGGTGAAGATTGAACCCTGGACTTGGTGTATGCTAGGTTAGTCCTCTACCATTATAGTCTCAGCCCATTTATAGGTTTTTAATGATTCATTTTTCATAAATGCACCTTCCTAAAGTGACAGTCATTTGAAATCCAGGCTTTTTTTTCTTTGAAAGGTACTGTTTCTGGGCTGGAAGTTCCAAGAAAATCTAAATAAATCTAGAGGGTTATTCTGTTAAAGTACAGTAACTATTAATGTTCTTTGGCAGAAAGGCTTATCAAGTCCTTAGTTGTCACCTGAAGAGCTGAAGGGTTTTCCTGATAGGATATGTGATAGAGGAAAAATATTCTATGTTGAATGGAGACATGACCAAAAATGGGGCAAGATATCATGAAAGTAGAAGAGAGATCAGGAAAATAGAAGAAAGGTATTGAGGGTGAGGGAGGGGCATAAAATAATGGAGGAA
Source organism: Marmota flaviventris (assembly GCF_047511675.1). Lineage (NCBI taxonomy): Eukaryota > Metazoa > Chordata > Mammalia > Rodentia > Sciuridae > Marmota > Marmota flaviventris. Next base: position 107,383,470 of record NC_092508.1, on the reverse strand, counting down.
CAGTAGAATCAAACTGGTCAAACTATCCTATACAGTTACATGAATACACCACAGTGAATTTCACCAGTATGTATATCCATAATGCACTAAACTTTAAAAAATCCATAAATACATTAAAGAAATACCAGTAGAGTGGAGGAAAGAGAACAGGGGAAAGGAGGAGGGCAGGGAAAACAGGGAGTACTGGGGACTGAACTGAACAAACTATATTCCATACACTTATGATTATGTCAAAATGAGTCCCAATATTATTCATAAGTATAATACACTAACAAAAAAAAGTTTTTAAAGTACCATGTATAAGGAAAATCACTCTGGGGAATTGGGTATGTCATGGAGATGGAAAATGTTTATTCTTTTTTTTTTTTGAGAAATCACTCCAGCTTCTGCTTTATTGACCCAAATGAAATGTTTTGGAAGCAAAACAATCCAGGGACCATATATTTTTAATTTGTGTGTAACAAATAAAATTGACTTTGGGGTCTCAAGACATGAATAGATTTGTATCGCCCCTGCCATAGTCAGTATACACAGTAGTTCCATCACCCTAAAAAGATTCCCTTGAATCAGATTCATTCAACCCCAACCCCTGGCAACTGTCAATCTGTCGTCCATCCTTCTAATTTTTTCTTCAAGGGAATGTCATGTAAATGGTGTCATGTAGTGGGTTACCTTTTGAGACTGGTTGCTTTCACTCAATGTAATACTTCTGAGAATTATCTGTGTTGCATATTAATTTTTATCGTTCATTTGTTCCTTTTTATTGCTAAGTAGTATACCATGGTATAGATATATCACAGCTCATTCATCCATTCACCTGTTGATGGATCCTCAAGTTGCTTCCATGTGTGGGCCATTGTAATTAGCATTGCTATAAACAGCCATGTGCAAGTTTGTGTGTGAACCTAAGTTTTTATTTCCCTCAAAGGGAAAATCTAAGAGTGCAATTGCTGTCTTATACAGTAATCCTGCATGTAACTTCTTGCGTTCACCACCAAACTCTTTTCACAGTAGCTGTGTTATTTTACATCGCCTGAAACACAATGTGTGAGTCCCAGTTGTTCTGTGTCCTGGCCAGCATTTGGTTTCGTCCCTTGTTGTGGTGGTAGCCTGTCTTAGTTCCATCATAGCCACTCTGACAGGGTTATGATGCTGTGTCATTAGAGATTCAACTTGCATTTCCTAAATGACGAGCTAGACTGAGCTTCTTTTCCTGTGCCATTTTTTGAATTAATTAATTCATTTTTATTCCAATTTGTTATATGAGATAGTGGAATGCATTACAATTCATATTACACATATAGAGCACAATTTTTTATATCTCTGATTGTATGCAAAGTATATTCACACAATTTGTGTCGTCATACATGTTCGTAGGGTAATGATGTCCATCTCATTCCACCATCATTTCTAACCCCATGCCTCCTCCCTTCCCCTCCCACCCCTTTGCCCTATCTAGAGTTCCTCTATTCCTCCCATGCTCCCACTCACCCCCCGACCCTACTATGAATCAGCATTCTTATATCAGAGAAAACATTCAGCACTTGTTTTTTGGGGATTGGCTAACTTCACTTAGCATTATACTCTCCAAGTCCATCCATTTACCTGAAAAGGCCATGATTTTATTCTCTTTTGTTGTTGCTGAGTGATATTCCATTGTGTATATGTACCACAGTTTCTTTATCCATACATCTACTGAAGGGCATATGGGTTGGTTGCAGTTTAGCTATTATGAATGGTGCTGCCATGAACATTGATGTGCCCATAAACAGCCAGTATGCTGTTTTTAAGTCCTTTGGATATAGACCGAGGAGTGGGATAGCTAGGTCAAATGGTGGTTCCAATTCCAGTTTTCCAAGGAATCTCCATACTGCTTTCCAGATTATCTGCACCAATTTGAAGTCCCACCAGCAATGTGTGAGTGTGCCTTTTTCCCAACATCTTTGCCAACACTTATTGTTGTTTGTATTCTTAAAAGCTGTCATTCTGACTGGAGTGAAATAAAATCTTAGAGTAGTTTTGATTTGCATTTCTGTGATTGCTAGAGATATTGAACATTTTTTCATACATTTGTTGAATTTATTGTATATCATCTTCTGAGAAGAGTATGTTCAATTCCTTGGCCCATTTATTAATTTTCTTTTTTGGTGTTAAGGTTTTGTGAGTTCTTTATATACCCTAGAGATTTGTATTCTATCTGATGTGCTTGTGGTAAAGATTTGCTCCCATTCTATAGACTCTCTATTCACCTCACTAATTGTTTCCTTTGCTGAGAAGAAACTTTCAGGTTGAATACATCCCATTTATTGATTCTTGGTTTTAATTCTTGCGCTATAGCAGTCTTATTAAGGAAGTTGGGGCCTAATCCGACATGATGGAGATTTGGGCCTACTTTTTCTTCCATTAGGTGCAAAGTCTCTGGTTTAATTCCTAGGTCCTTGATCCACTTTGGGTTGGGTTTTGTGCATGAGAGGTAGGGGTTTAATTTCATTTTGTTACATGTGGATTTCCAGTTTTCCCAGGACCATTTTTTGAATAAGCTATCTTTCCTCCAATATATGTTTTTGACGCCTTTGTCTAATATAAGACAACTGAAATTATGTGGGTTTGTCTCTGTGTCCTCTATTCTGTACCATTGGTCTACAGGTATATTTTGGTGCCAATACCATGCTGTTTTCGTTACTGTTATTCAGTAGTCCTGTGCCATTTTAGGCAAAGTAATTTCAAATCTCTCCCCCAATTTTAAATTGAGTTATCCATTTTCTTATGGTTTTAAGAGTTCATTTTATATTCTGGATATAGATTGTTTGTCAGATACATTTTTACAAGTGTTTTCTCTCAGATCCTGGCTACTTTTGCCCACCAATGCCTTTTTTCAAATTAGTGCTATATTTTTTTTTCTAATTAGTTATTTATGACAGTAGAATGCATTTTGACATATCATTTATAAATGGAGTGTAACATCTCATTTTTTTTTTGTTACACACAATGTGGAATTACACCAGTCATATAATCATATAGACATAGGGTAATAAAGTCTGATTCATTTCACTGTTCTTCCTACCTCCCTACCCTCTTCTCTACCTCCACTCCCCTTTCCTCTCCCTTCACTCCCCTCTGTCTAATCCAAAATATCTCTATTCTTCCCTAGTCCCCCCACCCCATTATTGTGAATTAGCATTCACATATCAGAGGAAATATTTGGCCTTTGGTTTGGGGGGATTGGCTTATTTGCTTAGCATGATATTCTTCAGCTGTATCCTTTTGCCAGCAAATGCCATAATTTCATTCTTCCTTAAGGCTGAGTAATATTCCACTGTGTATATATACTACAGTTTCTTTATCTATTCACCTGTTTAAGGGCTTCTAGTTTGGTTCCATAGCTTAGCTATTATGAATTGAGCTGCTATAAACACTGATGTGGCTGCATTAGTGTATCAGGCTACTTTTAAGTCCTTTGGGTATAAACAATGGAGTAGGATAGCTGAATCAAATAGTGGATCCATTCCGAGTTTCCTGAGGAATCTCGATACTGCTTTCCATAGTGGTTGCACCAATCTGCAGGCCCACCAGCAATGTATGAGTGTACCTTTCCCCCACATCCTCGCCAACATTTATTTTTGCTTGTATACTTCATAATTACCACTGTGACTGAAGTGAGATGAAATCTTAGAGTAGTCCTGACTTGCATTTCTCTAAATGCTAGAGATGTTGAATATTTTTTTCCTAAATTTGTTGTTAGATTGTATTTCTCCTTCTGTGAAGTATCTCTTCAGATCCTTAGCCCATTTATTGTTTGGGTTATTTGCTTTTTTGATGTTAAGTTTTTTGAGTTCTTTATATATCCTGAAGATTAATGTACTATCTGAAGTCCATGTGATAAAGATTTTCTCCCATTCTGTAGGTTGTCTCTTCACATTATTAATTATTTCTTTTGCTGTGAAAAAAGCTTTTTAGTTTGGATCTCTCTCATTTTTTATTCTTGATTTTACTGCTTGGACTTTAGGGGTCTTGTTAAGGAAGTTAGCTCCTAAGCCACATGATGGAGATTTGGGCCTACTTTTTCTTCTATAGGTGCTGGATCTCTGTTCTAGTGCCTAAATCCTTGATCCATGTTGAGTTTTTTGCAGGATGAGGGATAGGGTTTATTTTCATTTTGCTGCATATGGTTTTGCAGTTACCAGCACCATTTGTTGAAGAGGCTAATTTTTTTTTCCAATGTATCTTTTTGATGCCTTTGTCTACTATTAGATCACTGTATTTATGTGGGTTTACCTCTGTGTTTTCTGTTATGTTCCATTGGCCTTCATGTCTATTTTGGTGTCAATATCATGCTGTTTTTGTTACTATGGATCTGTAGTATAGTTTAATTGCTGGTATTGTGATGCCTCCTGTTTCACTCTTCTTGCTAAGGATTGCTTTAGCCATTCTGGGTGTCTTATATTTCCAAATGAATTTTATGAGTGATTTTTCTAGTTCTGTGAAGAATGTCATTGGGATTTTAATAGGAATTGCATTAAATCTGTATAAAGCTTTTGGTAGTATGGCAATTTTGACAATACAAATTCTGTCTATCTAAAAGCATGGAGACCTTTCCATCTTCTAAGGTCTTCTTCAATGTCTTTCTTTAGTGTTCTGTTGACTTCATTGTAGAGGTCTTTCACCATTTTGGTTAGATTGATTCCCAAGATTTTTTTTTTTAGGCTTTTGTGAATGGGGTAGTTTTCACAATTTCTCTTTCAGTGGATTTATCACTGATATAAACGGTATTAATTTTAAATCCTGCTATTTTTATGAATTCATTGATTAGTTCTAGAAGTTTTGTGGTGGAATTTTTCAGATCTTCTCAATACAAAACCATGTTTTCAGCAAATAGTCATAGTTTGAGCTCTTCTTTTTCTATTCATATCCCTTTAATTTTCCTCTGCTGTTTAATTGCTCTGATTAGAATATCAAAGTTGATGTTAAATAAAAGTGGTGAAAGAGGAAATCCTTGTCTTGTTCCAGTTCTTAGAGGACATGCTTTAAATTTTTCTTCATTTAGAATTATATTCCCCTGGGGTTTAGTATATGTAGCTTTTATAATGTTGAGATATGTTCCTACTATCCATAGTTTTTCTAGTGTTTTGAGCATGGGGGTGCTGTATTTTGTCAAATGCTTTTTCTGCATCTATTGAGGTAATCATATGATTCTTGTCTTTAATTTTATTGATGTGATGAATTACATTTATTGATTTTCATATGTTGAACCAACCTTAGTTCCTGGGATGAACCCCACTTGATCATGGTGCACTATCTTTTAAATATGTTTTTGTATGAAATTTGCCAGAATTTTACAAAGAATTTCATTCCTGGCTAGTTTTATTTTCCTCTCCAAAGTTATTAAAGCAGGGTTATTAAGGATGAAATTGATAGAAAACACAAGAGACAGTTACTTAGGTATAAGGAAGTACTTTATTTGAAAAACTCAACAACAACAACAACAACAAAACAAAGAATCTTATTAAAATGTGGGCAAAGATCTAAATAGAAGCTTCACCAAAGAAGATATATAGATGGTACAGAAGCATACAAAAAAGTGTTCAATATCATTAGAGAACTACAAATTAAAACAACAGGGCTGGGGACATAGCTCAGTGGTAAAAACATATCCAGAATATGTGAGGCCTTTGGTGTACATCCTCAGCACTGCAAGAATACCTGAAATTAAAACAAAAACAAAACCAAAAATGAAAACCTGGTGATAAAGAACAAACTCAAGAATACCGACACCACCAAACACTGGTACTGATGTGTGGCAATAGGAACTTTCATTCATTATTCATGGGAATGCAAAATGGTACAGACAGTTTGGAAGAGAGTTTAGCAGATTCTTACACAAAATCCATTAATCACCTTATTTGGTACTTAGCCAAATGAACTGGGAGTTTACATCTACAGACAAATCTGCACACGGATGTTTATAGCAGCTTTACTTATATCAGCAAAAACTTGAATTCAACTGATGCACCTTTCAGTAGACAAATGGGTCAGCTGCAGTACATTTAGGCAGTAGAATATTATGTACCCTAAAAAGAAATGAGCTATCCAGCCATGCCAAAAAAAAAAAAAACATGGACGAAAAAGATGAATTTTGCTGAGTAAAGAAAGTGTGCTTTTACAACGTATCATACATACATGAAATGATACTATAATGCGGACACACAACATTATGCATTTTTCAAACCCCATGGAATGCACAGCACAAAGAGTAAATCACAACTTCCACTATACACTTTGGATGATAATTATGTGTCAATGTAGATTTGTTTATTATAACAAATATATGTAGATTCATCTATTTTAACAAATACACTGCTTTGGTGCAGGATTCCATAGGGAAATGGTTGTGTGTGTGTTGGTTTCTGGGGGGTATATATATTTAAACTCTTTTATTTTGCTATGAACTTGGTAAAATAAATTTTGCTAATTTGATTTTAAAAGTACTTGAGGGACTTGAGTTGTGTCCCAGAGGTAGAACGCTTGCCTAGCATGTTTGGGGCACTGGGTTTGACCCTTAGTACCACATACATACATATATACATACATACATATTATGTCCACCTACAACTAAAATAAATAAATAAGTACTTGAAGTCATTTGAATATTAAAAAAAAAAAAACCTAAAACTTAAGTTGTGAAAAACTGTTTACAATCTTGAATTGTGGGACATCTGTATTGATCTTCAAGGCATGATGTATAGGATAAACTGTGGCAGTGTACAGTAATACAGTTAATCATAGGAAAAGTAGGCCAACAGAAAGCTAATCTAACATTAAATTATTTGAAATGTTCCCTGTTCCCTAAAAGTAAGCTGAAGATCGCTGACACATTCTCCATGTCACTTCATTCATCTTGTTTCTTTATAGAGGAGTGTGCATAATTAAATCCAAGTGTAAGTGCTTCCAGAAACATGTGACTAAATAAAACATTCATGTCATCTCATCTTTCTGATAACTTCATGAAAAGTTATTGAATTAATTAGGCCAACACTCCAAGGTAGCATCTCTGTGCGAGTTCTTGTGAGGCAGCCGTGGTTAAGTCAGGCTGCTCGGTTGTCTGTAAGCCAAGTTTTGACAGCATTTTTGACTTCTTTTTCCCTCTCATGCATTTTAACCTGTTCAAAATGTGACAATGAAATGAGAAGAAGCTACACTTGATTCTGTTCCAGGAGAAACAAACTTCCAAAAAGATGTAGGAAGACACACTACGATACATTCTGATTTATATGTTGTCCTGGTTATTTAGTCATTGCCTCTCCTATCCAAACCCCACTTCCCTGTCCTACATTATGATGAGGCAGTTGTGTCCATTGTAAATGCCTCCTTTTCAGCTCTCGCAACTTCATGCTTTGCCAATAGAAAAATCTGGAAGGACACTGCAAGATGGAGGAATTTCCTGCATTTAGCGTGCTAATTGTGATGGCATAGGGCGGTCTGAAGGGACCTTCTTGGACTAGCTATGCTCCTGGCTACCCAACAAGTTTACCCTGCCCAGCAGGTTACTCCTGCTTTTAAACTCTGTCTTGTTCCCTCTGCCCAGTTTCTTTAGCCTGAAAGGCTGGCAATCCTGTGGTAGCCATACCCTCTCCATAAAGACCTAAATATAGGATGGAAGAAGGGAGATAGATTCTAAGTTAATATTTTCCTGGAATCTATTCCCTCAGTTCTAGGGATACTCGATTTGTGCCTTTGCTACTTTGATACATCTTAGAGGTTTCTTTTAATATACCACCACCTTGTCAACTATTCTGTATATGAAATTTCCCTCTTCATATTCCCAGGATGGTTATTATATCTTCTGAGTTTCTGGATGTTCTGATGCACATGATTTATGTATAACTTTCTAAATGCTTAACAATGGGAAATCTAAATGTGCTAGTATAGACCAAATCAGTTTTATTAGTGAACACTAGGGCAAAAAGCTTGTTCTTCCCTGGTATTGATCTGTAACAACTATTTAAAACTGAATTTCTATGACTTCAATGAAGGTTTATAAAAGTTCAGTATATCCAAAAATAGCTATTCCAACTATTAAGGGTTTGTGTATTAGTAGGTGTGTGCTTGTATGCATTTATAGTATATGATCTCTCAAGAAAAAACTCACTAGCTCTTTAATTTCTTTGAGCTTTCATATATTCTGCTGCATTTGCATAATTCTACCTCCTTTATCTCTAACATATGGGAAAGGAGATTACATTAAAATTTCCAGGCACTATTACATGCACATGTTATGCTGTCATAGTTCATTTAATTGTCATTTTTGTTTTTACTAGAATGACAGTTGCATTGTGCTTTGTATACAGTAAAGATTTGAAAATATGTATACAGGATTAACTGTGTGACCTTCAGTATTATATACATCTGCTTTCACTAGGTGTATATTTTCCTCAGATAGAATCACTGAACATTTGTTAGAAAGATTGTAGCATGTGACTACGAATTGACTGAAGGAATGAAATTTCCCCCCAAATTTCTACTCTATTTATCACAATGAAGAGACCTCCTATCTTCCTGCTAAAAGGTTTATCCCACTTAACTTAGCACTGTGAAAGAAACATTTTGGAGACACTTTAAAATTCAAATATCCTGAATTTTCTCATTTTCTATTATATACCATTCCATTCGTTTGATCTGTGTTGCTCCTATCCCTTGTTTTAATATTCTGCTCCAATTTACACCATGTATTACCTCCTTCCTGAATTAATGACCTTGTCACTGTCCTCTTCCATTATGTTCAATGGCCAAAAGTTTTAGAAAGACAGTAATGTATAATGAACAAAATACATTTCCATCTTTGTTTTTCTGATGTGGGTTTATATTGTGACCACCTCTTTATTGATATATCATCTTAGATAGATCTCTTAGAGTTGTTTGTTGTTTGTTTGTTTTTTAGCACCAGGGATTGAACTCAGGGGCACTAAACCACGGAGCCACATCCCCAATCTTATTTTGTATTTTATTTAGACAGGGTCTCACTGAGTTGGCTTAGTGCCTTGATGTTTCTGAGGCTGGCTTTGAACTTGAGATCCTCCTGCCTCAGCCTTCCAAGATTCTGGGATTACAGGCATGTGCCACCATGATCAGGTAGAGTTTATTTTTAATTAATGATAATAATATTATCTATGAAAAATTTAAATAGTATTAGAATTCCAATGCAACGACACTGTAACAAACAATCCATATTCTCAAAAATCATTAATTTATGGGTCAAAGCTCTGCATTTCCTCAAGAATAGCTCCACTTAAAATATGGTGGGTTCAAGTCACCTCCATATGTTTCACTTTGAAACTTGCAGCTACCCAATCATAATCATTTTATGGTAGAAGGCTAAAACAGATGAGGCCATGTTGAACCAAACTTAAAGTAGATATGTTTAAAGTCTTTGTATTTTCTCCACTAACATTTCATCAACCAGAACAAATTATATGACTAGGCCAACATCAGTGTAATAAGGACATATAATAACTGTATTCTTCAAGGCAGCACTTCCAAGAAACAGAGCAAAGTATGTGGATATTAATTTATTACAGAGAGGAAGTGAGGATTTCAAAATTGTATCATTTTAATTAATGATAATATCAAACTTTAGCTGGGCATGCTGGCACACACCTACAATCCCAACAGCTTGGGAAGCTGAGGCAGGAGGATCTAGAGTTCCTATCTACCCCAGTATTCCCTTTTGTTTGAGTATTTACATATCAACCACATGCACACTCCCCATCCCTTATAAGACACGTAAAAATGCCATCCAGCGCCTGCATGAATCTCAAGATTCACAATTTCATGCCTTGTATCATGACTCTATGTAGCTCCTCTAGTGTAGGAAAGCTGTGATGTAAAAATCCACGTTGTGTTTCTGAATACCCCATGCAAAGCAGAGATAAAACATCTGAAAAGATACTTCCTTTTGGAAAGAGAACAAATATACTTAGAAGACTGACTTAAAACAATTCAAATATTTTCTTGGGCAAATTTAAGGTCCATCTACCTAGATATTTGGGGTTAGTTTTTGACTAAGCCTTTATTTTGCTTCTTCATAAAAAAGGCCTCAATCCATTTCCCCCCATAACCCTTAACTATGCCCTGTGGGACCATGCTGGCTATGTAATATGATCTACTATTGCATACCTATCATCTCAGGTTGCTTATTTCTACCACCAATCTCCAGAAGGAGCAAGTCATCAGAAAAAAAAATGGAAACAAACAACCAAAAAACATGAGGTATGTGATACCATTTCTCATCTATCCATTTGTCAAAAATAGTTGACATCGACATCAGATATAGCATTTGCAGAGAAAATGTTACTCATATAGTTGATGAAAGTGTAAATTGCTAAGCCACTCAGAGAGCAATTTGTCACTATCTATTGTAGAAGCTTATATTCTTTGAATATTTTCTAGGAATCTTTTCTCTGGATACACTGTCAAAATGTCAAGGTATTTATGTGAATAGTTTAGTGTAGAATTTTTTCAATGACAAAAATTTAAAGGTAGGTTTAAATTTCCAGTAGCATGTCATTGTTTAAATGAAGTCTGTTATCTACATACAACAGAAACCTCTATTAGCATTGAAAGAAATTAAGGAGATCAGCATATGTAAATGTGAAAATATGTCTAGGATATATTCTTAAGTGGAAAAAAAATAAAGAACAATGTATAATTGGAAATACATTTTACATAACAAAGATATATTCAAGCAGTGCTTTGTTTACATACATGCAAACATGTTTTAATGCCACTAGAATGATACCAAAGAAAAATTAACCATGTTGATCCAGAAGTCCTCTATACACTGAGCAGTTTAGCACAGTGATTGGGTGGGGTATTCGTGAAGTCATACAGATGAGCTCAATTCTCAGTTCCAAAATTTCCCAGCTGTGTGACCTTGGACACAGCTTTGTTTCTGTGTTTTAATAGCCTCATCAGTAAAGTGTGGTTGAAGATAACAGTACCTACACCCTATAGGTTTCTTTGCAAATTAAATGAAACAATGAACAAAAAGTTTCTAGGAGACTGCCTTGCAAACACTGAGTCATAAACAAATGGTAAGTGATATTATTGTCATTAGCAAGATTTAAAGAGACATCAGTGGTAACTAATGCAGATTGTCTTTTTAAGAATGTCACTCCCATAACAAGGTGGTTGAATGAGAGTCAGTGCTTCTCTACTGCATTTCTGGTAGGGCTTGAATACACTTCATTTTCAGCTCCTTCTTAACCAAAAGGGACATTCTATTTAAGATACCAAGAAAGTAAAAGTTGATCACTTTTGGCTGATAGGTTGATTTTTCCTTCTGTCTTTCTAATGGAAATTCAATCACAGCACATAATTCTCAGGCCTCAATAGATTTGAAGGAAAATGTTAAGAATTTAGCTGACTAGCTATATGCACTAAAAACTTTTCTCCTTAAAAATTGAACTTGTTCTTTCTCAGTGACCAGGTGAATTTGCTCATTAAAATCAGTGTATGAGCCAGGCACAGTGGTACACGCCTGTAATCTCAGTGTCCTGAGACAGGACAATTGTGAGTTCAAAGCCAGCCTGAGCAATCATGAGACACTAAGCAACTCAGTGAGACCTGGCCTCTAAATAAAATATAAAATAGGACTGGAGATGTGGCTCAGTGGCCAAGTGCACCTGAGTTCAGACCTCAGTACCTGCCCTCGCCCCAAAACAATCAATGTATGAAAACCCTTCTAATTTCTAAAGCTTTATGGTGGAAAGAAAGAATGATAGCTGTCCTCTGATTAGAGGCTGTTGGCCTGTGGAAGCTAGAAATGACTACTAGAAGTGGGGCATTCTACACAATCAGATAGGGATGCACGTTTGGCTTTCTCTGCTTGGTCCTAAACATTCTCGAACGTTGCTCTTTTTAAATTCTGTGTTTACTCTTCTGTGTGTTGTTGAACACTATGTTTATTTCAATATTTTTTCCATTCTTTCACCTCCCTTTTCTTTTCTTTTTTTTTTTTTTTTGTGTGTGTGTTTGTGTGTGTGTGTTCATATAAATGGGAAGGGGACCAAGTCTTTACTACATGGAACTCTGGGGAAACATTAAAGATTCAAACAATAGCTAATTTCCTATTTGTCACTTGTTTTGCTATAACTTTTATTTTTATTTTCTTCTTCTTTGTATTTTTAATTTACTCTTCCTTTCCTAGTTTCCTAATGTAGATGGATGATAGGTTTTAGATGCTTTCTTTTTCTAATCCATTCATCCAATGCTTAAAATTTTCTCCAAGTTCTGCTTTTCCCATACATTGTGTTTTTTATACATTGTGTTTTTACTTTCATTTAGTTCAAAATATTCTTAAACTTCTGTTATATTCCTTGTTTGACCCATGTGTTACTTATAAGTATGTGGCATAATTCCCATGTGCTGGTGGGATTTTCTGGTTATCTTTCTGCTATTGATTTCTAGTTAATCCCATTGTGGTGTGAAATCAGACATTATGTGATCGCTGTTCTTTTAAATTTGTTAAAGTATGTTCTATGGCCCAGAATGTGGTCTATCTTGGTGAATGTTCCCTGTGAACTGGAAAAAAAAAATGTATTATGCTCTTCTTGGATAAAGTTGTACATATGCACAGATTTTTATCCTATTGATCTTATTCTCTTCAGACTGCACTAACAAAATGCTGTAGCCTAGGTTGCTTATGAACAAACAAACAAAAAAATATTGTCTCACAATTCTGGTGGCCAAGATGTCAACAGTTAATGCTGTAGAGGATTCAGTGTCTGGGATGATTCCACTTTCTTATTCACAGAAGGAACTTTCTTACTTTCTTTATATGGTAGAAAAGGCAAGAAGTCTCTTTATAAAGTTCCTTTTATAAGGTGATGAATCTCATTAGTTTCATAGACGGTTTCTTCTCTGTGTCCACACATGACCTAATAAACTCCTCAGGCCCTACTTCCCAATATCATTACTAATGTCATTACCTTTGATGTTAGGATTTTAGCATATTAATTTGGGGATTAGGGAGACACAAACATTCAGACAACAATAGTTCAGTCATGCCTCACTGATTCCCTGCCTGCTGGATCTGTCCATTTCTGATAAAGTGGTATCGAATCTCCAACTAAAATGGTGAATTTTTTTTATTTCTCTTTGCACTTCCTTCATTATTCTTTTTGCCTCATGAATATTGATGCTGTGTTATTACCAGTTAAGGATTGTCATCTTTTCTTGGAAAATTGGCCTTTTGTCCCTATACAGTGTCCCCTTATATCCCTCATAACTTTGTCTCACAGACACTCTGTCTGAAATTCATAGAGCTATCCCTGCTTACTTTTGATTTGTATCAGTGTACTATGTCTTTCTTCATCCATTTATTCCAAGTCTGTACATGTCTTTCTATTGAAACTGGGTTTGTTACAGACAATATATAGTTGGGCCTTTTTTATGATCCATGCTGACATTTGCTGTCTTCATTGACACGTTTAGAACCTTGATGATCAGAGTGAACACTGATACAATCTATTTGATATCTACTGTATTTTTTCACTGATTTTGATTTATTGTCATCATTCTTCTTCCTATTTTTATCTTCCATACTTTTCTACCCTTAGTTTGTTTGTTTTTGAATCCAGGGCTTCACACATGCCAGGCAAGTGCTGATTACTATTGAGCCACATTCTTAGTCCTATCCTTTGGTTTTAATTGAATACTGTATAGTGTTTCATGTTATTTCTTTTCTTATATACACACACCTATATACTACATATGTGTTTGTATTTTTACTTTTTGTACTGGTTGGTCTAGAGTTTGGAATATATATATACAACTAATGGAAGTCCACTTCCAAATAACACTGTAGCATTTCAAGCATAGTATAAGTAACTTCTAAGAACAAAATAATCTAACATCTCTCTGCATATCTGTTGCTATTGCTGCCACTCATCCCACTTACACATAAGCACACATACTTATATCTCTTTGCCTAATATAGACATATTTACATATAATCAAATATATTGCTGCTATTATACTTTGGAAGAAATTGTTATTTGTGAGATCAATTGAAAGTAAGAAATTAAAGTTCTATCTTGGCTTATTTCTTCTTTAAACTCTTTATGTCTTAATGCATATCTCAGTTTCTGACTTCCACCTTGTTCTTGTTCCCTAAAGAACTTCTTTAAACAGTTCCTTCAATGCATGTCTCCTGGAAATTTATCTCTCTCCCTTTTTGTTTGAGAATCGCTTTTATTTTCCCTTTACTTTTGAAGAATTTTTTTTTTTTAGGATACAGAATCCTAGGTAGATATATTTTTTTTCCCTCTCAGCATATTTAAGTGTTTTACTTCGTCCTTTTCTGCCTTGTGCAGTTTCTGAGAAGTTGGATGTAACACTTGCATTTTCTCCTTTATGTGTACGTTGTCTCCACCACTGACCTCTTTCAATGTTTCTTACAAATCTTTGATTCTTATACAGTTTGAGCATGGTATGACTTCTTGCAGGTTTTTGTTTAGTTCATTTATTTTCTCTCTCTCTAACTTTTCATTTTCCGAGTTTCTTAGATCTATGATTGGTTTCTGACATTGATTTAGGGAACTTGTCAAGTATGTCTTCTGGTCCTTGCACTTTTTCTTGTCCTTCTGATATTCTCATTTTGGGTAGACTACATCTTCTGTGGTTTTCCCAAAGGAGTTTAACACTCTGTTTTGTTTTTTTCCATTTTTTTTTCAATTCTGCCACTTCTCTGTGCTTTTTAGTTTTGGCAGTAGCTATTGACAGATACTCAAGCCCAGAGATTCTTTCTTCAGGTGTGCTCATTCTGCTAATAAGGCTGTCAAAAACATTCCTTTATTTCTGTTGGAATTTTTGATTTGTAGCATTGTTTTAAATGTTTTCTTGAATTTCCATCTCTCTGTTTACATTTCCTACCAGTTCTTGCATGCTGTCTACTTTACTTATTAGACCCCTTAGCATGCTAACCACAGCGTTTTAAAATTCCTATCTGGATATTCTACCATCCTTTCATGTGGCTGTTCTGTGTTGGTCAACTTTTAGAATGCTTTATGTATTTTCCTTCATAGCAGGATGTGCTATCCTGAGCAAAAGATGCTCCTCTAATTAGACTTTGGCAATATGGGGGCAAGGTGTACTGGGAGGGGAACCATTTGATAGGCCTAGGATTAGGTCTCAGTCTTAGTGAGCCCAGGGCCCGTGTACTGTAAACATTTACACATGTTTCTTAGTTTTTCTGTCTCCCTAGAGGAGACTGGAGTTGGTTCTCTCCCTTCTTCCGTGTGGAAGACTACAGATGTCTGAATTTGTGTATTTCTTTCTCCTGGGTCAATAATAGCAGTAAAACTCCAGTGGGCAAAGTTTAAGTTAATTAATTCCTCCTGTGGGCCCAGCTTGTTAAGAGCAGAGTGCTCAGGTGTATTTTAGAATCTTTCCTATGCCACACTGCCTGCAAGAAGCATGAGGGGGTACTCTTTTTTTTTCCTCTATATTTAATGCAAGAACCTGACAGAGCTCCTAGAGTTAAAACTAACAAAAGCATTGAGCGTTCTATGACTGGATCCCCTGGAGGTTTTAGTACTCAGTATTATTCCCACTGAGACTTCTACAATTTCTCACTTGCAGTTTTGGTTTCCCTCGTACAGGGCCAGCTGCCCTGCAGGTATGTTCTGATTCTTTGTGTCTGTCTGTCCATCTCTCCAAATTTGGAGGCAGTGGCTTGCCAGGTCCGGATCTGAGCTGTTGACTTTACAATTTGTTCATCTTTTTACTTTATAGAACAGTTTTATGGTTGGGATGTGAAGTGTCCCCCCAAATCTCATGTGTAAGAAAATGCAAGAAGTTCGTAGGAGAAATGGTTGGATTTTAATACTCTTAACCCAATCAGTGATTTAATTCCCTGATAGGGATTAACTGAGGGGTAATGAAATGGTAGGAGGAGGTGGGAATTGGGGCGTGGCTTTGAGTATATATTTGTATCTGATGAGTGGAGACCTCTCTCTGCCGCTGATCATGATGTGAGATGCTTCCCTCTGCCACACTGTCCTGCCTCACCTGGAGCCCTGGCAAATGGAGCCAGCCTTCTATGGAATAAGACCTCTGAAACTGTGAGCCCTCAAATAAACTTTTCCTCCCCCAAAATTGTTCTGTTCAGATCTTTTAGTCACAGCAGTGACAAAGCTGACCAAAACAGAGTTGTGACTTCCAAACTCCTTATATGCAGAACTGGAAAAGTATTCTATCACTTTGTTTATTTGTTTATTTTTATATCAGAAATTAAACCCAGGGGTGCTTTACCACTGAACCACATCCCAGAGCCCTTCCTTTTTTAATTTAATTTAATTTTTTTAATTTTTAATTTTAAGACAGGGGCTTGCCAAGTTTCTTAGGGTCTTGCTAAATTGCTGAGACTGGCATCAATCTTGCAATCCTCCTGCCTCAGCTCCCAAGCCACTGGGATTACAAGCATGAACTACTGTACCTACCAAGTATTTTTATATTTTTATCTCAAAAAAACAAAATATTTAAATTTGAGATTTCTGGTGTATTTTTGTCTCTTGAGAGAGAGATCAACCTAAATATTTTGGACCATACTTAGGACATTTCGTTGTCCCCTTTTCCCCAGTGATACATTACTGACATTTGAGGAACTTTGAAAGAAGTTAGCAGGTAAGTACTGCTACATCACGTGTTTGGAAATGTGCTTCAGAGTATTACCGATATCAAGACTTCTTCTTATTTACTGAATTTGATGGGTATCCCATTCCATGTTGGCCATAGATGCAAATCCTCAGACTTCTCTCTTCCAACCTTTAGTGTAAAGGGGTCTCAGACATTTAACTTTTAGTTTCTGTGATTGTCCTGTGACAGACTTGAGGAACTGCAGGGAACAATTCTTGAAACAGATATAATAGACACTGTACTTTAGAGTTCAGCAAAATTGCTTCATAATTCAGAGCTAAGAAGAAACACAGAAAAGTTTTATTCATATGATTGTTCATTATCACTCCCATTGATTTCCTTCCATTTAGCTCCACATGCCTGTGATGACTCAAAGGAAGAGGCTCAGAAATTTGAAAAGGTTCTTGAAAACACTGTGATTGCCTTGTTTGTGTGGACAACTTTTAGGCCATCTAAACATGAAATATATTAGATAGTGGCTTTTCCCTTGATGCTCTCCCACTGCTTAATCTGTATCAAAGCAATATACACATATCAACCCATTTCAATCTTAACTCAATGTGAGGCTTCGAAAATTGAGCCATAAATCATTTTGAAAAAGGAATCCCAAAATGAAACAACTTTTTTTTTATATATATAGGAAACAGTATTCTAATTTCATTTTGCAAGAATCTCATTTAGAAATAGGAGATATAAAAAATTTGCCTTGAAACAACTAGTAGAAAAACCAGGACATGGGCAGGCAAGTGAGATAGTATATCAAAAAAGAATATCTTGATATCTCTAATATGAAAGAGGTCATGCAAATAACATAAAACATGCTAGAGAAACTTTTTTTGTAACAGCTTATGTTCCCATACAAGTTTAACTGTTGAAGTATACCATATGTGCAGAGGATTCCAAAAACCTGTACAGGAGAAATAAATGGGAGCATGTGGAAAACATCTGGGAGCTTTTAACTCTTGCATACACAGTACTTTTTAATCAATTGATTTCCATAAAGTAGGGAATCAAGAAGAATTGTTTTATAAAATGTTATAAAATTGTTTTAAATAGTTATGGCTAAAATATGAAACTCTTTTGGGAAGGGATTGATAAGGGATAAAAGAACTAGGTACCCTGGTGTATGCCCCTAATCCCAGCTACTCAGGAGCCTGAAGCAGAAGGTTTGCAAGTTGGAAGCCAACCTGGGCAATTTAATAAGACCTGTGGTACATCAAGGGCTGGGGATGTGTGGTTCAGCGGTAGTGTGCCCCTGAGTTCAATCCCTGTTACCACAAAAAAAAGGGGGGGAATGATAAAAGTAGCAGATATATGTAAATGAGAAATGCCAGATAGGCTGCATATAATATCTCTTGCTCTAAGTATTCAGTGAAATTTGCTATTAATTTTTGACTCCACTTCTGAAGGAAACCAAATACCAATTAATTGTATCAGAGGACAGGAGAGCTTTCCAACATAGTTTTTAAAAGTGACCAAGAAACAAACTTTTAAGCCATGTCTCCTGGGTAGACAAGCAAAAGGAAACAGGGAAAATAAGTGGGAGTAAACCTGTCACAAATTGCTTGCCTATTTAATTTGACTGTACAAAATGCAGAACCACCCTAGAGAGTTCCTTGCCCATAAGATTCAATTATTACATTGAATAGCAAGACTGTCATGATTATAGGTTCCCTACTCATAGCCCTTATCTTTATACTTTGGTGTAAGCTCATCTGACTTCCAACTGACAGAAACAGTATTCCTCTGTGTGAGTTCTTTCTTTTTCCACTGAGCAAACTTTAGCTACGTAAGGACAAGGCCAATTGTGCAGGGGAATTAGGACCACTGAAGTGCTTTTAAAAGTCCATCACTGGTCCCCATGTGGACTGGCTTGGAGGCATTATCTTCGCACTAGCTCTGAAGGGTTTTCCAGTAGGATTAAGCTTCATTGACCCACAGTGGTCACCGGCTGGATAATGAGCCTTTCCTATCTTTTTTCTCACCCTTTACTAAGTGATTTTTTTTTACAATTTAAATAAACTACTTGTAAGAGATCTTTGTCTCAAGGTCTATCTAAGAACCTAAACTAATATGAAAATCAAATGTGCAACTTATTTGATATATTTTAATTTGTCAGGGGCTAAATCCTCTTATTCCATGAATACCCCCTCTCCCCCATAACCCAGTTAGGTGAATGGACGTCGTCTCTGAAATTTCAGCATGTAGAAAGAGAGAGAGAAAGGTAACTTGGGTGTTTTGTGGGTATAAGCAAACAAGATTCATTCTGGAGCAGCCATGTTCAAAAAAGCAAGGGGTTCCGTGAACAGCAACTTGCTGTTGTGGTTAGTAATGTGGGCACATGTACTGGGTCATGAATCTGGCTGCCTCTCCATACATCCTGCCCAGCTAGCTAGGCTGCTGGAGGAGACTATTTAAGGAAGTCTGCTAGGCTGGAGATAAAACACACCTGCTTCTCATTGCTTCCTTCAGGACCCTCTATGCTAAACTGGATCTTCTCTTTATTAATAAATGCAGAACTACATTATGGAAAGAAAGCAAGTAATGTGTGCCAGGACCAGAAAAATAGCCAGAAGTTGCAGAGGGAATGATAGGACATTACTCCATGCAAAAAGAGTTGTATCTGCCAGATTATATTGGTTTCATACCCAATAGCATTCCTTCGACATCCATGATTCTATGAAGACTTGCAGTAGAATATATAAACCCAAATCTCAAAGGACCACAGATTTGCATTTCTTTTCAGTGGTCCACTGACAATGACCTGGCTTGGTGTTGGGATACTGCAAGTAAAATGTTAGATCTTGTGGGAATTCCATTGTTATATGACTGTACCACCCACCTCCTTAAGATTAAGAGTATTCTTACATTAAGAAGTATTTATACCTATGCAGAAGTAAAATAGCCAGAACACCATTGTTTTTTGTCAGCTCTATCACAGCTTTGGCCAAAAGACATGATAAGAACAATTTTAGAGAAGGAAAAATTTATCTGGCACTCATGGTTTTGGAGGTCTTAGTGCACAGATGGCTGACTCCATTCCTCAGTGAAGAGGAGGCAGAACATCATGGTGGAAAAGTGTGGTGGAGGAAAGAGGTTCAGGACTTCCCACCAGGAAGAAGAGAGAGCTTCAACTTTCCAGTGACAAACTATAAAACCTGTCATGCACCCAGGGAAGACTACCTGCCTACAGTTACCACCCAGTTAATCCCTAACATGGGATTAATGCTTTCATTAGGTTAAGACTCTCATAGTCCAATCATTTCACTTCTAAAGTTTCTTGCATTGTCTCACACATGAGCTTTGGGGGGAAACATCATATTTAAACAATAGTAACAGTACATTGTTTCAAATTCTCCTAGATGTTTTTTTTTTCTTATGAACTTTTTTATATCAAAAGTCAGACATTAACAATCAAAAAAGTTAAATGGTTCTAAAATAAATATATATGATTTGCCCAAAGTGAGTGAAACTGTTATTGAGAGCAGCTGTCAAAACCACCTCAGAGTTAGGAGACAGAACAGAGACTATATATATATATATACACACACACACACAGATGTGAGCAGATGGATTTGGTGCACCAGACTTTCCTCATGGTTATAACTCTCTATTTTTTTCTTCTCTCTGTTTCTTTTTCTTCTCCCTAACCATCTTTCCAAAGGCTGGTTCACTGTCCGTTTACTAACAGAGGCCTTTTTTTTTGTCTTACTCATTTACTCGCAGGATTTAGGGTTTATAAAAAGATCAAACTTGGTCTTTCCTTTCTGTCTCTTAATTCTTCTTGACTCCTTGGTATTTTGATTATCATTTGATTTGCAAACCCTGTTTATAATGAGAAAAATCCCAGCTGCTTTTCGATAGGGCATGCCTGCAGTGCTCACTCTTCATAATAAGTCGTTGCGTAACAATGTTCCTCTCTCTTTCTGTCATCCATGCCTCATTTTGAAGATGAGAAATCTGATGAATTTAGACCAAGACAAGTGACATTGTGTGACAATTACTAATGTAAATCAACTCTAACCATTAGCTTAGGAGATTTTAATTAAAATCTTTCAAGGGAAAAGTAAATTATGCCAACTTTGACTTTTCTAATACCTCACTATAATTCTTTTAATAATAGCCTCAATCAGAAGATGTTTATCAATGTCTATATCTACCAATATGAAAATATTTATGAAGGGAGAGACAAAGTTTTATACACAGTAGTCCACACAAGGAAAATTTTTGTGGGCACATATTGGTTTTAAATGTTCTAGGTGTCACATTAAAAATAAACAGGTAATTTTAATAATATATTCAATTCAACATACCAAATTTTTTTTTTAATTTCAATATTCAATCAATATAAATAATTATTGAGATACTTTATGTATACTAAGTCTTTGAAATATGCATAATTTAAACATACAGCACATTTAATTTGGACTGGTCACATTTCATGGCTCAATGGCCACAGATGGCTGGTGGCTGCTTGTTGGAGAGGGGGACTGCATGGTATCTAAAGACAAAATCCAAGGATGGAAGTGCTGATGCTCTTAGAACCAGAAACACTCCTTTTACTTAGGTGGCATTTTTGAGAAAGGGAATTTCTATAATACAGCGGTGAAAACCCACAGTAGGTAATTCTTTTCTTCTACAATAAATTGCTTACATTTAAAACTTAGTTCTGCTCTCTGGAGCTATATATCCTGGAATCTTCTCAACCTCTTCCTGGGTATTTGCAGAACGATTCAGTGATGTATTGCTTCCAGGACACTATTTGGCATTTTGTGGGTAAACAACAATAGCAGAGAGAACTATATAAATATAAAGGGATGTTTTACATTGCATATTGGGAAAATTTTAGAATGGCTCAGAGTAAGCTCACATTTGTTTTCCATAATAGAATTGGTTTGTTGCGATAGCTTCATGGCTTCATAGAATGCTACAGAAACAGTTGGTAAGGCATCCTCTCCTATTCAAGTTACCTTCAAAATCCATAGGGGAAAAAATGGGGATCACTGCCTTCTTCAAATAATACAGAAGTACTCTGGTTCCAGTTTCGCTAGCTGGGAGTGACAGTGGTTTCTCTATCTTCCAAGAAGGGACTATTTTAGTTAATTCTATAGAGCCACAAAATATCATCAAAAACCTTTGAAATTAGAACGCCAGTCCCTATCATGCTCATAGAGCCCAAGTCAATCACCAGATAAAACTCTGGACCCTTATCAGCCCAGAAACTGGCATCAGAGGATTCTGCATGGCTTCAGTCATTTTTGTCTACCTGTTTTCTACTGTTTCCATATATTTTCCCTTCAACAATTCCTTGCCCTAGATGCTCAAAGTTCTTTTCCTTTGTCATTTCACTGTCTAGAAATGTAGAGGTCTTAAGATGCTGAATCAGCTCGAGTTCTATCCTCTCTGGTGAGTTACCACTGATGATGGCTACCAGGTGCAAGAAGACACACACCTTAAAAAATTACTGTTTGTTTTTCTTTTGTTCTTCTTTGTTCAGTCTAATATGCAGGATGCCAGAGATAGAACCTAAGAATGCAAAAGACAAAACTTTTTTTTTCTTTTCTATAGCAGCAAAGATGGAGCTATTTTGATCTCCTATGATTTTTTTCCCTCTTTCTTACTGAGGTAATCTAGTATTTCTGCCTTACCCTTTACATTCCTTCTTCATGCCCCAAAGGGGTTTCACACCCGAAACACAGTTTTGTGGCATCCTGTCTGAAAATGTTCTCTCTACCTTAGTTTCAACACAGGATATAATTGGGGTCTTCTATTTGTCAATATTTACCTGTTAGCTCCATAAGACTTGTAAGAGTCAATGGATAAAACCTCAACTGCAGAAAACCATTTTATGGTGACAAATATTCTATATTAAGTTATCTCAGTTTTTCACAAATTGTGTACAATATTTCTTGCTAATCCTGAAGTCAAATACAAATGGAACTCATCAAAAATAAAAATGCAAAATAGGAAAAATAAAAACACAAGCTTTCTATAAGAAGTCTAAGATAATAGTGAATTATATATATAATTAAATCATTCTACTCTTACAATGTAATTTATTCTTGAATTTTGCTTAATTTTATCAATATATATATAGGACTTTGAGGTAAAGTGGATTTTTGAAGTCTATCTTCAAACATGTGATTCCCCTATTAGAAAGTTTTGGAATATATGACTCTATTAGAAGAATTACACATTCAGAGTCAATGAAATTGTGTCTCCTAAGAATTGTTAGAAACTTAGAAACATGATGTAGGTGGAAAAAAAAGAAAGAAATGGGAAAAATAGTAAAAGGTGATGAAGTATTAAGCTTTAAATTCAATTTTAAAAGCTGGGGAATTATGTAACTAGATTAGTATTGAATATTATTGTTAAAGAAAAAAAGACAATGTGGACATGAAGATTGTACTTAGTAGAAAGTCCTAAAACCCAATAGACATTAGGTAAATAGCTTCTGATAATTTAAATGAAATTTCATATATGGATGAGGAATCATTTCTAGGAACAAAACTGCTAATAAAAATGCACATTATTTAAAGAAAAAAAATATTTGAAGCTTAGAGGGATAAAAAATATGAGTGAAAACAAAAATTGACTATAGGGCACCACAAATGAATAACTCAATTAAAATTTATTATATGCTGGGCATGCTGGTGCACACCTGCAATCCCAGTGGCTCAGGAGGCTGAGGCAGGAGGATCGCAAGTTCAAAGCCAGCATCAGCAAAAGTAAGGCACTAAGCAACTCAGTTACACCCTGTCTCTAAATATTTTATACTTACAAATGAGGGCAGGGGATGTGGCTCAGTGAGCCAGTGCACCTGAGTTCAATCCCCAGTACTCACCCCCTCCCCACCAAAAGTATTTTTGTTGTGTTGGTCTATATATGTGAGTGTTTCCAATATGTTCACATTAAATCAGTTTTGCAAATGGTGTTTTCCTATAAAATCTTAAGATATTCAAAATGAATTTTCCTACTACATGGAACAGTTATTTACTTCAACTCCTTGTTTCTGCAATGATATTTTGCACATTATTTTTCCATTGTCATCATTTGTAATATGGCTAACAAATTTCTTTAAAGACAAATCTGGTTCCAACATCTGATATGTACACAAGAGTCCCAATTCTCCTGCCAAGGCGCTGCTTGCTCTTTGTAACAGGATGCCCTTAATATTCCCATCTTAATCCTGCCTAGAAATTGACCATTCAATCTCCATTCCCTTTGAACAAATGTTTTAAGTACAATAATAGGTAAACCTACAAGCACAGCTCATTCCTGTTGCAGAGAAGTTTTATTTGACTCTATGTGATGTGAATGGTTAGAAAGTCAGTTTTTTGGCATTGCTTTCCAATGATTTCCAGCCAGCATTTGATTTGGTATTCAGTTCTATGTTTGAGGAAACAAAGAGATGCAAATACCTTAAAGTGGAGGTACTTTTTAAAAATATGTAAACATGAAACTTTGTTCAGAGGATATAATTTTTGAAAGTTATTCAATTGAACTCAAGTCAGCAATTATCCAGAGCCTACTGTGGATAGGGCCAGTGAGCTAGTGATTATGATGAGAGTGGAGAAGGTAGGAAAATAGTAAGTCTCCTAAATGTTAATCTAGTAATAAAGATAAGTTCTACCTAAATACAGTGCAAGGAAGAAAAAAATACCATGAGAACAGAAGGGAGTGTTTCATATTCAGAGAAGAAAGAATACTCGGTTGTGATGACAGAAGGTTGCATGTGGTAAGTGATTTACAAGAAGGACCTAAAAGAGGAGTAAGACCTAAACAAAGTCACTCTGACCTCTGAGAAAGTGAGCAGCAGGGCAGACTTGGTAAAACCCAGGTTGTGTGTAGCCAAAGATGCTCACTCTGAGGAGAACAGGGGTCTTCTGCAGTAGGACAGGAAACTCTTTTGTGAAGGGCCACCAAGGACCCAGGAGTTTGTCCTAGGTTGAGAAAGACCATTTATAGTGTTTGAGCAGAGAAATTAGCTTTAAGAAAAAATGTTCTTCGAAGGTACAGTCAGCCCACTGTACATAGGAATTCTATAACTGCAAGTTTAACCGACTGTGGATCAAAAATATTCTTGAAAAGATTGCATCTGTATAGACATGTATGGTCTTTTGTTCTTGTCATTATTCCATAAACAATACTATATAATAATATAGTATAATAATACTTTATGTAGCATTTGCATGGTATTAGGTGTTATAGTTTATCTACATATAATTTACATTATATGGGAGATAAAAATAATAAATCACACAGAAGATTGTCTTAAAGTTATGTGCACATATTATGCCATCTTATCTAAGGAACTTGAGCATTCTTCGGTTTTGGTATTCACAGGAAGTGATATAAACAAGTCTCTATGAATACTGAGGGACCACCATACTGTATGATTATAGGGAACAGCAATAATAGAACCTCAAAAATTGGGGAGAGGAAAAGCCTATGGAGGATGTAAAGGATAGTATAAAAAAAATGACAATCTCCCTATTTGTCATAAGGAGCCGGAAAATCCAAAAGTCTACTCTGAGAGGCTGGTGAAATCATGAAACAAGAACATGAGGCTGAGGGATGAACTACTAAGAGGACTGACAGTGTAATGACAAAGTAGAGACTAAACTATGAATGTGCAGATGTCTAATGACCCAGGGAAAAACAGGACTAGCACATAGCGGTGATCTGGGTGGCTGAGATTTATGTCTTCAGTTAAGCACAGCAATTTGTAGGTAAATATTCACTGAACTCAAGCATTCCTGAGGATTGAGAGGGCAGATCACAGCAAATTCTAGAAATGCAAGAATATGAGACGTTCAGAGGTACAAATCTCATCAGTGCTCAGGCTGCTTATGCACATAAAAGTAAATGAGACAAAAGAATAGAAAGTGTTAAAATGGGAATGATTTCCAGTTCTTCATCTTAATTTTTATGTGTTTGATATGTACCTATGGATCCTTCAGATATTTTATATATACTCTATCAAGTGCATGCTGTGCCACACTAAGAAAACATTGATGCAGAGAAAACTGAACACTGTTAAAAATGAAACACTTGAGGGATCAGATAAGGTTCAGGGGTGAAAGCAAGTCATGGGGAAGACTAAAAAGGGCAGGCCATCATCAGGAGGGATGCTGTGCAGGTTACCGGAAAACAGTGGTTCTGAATTCATTCAAGACCAACAAACTCAGAAGTTCACCCATTTTAGAACTCAGAGTAAAGAGAAGATTTAAAGAGAGAAATAAACATGCACCAAGCAGCTAAGCTACTGAGCGAGAAAGACCTCAAGTGAAGTAGTAACTTAATGCCTGCATAATCCACCTACTGATAACTCAGATGTCACAGTAGGGTTTATTTTATTTGCTTATTTTGCATTCTGTTGTTTTATAGCAGTGGGGAGAGTTATTAGAGAATTTGTTACTGAGTCCACTTTGGCTACTCATTTGAACGGCCTGAAGAGTTTTGACATTCCTGATGCCTGTACTCCAGCTCCCCTAAAGATTTTAGTTTGGGCTGGGGATGTGGCTCAAGCGGTAGCACACTCCCCTGGCATGCGAGCGGCCCTGGTTTGATTCTCAGCACCACATACAAACAAAGATGTTGTGTCCACCGAAAACAAAAATAATAAATATTCAAAAATTCTCTCTCTCTCTCTCTCTCTCTCTCTCTCTCTCTCTCTTAAAAAAAAAAAAAGATTTTAGTTTCTTGTTTCTGGGTATTGTCCATGCACCCTCAATTTAAAGGCTCTCAATTGATTGCACTAGCAGAGGTTGAGTACTGCTGTAAAACTGACCACAGGGAGCTGCTCCCAGGGGATGGGGTAGAAGCACCAGTGGACCATAGCTCATCTTCTTACTCTCTCAGTCCAGTTTGGGAAGCAAAATCCGTGGGGAGACCTCATAAAAATTTAGAATCCTCATTATCACCCCACACCTTTGACTATTGAGGGTTGAGTGCAGGACTGTACATAGTGATCTGATCACACACCTCCGTTTAAAATTCACTGCCATAGTAGCTCTTCCTAACACATGCTTTAGACACTACCACTGTGAGTAAAGATTTTGACTTCTGAGTTGGCAAGCTGCTGGTGACTGGATTTGGTCATTCATAATTCAGTGCTACTAGTTTCTATTCCTGTATTAAGTAGTAATAAATCTACCATTAATTGAGAGCTACATGCCGCGAGTTTTTGCTAGTTCCTGAAGATTCAAAAAGAGTCAGGTCATGGTGTTTGTTCTCAAGGATCCAATCATCTAATGGAGGAAAAACAAGTCAATAATTA
This sequence comes from Marmota flaviventris, assembly GCF_047511675.1. Lineage (NCBI taxonomy): Eukaryota > Metazoa > Chordata > Mammalia > Rodentia > Sciuridae > Marmota > Marmota flaviventris. The sequence goes on along the minus strand of NC_092508.1, from coordinate 107,356,496 downwards.
TAGCATGTCTGTCACAGGGAGATCAATTATACCACCCAAATACTGCAGGTGCAAAAGCTACTTGGATGAATATCGAGAAGAGTAGGAACCAGGAGGTTGGAGCATGTGAGAGAAGTAGGAAAAGGGCAAACTAACTAAGAAGAGGGAGACTTGAAATTGTGCAGATGTTAAGATTTAAGCCAAGACAATAGCTGCTTTCTCTGGAGGTTGGTGATGCATCTCATTCCTCTTCTTCCCTTAGGCATTCTGACTCAGAGAATAAATCCAAAGAGGTCTATAACCAAGTGGCGACCATTGTCCCACTTTACCAGTTAACTAGCCATCTGTAATTCTCACACTGTGTTTCTGTAGCTTTCTGTCCCATTTGCTCTGAAGCAAAGAAAGCTCGGAATGTAGTGTGCCCCAACTGGTATTCCTGCCCTGCCTGGAAGTACAAAGAGATTCTGGGGCAGAGTACTTTCTAAAACTTCTCAAGTGAGTTCTCCCAGTCCTTTTGTTCGTTTGGCAGAGGACATGTGAAACGATTCAAGAAGGTGGTCTGCATTTTTTTTTAAACCAGCAATACTGTTGTCTAAACTAATAGGATTTAATTCATTTCAATCTTTGAGTAATGAGGCTAGTGCTACTATTCTGGAAAAGGGGTTGACCTCTAGCTGCAAAATAATGTTCATTATTTACTTCTTTAATGACTTAACCCAGTAATGTCATTCCTGAAAATGCATGCAACACATGTTTTGGAGTGGTGTTTACCAGTTCCATATGAGGTATTGATGTCGGTAGGGCAGGTTTTTGACCTGCAATGTTACTGAGGCTGTAAAGTAGGGATTGCAGAAAGTTTTCCTCAAAATAGGGCCTATTTTAAGACTTACTAAGCTTTTATATTTAGTCTTCCATTTCTAATAATCTGAGACTCAGATATGATGGCTGGAACTAAAGCACCCACTATGTGAGAATGAATGTGAAGGTTAGTGGCCTGGGTCATAACGCCATAAAAATATGGTTTCAGTCCTATTACTTATTATGAAAGGGAAACAAATTGCATAATTTAAGAAATTTTTTTATATGTATGGAGTGGTATCTATTTTTTGTTGTAAGAGAATATAATTCCTAATTGAGACTCTCTTCTACAGAGAAAGAAATGGCAGAAATAAATCTACTTCTTCAAAAGGCAAGGCTGGAAAGTGTGGCTTGGAGGTGTGAATTCTCGTCACTTAAATGAAAGTCAGTAAAATTTATTGACTTAAAATTTGTATGTTGCACCAAACTGTAGGCCAACCAACTGCTGAAAAAAAAATCATTCCATAACCCAGAGGAAGAAATAGCATCACAAAATCTTCATAATCTGAATTAATCCACTAAATCGGAGGAATTTGGCTTTCTTTAGCAATCCTAAAAGGCAAGCTTACCATTCACATGAAGTCAACCCCTCAGGTTATTTTGAAGAAAATACTGTCCCGATTTTCCAAATACTTAGGTGAGCAATTTGCAAAAGGCCCAGAAAATGTTCACAAGAGAATGTATCATTCTCTCAAACAAAAGTGACAGCTGCTAGATACTGATGGAGTTCTGGCTCCTGCTGTCTGCCCACTCGCTGTAACAAAGTTGTGAGGAGCCACCTTAAGTTATGAGCATAGAAACAGCCCTTATGAGGAAAAGTGAGAAATGCCCTGACAGTATTTTCTTTAAGTTGACTGAGTAATTTTAAGAAAGCTGCACAATTATCCTCATATCTTTTTATGGAGCTGATCATTGCACACATTCCATGCTTTTTGTAGCTTTGGTTTAAAATTAATGACAATCTTTAAATGCTGACGATCAACTTCACAATAATGTCTTCCACTGGCATTTAGGGATGCAACATTAGGCACTGATCTGATATTACCCAACAGCAACAATATCCCATAATAGAGATTGAATGCTCCAGGAAAACAGAATCAACAAAAACAATTATATTAAGAAAGGGAATTAACCAAAGAAAAATAATTTTCCCATTGTTTCTTTTAATAGAGAATTAATTTTTATGTTTCTAATGCAATTTTTTTTATGAAGTTATATTTTATTATGTAAGAATATGCCACAATAAAATCCACTGTTCTCGCCTTTCTGTACAATGAGTAAAATTGCATGAATAAAATTGAAAATTAATAAAACAGAAATTTAAATCTAATGCAATTTTTAATCCCAAGAATGCCCAGATCATGTGTATGTTAGGACTGATGCTCCTTATGTCAAGATATTTGGTGCATATGAATGATCTCTGTTCCAACTATAAGAACTGAACACCATCTTGAAGATTTTCTTTTCTTTTTTTTTTTCCTCAAACACTGAGCCACATCCCCAGCCCTTTCTTTTGTATTTTATTTAGAGACAGGATCTCACTAAATTACTTAGTGCCTCACTTTTGCTGAGGCTGGTTTTGAACTCACAGTCCTCTTGCCTCAGCCTCCCAAGCTGCTGGGATTAAGGGCATGTGCCACCGCTCCCAGCCTCACCTTGATGATTTTCAAGAGTGCCTTTGCTAGAAGCAAATGTGAAAACCAGAGGTGGCAATCAACTCAAAATATTTTAAAAGAACTTAGTGGAAAATCAATTTTGTTATTTCCTGTGGTATTTGAGGCATCTCATTTTTCAGATAATTGTTTAATTTTTAAAGACTATTGCAGTTAGAGTGCACGGTCGAGTCTGTATTTCAGCTAAGTCCCCCAACTGAGAAGTAAATTAAAGAACTTAACGATAATCCCCATGATATTTTGAATTTCGATATTTATTGAAGCCGCATAACAACAAAGCAGCTTCTCTACTTTTGCCACAAATTTTGTACCAGTCTTCTATATCCCTTTCTAATTCTGACAAGTATTGTATGCTGGAGACTGAGACAAAGTCAGGACTAGGGCTCAGGAAAATGTCAGGGTGGCAGAGACTGGTAAGCATTCATTAGCACATTTGGCAAACTCCTTTGTGGTTATATGTGCCCAACACATATATTACCTTTGCACTCACTTGATATAAATGAGAATTATATAAAATAAAATAAGTAGAATTTTAAGAGAGCTTTAGAAGTAATATTTCCAAAGATGATGAAGCCATGGGGTAGAAGAAAACTGCATCCCTTGGATATTGACTGGAACAAAGCTGCCCACAAATCAAGAGCAAACATTTTGGATTTAACATTCAAGAAATGAACTGTCATGTTTGAGCCTTTATATTTGGGGGAATTTTTATATTTTAATTTTGGTTATAGCAGCAAAAAAGAAACATTAGTATTCTTTTATCTTAGTAATATTTTTCTCTGGAGACATTAAAATTGGTACTATTCCAGAGCAGTCATAAATTCCCAAACTGCTTTCCTCCTCGCCTCTGATATACTCTGCTGAAACCTACGAGATGCACAGGAAGTAGGATGACTGTGCTGGAGAATATGGTTGATGGAATTTCCCAACTTGCAAATCTGTCAGAAAATATTAAAAGCTACATTAAGATAAACTTAAGTATCTGATCTCACTGAGATTTGCCAAATAATATCCTGCCCTTAAACCTGTCTTACTAAAGTATACTTGATTCTCTAGAGAGACATTTAGTTAAGAAAGTTGAGTAGAGTACATTAAAAACAAAATAAGTCAAAGTGTTAATGTGCTCTTTAGAAAGTTTTCCCACACAGTGCAAAGTGTGTGGGAAAACTGTGTACATGATTTGCCGTTCTCAATAGTGTAGCCTGAACAAAAATAATCTTATAAACCTGAAAATGCCCAGTAGCCTTTACTTTTATGTTTGCATACAGGTACCTAAAATTCTGACAGCATATTGGGTTATTTTAAGTAAAGACCAGCTCACTCTACTCAGGCCTTCTGGAATGTTCTCAGTTCTGTCTCCCTGTGAGCCTATGGATGTGTGAGGGCTGGGAATGCATGCCAAATGGCTTAGTGTTATCAGGGTCCCTAATATCCAATTCATTTGTATATGGCACCCGTGCATTAGAACAAATTGCTAAAAATGCTATAAAAAAGAGTTATTGTAAGGTTATTGAGGTTCTGATAAGTGATTGATGCCTTAATTAGGCCTGTTAATAGCCTTCATAGTGGTGGATTGTAATAACTGAACAGTCAGGTTGGGATTTAGGGTCACTATATTAGTTTGTTGAGTGCCACAAATGAGGTTTCCTCTTCAGAACCAAATTATAATTTTATAGCTAACTCATAAACTTAACTCAGCTCAAATACTATTTAAAAGGCTCAGAGAGGTGCTTATTTACCAAGCATTGAGCCACTAAGCTCTGGGCTGTAAAACCTGAACTTCAGCTATTAGAACCCTTACTCTTTGCTTGATAATAACTCCATTTTAAATACTGATGCACATTTAATAAAAAGGAAAAGGTAAATTATGCTACACTAAAAAGTTGTAAGTACACACATGCTAGTATAAAGTTACAATCTTCTCTGTCAATTAGAAGAAAAATGAATAAGTGCTTTCAGTTTTCTGTGTTCCTATTTAGGTTAAGCCGAATTTTAATCAATAGTGAGACACATAACAAATATATTTGGTTTGAAATCTCTATGAGAAAAGAAAAATCACTAGTTAAAATTTGACAATATGGGAGAATCACATTCACTCTCTTAAAATTCTACTTATTTTATATAATTCTACATCTGATTTATAAAGAACCCAGTGTCCATCACATAATATACACAAACATTTATTTTGTTAGTAAAGGAACACAAGCCTGCTTCAAGTATGTTCCAACCATTGTATACTTGCTATTCTGTTTTTATTAAATTTTGTTCCTAAAGAAGTTTTCAGTTTGTCTATATATATATATATATATATATATATATATATATATATATATATGATCAATTGAGCCAAATAGTGCCTGTGGGTAGGTAAATCCAGAATTGCTTGGTTCACTTTATAGAGACACTTTATAGAGACTTTAAGATAGATACTCTTTTGGTCAGTACAAATCTGTGAGAGTTCTTACTATGCAACAAATTTGTACCTTAAATCCTATGCTTGGATTCTGTGCACTAAATCTTCTGAAAAGTAATTCTCATAGCATATTGATAGAGTAAGTGAGCAAACTGGGAAGACATCATATAAAAGGAAGTTTTACAAACATTGGCCCTTCTGTTTTGCAAATGAAGGCAAGATGATAACTGACCCCCACTTATTGGTCCCTGACACTTAAGATCAGACTGGTTTGCAAATCCCCACATGTGTGGAGAACATATTAGCAACTGAAAGGAAGCACTTGATGGTATGAGAAAGGTTTTCAGAGAAAGTGGTAGTGAAAGGAAGGCTTGTGAGATAGTACTCTTGAATCTACAGCAGATTGTAAAATATTCCTAGCACATGTATGCATAGACAACCAAATGCAACATAAAGAATCCTTAACAATATTATAAATAACCAGACTGCCATTTTCAGGATGAGTATTAGCATACCGTATAACTAGGATGATAAAACAAAAAGTAGGTAATAGAACATTAATTTGCTATGAATTTTTTTTTGGAGGGGGGTACTAGGGATTGAACTCAGGGGCACTTGACCATTGAGCCACATACCAAACCTATTTTTGTATTTTATTTGCTTAGTGCCTTCTTTTTCTGGGACTGGCTTTGAACTTGTGATCCTTCTGCCTCAGCCTCCTGAGCCTCTGGGATTGTAGGTGTGTACTACCACACCTGGCTAATTTACTATGACTTTTGGCAAAATATAGGCTTAGACTCTATGATATTTTTGTATACATTGAGCTTATTTCTACCAGTTTAATTTTAAATCATTTTGGGTGTTTAGATATTACAGAAATCATATAGCAACTTTGTTTTGGAGTTGTTCATTTCAAAGTATGATGGACGTTTATTTGTTTATAAATAATTTTGAGAGCTTACCATTTGTTCAAGCATAGTGAAAAAAAAAAAAAAAAACAACCCCACAATACCACAGTGGAGATTCAGATACATACAGCCTGTAATCAAATCCTGAAACCAGCACTTCCTTGATGAGTGACCATAGACAATTCAAAACTACCGGAAACCTTAACTTCTACCCTTTTAAAATTTGAATAATTCTTTGAGTTGAGTTGAGAATTAAGTGTTTAAAAATGTTATCTGCCTAGTATATTGTGTATATGGCCTAATGCAGCGTAAACATTTTAGATCTTTATTATTATAAAGAGAAAGTTATATTTCTTGTCATTAAAGAACATATACTTTAATGGGAAATGAAAAAGTTATATAACAGAGGTGTACAAACACTTTTTAGAAGTATGATGGACATATGATACAGGGCATATGCCCTAAGTCATTTAGTGATGATAGATAGATAATGGCCTTGAGTTCTATCTCAGGCCAAAGCCCTCTGCCAGTTGAATATTCAAGAATAACATAGTAAAGAGACAGTAGAATTCACCTACTAAGCCTGGATTCTGATCTGGGAAGTGGATAACACAGTGAAGACATGAAATCAGATATAGATTTCAATTCTGGTTCCAAAAAATACTGTCTGTTTAATCCAGAAAAGTTGGATGAGCATTTCTTGAACCTTCTTGCTCAATTTCTTTTTCCTAGATACGATTTCCATACAGGGAATGATATTCATGCTTAATATCTGGAAGTTTTGTTTTGTTTTGTTGTACTGGGGATTTAATCCAGGGGTGTTTACCATTAAGCTACATCTCCAACCTTTTATTTTTTATTTAGAGACAATGTCTCCCTAACTTGAGTAGGTCCTTGCTAAATGCTGAGACAGCCTTGAACTTGCGATATACTCCTTCCTTAGCCTTCCGAAAGGTAGCTATTTTTTATCATATTTTAATATGAAAAATACATGGCGTACATGATACTTGAACATTTATTTTACAGTCTTTGTTATATCTTTAATGCTACTAAAACAAAAGTCTCAATTCTTTAGCATACTCCATGGATCACTTTAGACCTCATTTCTGCCTTCAACTCCAGACCATTTTTTTTTTTAAATCTTTGCACACCTTGATTAGCCCTGCAAATGCAAGGCCTCAAAAAATTGGGTTAAGACTCAGAATTATTCCTCTCCATGGAAATCTTCAGTAAAAGGCGAAAGATTTATACAATCTGAAGAGAAACCAGAATATTCCAGGGCATTTTTATTTCTTTCTCTGAATCCCCAAATACCCCATGCAGTGTCCTATCACCCCTCTATGACTGCACATGCTGCTGTTTCTCAGTAGGTCTTACCTCAAACAAAAAGACCCATTCATGAATTTTCCCTCCCCGAAACACTTTTCATTCCTCCACCTCTACATGAAGGGAGATGGATGCTGTTCTCTGCTCCAAGGCACTCGTGCCTTTTTATATCTTGACATTTTTCATAACAGTTTCTATATTTTTCACTCTCCTTGACTCACACAAGGAAAGACCATCTTCTATACCTGCCTCTTAGACACTTGGCTCTGAAGTGACCACATAGAAATGGCCCATTTAAGGACTGTAGAATGAATCCACCAGAGTTCCTGGGAAATGTAAAACATAAGGGTGAGCAGAACTGGTGTTTGGATTTGAAATATGCTTAAGGGATTTGCCCAGAAATTTTCATTCCTTGGAAAACTTTTATATATCTGTAAACAAAAAAATCTTGGTATAACACAAATGTCTCTTTGGCTTGGGGAGCAGAGGAAGCTGTCAGTTAGGAGACTGTCACTCCCAACTGGTTTTTGCTGAAGCACAAAAAATTTATACTTTTATACAAAGAATTTATTCTTACCCATTTCAGGCTCTTATTGTCAGGGAATTTTTAGATTAACCACAAATGATATATTTTTCAAATGTATTATCTACTTCCCATTATATACAAGGACTTCTGAGTCCAGATGTTTTTTGAACTAAAATCCTCTGGGAAAACTAAACATCTGATATACTCGAACTACATTGTTTAATTAAACTTAGAACACATATTTTTTTTCTCTTTTATGTCTGCCAAAATAATTAATTTCTTTTGGTTGAAATTTCACACATAATCTCTTTTCTTCCATATAATTGAAAAGGCCTGACTCCTGAGAGTTATTAGCTTACCCCCATCCTCCATGGACAATATTGTACTGTTCTAGGTCAAAGATCTTTAGGTTGATTAAAAGCAAAAATTATACAATTTTATAGAAGAGAAAACAAAGGTACAAAAAGTGAAGTAATTTGTGAAAAATTACACACCTTGTAAACACAAAGCCAAATTCAAAAACATTGAGGCTAATTTTAGAGTAGAAACTCAAATCACCCTCTGGACTCTGTATTAGTCATCTTTGATGTCCTAAGCACCTGGCATTACCAATGCTAATTTAGTAAGTGGCATGTATATGGAAGAATTTTCTCTGACTTCCTTTAACCAGTTCACAGAGTTAACATATTTGAGTAAAATAAAAATGATTAGTGTCCTTGTATTTCTCTCCCCTCTATTTGAAATGCTTTTTTTATGCCTGTTGAAACTTGCAATTTAATTACATCATTTCAAAAGGAGGGAATGAGCTGATTAAATAGGATCATAAAAATAGTACTTTCTATTAAAAGCAAATTAATGTTTTTGTTAGACCTTTAGATGAGCTACCAAAATAATCACCTTGTAAAATAACCTTGAAAAAAAACAATGTAAAAAATTGTAAAAAATATTAATTACAGAGAATATGGGAAAATACTTAACAAGTATTTAAGTTTTAGTATACAAATTTTAAAAGGTTAACATATACTCATTCTACTTTTCTCATTGGAAAGTATAGTTGATGCATTATTAACATGGTTATGCAAAAAATGTTAATTCTAATCAATAGTAAAATATTTGGAACTTATGTAAAATTTTTTTGCATAAATAGATATGTTAAGTTATTTGAAACAGTTATGCATCTATTTTAAAATTTTTTCTCTTATTTTATTTTCTCATGGTAAACCATTTATTGAACACTTACCCTATGTTTTATATATGTTTCTGAATATAGATTTCAAAGTTAAATAATTTAGCAATCATCAATTTTTAATAATCACTGTTTCAGGAACATTTAATGCCCTGTATCCAGCATTCACTCCCCTCTTCTTTCCTACTTAATCCTTGGCAACCACCAAGCTACTTGTTGTCTCTATTTTCAGGACATTTTATATTAGTATTTATTATTTTATATTTTAAATATAGTATATAAACTTTTATGTCTGGATTCATTCATTTATTGTATTTTCAAAGTTCATCTATATCGCTGCATGTGTCCATACTCTATTTTTCTGGCCAAATAATCCATTGTATATGTATGCCACAGATGGAACTTGAAGAATGACAGTGGAAAACTGTAAACTTAGGTATAGATTCAAATTGCAGCTATTGTCCCAGATGTGTTTTCATTGCTTGAGCAAATTAACATATCCCCTGGTACCTGGTATGCAGTTATGAACATGGCAAATGTTGTTTTCACAGTAACTATTAATAAAGACCACCAAAAGCAGTGCTTTCAGCTGCCAAGACCAGCGGAACAACTCCATTGTCCTTCCTCAAGGGAATATCAATTTTAAAGCCCTGCTTCATAATTTAATCTTCAGGGAACTTGATTGTCTTTCCATTCCTGAAGACATCAGGTTGGTCTACTACATGTATGGCATTATGTTGACTGTACTTGGCAAGAAGTGACAATCGCTCTGGATTAATTGGTAAGATATTCGCACAGCAGGTAAGGGGAAAAGCAATTGATAAAAATTTAGGGGTCTTGTACCTCAGTGAAAATACTGGGATCTACTTGGATAGGGCAAGCAAGATATCCCTTGTAAGTTAAAGGATTAAATTTTTGCATCCTGCCTTTCTATGATCAAAAATTAATAAAATACACAACATACCTAATGGGCCAGATTTGGAATATAGAAATTATATGCTTCTTCCTCACGTGTCACTCTGGCCCATTTACCTAGTAATGCAAGAAGGTGTTAGTTTTGAATGGGTTCCAGAATGAGGAAAGACTCTGAAACACATCCATGCTGTTGTTTAAACTACTCTGCCATTTAGATTATATGATGATCCAGAAGATTCAATGGGGCTTGAAGTGTCAGCAGCAAAGAGTGGTGCTGTTTGGACATTTTAGCAGTCCCTTATAGATATATAACAGTGCATATCTTTGAGAATTTATGACTAATCCCTGCTATGCTTTATGGATGATTAATCTCCTCTTGAGTCAAAGTGTTTGTTTTTTAATTTATTGGACTTTAGTAGAGATAGAGCAATTACTCACTTACCATTAAGTTACCATGTAACCTGAGTGATCTATCATGAACTAGTTGAACAGGAGCACTTCAACTTCAAAGGCAAGGTGCATGCATGAAATAGGGATACAGCAGGCTTTGAAGGAAGAAGAAAGTTACAAAATGAATTGGCCCATATGTCTCTGGTTCCTACTACTTCTACATTCCCTTCCTTTTTTCAGCTAACACATATGGCCTCATTCAGGAATTAACTAAGAAGGAAAAAACATGGCCCTGGTTGATAGGTCTCTACATGATATATAGACACCACTTGGAAATGGGAAGCTGAATACAATCCCTTTCTAGAACCTCCCTGAAAGACAATGGTGAAGGAATGTCCACCTGGTATGCAGAATGTTGAATAGCGGACCTGGTTCATTTTGTTCAGCAGGAGTAATGGCCAATTGCTTGCCCTGGTGATCAAGGATTTGGAAGAAATATAATTAGGAAGCTGGCAAAATGAAGATCTGGCAAAGGGATGTGGGGGACTGACCCCTCTGAATGAGTAACAATGGTGAAAATGTTTGTGCCTCATATAAATGATCACAACAAAGTGATCTCCATAGTGAAGGAGTTTAATAATAAAGTGGATAGAATGATTTATTCTCTGAATCACTCCCCAGTCACCTAAGTCAATAAGCCCATGAATTAAGTGGCCATGGTGGTGGGGATGGATGTTATGCAACCCTCATGGACTTACACTCACCAATATCAGCTTTAGACAATCCTGAGTGCCCAATCTGCCAGGAGCAGACAGCCACACTGATTCAGGTAGAATTTATAAATTGCTTCCATCATGCAAAGGGAAGCATTAATTCAGACTGGAACTTATACCATCTGCCTCTCTGATTTTCATGCCTTTTGGAACTGGACTAAATTACACCATTGGTTTTCTGGTTCTTCAACTTGTGGATGGTAAACCATGGAACTTCTTGGCCTTTATAACAACATGGGATAATTCCCATTTTATATATGTATTATATATATATATATATATATTTATTAATACTATATATATATATATATATATATATATATATATATCCACCATTCTTAATTTTCAATAAAAGACCATAATAATGTCATATGTGGGTGGAAGAGTTGTTAGATGATGTTCAGTTTTGTGTGTATTATTCGTTTTTTTCATAGGAATGGAACCAATGGTATGCATATGGAGATCCATATAGATATGTTGTGTGTGTGTGTGTGTGTGTATATATATACACACATATATATATGATACATGTGGTATATATATGTAGTATATATGTATGGTATATATATGATATATAAATGATGTATATAAAGTATATGTGTGTGTATACCATGTCTCTATATACATACCATTGGTTCTAAAAGTGAACATCATCTAACAACTCTCCATTCACGTATGACATTATTATGATCTGTATTTGGAAATTAAGAATGGTTTACAGAGATATCTATGGTTGGGATATCAAGTTGATAAGGGCATACTCTAATGATTAGATTGTGTTAACTTGACTCAGTTAATCAAATGCCCAATTAATCTAATATTAATGTCTATGAAGGCATTTTGTAGATGTGGCTAAAATCTACAATCAGTTGATTTTTTAGTAAAGGACATTATTATTAATGGTGAGCCTCATCCAATCAGTTGAAAGACTTTAATAACAATATTGAAGTTACCCTAAGGGGAAAAACCTTCTGTCTCAAGACCGTAGCATTAGCATCTGAGAGTTACCAGTCTGTTGGCATGATCTGCAAAGTTTGGACTATCTATCTATATATCTATATCTATCTATCTATGTGTGTGTATAAATTATTTTTTAAAATGACAATGGAGTATATTTTGTAACATTTTGCACACATAAATAAGTATAACTTGTCCCAATTAGGATCCCATTATTGTGGTTGTACATGATGTAGATTTCCATTGGTCATATGAATCGAACATAACATATCTTTCCTATTTTCATATATGACCAATGTAAATTTTGGACTTTCAACCCCCTTCACAGGAGACAATTCCAATTTCTTCAAATACATCACACACACACACACACACACACACACACACACACACACATTATACATACATACATGTTTGCATAAACACACATATTTATTTTATTAGTATATATTTTTATGGGATGATTTGAAAAGTAGGCCAGATTTACACCATTTTGTTCAGACACCTCACCCTGTGTGAAATTGGTCTCCCTTTCACATAAGCTCACTCAAATAGAAGCTAACACCTCCACCCTCACCCACTTGCATCCTGAACACAATACCCTTGAACTATGGCACTAATGCAGCCTTGTTTTTATAAGAATGTACTACAAGTGTGATTTCTGAGAACATGTACTTTTTCCACTTTATGAAATTTATTTTGTGATTATAATTGCCTGTCTTGCCCTCTCTTTGTGGGTTTAGTCCTTATAAGCTGATTCACACCCCCAAACATGGTTGAGGTTTGCACAACTGCTTGCTCTCTGTACCCTTGACCCCAGCCAGAATAAATTCTTTGTCTTTTCCTTCAAAAAGACCTGGAGTTTTATTTGGAAATTTTTAATAGTGGGCTTAACAGTACAAATCAGTTTGATTTTCCTGTATTGACCTTGTATCATATGATCTTAATGAACTCACTTATTCTTGAAGTTGTTGCTATTTTTTTGTAGACACCTAATACTTTTTACATAATAATCATGTCATTTGAAGATAAGGCACATTTCTTTTCTCCTTTTCCAGTTAGTATTCTTTATTTTCTCTTTATGTAACTAGCTACAACAAGCAAACTATATTGAACAAGAGTGGTAATAGTGAATATCCTTGTTCTTTCTCTAATGTTAGAGGGATTAGTCCTGAACCGTTAAATATAAAGTTAATTTTAGTTTTATAGATGCTCTTTAATGAACTGAGGAATTTCCCTATATGTTCCTATGTTCTGAAAGTTTTTACTAAAATATATGTTGAAACTATATGTGTTAAATCTATTTGTTTGTTAATTTAACATAATGCAAATTTATTTTTTTTTGATGCAGATTACATGGTTTGATTTTCAAATGTTCAACCAGACTTGAAAATGTGCAATAAATTTCACTTGATCATTGTATATGCATAATTATTTTTGAATATTTTTGGATTTTGTTTGCTAATACTTTGAGTGTTTTGCATCTAGATTTATGAGAGCTATTTGTAGTTTATTTGTTGAGAGTGGCTGCCTTTATTTATTTTATATCCGGATAATGCTGGTCTTAAAATAATTTAGGTAATACATCTTCCCAATCTGTTTTCTGGAAGAGATGGTTAAAATTTTGTGATAATTCTTCAGATGTATAGTAGAGTTATTCAGGAATCCATTAACCATCTGTGTCTAGAGATTTATGTTTGGGGAGCCTTTTAATTATGAATTCAGTTTCTTTGATTTGCCTGTTTCATCCTGTTCAAATTTCACTAGTATTAGAATTTTGAGGATATTATAGTTGGATATTAGGTAACCCCTCCTAAGCTCCTACCTGAGACAATGCAAGAATTTTGAGAGGTGACACGATTAGATCATGAGAGAAGTAACCTAATTGGTGGATTAATCCACTGATATGGATTAGTTGGGTGCTAACTGTAGGCAGATGGGGTATGGCTGGAGGAAATAGGCTACTGTGGGTATTTCTTTGTGGTTTGTAGTTTGTCTCTTTCTATACTTCCTGGCTCTAATGCTAAGTAAGCTACTTTCTCAACTCTGCCTTCCAGCCATAACAATCTCTCTCACCTTACCCAGAGTCAGAGTTGCCCAGCTTTGGATGGAACTTCCGAAACCATGAGTCAAAATAAAATATTCCTCCTCTACATTGTTCTTTTCAGATCTATTGGTCACAGGAATGAAAAGCTAACGGACTGTTTCTTCTAAGTTATCAAGTTCATGAGTGCAAAGTTGTCTGAAGTTTTCCTTTCTGGTCTTTTTAACAGTTGCATGATTTTTTAGTGATATGTTCCATTGCATTGTGTGACAGTGTCAAATTTTTCCTTTGGTACTGCTGTATTTCTTAGCATTATTAGAGATGTATCAATTTTATTGATTTATTTCAAAAAAGTGGCTTTCTGTTTCACCACTTTTTCTCCACTGCTTTACTACTTTTCATTCCATTGATTTCTGCTCTTTGTTTCATCTTTTTTCTTGCTTTGAGTTTATTTTGTTGTTTTTGTTCTCCTGATTCTTGTGTTAGGGTTAGATTATTAATATGATCCCTTATTTCTGATGAAAGCATTTAATGCTATATTTAGTGCTTTAGATGCACGCTTTCCTATTTTATTATACTTTTTCCCCACTTTTTTGGGGGGTGAAGTACTGGGGATTGAACTCAGGGACACTCGACCACTGAGCCACATTCCCAGCCCTATTTTATATTTTGTTTAGAGATGAGATCTCAATGAGTTGCTTTGCGCCTCACTTTTGCTGAAGCTGGCTTTGAACTCACGATCTTCTTGCCTCGGCTTCCTGTGCCACTGGGATTACAGGCATGCACCACAGCGTGCAGCATTTTTCCCACTTTTATTTTATTTTTATTATATATACAGTGTATAATATAATGCCAAAAAGATATACATATGCACAGTACAATTATTAGTATTGTCAAACCAATTAACATATTCATAATTTTACATAATTGCCTTTTTTAAAGGGCACTTAAAATCTCTCACAAATTTGTGGCATACAATATAATATTATTAAATATTGTGCATGTGCTGTACATTGGATCTCTAGACTTATCCATTCTGAATAACTACAACATTGTACCATTCCTCTACATTTCCACATCCCTTCATACCATCTCTGGTAACAATTATTGTACTATTGATATGTATTCTACTATTTTTTACATTCTACATGTATGAGATTAATCAGTAATTTTCTTTATTTCTATAGCTTATTAAATTTAACACAATGTCTTCCAGGTTCATCCATGTTGCACATGGCAGGTTCTACTTTTTAAAGTCTGAATAATAATGTGTGTGTGTGTGTGTGTGTGTGTTGGTATATATATATATATATATATATATATATATATATATATATATATATATAGTGTTGGTATATATATATATATATATATATATATATATATATATATATATACCAACACACACACACACATACCACAATGTCTTTGTTTGATCATCAGTCAATAGATAATTATATATTGTCTTTCATATTGTGACTATTGTGAATGATGCTTCAATGATCATGAGATCTCATCTATATATACAAAGTGATGATTTCATTTCTTTTAGAAAATGTACCCAGAAGAAGAGTTGCTGGGACACATGATTATTTAAAATTTTTTTTGAAGAAACTCAATTGTGTTTTTCCAAATGACTTTTCCAATCTACACTGTCAACAAGTGTTTACAATTGTTCCCTTTTCTCCATACCCTCGCCAACATGTGTTATTTCTTTTTGTTAATAGCCATTTTAACAGATGTGAATTAATATTGCATTATGACTTTGATTTACATTTCTGTGATTGATGATGGTGATCCCTTTTTTATACCCATTGCTCCTATTTACGTTTTCATTGGAGATATGCCTGTTTAAATCCTTTGCCCATTTTTAAATATTTAGGTCTTTTGCCAGTTTTTAAATTGTTTTGTTTGTGTGCTTTTTAGTTCTGTGAAAATTTCTTACATATTTTGGATATTAACTACTTATGAGATGCATGGATTGCAAATAATTTATCCCAATTGCTATACTGGGTCTCCTCCTCTTCCTCCTCCTCCTCACTTGGTGTACCAGGGATTGAACTCACAGGCACTCAAACACTGAGCCACATCCCCAGCCCTATTTTGTATTTTAATTAGAGACAGGTCTCACCGACTTGGTTGCTTAGTGCCTTGCTTTTGCTGAGGCTGGCGTTGAACTTGCAATCCTCCTGCCTCAGCCTCCCAAGCTGCTGGGATTATAGGCATGCAACCATTGTGCCTGGCTGTTTTCCTTCTTTTGTGTATAGTTTTTTTTACTCCAATTTCTTCTCACTTTTTTTTTTTTTTTTTTTTTTTGCTTTTGTTGCCTCTGCTTTCAGAATCCAATGCAAAAAAAATATTTCCATGGAGATTTTCCCATTTATTTTTTGTATAAGACTTTTGTTTCAGATCTATGTTTAGGTATTTAATATATTGTGAGTTGATTTTTGTATCTGGTAAACATTCAAGTTCAGTTTCTTTTGCACATGGATATCCAGTTTCCCTCAATCCATGTATTAACAGACCATTCTTTCACTCATTGAGTCTCTTTGTCAGAAGCTAATTGACCATACATGCTTGGATTTATTTTTTTGGCTCTCTATTTTGTTCATTGTTCTGTGTAACTTTTTATGCCACTACCATATTGTTTTGATTACTATAGATTTAATTGATGTAATATAATTTTACATCAGACAATGTGCTTCCTCCAACTTTATTTGTTTTCGCTATTAAAGTCCTTTTTGTGATTCCTTGTGAATTTCAAAATTTTATGTTTTATTTCTCTGAATAATGCCATTGTATTTTAATAAGAAATGTTTTGAGCTTATATATTGCTTTGGATAGTATCAAAATTTAAAATATTAACAAGTTTTTAATATTTAACTAATATTGTTTTCAAATTCAGCTTTTATTTTTTTATCTTTGAGACACATAGCTCATATAGAATTGTGAATTTTTTTTAGCTTTTTCATTTTTATAAATTTTCCTATTATGTTATTGACTCAGTTTGATTCCATTATAAACAGAGAACACATTATGTCAGATTTTAAAAGTTTTCAATATGCTGAGGATTCTTTATGGCCCTGGATATGGTCTGCCTCAGTGAATGCCTTCTGAAATTTGTCTATTAGCTTCTGTTGGTTCATTATAATATTCAGATCCATATTGTTTCTAATCTTTATCTACTGGTTCTTTCAGTTGCTTGTAAAGGAGTATTAAATCCAAAACTATAATCATCTACATTTCTTATAGTATTATAAGTTTTAAATTTGTGTATTTAAATATGTATTGGAGTATTGAAGTTTTACAGAGTGGTTTGTTTTGACAAAATCCTACATACATGAAATTTAACTGATTTCATTTCAATTCCTGTTTCCCTTATTTGTCCTCCACTCTTCTCACCCCTATTCTCCATCCTCTACTGATCTTCTGTCTGGTTCACTTGTTTATTTATTTTTTATTTAGTTTTTGGTACTGGGAATTGAACTCAGGGGCACTCAACCACTGAGCCACTTCCCCAGCCCTAATTTGTATTTTATTTAGTGATAGGGTCTCACTGAGTTGCTTAGTGCCTTGCTTTTCCTGAGGTTGGCTTTGAACTCAGGATCCTCCTGCCCCAGCTTCCTGAGCTGATGGGATTACAAGTGTGCACCACCATGCCTGGCTGTTTATTTATTTTGATTGATGCTTTCTACATACACATAAAGGTGGAATTCTCTTTGTTATATTTGTACATGAACACAGCATGATTTTGTTAAATTCATTTCCAATTCCTCCCCATTCTCACCCTCCTCTCTCCCTCTCAAACTCTGTCTTCTGCTTATTTTTCTTATATCTTCATGATATTTGATCCCCCCCACATTGTTTTTCCCCTAAGTTTGCTCTAGCTTTAGCATATAAGATGAAGCATTCAACCATTGATTTTCAAAGTCTGACTTATTTCATATAGCTAGTTGATCATCTTTTGCATCCGTTTACCAGAAAATGCCATAATATCATTCTTCTTTGTGGCTGAATCAAACATCCTTGTGCATACATACTACATTCTTACTCTATTCATCTATTGATGGCTATCAGGCCTGGTTTCCTAATTTGGCTATTGTGAATTGCAGGTCTATAAACTCTGATGTGGCTAAATCACTATAATTTGCTGATTTTGGTTCTTTGGGATAAATACTGAGGAATGGTATAACTGGGTCATATAATGGTTCCATTCCTATTTTTTTGAGGAGTGATCATATAGCTTTCTGGAGTGGTTGTAGTAGCCTGAAGTCCCACCAACAATGTACAAGTGTACCTTTTGACCTATGTCCTTGCCAGTATTTATTGACTCTTCTTGCTCAGGATTTCTTTGGCTATTCTGGGTCTATTATTCTTCCAAATTAATTTTAAAACTGTTTATTTCTAATTTTTTGAACAATGTAATTGGTATTTTAATGGAGATAGCATTAAATCTGTATGACACTTTGGATAGTATGGCCATTTTGATAATATTAATCTGCCTCTCCAAGAACATGGGAGGCTTTTCCATCTTCTAAGGTTTTCTTTTGTCTTTTTCCTTCAGTGTTATAAAATTTTCATTGAGGAGATTTTTCTTCTCCTTAATTAGATTAATTCCCAAGGCTGTTTTTTTCTTTTTTGAGCATATTGTGAATGGGTTGATTTTATTGATTTCTTTCACATCAAAATCGCTGTTAAGAGTATGGAAAGGTATGAAAGTTGATCATGTATTCTACTACTTTGCTGGATTCATTTATCAGCTGTAGAAGTCTTTTGATGGAGTGTTTTGTTGTTTGTTTTCTTGTTATGGGTCTTCTAGATATTGGATCATGTCATCAACAAATATAGATAATTTAAATTATTTTCCTCTTTTTTTTTTTTTTTTTTGGTACCAGGAATTGAACTCAGGGGCTCTCAACCACTGAGCCACACCTCCATACCTATTTTGTATTTTATTTAGATACAGGGTCTCAGTGAGTTGCTTAGTTCCTTGCTTTTGCTGAGGCAGGCTTTGAATTCCCAATCCAACTGCCTCAGCCACTGAGCCTGGCTTTGTCTTTGTATCACTTTAACTTCCTTCTCTTGCTTGATTGTTCTGCATAGTGTTTTGAAAACTATAATGAATAAAAGTGATGAGAGTGGCCATACTTATCTTGTTCCTTATTTTAGAGGAAATGTTTTTAATATTTCTCTATTAAGTATGATGTTGGCTTTAGGTTTATTATATATAGACTTTATAATGTTGAGCTAACTTCCTTCCATCCCTAGCTTCTTCAGTATCTTTAACATGAATGGGTGATGTATTTTTGTTGAAAATTTTTCCAAATCTGTCACAATGATCATAGGGTTTTTGTCCTTATCTATGTGGTAAATTACATTAATTGGTTTGTATGTGTTGAACTGAACTTTCATCCCTGGGATGAAAACAACTTGACCTTGGTATACAATCCTCTTAGTGTATATTTGATGTGGTTTGATAATATTTTATTAAGTTTTTTTGTATCTGTTTTTTTTCATCAGGGATATTGGTCTATAGGTTTCCTTCCTTGATATGTTTTTGTCTGGTTTGGTATCAGGGTAATATTGACTTCATTAAATGAAGAGAGGTGTGCATCACCTCCTTTCAATTTCATAGAATGATTTAAGGAAGATTGGCATTAGTTCTTTAAATATATGGTAGAACTCAGCTGAAAATTCATTAGGTTTTGTATTTTTCATGGTTCAACCTCATTGTTTGAGGGGGTCCATGTAGGTTTTCTCTATCCTTGTTTCTATTTGGTTTGGTCATGTATGTCTAGAAATCTGTCCATATCTTCTAGATTTTCTAGTTTATTAGAATATAAATTTTCCAAGTTATTTCTAATGATCCTCTGTATTTCAAAAATGTCTATGTTTGTATCTCCTTTTTCATCTTCAATTTTATCGATTTGGGTCTTTTTCTTTCTTTTGATTAGTTTGACTAAAGGCTTATCAGTCTCATTTAGCTTTCCTAAGAACCAACTCTTTGTTGCATTGAACCTTTATATCATTTTATAAATTCTCAATTTCAGTAAATTTGGCTTTGATGTTAGTTATCTCATGTCTTCTACTGATTTTAGAATTAGATTATTCTTATTTTTCTAGGGCCTTGACATTAGATTATTTATTTGGGATCTATTTTATGTAAGCATTAAGTGTTATAAGCTTTCCTCTCAGAACTGCCTTCATATTGTCCAAAAGATTTTAATATGGTATATCTTCTTTCATTTTTATATATTTATTTTTTATTTCTTCCCTGATTTGTTCTATGACCTATTCCTTATGCAAAGTATATTATTCAATCTTCATGTGTTAAAATGATTTTGTATTTAGTGTTGCTGTTAATATCTAATTTTATTCCATAGGATCTGATATAATGCAAGGAATTATCCTCTTTTTCTGTATTTGCTAACAGTTTCTTTGACTCCTATAAATGTTTTTTTTTTAGAGAAGATTCCATGTGCATCTATTGGATTTGGTTGTTGATGAATGAAATATTCTTTTATTCAATTAATAGTTATTTCTGGTTCTGAAGACTTTTTACTCATTATGTCTATCATTTATCTATTGGTGAGAGAGATGTGTTGAAATGGCTCAGTATTATTATAATATTATTTATTTTATTCTTCCTACTGAGTAGGATTTGTTTTATATCCATAGGCGCACCAACATTTGGAGCACAAATATTTATAATAATTATATCTTGTTGTTGGATGATTCTTTTAACCGATATTACCTTGTATTTGCTGATTAATTTTGGCCTGGAATCTACTTTGATAGGAGAGTAGCTTCTCCTGCTTACTTTGTCTCCATTTGCATGATATATTTTTCCCAATCCTTTTGTCCTCAGCTTGTAGATGTCTTTTCCTGTAGATGAATCTCTTGGATTGGCTAAGGGTTTATCAATCTAATTTATCTCTTTAAAGATATTCTTATTTTGAACACAATCTTACTTTATAATCTCCTGTGTATTTGGTCCTGTGTATTTTTCTTTATTATTTTCATTTTGAAATCACTCAGTATTATTGTACTGGAGTCTATCTGAGATTTAATGTGAAGAAGTTTTGTTTTTTTTTTTCTTTTTAAATGTAATTAGGTACACTGATATTTGGGGCAAATATATTTACTATCATTTTATCTTCTTGTTGGATCATTTCCTTTAGCAGTATGCAGTGGACTTCTTTGTCACTTTTGATTAATTTTTTTTGCTGGAAGTTTTTGTCAGGTATAAGAATATGTTTCCCAGCTTGTTTTTGAACTCCATTTACATGAAAATTTTTTTCCATCCTTTTTCTTTCAGTCTGTGGATGTTTTGACGTATGGGATGAGTCTTGTGCAAAGAGCAAATAGTGGAATTTTTAAAAAAATATTTATTTCTTAGTTTTAGGTGAACACAAAAACATAATTTCTTTATTTTATATTTATGTGGTGCTGAGAATCAAACCCAGTGCCTCATGAATGCTAGGTGTGCACACTACCACTGAGCCACAATTCCAGCCCTGGAATTTTTTTGTTTTGTTTTATTTTGAATTTATTTGTTTTTTGTTTTCTGGTCCATTGTACTAATCTATGTCTTTTGATTGGGCAGTTGAGACCATTTACATTCAGTTTTATTACGGATATGTGTTTGTAGTTTTCTGTCTAGGCACATTCTGGGGCTCAGAATAGGTAACTAACTGCTGATGCCTTGGCTCCCAGTCATGCAGCTTTGCAAATTGTTCCCATGACAGTGACCCTGGTTCCTACTATACTATCCCACCATGCATCAAGCTATTTTGATTGCTTTTTTACTTAACAACTTCCCACACCAACTCTGAGTTCATTAATCTAAGTATCTTTCTTTGTTCTACCAGTTCCCCAAGCTAACTTTTTTTCATGGTGCTTTTCTCTGTCTCTGCCTAGGCTCCCCTGCCCCTCAGCAGTTACAAGCAAGCGTGTGTGACTCTAACCTACTCTTTCTTTTATTATGTTCAAAGTTCCTGACTTTCTGTTTCTCTGTCCTGTTTCAGTGAATTCACTTAGTTACCCACCTTGCTAAGTATGGTCTTCCCACTTTTTAAGTATGGTGAAGAACTGCTGGGAAGTGCATTCTTCCTTTAATCTGCTATCTTGTCTTCTCACTTCATGTATTTTGAGTCTCCACTATTAGAATTGCTACATTTTCTTGGTAGTTTTGTCCATTTAGCATTATATATTATATTATATAATATATTTGTATATAATATTTTTTTGTTCTAGGAGTTACTTCATTTTATATCAATGTGATTCCTTTTTTTTTGTGATTCTTGATCATATATATATATATATATATATATATATATATATATACATTTCATCTTTTTACATCAAATCTATATATGTCTTTGAATTTCAAGTGACTTTTTGTAAGCAACATAGTTATTTTGTGTTTGTTTATCAACTGCCAATATGTGTCTTAATTGATAATATAGAACATTTATATTTATTATTTGTATGTTATGGCTTAAGTTTGTCATTTTATTATGTTTTGTGTTTGATTTCTCTTGTTCTTTTTCTCTTTATTAAATTTTTGTGTGTCACTAACATTTTTAGGATTATATTTTTATGTTTTTCTTGAGTACACATCTTTGTATAGTTTTCATAGTAGTGGCTATGGGTATTACAATGCATGTGAATGATTTACAGTAGTCTTTTGGTATTAACATTTCACTACTTTGAGATTTGAGAATATCAATTTCATTTAGTTCCTTTTACCTTACTAGCTTTTAAATGCCATCATCTTGGGTGCCAAATAATGTTTTCTTTGAAATATCAGCTATATAGCTCACAAGGAAAAAGCCTATTGTATACACCCATAATCTATTCTTTCTACCATTATTCCTCCTTACTGATGTTCCAAGATTTCTTCCTTTATCATTTTCTTTTTGTTTGAGAAACTTCCTTTTAACCAACATTTAATGGTAATTCTGCTAGGGAATTTTTCTTTTCTTTTTTTTTTTTTTTTTCACTTTTCTTCTTAAGGAACACTCCCCACCCCCCTTGCACCTCATTACACATAATAGTTTCATCAGTGACAGAATTTGCAGGTGATAGTTCTTTTCATTCAGTGCTTGAAAACTATCAGGCCACTTCATTCTGGCTTCTGTGATTTCATACAAGGATGCTATTGTCATTTGAATTTGCAATTCCTCTTAGTGAAATGTGTTGCTTGTCTTTGCCTACTTTCAGGATTTATTTAATTATTATTTCTTTGGTTTTCAAAAATTTAAGTATAGAGTATGTTAGAATGGTTTCTTTCTGTTAATCTTGATCATTTATTCAGCTTCTGGGATTTATAGTGTGTTTTAAAATTAAATTTAAGATTTTTCTGCTGTTATTTCACCAAAAACTCTTTCAATTGGCCCTAATCTTTCTTCTATTCTGACAATATGAAAGTTGCATGTTTTATTATTGTACCACACAAGTCCCTATGCTCTGTTCATTTTTATACTCTATTACATCCCCAATATTCAGATTGGTTGGATCCTATTGCTTTTTCCTCAAATTAATTGATTGTGCTGACATTTCTACTCTATTTTTGAGTACATTCAATGAATTTAGTTCTAAAATTTCCATTTTTCTACATATTTTGAGTGATTCATTTACTGAGAATTTTGTTTAAAGAAAATTTTTAATTGATAATTGAAATATTTTCATGCTGGCAGTTGTAAAATTTTCATCTAATAATTCAAATTCTTTATTTATGTGGATGTATACATCAGTTGCTCCTTTCTTTCTTATTCAAGTTGTGATTCTCTTGGTTCATTGTTTAAACAGGTGACTTTTTATTTTTCCTGGACATTTTTCTGTTACATTAGGGGATTTTGAATCTTTAGTTTATTCATCATTTATTTTTGTAGGCTTATGCCTGTTTAGGTTTAGCATTAAGTGTTACCCATATCAATCACATTGATATCACATGAAGTAACTCCTTTCTTGGGCTGTGGTTCAAATGGCAGTTCAATCACATTAATATCAGATGAAGTAACTCCTACAACAAAACATTAACTTTCTTGGGCTGTGGTTCAAATGGCAGTTCATTTTTCAGAGTTTGTGGTATTGTTTTGTCGTACTTGGTTAATCTGCTTCTCACAAATTCCTGCTATTGCTGTCTTACGGGTCGGAAGGAGTCTTCTCAGGCCTGACAGAGATGTCTCTCTGTGAAGAAACAGGTATCTTAGGATCCTCCTACTTCCCCTCTAATATGGAGTCTTTGGGAAGCAGAGGAGATTCTCTGACCCATGAGAACAAAGAAACTTCCCAAAGGAGACCAGCTATTTCCACTGGCTTTCTCCTGCTGGCTCAGCTCCCTCTTACCCCTGCATCAGGCCCAGCAAGGAAAAGAGTCTCCACTGGGAGCTTACTATGGGAGAGTGTGCAAATATCAGCCTTCCCAGTGATGTGATAGTTCTTGCCTGAAATTTGCAGAAGTACTCTTCTGCAAAGGGAAGGGAAGAATAGGCTGCTTTTTGTTGCAGAACAAGGATCTGAACACACACAAGGCCTCGGTGGCTGGTGGGAGGCCCTGACAACTTTGCTATCCCTATATTTATGGAGTTCCAATTCAGATCATATTTTTCTTACCACTTTTCAGAGTTCTTTTTTGGTTTCCTCTTTGGCCATTTCCAGGGTTGTCATTAGAGGAGAAAGACAGGAAAATTTGGTCCACACCATCTAGTTCCCATCAAGTCTCTGAACATCATTTTAATAAACCAAAGAAGAGGACAAATCACACATTCAAAGTGGGTAAATAAAGGTAAAGAAGACTGTAACATAAAGCTTTCCTGTGTTAAGAAAAACATTTATGTTTTGACCATATGATAGAATATTTTTTCTGAGATGATTTTCTTATTATTTTCTATTTTATGAAGAGCTTTTTTAGTTTGAAAATGGCTTTGATTCAAGATAGCCAGACATCATGATGTGGTCTTAAGTCTTTCGATCTCCTACTTTTGCTCTGTGTTACTCTATACAAGAAATAGCCAACCTCATGCCAGATCTTAAGGAATTTTGGTGATATACAACAGAATTTAAAATGGGAAACAAGAATGATGTGGTGACTTTTGGTCAAGAATTGTGGATCTGTTAAGATAATGGAGAAGTAGAACAAGTCCACACCAGCCCTTTAGCAGGTGGCAGCAAGCCACAAGGCAGGCTGAATGAACAAGGAAATATAGAAAAGAGGAGGCTGACGCAGAGCCTCTAGAAGCAAGGTTTAACATAGAGCATGGAGCCCTAGTGGTACATTTCTTCATGTGGTAGATTTGTATCAAGGAAAATAGTACTAGATATCTCCACAACAGTCAGCAAAATTGAAGCCCCAGTGACAGCCCCAATAAGCAAGTCTGACTGTTTAGTGAATCATCAGGAAGAAAGGTTTCTGGATTAATGAATAGTCACCTTAAGTCAAAAGAAAGACATTGCCCCAAAAACTGTAAAGATTTTTTTAAATCTAAAATAGTTTCTTTGCAATAATTAAGAAAGGAGTTAGGCTATTTCCTATTTGCATAAACACACACACAATAAACCACATATAAAACTAGATTATCTAGTCATGATAAAACAATATTCTGAGATTTTCAAATGATGATAGCTACAAATATATTGGCCAAGTAAACTTCTTCACTCAATACCAATTAACTGTAGGTTTGACACTGCAGAAAATCAAGTAAT
Organism: Marmota flaviventris; assembly: GCF_047511675.1. NCBI lineage: Eukaryota > Metazoa > Chordata > Mammalia > Rodentia > Sciuridae > Marmota > Marmota flaviventris. Next base: position 107,330,839 of record NC_092508.1, on the reverse strand, counting down.
GACCACAGGCTCTGAATTCTGAAGGTCTCTATTGAATGTGCATGGATATGCTGGCTTTAATATACACTAACTGACATGGAAGGAAGGAAAGCAGGAAGAGAAGAAGAGAGAAAAACAGGAAGGTGGTAACCCTTTCTGAGATGCTTTTATTACTATTTTCTATTAATGAAGAGCTTTTTGAGTTGAAAATGATTTTAATTCAAGATAGCCAGACATCAGGATATGGTCTTAAGTCTTTCAACCTTCTACTTTTGCTCTGTGATACTCTATGCAAGAAATAGCCTGACAGGAGACTGGGCAAATACTATCAAATTATGATGACCCATGCCTTAAAGGGTTGAGAGAAGTTTTGTTGGAATTCTTTCTTTCCCCTATTTCTTTTTTTCTTTTTTAATTTCACCTCTTTTTATAAAATAAGATAACCTTAAAAGTTTGTTGAACTAGGAAAATAATGCTATTTGAAAATATAAGAGCAAAAAGAGGACTTGCTTTCTTGGTAGAAGATCCAGAATTGGTAAGAGAAGAATAAGAGGAAAGGTTGAATAAAAAGAAGGATGCTCATGAAATAGCAGAGAAAATGATTTTGTGTCACTCAGAATCTAAACAGAAACATAGAAACCACTAAGTGTTGACCACAGAGGCAGTTTGCTGCACAAAGTTGTTTAAGCTGATGGAGGAATTAAGTAGCAAAATGGACTGGGAGACCACATGTACACTGACAGCATCATAAGACACCTTGCTCCCAGGGAAAGGCACAAGGGGAGTGGAGATTTACAAGAAATGTAGACATCACACAGTAGAAGCTGAAACTTTTGTAAGCCTTCCTGATAGGAGCTGTAGGTACTAAGAAGAAAAAGCCACTAACTAAGAAAATGCCTGAAATTTTGGCCTTCCAATCTCTCACTGTTATCACTGGGTGTGTTTCAGCTGGTAGCCAGCAACAGTCCACCTGTGACACAGAGCAGGGGAAAAGCAAGAGGCATTCAGGGAAAATAAGATGATTTTAAGGCACGAACTGGAGAAGTATTTGACAAAAGGGATCGGTAGCAAGTTGAAGGCACAACTTTAACAGCAACTGAGGAGAGTAAAGTTGAGTCAGGGGAAATGAAGGCAACATGGGTAACTTACACACTTTATTGTCATCTGTTGCAGCAGAAGGACCAGATGACAGTAGGCATATAAATTTACAGTAATGAATTCAGTATGCTTCCTCACTTTTTCCATCCATATTTTTTTTTTGCATCCAAAATGTGCAAGCAGATAAATTGCACAGTATCTGAGGGCAGTGAATGCATCATGCATTTAGCATCTGTTAAATGATGTAAGGATTAAAAGATGCTAACGAAGATGCTGTTAAGAATTGGATAGTATTTGTCCACACTGCATAAAGAGTTGGATGACTTTAAAAATGAAAGCAAAGAATGAAAACAAAGAAAATTAATTGAGGCACAATCTGCATGTTATATCTAATGTTTATTTGCATGTAGTTCTTTGGAGTGGTTCAGATAGGACACAAATTGCTAGGGATCCAGATAGATATAGGTGGCAAAGAAGAATAGGTAGCAAATACTTATCACTCGACCTTAAATCTGAAACGAATGCCAGGAAAGAATAATGGAATAGCTTGATTTTGTTTTGTTTTAGAAGAGCAAACATGGTGTATGTATTCAGATAATTAAAGAAAATGAAAAATTGCCAAAGAGATAATTGAAGAAACTGTACAAAGTTTTTCTTTATCTGTTAATATATCTCACTTATTTTAGCTGACTTTATATATTAACATTGAGTCATATTGAATCAATATATTCCTTTTATAACACCCTATAGATATTTCACATGAATAGCATTTAGCAAATATACTTCCATATATTTCAACAAGAACATTATGCGAATCCCCAGGAATACTTCCAAGCAGAGTTTTACAATAGAAGTTTTAAAAACCAGGAAACAAGTTTCTGTAGTCACAATGAGGGTACTGTGTTGTTAAAGAGAAAAAAAAAAGTAAATGAAGTATAGGTGGCTTTACCATGGACGGTCACATCCTTATATCTGGGAAATATTCCAAGGGAATATGCTGAAGTGCTGAAGAGATTCACAGCATTGGCAGTGGATGGGATAAACAATCAGGCAAGATCTGTGATCCTATAACATTTAGAGTTTAGCTCCATTCAAGGGAGAAAACTCCAACAAGGAAGCCAAAGTAATAATTGAGCCACAATTATTAATAGTTTAAGGAGAATTTTAAACTTAACACATTATATCCATTCTGTTTGACAAAGGGACAAAGAACTCTGGGTAAAAAGTCATTCCAGGTATGATGAGAAAAAAGAAATATTGGAAGTGTGGAGCCTGGTGAGATGTGATTAGGTCATTTCACTTTGTAACTTAAAAAGGTTTGGTTATTTTAGAAACACTCAGTATTAACAGAGAGTGAGTCATATTCAGATTTCTTAGGATGCCTTCTCTGCTATTCTTATTGAGTTGTGAAGACAAAATAGTGCAGATTGGGTGACTTCAACAATGGAAATCTATTTTCTCCTAGTTCTTTTTGTTGACTATGAAGATCAATATCAAAGTGTTGGTCAATTCAGTTCCATAATGAAGGGTCTCTTTCTGTTTAACAGACAGCAACTTTCTTACTATGTCTTTGTGGCTGTTTCTTAGTGTCTCTGTGGAGGCAGGAAGAGGGAGTTAAGAGAACTCATGCTCTTTATATAATATCACCAATTCTACTACACTATGATATCATCCTTCTCCCCTCATTTAGCCTAATTATCCCCTATCTTTATCTCCCAATATAGTCACATTGGGCATTAAGACTTATGTATTTGAATTTTAGGTAGATGCTGTGCATTTTATTAGTTTCTTTAAGTCAAAGTCTTAAACATGGTCTATATAGCCTGAAACGCATATCCTGGGTCCTGGCTAGATCATTAGTATTTCTTCTCTTCTTAAGTATCCTGGCCCCTGGATATTTCTTAAAATGCTGTCTATATTCTATTGTCAAGACCTTAATATTCAGCACTTTAGCTGTCTTTTTAATGCCTTCTCTGCTGGAATCACACACTTCAGTCAGACCTCTATCAAAATGTTGCTCATTTTTTAGTCTGTATGTATGCTTTCATTATTAGATTGCAAGTTCAATGGGAAGACACATTCTTTTGATCACATGTATAGTGAGTACTAAATAAATACTTGCTGAATTAATAAATGAATTTGCAATCAATTCTGGAACAAGATTTTGGGTACCAATTGTATTATGATTGCATACCAATGGAGATCTGAAAGTCTGATCTATTCATCTGTTTATAGTAAAAGTCTCCTAGAGCCAAGTGTGAGCTCATGAGGGCGGAAAACCTTTTTCTTTCTCTGATCTTCTAGTGTTCTGCATTCCCAAATACACATATCTAATGCTCCCTTAGGCATTCAATGTAATCAATAGCTCATGGGAGTAGAAATTGCTTGTTATTCACATCTCCAGTTTGGGAATACTTTCTCAAAACCAATATGGGGTGCCATCATAAAGGAGTCTCTCAAGGGGAGCTAAAAACATATTAAGGCTTACATGGATATTTCAGAGTAAAATATAGATTCATCCATGGTAATGGATGAATCTACACAATGTGCACACGAATTCTGCTGTGTAATTTGAAATAAAAATTTGTAACTATTAAAAGATCATAAATATTGTTCAATGATTATACTTTGATGAACATTAAGGTCTGAGATTAATACCTAGAATATTCACGGCCACAAAATATAATAGATTAAAATAACGAAAGTATCAACCTTAGTGGTATCATAATTCCCTGGAAAGGGAGCAAGTTTCTATGAATATTCAGAACAATAGTAAGACCACATAATGGTGATTTTCATTAGTAATGCAAGCTTCCATTAGTTCTTTTCATTCTTTTGCATCTTAGCACTTATAATTTTTTTCAGTCTTATTTCTGAGAGATTTCTGAGACATTATATTATAAAGATGTCTAACATAAATATTCATTCAATGATTTATTCTTTCATGTCTTTAACAAAGTGTCTCTAATGTGAGGTAGATAGGACCAAAGCACTCCACATCATTGTTGCCATAAGAGGTTTATTTAGGCAAGTACACAAAATAACTGCCTGCAGTTTGACTACTATAAGGTAGGCACTGTACATGTTCTGATATGGCAGAGATTATGTCTGATTTTAAGAATAAAGAAGATTTCAATGAAGTAGTATGTTGGACCATAATGATAATTTTGCAATTATTATGCCTATGTTTTTAGCTATATTATATAAAGATATAAAGATAGATTTATATACCTAAATATATTCAGCAGAGGATTTCCACCCTATCTAGGAACTCATTAGAAATACAAATTGCCAGAGCCCATCTCAGACCTTGTGTGTTTATTTCTTAGCACTGCCATAACGATTTATAGCAAACAGGAGGTTAACATTAAAAAATCAAGTTTATCAGTAGAGTTTTTCCTTTTGAAAAATATGAGGGAGAAACATTGTTATGCTTTCCTTCTAGCTTCTGGTGGCTGTTGGTAATGCTCATCAAATGTTTCACTGTTATCAAAGCTTCAATTGCCTTCTCTATGTCCGGAGGTCAATCCTACCTTCCTTTTTCTCAGAAACCACTCATTGGATGTAGGACTCCCTCTAATTCAGAATGAGCTCATTGAGACACTTATCTTAACTACACCTCAGTAATTTATTCTGAGTAACATAATATTCTGAGATTGTGGATGGACATGAACTATTGAAGGACAGTATTTAACTCACAATTCCCATAAAATCAGCAGCTCTGGGGGTAGGGCCGAATAATCTGTGTTGTAAAAAACTTTCCAAGTGATTCTAATGCACATTTAATTTGGTAAATCAGTGATACTCAACACATTTTCTTGCCTTCATCCATTTGTGCTCCTGTAAGAGAATACCTGGACTAGGTTATTTATAAAGAACAGACATATATTTCTCACGGTTCTGGAGGATTGGGGAGTTCAAGATCAAGGTACTGCAGCATCTAGTGAGAGCCTTCGGGCTACATCCCCACATGATGGAAGGCAAAGGACAAGAGTAAATTCACTTCTGCATTTTTTTTTTTTTTTTTTTTTGTAGTGGCAACTATCCAGTCAGAAGGGCAAGAGACCTCATGACCTAAACATCTATCATTAGACTCCACTTCCCAACACTTGTAGATTGGTATATTTCCAAGAAAGATCTCAGGAAGGGACAAAAACATTCAAATTATAGCATAGTTTTGACTGGTGAGGAGTTCAAGGGCCAAAGGTATGGATTATCTGTTGGTCCCAGTCTAATTATGAATACAAATTTTTTCATTCCTACGAATATCCTCTTCTGAATTTTAAATTTTCGTCTTTGTAATGAGAAATGAATGCATGGCAGTGTTTGGGCAGGGAATGTGGTTAACAGTTGTAAGGTAATTCATAATATTTATTGATTTCTTTTTTTTGTTAAAACAAATATGATCATAGAATGAAAATGAGACCTTTCTCTCTTCTTTTTTTCTTTGGAAATAGAGGGTAGCAACACTTGGGAAATGAAGTTGAAAATTTACCCAAGATTTACTCAGAATTATTTGCCCAAATATATCTCCTATGATGAGAGTGATGAAATATTTTCCCAGAGACTATTTGAACCATTGCAAGTAGGTAGAAAATTTAATGCAGGGAGTTATATGAAGCCTGAAAATGCCCAGGAAATGAATAAATGTGAAGAGATTAACAAATGGTCTTTAATGATGATCAAAAATGGATATAAAGAAATTTTTCTATTGGTAAGCACATAAAATATTTCTATTAAGAAGTGATCCCTCATGTTAGGCCAAACCAAGGAAATGTTTTCTGTGATTTTCCCGACATGAATATCATGAGAGTCCAGAGAAGGCCAATCAGGGTGCTTTTGCCCCTCCCAGTTTGGCTTCAGAATAAGAAATGCTTCTTCAAAGTTCAAATAAAGCAAAAAAAATAAAAAATAAAAAATAAATAAAAAAAACAAAGTTCAAAATAAGCCTTCAGTTATTATTTTTGATTTTACTATTATCATCATTCCAAAGCAGTGGCAATTTAAATTTCAGATCTTTGGAAAAAAAAAAAAAAGCTACCATGTACTTTACCTGTGTTTACTGTGAACAGTTTTCTACTCAGAAATAAAATGAAACTGAAACAAATTAATTTGTTAAACAATGTATAATGGAAAGGGTAACTTCTTCTCTTCTTTCCTATATGTTTTAAACTTAGGACAATTATTGTCTGTTAAATTTGTGATTTTTTTTTCACCAAGGTAAAAGAGTATACTGCACATAAATTAGAAAAATATAGGTAGAATTAGAACTTAATGTTTTGAATATTTATACATATCTTATTGTAAGTCATTCTTTAAACAATTTATTCAAAATCCTTGCTTCTAGAAAACAAAACCTTATTTTATACTTATGTATGCTTAGTTGAAGTATGTGAAATAATATGGTGGGTGAATTGGGGCAGCTTGCACCCTAAGAGTGCTATCCCACGATCACGTGATTTTTTTTTTGCTTTTTCTTTCTTCCTCCTCTTCCTCTCCCCTCCTCCCCCTCCTCCTTTTTCTCTTCCTCCTCTTGCTCTTTTTTTTTTTTTTTAATTTTTTTAAACTGTTATACCATAAAGGCAACAACATTTCAGAACAATTAGAAAGGAAATGAAGGGAAGAAAGGTACAGGACTGAGCGCAGAATGGAGAGAGAAGAGAAAGCATCCATGCTATTGAGCCTTTATGAATAACATTGAATTCTGGGATCTTGAATAATAAATAGGGGAAAGCTAAAGAAAGTAAAGAGCCTGAAGTAATCAAGAAAAAGAAAACAAGATAATAATATGTAAATTCAAGTATATTTCATTTTAAAAGAACACTAAACTCTAGGCCAATCAGAAGGCACAAAAGGAAGCAAAGACACGAACTATTAGAGAAGAAAAGAAAAAAAAAGAATCAAAGATACACAGACAACTAAAATAATTAAACAACTATAAGTTTCTTTAAATCTGTTTCTAAGCTGTATAAAATAGATGAGTTTTTATAAAGGTGCAAATTGCTAAGTCAACAGATGAAGTAGCAGAAAGCAAACATTTATCACATGGGAAAAACTAAAAGTTCAAAACGAAAACACCCCCCTCCCCTTGACGCTGCAGAGTCAAGAACCAGAGGTAGCAAGGCAGATTTTATCAATATTTCAAGGAATTGATCATGCTGTTGATATTTAAACTTGTGCAGAGCACAGAGGGCAAAGGAAAATTTCAAAACTATTTTTAAAACTCAAACATTTGATATCAAAATCAGTACATAAAAGAAAACTCATTTAAAAACATTGATTTAAATATCATTAGGGAACCAGGAAGAAAAAAAAATGATAAAAATCTTAACTTAAAATTCTCTAGTGGAGTACACCTGTAATCCCAGCATCTCGGGGGGGCTAAAGCAGGAGGGGGTAAGTTTCAGACCAGCTTCAACAACTTAGTGAGACCCTAAACAATTTAGAGAGATCCTGTTTCAAAATAAAAAAAAATAAACAGGTCAGGGGATGTGGCTCAGTGGTTAAGATCCCCTGAGTTCAATCTTCAGTACCAAAAAAAGAAAAGTCTTTAATAAAATATATTTCACCCTAAACTAAATTAAGAAATACCGTAGAAAACAGAAAACTGGATAATTTCTTTCCCCATAAGGATGGCTTCATATGAAGTAGTATATTTAAATAATCTATAATAAAGATGTATAATATAGTATAAAATAAATAGCAGTATAAATGCAATATATATATATATATATATATATATATATATATATATATATATAGTATAACATATGTACAAAAGCTAGATTAATGGCCAAAGTCTATGATAAAATTTTAAATATTTTTATTGCAGCCACTTTCAAATAATTGTCAGATCCTTTCAGTATAGTTTTTAATTGTGGAACACTGAAAGATTTGTTGTATTTAGAGAACATAATCCAGCAGCACCATCACTGATGTCTGACTTGTTGCAATACTAGTCAACATAAATAGATAAGAAAATATATATTTGTATGAAACATTTATTAAAAAGTATCCTTAATGAGCAAAACACCATATAACTTGGAATAATCAAGTATGCAAACTTGAAATCCATTTGAGAGAATTAACCCGTCAATAGGTACAAAGTTAATAAACCCAGTTTTATATTTGCAAACAAGGATGAGATTTCTTAGAAAAAGAGATCTCATTAAGACAGTAAACTTATGTGAATAAATCAGAAATAAACTTAAGAAGTAGAGTTAGAGACCTAGAGGAAAGAGTTCATGTGTATATCCATTGTTTATTACTATGTAACTAACAAGCTGAAAAGGCAATGTCTTAATAAAGTTGTAAAATATTTGATCATGTTTCTGTTGATTGACACTTTGGACTGGGCTTAGCTAGTCTCTGCTCCATCTGGTTTCAGCCTCTACCTGGGACCCGCATGGTCTGTAATTCTCTAGGAAGGTAAGACTGAGCTTATTATTTCCAAGGTAGAAGCAGCATTCCAGGAAGCTAAAGGTATATGCTACAAGGTTATTTTTAGAACTAGTCTTAGAATTTGCACAAGGCTGATTTGACTTCAAGCCACAAGCCCAGTCTGGATATAGAGTTTGAAAATAAAACTCATCTGTTAAATTGAGAAAGCTGCAAAGAATTTGTGGACTGTTTTTAATTTACTATGTTTACAAACAGAGATAAAGACAGAACACCTAAACATCTTGTTCTTAGCCAGTAAAAATAAATAATGCAAACATTTTAATTCTTTCAAATTTAAATTCTGAAGTTAGTGTAATTAATAAAATAATAATTGATTTTTTGTTTGTTTTTAAATACTTAAGGTGATTCAAAACTTCAAATACAAAAAAATATGAAAGGGCAAAAAAACATATTTCAAGTTTGGCATGGTGTCATGTGCCTGTAATTCCAACAGTTTAGGAGATTGAAGCAGGAGGATCATGAGTTCAAAGCCAGCCTCATCAAAAGTGAGGCACACTAAGCAACTCAATGAGACCCTGTCTCTAAATAAAATACAAAATAGGGCTGAGGATGTGGCTCAGTGATTGAATGCCCCTGAGTTCAATCCCCAGTACTCCCATACAAAAAAAAAAAAAAAAAAAAAAAAAAAAAAATTCAAATATACAGTAAAAAACAACAGCTAAAACTTGATATTGACAGAATTCACAAGACAGAAAAATAAAATGGGTTGAAGATGTTTTTTGGGGGAGGGGTACTAGGGATGTAAACCAGGGGCACTCAACCACTGAGCCACATCCCCAGCCCTATTTTGTATTTCATTTAGAAACAGAGTCTCATTGAGTTTCTTAGCACCTCACCATTGCTGAGGCAGGCTTTGAACTTGAGATCCTCCTGTCTCAGCCTTCGGAGCCACTGGGATTACAGGCATGTGCCACCATACCTGCTGAATATTTTATAAAATATATTAAATGTAAATAAAACTACCATTTTAAAATGGTGTTCAATCACTGTCAAGTCCATTCTAGAACACTTTCAAAATAAATTACTGGAGGCTCAAGAGGTATTTATTTTACATCCTCAGAGGAGGAAAGATTTGTTTCTAAATAATAAAAGATTCCAGAATTCACAAAAAGAAAGTTCATAAATTTGATTATATGAAAATTAAAAACACATGAATTAAAAAGAATACATGAAGCAAACCAAAATATGAAATAGAAAGGAAGGAAAATAAAAAGAAACTAAGAACCATTTAGAGATACCACAAACTTAATGGTAAATAGAATAGTCCAAGAATATAAATCTAGAGTTAAAAAATCCTTAGTGTTATATAAATATATAGTGTTGTATAAATATACTAAACTATTCCCACATAATTAGAATAAACTCACTCAAAAATGAATTTATTAAAATACCATACATCAGCAAAAATAAACCATAAATAATTGAAGATAATATGGTTGAGCTTATGAGAGAAAAATACTTAACACTCAAGAAGTGTTAGCAGTGAGACAAATCACTGAAAGCAATTTGGAGGATAATTTTGCAGTATCTAGTATAAAATATAAACATAATCTTTGATCCAATTTTCCCATTTTTATAATTGCCCAGATGCACTTTGACAGGTAAGCAAAGTCATATGAAAGGGGATACCTATTAAAGCTTTGCATTGCAATAGTAAAATGTAGATGTGTACGTTATGTGTATGTGTGTATTTTTCTTAATACGAACTAGATTAAAAGAAAAGTGGTAAATTCATCTAATAGTACAACCAACTTAAAAGGAAAAAAAATTTAGGTTGATGCAACCATGGCAATAGGAAAAGTTTCACCAAGGTGGTTTATTGAGAAAAGAAGTTTAAAAACTATATACATAGTTTACTCCCATTTGTTATTATTTTAAAATGTAAATAAATGCAAAAATTTTATGAAAAGTTTTTTTTGGGGGGAAGATATTGCTTCTAAGAGGGATTAATTACTTCTTAAGATATGGAAATTTTGGAAATGTGGTCTTTGTTGGGTGGTAATTCATAGTTAATTGTAGTCTTTTTAAATTAAAAAAAATGATCAATATTAAATAAACCATGTGCTTATAAGTACTTTACATTTTATCGTGGCAGCAAGATATGCTGATAATACTTTATCACAAATATGTTCATTTCTCTGAAGAAAATAAAGGACTAGAATAATATGGAATGAACAAACAGAAAAATATTCTTATAGAGGTTCGAGAAAAATATTCTTATAGAGGTTCGAGAAAAATATTCTTATAGAGGTTCGAGGGATATTTTTAATAAAATGTAGCTTTTGAACTCTGGCTCAAAGGATGAATAGGCATTTTGAGTTTGTATAAGTAGAAACTAATAGCATCCAACTAATATCACCAAAATAATTATTTAGCCTGGATTTGGCATCATATTTTTATTGTGTATTTAGACAAATTTAGAGCATTTGTTGAAAAAATATTTTTATATAATTCCAAAAAAAAAACATAATTTTTACATGATTGTAATCAACTAGGACATTTTCTGGGCCTCAAAATTAAAAAGGAATTAAGCAAAACAAGGGTCAATTTAGCTGATATTCTGAAAATGCCCAGGAAGTTAACTAGCTAAGCCGAGGATTCAAATTATGTGATAAGAATAAAATCACTCTTCAGTACTTATCTGTATTTTTTAACTTATTCTCAAGTAGACTTTCTTCACAAGGTAGAGCCCAACAATTTTAAATTCATATCCTACTTGTTTAGTAACCTTACTGTAAATAAAACATCTTTTTATTTTTTCTAATAGAGTCAGCAAAGTCCTACTGTTGATTATGGCCAGGGTGGGATGGGGGCTTTGATGGTTGTTTCTACCATCACTATGGCTGACATGATGAAACCCTGTGGAATGAAGGTCATCCTTACACAAGTCATGTGGATACATGCAGAATAGGAGATTGTTCTCAAGAAAAATCAAGGATTGCTTCAGATGAAGTTTCAGGCTTCTTTGTGAAAAACATTAAAGGCTAATTGTGTCGTATTGTTTTGCTGCAAAGGAGACCGGTCCACTGATTCAGAAATGAGCAATCAAATCTTATTATATAAAGAGAAAAGCAGAAATAGCATTGGGACTGGCTCTTTCCTTTATTACTATTGACTTGGGACATGTCTTTAATTTCCTTTGTGTACAGGGTCTTCCACTTGTATAAAATGGAAATAATAATGGTCTTGCAGGATTGTTGCAGGTTTGAATAAGGTCTCAATATGGAGCACTCATCATATTCCTGGAATCATACGTAATCCCTCTTCCCTTTCCTCACAGAACCTACTTCTATGCTCTTTATTGCCCCCATGCTATTCTGACCTTTTCCTCAACTTGACAGCTTGGTGACACCACTGTTTCTATCTTCTATTCCAGAAGTTATCTTTATTTGAAATACTTCTGAACTTTTATTTTCCAGAATGAAAGTTCATGCCACACCAGGCAACTTCACAGTATGCAGCCTTTGTACTCTGTACAAAGGATCACATATAAAGAATCCCTGAGGTCAGATCCATAGACTTTAGAGAGAATGACTCCTGGGCTATTAGATGGAGTATTCAGTCAGTATTGACTGTGCTTATGGTGAAAGTGAGGATCCTTGTTGGGATTTCACATTGTCCTTCATAAATGACCAATAGTAAGCATAATCCTAAAAGTCAGAAGGGATGAATTTGGTGAGTATCCTAGAACACGGAGGCAAAGGATAATCTAGCTAGAGAAGTTTAAGGGGACAGAGAACTCATCCACGTGTGAACAACTAATAAAAGATGCTAGGGTTCAATGCAAAATGTTTAGAAATAAACAACTATTCAACAATAGAAAAACCCTGTAAAACATGTTTTTGTTAAAGATTGAATTGAAACCAACACATTTCCATTTTTAGGCTAAATGCTTCAAGGAGGAATCATATTTTCTGTCTGTGCTTAGCACTGCCAGATCACACAAATATAATTTAGCTGATTGTTCCAGGAAATTCCTGCTGCTGTGAACCAACTATGCATCTTACTATCAAAATTAATTCTCATCAAGAATCATATTAAGATCCTTGCTTCACTTCACTGTACCCATTAATCCATAGTAATTAGGTCATGCACTCTGCCCGCCTAACTTCACACAGTTAACTGATCTGCAAGACTAGGTAAAAATCACCCAATCTAGTCTCCCCATAAAGAACAGTTCCATTTTGCCCCATTCTGAGAATTATTAAAAATTAGTTAAAGTGGTGTTCTGTTTTACAGCTTAGTTTTGTTTGAACAAAGATTTTATCAGGTGTATTTGGTAAATATACCTGGTTAACTGGAGTGAACAGTTAGCTGTATTGGTGAAGACAATGTGGGATATAGGTTAGAAGGCACCAGATGTTAAAAATCATGTGTTCCTGCATTGAAAGATAAACTTCTGACAATTTGCTCATCTTCTCTATTTGGATGGCAACACTTTTTAATGCCATAGTCTTTCGGTGTGTACTTTCCTATATACAAGTGAGACAATTAGCATCTGAGGATGTTTAGTGAATGGTCAACATTGGTACCTGGAAAGACAGCTGAGGTTAAAATAGAGATTTCTCAACTTTCAAACTTAATTGTTCTATTTCATTAAAATAATGCTTATCTCCAAAGACCTCTCTCTCTCTGCCTTTTCATTCCTGCATATTTGTGTGTGTGTTAAATTAAGTACAAATCACAAAATTGTTGTGTGAGATTCTAAATGTTGGGTAAGTCACTTTTAAAATTGTACTATAGACAAAAGTTTTACAAAATGCAAGTTAAATTAGGGATATGTGTAGAATTCTGAAGCAGGGTTTCTCAAACATACCTGTTAATAATTGTTCAGAATTCTTATTAAAATTATAGATGTTTGGTCCCTCCTTGTTCTATTGGACATTTTTAAAGGAGATGCCTGGGAATTTGCTATATTTTTAAAAATCAAGTTGTGAGCCATTTCTTAATGTAAGGCAAGTGTGGGAAATAATGCATTCTAGGCTAATGGCTCAAAAATCCTACCTGCTCTTTTGCATCAGCTGGGGAGTGTTTTTTGTTTTGTTTTGTTTATACCAATGCCTAGTCATTGCCTAAACCAAATAAATCACATTTTGAGAAGAGATCCAAAAATGTGTTTTTTGGTATCCCCCCAGGTTGTGTTAATATGCACCTAGGACTGAGACCCAGTGTATCAACTGGAGCTTCTCATTTGTCTGCACATAAATCCTAGTAAAATACAAATTCTGATCTGGTGGATTTGCAGTGGAGTCTAGAGTTCTGTATTCCTAATAAATTCCTAGGGGATACTAATACTCCTCATGGTAGACTACATAGTGAATAGGAACAGATTAGAAGAGTGAATCTCTAAGTATGGTCTCTAGACCAGCAGCATCAGACTTCCCGGAGAACTTGTAAAAATACAAATTCTTGAGTCCTACCTTAGATCTATTTAATCAGAAACTCTGGAGTGCTCTCGTTACCTTTCCCACCCACCTCCACACTCTTATGGAAAAAGTTCAGTCATTTATTTTCTGCACTAAGTTCCTGTCAATAATTTTGTGTTAAGAGTTTGAGAGTTGCAATTAATAATTAAAATTAAATCTATAGGTTGAAAAAGAATCATATTTACCAAGAAAATTTGTACTTAGAAATCCAAATTTATAATGGGATCTCAATTTTACTTACGGTTATGTGAGCTTAGGTGAATCACATAAACCTGGCCTTCAGATTTCTTTCCGGAAAAAATGCTAAAGCTATCCTTAACTACTTTACATGTTCACAATGAGGAACCAAGCTGTTATTATCAGTGGTGGAAATAAATACTTGGTAATGAAGGGTGAAATTAAGTAAAGAAATATGAAACTCAAAGTTGGTTCTAGATGCACAGTTTTTTATCTATTCAGAAACAAAAGTCAAATAGCAGACACTAAGAAAAGTAAAAATTCGGAAGAAATGAAAGGAAGGATAGTGACCTTTGATAAATACCTATTTGGTGATCTACATGTGGCTTGCCATTTTCCCAACATTCCAAAAACTTCCAAATGAAGGGGGTTGAGATAGCAAAGAAATTCATTCAATTGCTTTTGGGGCCACAAAGTCTTTTGCCTCAAAAGATCTAAGTCTGAATGGTATTCTGTTATTAGCTATCTTACTATTGATTAAAATTCTCTGACTTGGTATGTCTTCAATAAAACAGGTAATGACCCCTCTACCAAATACTTGCTATTTATAAAGTTAAAGAGAAAGTGAAACACTATAAAATTTCAAGTATTTTTTTTAACAATTTTGTTATCATTACATGAAATAGCATGTAAGGAGACTTACAATGTAGACTTTAATAATCTTAATATTTTAATGAATTTTTTCTCTGATATACAAGTAGCGGTAGCATGCTGATTTTCAGGATATTTTTTGCACATTTAGTGTTCATTTTTATACATTATGACTTCACAAGTTGTTATTATTATAAATGTTATTTATTCATTAACTAGAGGACTCAGAATTATGTCAAAGCTTTCTATCTCATTTCTATATCTTTTTCCTTTCATTAAGAGAGAATTGGTACTGATTTTCTTGGAAATTTCTATGGCTCTATTGTATCTGAAATATTCAGATATTTTGTTTTGCTGGTCTTAGAGGAAAGGCTCTCTCTCTCTCTCTCCCTCTCTCTCTCTCTCTCTCCTCACTCTTGAGGTTTGCAGCTGCTTCCATGACATCTCCTGGGCTCCTACCTGAAAACTGAGCCTCATGTGTGGCTCAGTCCCTATTCCAGGGTGACTTAGCAGCTGATCCAGTATCTACCCTGCTACTTCCAAGGATATCAGGGTGTAGGAGCCACGTTGCCAACTGTGGTTGGCCACAATATCTTTCATACTTAAAAAAAAAAAAAAAAAAAAAAATATATATATATATATATATATATATATATATATATATATATATATATATATATATATATAAGCAAAGGTTCTTTGTCACATCTTGCCAAACTTAGTAATCTTCTCTCCTTTTCCTCCTTTTTCTGTGAAGAACTTCTGCTTCTAATAACATCACCTGAGTAACATTCTCAGCTGTCTCTGCCTGGTTCTGAATATGGACTTCCAAGACTGACAGCTTTAGCCCTGCTCTGGTCTTGCTTTCTAGTTTTCAGCGGTATTTATTGGATTTTATAATTTTTTTCTTCTTCTTGGAAGAAGAGAAAATTATTCGGTAAACCGTTAAAGTTCGATTAACCAGAAACATGGTGTCAATTTATGATCTGAAGGTTAGAGACATTGGGATCAGAGAGGGAAGAAGGCTTCATGAAGAGGGTTGGAGAGCACCTAAGTGGGCAAAGTCAGATTGCTGTGTGAATTCGTTATCATCATGTTAACTCATGTAGTTTTGCTGTGTGTGTGCTAAGGCAATGCACACCCAGCCTCGGTGACAAGAAGGCTGAGCCGATGCTCCCTCCTCCTGTTTTCCACTTTGTTGCTTTCCTCATCAGTTGGCCTCTGGGGAAATGAGCTCGTTTGGTCTTCACAGTACCTTTAAATTGGCTATTTTTCAGTTGAATTTCCCCCCAGCTGACTGTGACGGAATCAGACCAACCTTCTGCAATGTGATGGATTATTCTCTATTCTGTCATCAAGAAGGCTGAAAACGGGCTGGGGATGTGGCTCAAACAGTAGCGCGCTCGCCTGGCATGCGTGCGGCCCGGGTTCGATCCTCAGCACCACATACAAACAAAAAAAAGATGTTGTGTCCGCCGAGAACTAAAAAATAAATATCAAAAATTCTCTCTCACTCTCTCTTTAAAAAAAAAAAAGAAGGCTGAAAAAGAGGGTGACAGGAAAGTTGTCAATACGTTCACTAGCTTTGGTGTGCTTTGCTTCTAAAAACTTACTTGCCCTCTGTTATACAGTAGCTTAAATTAAGAGCACTAAGGGAAGCTTTTGTCATCTTTTCAACTTAATGGGTCATTTTAATTAATGGACCGTAAGTGTATAACAATGGCATTGTCATATCACCTCCTGGCTGTGTCTCAGTAAAGACACAGAGCTCCACATCATTGGGAACCTTCTCCTGAAAAACACCCCAAGGTGGCTCTGGCATGAAAAAGTCACATTTTCAAAACTATCAAAGTGATTTGCTCTCAGCATTGCTTCTAAGCATCTGGATTTGTGAAAGCAGGAAGTATAGATATATTTAGAAAATTTTTATGATTGTAAAATGATCTGGAAGAGTTTAGAAACTGCAGTATAGCTTATCTAAACAAATAGAATATGTAAAGAGAATAGATATTATTAATAACTATGCAGTGGGTGTGTATGTCAGTGGGAGAACAGCTGCATGGCTGTGTGAGGACTTGGGTTTGATCCTTAGCACCACAAAAATTGGGGAGCTGAAAAAAAAAACAACTTTCTATCAATTTTGTCAGTGGTAGATTAATCAGTGCATAAACACTTATTAAAAATAATATTGTATGTTGATACTAAAAAAGAATATAATATTCAACTTATTTCTTAAAAGAGTACCATACCATCAACGAGGGGGTAATCAAGACATTGCTAAGTAAGTTTGCAATTCTTATTTTGTACCTGGATAGATGCCAACAGTGAGAAATTGTTTGGAGAGTATAGTTGGCATGCTGTGTGCTTCCCTGGGGAGATGGAGAGGAAACTTCTTCCTCTCTTATAACCAGTTGCATGGGCTTCAATATATAAACTCAGGACCTTGTGTCTGATTCACTCAAACCAATATGTTATTTTCCCAATGAGCTAACTTAGTTTTTTTCCTGGATCAGACTCCTAGAAGGAACCTACTGGGTAGGTATTGTACTTAAGAGGCTATGTGAAGTGGTGGTACTCTCCAACAGAAGTTGTGTGGGCCTGTGGCTAACAAGTGGTCATAGTCGCCTCAATGAGGCATCATTCATATCCATCAACTACAATTAATAACTGCCAAGTAGTAAGGTAATAGAAAGGGGTTTCAAACACTTCACAAAGTGTTCCTCTAGAAAAAGCATGGGACATACTTGGTATCCCGAGTATAATAATATTCCATTACAACTCTTATCAGTGAAATCATTTCTAGACCTATATTTCTTCCCTGTCTCTTACCTAACCCTGGAGAAGTCAAATGTAGTAAAATGAGGAGAGAACTGTGAGGATCGCAAATAGCAAGGAAGAGATGGAAGGACTGAAATATATAATATTCATGAGGAATCTGGACATTAAATATTTATCCTATTCTAAATATGCATGATACATAATGGATACTACATATTTGAGAGGCACTCAACATTCAGAATATTCTGACTAAAGATGAGGTATCTGAAGCACTCCACATTTATGAGGTCTTAATTTAGCCACAAATTGGTGACATTCATTCCATTCCCATGTGTCTTCTTCCCAAAGACAAAAATATAATTAAGACTATTACCAAGCTGCATACATGGCCAATCATACTTCTTCCTTATTTCTCCGGTGGAGAAAGAATGTCTTGCCCTTGGGCCCTGGACATTTTCTGTCAGTAGACTACTTTGCTTGAACTTCAGCTGTGATCGTCATACAAATGTCATTAATAGGAAAGATGATATAGCTGAATGACATATAGAACACAGGAATATTGTGTAGAAAGGATGAGTTGGGTATTATATGGCCCTTCCAACCAACTTGTATCTGATTCTAAGTATATTTACGTCCCATCTTTTTCTTACCACTTATCCCTGGTTGCATTAAGTTGTTTTTTACCAGTTCAATTATACATTATAATTTAAGAGTTTTAATTTTCTCTAGAAACATTCCATTCTAACCTTTGGGATTACTTGTATGATAGTGTGCTTGTATACCAAGATTGCTCTAAAGTAATGCCTCTTCTGATAGATTCTCATGTGAGTGTGCAGCTTAATAATGTTTATAACAAAATATTTATTAGATTATTTGTATAATCTCTTTATTGATGTACTATAAATAGCATGAATCCATAAATTATTTCTTCAGTGTATTCTCAAATGTCCAGAGCTTTCTCTGTATCCAAGTGTGTGTTGACTACATAGATCCGTATTACCAGCCATGAGTGACTGTGTTTGAAATGTTTTAGACTTAAAGAAGGGTTGAAAAAATAGTATAAAGAGTTACAAAATATTCATCACTTGTTCTATTTGTTTATTTGTACTACTATAAAAAATACCTGAAGAATACCTGAAATTCTAAGGAAAAAAAGTTTTTTATTTATCTCACAGCTTTGGTGGCTGAAAGTTCAAGACTGGGTGGTTCCATTGGGTTAGTCTCCAGAGAATGCCTAATGGCAGATGGCACTGTGGTGGAAACACTGTGGGAGCAAGAGATTAATTATATCAAGAGACAGAAATCCAGAGAGCAGCCATGGCTTTTGTAATGACTTATTTTTTCCTGAAATCTTTCTGGGAGATGGGCATATTTTTCTGAGGGAAGAATGACTTAAGGACCTCTTATTAGGACATAACTCTTAAAGGTTCTGTTACCACACTGCCACCCTGGGGACCAAGGTTCCAATACAAAAACAGCTTAGGGGACAAACCACATCCAAACCGTAGCACTCTGATTCCATTATCTTAAGCATTTTACCAAGAACATTTATCAAAGCTATCACTGGTACACTATTAACTAAACTGCGGGCTTTGTTCTCATTTTATCAAATCTCCACTACTGTTCTTTTTCTATTTCAGGATCCTATCTAGGAAGCCACATGGCCTTAATTGTTGTGTGTATTCTTAGTCTGCTAAGATAGTTCTTGAATACTTTTGTCTTTCTTAAACCTGACATTTTAAAGAGTACTTTTTTAGCTACTTTGTACTCTGCCTCTCAGTTTGTGTCTGAAGTTTCTCATGAGTAGACTGAAGGTGTACTTTTGGTGATGTACCACTCCTAGGGACTCACCAGAATGCACATGACATAAATGTCTCACTGAGCATGTAGCTCAGTGGGAAAGTCCCCCGGGTTCAATCCCAAGTACTTTAAAAAAATATTTTTAAAAAATAAAATTAGTGCCAGAAAGCCTAGGTGGTAAAGTTAAGACTCAAGTAAATATATTTTATGCCCAGTAATAGGAACACAGTTTCTTCTACTAGATCTTTAGGGCAGAGATTTGAATTAATCTAATTTGAAATTGGGCTGGGTTTGGTTTGTTGATGTGATTGCCCTGTAGGCCACAGGTGTTAAATTATATGGAGGCACTCTGTGTTTAGTATTTTGTTAAAAGGTTGGCAGGTTAAACAGCATGAGGCAACAGGAAAATCAGTGGTTTGATGTTTTGTTGAAATAGCATTCTGCCAATCATCCAGCCAGGCAGTTTATTTTTATATCTCTCTGACCTGCCATCGGGGTCAAATTCACCTCAATAACTTAGGCAGAGTCCACCAAAGTACTGGAGATACTTCTAGAAATATTTATTTTCCTCAGCACTATCAAAGCTAAGATTCTGCTGGTGCAAAAAATGTCCATGTGATTTTTTTTCAGCTTTAAAGTTCTCCTAAATTTAGTCTTAAATCTTTCCATCTTAAATTTCGCCAGTTATCTTGCTGTTACATCAGCTACCCCTCACTGTCTTGAACCACACACAACCTATCATAAAGTTCTTCAGCTTTTATTTAAACGAGTGAGTTTTAGAGTTACTGTTGGCAGAGGAAATATCTCTTGTCTTCTTAGTAAAAAAAAAATATATAAATTGATTACATTTTAGGTCACAAATATCAATAAACTCGACAGGATAGAAATAATAAAAAAATAAATAAAATAAGTCAGTGTGGAATCTCAGTGTGGTAGTAGAACTCTATTGTGGGGCAAGAAAAAGGTTTTGTCATGCCTTGATGCTATTTCTGTGCTAATTCTATAATAGCTATTTGGGGAAAGAAAAAAAAAAAAAACATGGACAATATTCAGAAAGCTGAGTTCTGATTTTAGCATTAAAAATTATGTGAACTTACACTTGGTTCATCTACATCAAAATTTTTCATAAATATACAAAATGAGATAGGCCAAAAAGATTTCTAAGGGCCTTTCTGATCACAAAATTGTTTAGAGGGCAGAACTTCTTACTCCCATCCAACTGTAACCTAGTACTATCAGTAATTTCAACATTAAAATTGATTTTCTGCACCAGGATTTAGGGGAAAATATCCACAAAAATATTTGTTGTGGAACATGAGATCATGTACTTAATGTTATACAAAGCCATTATTTATTTGTGTTAGTCATTTAGAACACTGATTATTTACTGACTTAAGAGAAAAATGAACTATAACAAATGAAGTAGCTCTGAAACATATAACATTAAATAAAACTAACAAACTATTTCATTGTTATGCCCTAATAGCACAAACAAATACTGAATTCCCCAAATGTAAAATGAATTTTTCACATTCCAAAAAGACTTTGCAAGTTTCCAGTGTCCAGCTTCTTAGGCAAAGAAAATGTCTTTTTCTTCAGATAATTTTGAGTTAAGAGAAGGTAAATTACAATGACTCTTTAAAATTTTAAATTAATTTTAGTAAATTAAGTATTGACAGTGTATTTCTTTGGGGAATCTGATACTTGAAAAAAATCAGAGATCTGTCATTTCTTAGATAATTTTTTTTGACACTAAGAATATGTAGACAGAGTTGGTGCAGTAGAGGAAAGGTGGATTCCAAGCAGTGCTATGGCTGAGGACCAAAGCAGTGGGTGTGGAACTTCTCAGCAAGGTCGGTGAAAGTGGGATTTGACTAAAATACAATATTGGGCACTTAAGGATTTAGAAATTGGGTATGATAAACAAAAGAAAGAATACATTGGAGCCATACAGTAATACTGGTGCAGATTCAGCACAGATAGAGGGGGAACAGTGTTTCTATGAGAAATATTGAAAACAAAAATGGTCCTAGAAGATGTAGGGGGAAAGGTGCATTCATACGTTGCTGGTGGGAGAGCAAATTGGTGCCACCACTATGGAAAACAGTATGGAGATTCCTCAGAGAACTTGGAATGAAACCAGTATTTGACCCAGTCATCCCACTCCTTGATTTAATACCCAAAGGACTTAAAATCAGCATAGTACAGTGACTCAGCAACATCAATGCTTATAGCAGTTCAACCCATGATAGCTAAACTATGGAACCAACCTAGGTGCCCTTCAACAGATGAGCGAATAACGAAAATGTGGTACATATACACAATTGAATATTGCTCAGCCTTGAAGAAGAATGAAATTATGGTATTTGCCAGTAATGGATAGAGCTAGAGAATATTATGTTAAGGTAAATAAGCCATCTCAAAAAACCAAAGGCTGAATGTTTTCTCTGATATGTGGATACTAATTCACAATAAGGGGAGGACGGGCTTGGGAAGAATAGAAATTCTGAATTAGATACAGGGGCATGATAAGAGGGGATGGGTTATGAGGGCAGAAACTATAGCAGAATGAATCGGACATTAATATTGTATGTGCATCTAATGTTATATGACCAGTGTGATTCTGTATCATGTACAACTAGAATAATGAGAAATTATACTCCATTTATGTATGATGTGTCCAAATGTGTTCTACTGTCATGTATAACTAATTGCAACTTAAATAAATAAAAAGAAAAATGCTGCCTAATCTTTGCTGATTCAGAGACTGTACTGTGCATTGGTGCTTAAAAGCATGCTCTGTTTCTCAACTGTCATTTGAGAGCTGAGGCAAGAGCCATCTGGGGTAATTGTGACTAGAGGAATCTGGACTCAGGAGTTGAGAAGAAAAAAGAAACACTGCCACAATATCTCAGCAGTTGCCTTTCATGTGACATAGGCTGTGCCTGGTGGAACATTAGTGAAATACGCACCCAGCAGACTGTACACCGGGCCTTTAAGTCAGAAGGGTGAAGGGAAGCCAGACTCATTTCTCCTTTTTCTGACAGCTCATGTGACTATCTGAAGCAGGCCAGATGTCTGAGCCGGTAGAGGTGAATACACTCAGTGGCTAAGCCCAGAAAGACTGTGCTTGCCCTCAGTGAGTGGAAGACCAGTCCCTTGCCACAGATTAGATTTCTTGGGAGGCTCCTAAGAAGCAGACTTACATTAGACCTCAGCTACTGTCAATCTCATCTAAGGCAGCCGCCACCCAACAAAACCCCTGAGGCCTGATTAGACCTAAGCCCCACCTGCTAGAACTCACCCAACAGAACTTGCAGAAATTGTACACTGATGGTGCACCAAACTGGTCTGAATAGACAAAATAACCAACTGACAGTACTTCCTAACTCATCCTACCTCCTACTGGTGAGAAGGGAAGCTGAGTCTTATTTTAATCAGCTTCAATCTTGAGCCACTGTAGCCAGAAAGTTAGAGAGTATCACAGAAACAAGACAGGGTTAATGACCCCCACCCCTTCCCTGCTCTATCAGTGCATAACTCAAGAAAAATTGGAACAAAAGAGACATAGACAGTGACCACTTGATATCAAGTCAACTACTTAGACCGAATCAGTGGAGAATGTTCCTTTGTTCTTTATGACAAAATTTTTTAATATTTTTAAATTTTTAATTTTTTTTAAAATTCTGTGTGTATACATATGTGTATGTACATGTGCACCAGCCTGTGAATTCTTACTGAGCTGACTGGTCCAGGAATATCTATACATATTTATTTACTTTTCTCTCATTTTTAGCATTTTAAAAGTGTAATTTTTTTTTTTACTAGCATTGTCTTTTGAAAGTTTGGGGTTTGGGGATTGAATATTTTGATTTGGGTTCCTATTATTTTCATTTGTTTTATTTGCCGTATTTTTCTTTCTCTCATCTTCTCCTGCTATTAGCTGAGTTCTATTATTCTCTCTCCCTCACTTCAAAACTTTCTTCAATTTCCCCCTTCTTTTTTATAAGCATTACTGGCTACATCTCTTCTGCATTCTCTGTTCAGTTTTTGAATTTGTAAAGTCTTTTTTAACTTCCTAACATATTTTCTTTTCTTTTAATTAACTGTATTTTTTATCTTTCAGAAATAATTAGCTTATATAACTCCTACCCCCAACATTGATGCTGATAAAGTCATTACGACTATGAAGGATACAGTTAATACCTGCTGTTTGCTTTAAGGCCAGATGTATTCATTGTTATCATTTTTACTGTTGACAGTTGCAGAACCTGCCTTTCCTGTATTTAATGTTGAAGATGTCATAGTGGATATTTAAATTTTAATGCCAGAGATTGTTTGCAATGGTTGTTATTATTGTTTATTTTGGCCTATTCTGGTACTGTAGGTACTGGGATCCTATGGGGACACTAAAAGTTCAGATATTAGATATTCTGCTGCTGAAATAAACATTCCTTAACATTACTCCAACTCAAAGAAGTGAAGAGACTAAATAAAGCTCCAAACCAATAACAAGGACCTGAGGAGGAAAACTCAGGGACAACAAATTGGTGCAACCACTATGGAAAACAGTATGGAGATTCCTCAGAAAACTTGGAATGGAACCAGTATTTGACACAGTCATCCCACTCATGACATCTACTCAGACATCAAGAACACAGAAGTCCCAGATCAAATAAGATAGTTACACAGAAAAGGACATGCACAAATAGGTAGGGGATTCCACCTCAATTGCTGCACAAGTTTAAGACCTCTGAAAACATGAAGAAAGGGGCAAACAAATCTCCCCCAAAATTCACAATCTCCCAAGAAGGGATTCCACTGATAGTGAGGTGGATGAAAGCGCAGAGAAAGACTAGTAAGAATTTATTATTAAAAAGTTCAATGAATTCAAAGATCTAAGGAAGGAATTAAGAGAGTCATTACAGGAGATGAAAGATCACCTTAATAAAGAAAAAGAAATAACGAAAAGAAATCAAGCAGGACACCTGGAAATGAAAGACATATTGATCAAATTTAAAATTCACTTGAAGGAATAGCTAACAGATTGGAATGCATAGAAAATAGAACCTCAGCTCTTGAAGACAGAACAGGTCACACTAAGAGGCAAACAAATAAGGTTCACTTCTGATATTTCAGTTCAGACCTTAATATCAACGAGGGCCAGAAATGACATAGTTCAAGTCTTAAAAGAAAAAAGCTGGCAGACAAATTTGCTATACCTAGGAAAGCTCAGTTTCAAATTCTATAGGGGAATCAAAACTTTCCACATTAAGAATAAACTAAAAGAATTAATGAGCACCAAAACACTAGTACAAAGAACACTCAAAGATAAACTGCACAAGGAGGAACAAAAAAGAAAAATTCCAAAAGCTCTCAAACAGAGGAAGTTTAATATAATAAACTACTAAATGAGAACCAGAACAGGACAAAATATAGCAAAAAGCCCCCAAATGGCAGTAAACCCAAAACATATATTCACACTAATGCTGAATGTTAATGCTCTCAATTCTCAAAAGGCACACATTAGCAGACTGGATGAAAAAAACAAAATCTAACCATATGTTATTTTTGAGAGACTCATAGGCAAAGATATCTATATGCTGAAGGTAAAAATAAAATGGCAAAAAATATTCCAGGTATATGTTTTTTTAAAAGTAAGAATATCTATTTTTATATCTGATAAAGACAATTTCAAGCAAAAAATTAATCAGAAGAGACAAGTTCACTACATCCTAGTAAAGAGAACAATTAAACAAGAAGATATAAAGATAGTAAACATTTATGCCCCAGTATCAACATACCCAATACATGGAAAAAATACTTCATAACATTAAATCTCACATAGATTCCAACACAAAAATGCCAAGTAATTTTAATAAACCCTTATCACCAATACACTGGTCATCAAAACAAAATCAATGGAGATATCTCCAACCTAAACAACATTTAAAACAAACAAACCTAACTGACATCCACAGAATATTACTACATAAAACATCTTAATTTACCTTCTTCTCAGCTGCAAATGGAACCTTTCCAAAGTAGAGCATATTATATGCCATAAAGAAAAGCTAAGCAAACAAAAAAAAAATTGATATAATCTCTTGTATCCTAACAGACCATAATGAAGTAAAGCTAGAAAGCAACAGGAAGAAAAATAACATGAACCACATAACACGTGGAGATTGACCAATACACTCTGAAATGATGATTGAAGAAGAAATGAGAATAGAAATCAATAAATTCTTAGGAAATAAATCAGAACAAAAACACAACATATCAAAATCTCTGGGACAATATGAAAGCAATCCTAAATTGTATATTTATTGCACTTAGTGCCTACATTAAAAAAATTAGATCCCAAGTAAGCTTTTGCTCAACCTCAAGGCCTTAGGAAAATAAAAACAAATTTAACTCCATATTAGTAGAAAACAGAAATTAAGATCAGAGACAAAATCAATAAAATTACAAATAAGAAAATTGCCGCAGTCTGGCTGGGCACAAAATAACTGAGCCACCACACACCTTGTAGATTCAAACAGCAACTCTTTATTCCTGAACTGTCACCGACACTCTACACGCATGTTCTGGGAAAATCCACCTCCACTCAGCTCTGCATCCCAAAATACTCTCTGAATCCCCTGAGAACTCAACGGGAACTCAAGGAGTGGGCGGGCGCCTGAGGCAGCAGGATACTCCCTATTCCCAGCAGGATACACCCTAAACCTGGACCCACCCTAATCCAGCAGTATCCTCCCTAAACCTGGATCCACCCTGGTCCTTGAGCAGGGTCACCTTTCTCAAACATTCATGCAATGTCACTGCAAATGACCTGGGTCCAAGGCAAGCCCATTTCCACAATGGAGAGTCCTCCCTCTAAGCAACATGGGGTAGGCTGACAAAGAAATTGCCATGCGTCATTCCTACTTGGCAATGGCTCTCAGCATCTCTCCCTTCTGATTAATTAAACAACAAGCAATGTGGCTTAGGGACCGTGCCTGGTAGGTTGTCCAATTCAACATATGGTTCTTACCCATCATGGGAAAAACTGACCTCTAGGCATAAGCCTCCTGTCTTAGGTTGATACCACTGCAATTGGATCATACCCGTCACTGACTACCGGTCCAGCATACAGCCATACTTGTGGATAGGCCTATGCACCAGTGGGGGGGTGAGGTTCTTTGCCTCACCTCTGTTGGCCCCCAAATTTGGCCTTGGTGCCAGAAGGGAGGAGAATACAGAAATGCCAAGACACCAAGCCAATTGATGGCTCCTTTGGAAAAATTGCATCACTGGTGACACCATCAGCAAAGATATGCCAGCACTACCACAATATGCTGCACCAAATGATAGTTCACAATGTATACAAGTGATACATAGTCCAGGCAAGTTCTGCAAGCAGTTCAAAGCGGAGGAGTCTATCAATATGTCCATTTCCTCCCAAAGTAAATCAACTCCTTGATTGAGCATTACTTGTTGAGTTATATTCATTGATGCATCAGTTTATACAGTTTACTGTGATAGCTATCATAGAAGCTGTAGTTTGGTTTTATCTTTGTCTTCACTGGCACTGGGATGAAGATAGGAATTCTGGTAATGATGCTAAAGAGACATTATCCTGAACAGAATTATTAAATATAATGAAAAGGAAAGGTGAAAGTAAACAAACAGATCTGTTAACCTCCTTTAAAAACAATCCTTAACAGCTGTTTACCTAATTTAAATTAAACCATTTAAATCACGTGAACCCATTTCCACAATGGAGAGTCCTCCCTCTAAGCAACATTGGGTAGGCTGACAAAGAAATTGCCATGCGTCATTCCTACTTGGCAATGGCTCTCAGCAGAAAATAATACACAGGATCAATGTAATTAAGAATTGGTTCTTTGAAAAGATTAACCAACACTTAGCCAAACTAACTAGAAGAAAGTGAGAAGAAGCAAATCAGTAAGATCAGAGATTAAAAATGAGATATCATCACAGAACCTTCTGAAATCCAGAGGATAATCAGAACCTATTTTGAAAACTTATATACCAACAAACTTGAAAATATGAATGATATTGAAAAATTTCAAGATACATGTAACCACCCAAATTGAATCTGGAAGATATAGAAAACCTAAATGAACCTATGAAATGAAATTGAAACAACAATTAAAAGCCTTCCAACAAACAAACAGAAAGCCAAAAGCTGATGGACTGTCAGCTGAGTTCTTCCAGACCTTTACAGAAGAACTAACACCAGTCTTTCTCAAATTATTGCATGCAATTGAAAGGGAGGAAACACTTCCAAATACACTTTATGAAGCCAGTATAATTGTAATACAAAAAACAGACAAAGACACAGGAAGAAAAGAAAACTACAGACCAATATCCCTGATGAAAACAGATGCAAAAATTTTTAACTATTAGTATCCCAAAACACATAAAAAATAATATGCTATGATCAAGTGGCTTTCATTCCTGGTTGATTGAACATATACAAAACAAATATACAAATCAATACATGTAATTCATCACTTAAACAGAATTAAGAACGAAAATCCCATGAGCATCACAATGAATGCAGAAGAGTCCTTTGAAAATACCTAATACTCATTCATGTTAAAAACACTGGAGAAGCTAGAGATCAACACAACTTACCCCAACACTGTAAAGGCCATTTATGGCAAATCCAAAGCCAACATCATACTAAATGGGAAAGAAAAAAACATTCCCTATAAATTCAAGAATAAGACAAGGCTGGCTACTTTCACCACTCCTATTCAATAGGGTCCTCGAAATATTAGCCAAAACAATAAGTCAAGAATAGAATATCAAAGTGATCAAAAGGAAAAAGAACTATCAAACTATCTCTGCCAATGACATGATCCTATATCTAGAAGACCCAAAAACTTCACCAGAAGACTTATATTGTTTATAAGTGAGTTTAGCAAGACACATAAATCAATGTTTTTTTCTATACTATTAGAGTGATTCAGAGCCAAGGAAGAAACCAGGAAAATAATCCCATTCACAATACTCTCAAAAAAGTTAAAAAAAAAGAAACACCTTGACTATTAACATAATCAAGGAGGTATGACAACTCTACAGTGAAAATACACAATACTGAAGAAAGCAATTGAAGACCTTAGAAGATGGAAAGACATTGGAAAGAAATCCCATGTTCTTGGATAGGCTGAATTATTGTTGAAATGGCCCTACTACCAAAAGCAATATATAGATTCAATGCAATCCCCATTGAAATTCTCAATACATACCAATGACATTCTTTGTATGTGTGTGTGTGTGTGTGTGTGTGTGTGTGTGTGTGGATGAATTATATTCAGATTAAATTTGTCTTTAGCATTCTTCAGTTTTTCACTTTCTATTTTTATGTAAGTTTATTTATTTATTTATATATGACGGCAGAATGCATTATAATTTTTATTACATATATTGAACACAATTTTTATGTCTCTGATTGTATAAATAGTATATTCACACCAATTTGTGTCTTCATACCTGTACTTTGAACAGTAGTGATCTGTGGCACAATAATTAAAATCAAGAATCAATAAATGGGATGGACTCAAACTAAAAAGCTTCTTTTCAGTTAAAAAAAATCTGTGAGGTAAATAGAGATCCTACATCTTAGGAGCAAATCTTTACCCTTCACACATCAGATAGCACACCAATCACTAGGGTATATAAAAAAACTCAAAAAGCTAAACACCAAAAAAAAAAAAAAAAAACAAATAACCCAATTAATAAAGGACCAAGGACCTGAAGAGACACTTCTCAGAAGATGATGTACAATCAATCAACAAATACATGAAAAAATGTTCATCTTCACTAACAATTAGAGAAATGCAAATCAAAACCACTCTAAGATTTCACCTCACTCCAGTCAGAATGGCAACTATTGGTATGCATACATACCAATAACATTCTTTACAAAATTAGAAAAGGATTCTTAAATTGATTGGGAAGAATAAGAGATGTATAATAGCCAAAGCAATATTAAGCAAGAAAATCAAAGCAGGAAGCATCACAATATCTGATCAGAAATTATACTACAGAGCTGTAGTAAGCAAAACAGCATGATATTGACATCAAAATAGCCATACAAGACAAAGACAAATCTACATGCCTATAGCCATCTGATATTTGACAAAAATGCCAAAAAAAAAAAATACTTTTGGGAGAATAGATACCCTTTTTAACAAATGGTGCTGGGAAAACTGGATAGCTATAGGTAGACAAAGGAAACTAGACCCCTATCTTTCACCCTGTGCAAAACTCAAAGGGGAATGGATCAAAGACTTAGGAACAAGACCCAAAATTTTACAACTTCTAGAAGAAAACAGAGTCAATACTCTGGCAACTACTTCTTAACAAGACCCCCCAAACTCAAGAATCAATAAGTGGAATGCCATCAAAGTAAAAAGTTTTTGCACACATCAAGGGAACCAATTAAGTGCCTTAAGACAGCATCTATAGAATGGGAGAAAATCTTGGCCAGCTACTTATCTGATAGGGGGTTAATATCCAGAATATACAAAGAACTCAAGAAACTTAACACAAAAACTCAAAATCAAATAACCCAATCAATAAATGGGAAAAAGAACTAAACAGGAATTTCTCAGAAGAATTAACACAAATGGCCTACAAATATATTTAAAAATTGTTCAACATCTCTAGCAATCAGGAAAATGCTAATCAAAATTACAATAAGACTTCATCTCACTCCAGTCAGAATGTCAATGATTAATAACAATAGGAACATAATAAATTCTTGTGAAATTGTGGGGAAAAAGGTACACTTGTACATCATTGGTGGGACTGAAGAATAGTACAACCACTCTGGAAAACAGTGTGGAGATTCCTCAAAAAAAAAAAAAACAAACTAAAGATAGAACCACCACATAACCCACCTATCCCACTTCTTGGTATTTTCCCAATAAAATTGACATATTATAAAAATACAGCCATATCAATGTATATAACAGCACAATTCACAATAGCTAAATTATGGAATTAATTCAGGTGACTGTAAATATATGGATTGATAAAGAAATTATGGTATATATGCTCAGTGGAGTTCTACTTGGCCATAAAAAAAGAAAGAAATTACAGCATTTGCCAATAAATAGATAGAAATGGAGAATATCATGCTAAGTAAAATAAGCCAAACTCAGAAACACAAAGTTTGAATGTTTTCTCTCTCCACATTCATATGCAGAGGGTAGAGTAAAAGAGAGGGAAAAGGGAGTGAAAGATAGGATTATATAAATAACTCAAATACAAATTAGTAGGTGAGTGAGAGGGTGTTTAGTAGAGAAAGGAGTACTGGAGAGGGGAGGGAGGAAGGGAAGGAAAAATTGGAGGGAAAAGGTGGGTAATTTGAACTGAAATAGATATCTCTTCATATATGAATTTGTTGGGACAAACCTAATTACTAGGTAAACTATAAAGCACTAAGAAAAAAAAATATTTATTTTGAGTCCTCAAATCTGAAATCAAGTATTATAAATAAACTGATAAGAACAATAACATGTTTTTTAAACTTTTCCAAAGTATTATGCATGATTAAATATTTAATAATATAAATATTATTAAATAAATAATTATTCATTAAATAAATGTTAAAGTAAAATATAACATAAAATTATATATATATATATATATATATATATATATATATATATATATACACATACACATACATACATATCATATGATTTTTTTAAAAAATATCCATAAACATTCATAACAATTACCTGGATTCAAGTGAAGAACACAATTAGAGTCATAGAAACTTTTTCCTTGTGTTTCCTCCCAATAAATTCCTATCTTTTAGTGGTGACATCTACTGAGGCTAATAGCAGCAAATTCTCTTTTTAAAATTCATATTATTCTATAGCATGAATTACTTTTCATCTGGCTTCTTTTGCTCAACATTTTTGCCTAGCCTATAAGATTTATCTATGATGTTATGTGTAGCAGCATTTTTCATTGCTTTTTTAAATGTCATTGCCCATTTTTTAACAATTTTTTTTTGTTCTTTTACATTTAGTTTTTGGCACTTCTTACATATTCTGGATACTAACCTCTGTCAGATGTACAGTTGACAAATATTCTCTGCCACTCTGATCATTGTCTCTTAACTCAGATCATTGCTTTGGGAGGTGTTTTAGTTTGAGGTGAAACCATTTGTTTATTTTTGCATTTGTTTCCTGTGGTTTAGGATCTTCTCCAAAAAATTCTTGCCCATTCCAATATCCTGGAGCATTTCATCTATCATTTTTTTTCCTACTAGTTTCCAGAATTCATGTTTTATAGGTACATTTTTAATCTATTTAAAAATTTCTATTTAAGTTCTAAGGAAAGTTCTGTGCTTACTATCCTTTTTTTTTCACTCCTACTGAATGGAGTCTTTGCTAGGGGTAAGAATTAGACAGTAATAGTGAAGCTATCCTTGACCACTAACAATAAACTGCCACTAAGCTATGTTAAACCTGTGTCTCACAGCTGCAAGGAACTTCATCGTGGGATGCACTTAGGCCCACTCGACAGCTGGTGATAATACAGATTAAAACATTAGTTTAGGTGGGTGTGGTAGCACATGCCTATAATCCCAGTGGTTTGGGAGGCTGATGCAGGAGGATCGTGAGTTCAAAACTAGTCTCAGAAATGTAGTGAGGTCCTAAAGCAACTCAATGTGATCCTGTCTCTAAAAAAGTATGTTAAAAAAGGCTGGGGATATGGCTCACTGGTTAAGCACCCCTGGGTTCAAATCCTGGTACCAAAAATAAAAAAAAAAAAGCAAACATGAGTTTATCCCATGAGTGTGCAGTTCTCTGTCTAGTGCCAAAACTATCTCTGACATCTAGATATGAAGTCTGATTTTGGACAACAGTAATGGAGAAAGTCCCTTGGCTGTTCAGGCTGACACTAAGATGGGGTTGCCCTAGTGTCTCAAAAGCTACAGGGAACTTCATAGTCTCAGATGGTAGGGGGTATGCACCAGACCCACTTTAAGACTGGCAATGATGGACGCTAATACTTGGGGCAGGTCTGTCATGGGGATATGGCAGCTCTTTATTTTCTGCTTGGTTGTGGCTTTCACCATGGTGGACCTGGAGATGAACTCCAAGAAAAAATCTTGCGCTTGCCTTCCTGGCTTGCTTCCCAATGGACGAAGTTTTATTTCCTGCTTTTTCCACTGAGGTTGGTGGAGGCAGTCCTTTTGACACCTGACTAAGGCGGTTCTAGTTGCACAGCTCAAGGGTTTTAGCCTGGGGGTAGGATTTGGGGACTATGGGACTCTACCCAACACAATGTTTCAAGCCTAAGGTTTGGACTTATTTCTCTTTCCTTATTCCAAGTAGGAAATATCTCTATTCAAAATATGCTACTTAGGTATTTGAGAGGGGTGATTTGGGCATTTCTTTCTTTCCTTGACTTCTTTAATTCTTCTTTTTATTATACTAAACCTGGGTACTGTGGTCTCTCACCTTGTTTCCTGAGCCCGGGTGAAGGTATTTTGGTGCTTTTCAAATTGTTTTCTGTGGGGAGATGATCAATGGAGAATCTTAGCTGCCACCTTGCTCTGCCCTATGGCTGCTCTATTTTGACTGGACCTTACTGCTATGGTGCAAGGACTCTTTCATACAATCTATTTTGGTGTCTAACTAGAAATTCTTCCTCTTTGCTTCGTTCGCTTGCTCCCTTCTTTCATTTCTCTTTTTTTTACTGCCTTGGGAAATTCTGATTTCTAACTTCTTTGTAGCAAAATATTCTCTCAGATTCTTGGCCTTTCACATTCTACTCTTTACTTGCTAGGAAATACATATACACAAGGTAGAACTGAACAATACCTAAAGGGAGAAACTACCTACAAATTTCAGGATCACTTTTTTTTTTTTTTTTTTGGCACCTGTCTCTGAGATGAATTCTAGATAGGACAGAGGGGTGGGAGGGAATGGGAGAGGCAGGGGACTAGCAAGGGCAGTGGAATGTGATAAACATCATTATCCAAAGTACATATATGAAGACACGAATTGGTGTCAACATACTTTATATACAACCAGAGATATTAAAAATTGTGCTGTATATGTGTAATAAGAATTGTAATGCATTCGACTGTCATTTATTTTTTAAAAAATCAATAAGAAAGAAAGAAAGAAAGGAAGGAAGAAAGAAGGAAAGAAAGAAAGAAAGAAAGAAAGAAAACCCTGTCCCTCTATCCCGGTTCCATTGCCAAAGCCTTCAACCCACCCTGGCTTCTATTCACATGTAATGTGAATGGCAGGTTTTCTGAAGCAAAATGTAAACAGTAAATAGAGACTGTCTTATCCTGCCTATATTTATTGCTTTCATATGTCTTCAGAAAATTGGATTCTGTATTTTATTTAAGCCTTATGGTTTCTCTCAATGGTAGGATTGATCATTATCAAGTTCCATTGGCATTGTTGGAAGTGAGAGTGAAAATCTAAGTAATTGTAGTATTATAATGCTTATTTGAAAAATGGAAGACATAAAAAATTGAAAGAGAATGTAAAAATTTTCTGTGATCATGAAGTAAGCATTTTCTAGATCAAGAATTAGAATTTTGAACACAAAAACTTGTGAATCTTTAAGAAAAGTTGTACTGTTTTGGTTAAATCTTATCCATACACCAAAGAGGAAAATTAAAGTTCCAACAGTCCTAGCTTAAAACAGAATACAATCTTGAGTATATATTTATGAATATCCACTTAAATAAAATATTACATGTGTGATTTGGGATATATAGCTCAATGGTAGAGCATATGTTTAGCATACATAAAGCCCTGGATTCAATCTCTAACACTAATAAATAAATGAATGTAATTAAAATAAAATATTGAAAATGAAAAAATATCCATGAATTAGGTGTTGATAAAATGTGTTTTTAAAGGAAGATATCATATGGGATATCCTGGAAATAAAAATGTCTCCTAAACTTTCTTCACATGAATTCTAACACTATTGTCTTGACCAACAGTTGTGTGTTCAATATATTAATATAAATTAATGTATTTAAAATACCCAAATGAGTGGCTGCCAAATGTACTTTTGAAATGGAAAATATGGCATGCCTTTTGTGGCATGTTACAATGCTTATGGTGTTTTTCACTTTCTTCACTATTTTATAAAGACTCTTTAAGGTAGTTCCATATGCTATGAAGGAAAAAGAAAGTGGATGCGAGATATAGCCATAGGAATTTACTGTGGATAATGAGGAATTCATGACAAAGTCAGAAAATAAAACTCCAGAATTCTGTTTAAGCCTAAACCTCAGACTCTTTATTACCTTTAGAAAAGATGAATATGTAGGGAATATATCCCAAGAGCTTTGCTTTTACCCTACATCTCTTTATTTACCTTCAGTAATTTGAATATATAAAATTAATTACATAAGGTACAGTTTCTGAAGCTTAGAATGAAATGTTGTGGAAATGTCTGCATTAAAAGCATAACTGAATGTCCCTTTCTTGATTTTCATATACACTCACAGGAGGTCCTACCTTTTCCATAGGTCTTCTCTTCATGAAGTTAGGTAGTTCTCAATGAGAATCTCATATAAGCACAGGCAAAGCTATTTGTAGAGCTCAATACAAATGGTGTCCTTGGAGTTGCTGGTATGTTAGCTTTGGGAACAAGCACAGTTCTCCCCAAAGGACCCAGTGAATTCCTTGAACTGCTCTTCTAGACATGACAAATTCTGATAATGTTCTTCTGTTCATGAGGTTTTCTTTCATGTAAAATATTTATGAGATATTTGATACCTCCAAACAATTAGAATTTCAAATTTTTACATAAGACTAGAATGAGTAAGATTCTCTTATTTGTGTGAAACATACTGTGAGAGAATCTCAAAAGCAGCAATCCTTGTCTGGAATGTGACACAAAGCTTGTTGAAACAAACCCTGTCCACACTGTAGAGCTGAATTTCATAGTACCTATGTTAGGAAATAAATAGGCACAAATGATGATATACATACAACTTCACTTCCCCTCTCACAAATAAGCCATTATTAAATTATTCGCTCAAGATAGGCCTTCTCCTATAGTGCCATTGCAAGAATTTATCAGAATAGATCAGCAATCTTTGAAGGCTAGAGATATCTCAATTTCTTAGACTCTAGTTGGAACATCCCACCAATGAAATTTTACAAATGATTTCATCTGAACATTGAAAAAAGACAGGCTCAAAAGTAGCTCTACAAAAAAAAAAAAAAAAAAAAAAAAAAAAGCACAATGTCCATGTCAGATGCATATAGTTGGTGTCACTAGTTGTCATAGAAGCAGATGATACTCATGGATGGCATAGCCCTTCAACTGGAAACAAGACAATAATGATCCTCATTTTCAAATGATTGATTTCCCTACTGATAGTATTGTATTTTATATACTTGAGTCATTTATACTGAATTATCATACCAATTTCTATTTTATTTTACTGAACCTAGCAACAAACTATGTATAATTTTGTAAAAATTGAGGTTTTATTTCTTTCAATAAAGCTTTCTTTCTTAGAATAGAAAAATGAATTAAATTGTTCTGGAAGAAACTTTCAGAATATAAGTCTAAGGTAAGCAAAACTTTTTAACATTTTTCTTGGAACATATAAGTGTTCAAAGATTACCATTTCATAGTTTTGCTAATTTTCCAAAAAAGAATGATTCAGATAATTGCTATGATTTTTTTTTATCTTTAGGTGTGATCACTTGTAGTATGCTATTATTCTGTCACAAAATAAAAGGTTAAAAAGTCCTTAGTAATTTCCTGAAATGAGCCACCTTATTTAGTTTAAGAATTCAGAAAGATTAGAATCTTTTAAAATGCATTTTGCTCAGAGATGTAAATACCTTAAAAAGTGAGTGGGAGAATGAGGGGAGTAGATTCAGTTGTAGTTTTTACTAACAAATGCAGCTTTATTTGAATAAACATAATTGTCTTTTGCAATAAATGCACAAGTGAGCTTTTATTTCACTGCCAACTGCTTTCATTCTAATTGTCATATAACTTTCGAAATCTAAAATGTCTAGATTTTGGTTTCAGGCCAAGGGAAAGCACTATTGTTGCTTATGGACTGAATGTATATATCACTCCATATTCATACATCCCCAGGGTGACATCATTTTGAGTTGGGAGCTTTGAGAAGAAATTAGATTATGAGTATATTGCCCCCATAAATGAGATTAGTTTACTTATTATTTATTAATCTAATTATTTATGCATGGTAATAGAATATATTTTGACATATCATATATATATGGAGTATAACTCTTCATTATTCTGGTTTTGTTTGATGTAGAATTACATTGGTCATGTAATCATACATGCACATAGGATAGTAATCTCCGATTCATTCTATTCTCCTATTTCCATTTCCCCTCCCTTCCTTTCATTCCCATTTGTCTAATCCAAACTATTTCTACTGTTCTCTAACTCCCTCTCTTATTGTGAATTAGCATCCACATATCAGAAAAAAAAAACATTCAGCATTTGACTTTTGGGGATTGACTTATTTCTTTTTTTTCTTTTTTTTATTGGTTGTTCAAAACATTACAAAGCTCTTGACATATCATATTTCATACATTAGATTCAAGTGGATTATGAACTCCCATTTTTAACCCAAATACAGATTGCAGAATCACATGGTAATACATCCACATTTTTACATAATGCCATATTAGTAACTGTTGTATTCTGCTACCTTTCCTATCCTCTACTATCCCCCCTCCCCTCCCCTCCCATCTTCTCTCTCTACCCCATCTACTGTAATTCATTTCTCTCCTTGTTTTTTTTTTCCCATTCCCCTCACAACCTCTTATATGTAATTTTGTGTAACAATGAGGGTCTCCTTCCATTTCCATGCAATTTCCTTTTTCTCTCCCTTTCCCTCCCACCTCATGTCTCTGTTTAATGTTAATCTTTTCCTCCTGCTCTTCCTCCCTGCTCTGTTCTTAGTTGCTCTCATTATATCAAAGAAGACATTTGGCATTTGTTTTTTAGGGATTGGCTAGCTTCACTTAGCATAATCTGCTCTAATGCCATCCATTTCCCTGCAAATTCCATGATTTTGTCATTTTTTAGTGCAGAGTAATACTCCATTGTGTATAAATGCCACATTTTTTTTATCCATTCATCTATTGAAGGGCATCTGGGTTGGTTCCACAGTCTAGTTATTGTGAATTGTGCTGCTATGAACATCATTGTGGCAGTATCCCTGTAGTACGCTCTTTTAAGGTCTTCAGGGAATAGTCCGAGAAGGGCAATAGCTGGGTCAAATGGTGGTTCCATTCCCAGCTTTCCCAGTAATCTCCATACTGCTTTCCAAATTGGCCGCACCAATTTGCAGTCCCACCAGCAATGTACAAGAGTACCCTTTTCCCCACATCCTCGCCAGTACTTGTTGTTGTTTGACTTCATAATGGCTGCCAATCTTACTGGAGTGAGATGGTATCTTAGGGTGGTTTTAATTTGCATTTCTCTGACTGCTAGAGATGGTGAGCATTTTTTCATGTACTTGTTGATTGATTGTATGTCCTCCTCTGAGAAGTGTCTGTTCAGGTCCTTGGCCCATTTGTTGATTGGGTTGTTTGTTCTCTTATTTCTGTAGCATCTGTTGTGATATTGCCTTTTTCATCCCGTATGTTAGTAATTTGACTTCCCTCTCTTCTTGTCTTTGTTAGCATGGCTAAGGGTCTGTTGATCTTATTTACTTTTTCAAAGAACCAACTTTTAGTTTTGTCAATTTTTTCAATAGTTTCTTTTGTTTCAATTTCATTGATTTCTGCTCTGATTTTAATTATTTCTTGCCTTCTGCTACATTTGCTGTTGTATTGCTCTTCCTTTTCTAGGGCTTTGAGATGAAGTCTGAGCTCATTTATTTGTTGTTGTTTTTTTTTCTTTTTTTGAGGAATAACCTCCAGGCAATGAATTTCCCTATTAAAACTGCTTTCATAGTGTCCCATAGATTCCGATATGTTGTGTCTGTATTTTCATTTATTTCTAAGAATTTTTTGATTTCCTCCTTTATGTCTTCTGTAACCCATTGATCATTCAGTAACATATTGTTCATTTTCCATGTGATGTAGGATTTTTCTTTCCTTCTTTTATCATTGATTTCCAGTTTCATTCCATTATGATCAGATAAAATGCATGGTATTATCTCCACCCCTTTATATTTACTGATGGTTGCCCTATGGCATTTTCAATTTGTTCTTTCACTGTTTGAATTTGCTGTCTCATATCCTCTTTAAGATTCCATTCCGTCTGTCTAAGGTATTCCTTGAGTTCTTTATTTGGCCATTTTTCTGATGCCTCTAGGTCCTCCTGAATATTTAGGCTATCCTGCATTGTTTGTACTCCTTTTCTTCCTTGCTTTTTCATGCTGCTCATGTTACTTCTTGTTCTGTTTGACTGCTGAGTTACTGTTTACTCCTATAAATTTATTTGATGCTGTCACCACTGGTTTCAATAAAGTTATCTCCTCCGTCGCATTCTGATGATGTCAGTTCTCTGCCATGGTGGTATCCCATGCAAATGGTGACAGTTCATTCCCTTTGCCAGGTGACCAATGCAATGGGTGGGTCCTGACTGGCTCTCCCAAGCCCCGTCTCAATCCTGTGGCCACTGCCTATGAAGGCTCCGTTGGTATTAACCTCCGCAGGTTCAAAAGGGCCGACCAGTTGTTTCATCAGGATCGTTTAGTGCTGAGTCACAGCGGTTTGTCTGCGAGACTCAGGCGAACGGGAGCTTGAATTCAGCCGATCCGGGCTCAGTGTGTGTTCTGAGAGGTCCAGACTGTTCGCCCCAGATCCATGTCAGCTCAGCATTGCCTAGTGATCCTGAGCAAACACCATTTAGACGGTTTACGACTCCCTATGCCCGCGCAGCTGTAGAGGTCAGAGACTTGATCTCTCCACGCCGGCCGCCATGTTGGATCTCCTCGACTTATTTCATTTAGTATGATATTCTCAAGTTCCATTCATTTATTGGCAAATGCCATAATTTCATTCTACTTTATGACTGAGTAATATTCCATTGTGTATATATACCACATTTTCTTTATCCATTCATCTGTTGAAGGGTATCTAGGTTGGTTCCATAGTGTAGCTATTTTGAATTGAGCTGCTATAAACATTGAGTACATATTAAAAAAAAAAAAGTCAGTTCTCTATATAGATACCTATGTTTATTGCAGTGCAACTCACAATAGCCAAGTCATGAAATCAGCCTAAGTAACTGTCAATTCACAATTCATGAATGGATTTTAACAAATACAAATTTAACAAAAATTTTAACAAAAACAAATTTAACAAAATTTTAACAAAAACAAATTTAACAAAATACACAATAGAGTATTCTTCAGCCACAAAGAAGAATGAAAGCCTGTCATTTGTAGGAAAACAGATGAAACTGGTGATTATAATGTTAAATAAAATAAGTCTGACTCAGAAAAGCAAGTTTGGGATATTTTTCCTCATGTGGGGAGTATATAAATTTTTTTTTTCAAAGATGACATGAAAGTAACAGGGAAACAATAAAAAGAGAAGAAGGGAATCGGGGAGAAGGGGAGAGTAAGGGAAGGTAATGAGGGATGGATATGATCAAAGTATGTTATTTATGTTATTTGCATGTATGATTATACCACAATGAAACCCATTATTCTGTATAATTAAAAGGTTCTGTCTAAAAATAAAATGAAATACTACAACTGCAACTTCAAATACATAATTGTCTGCTGTTGGTGCAATGCTGCATGTGATTCTCAGCCATAAACTCTCACAGGGGTCTTAGAAAAAACACCAGTAGTTTTCTCCTCATTGACAGCAGTGCCCAAGTTCATTCTCTCCCTAAGAGCAGATACACCTCACAGCCCAGTTTCAGTGTGTGAGCTAAAGCATTTATGTCCTTAATCAGTTGGTGAAGTTGTACCCAGCACCACAGATGCATAACTTTCCCAGAACTGTTAAGACTGATGACATTTCACATTACATTAAAACATTAAAAAAAAAAACAGTTGACAAAATACAGACGTAGTTGCAAATAGAAGAATTAAATTTGAAAGTAGAACCTTTGTGACCTTGAATTAAAACTTAAATGGATTGAGTTTCATTCTTGTTATCTTTAAAATAAGTTCAAAAATTTGTTTCCTTTGGTTATTAGAACAGGTAAATTAAGTAACAAATAGCAATGATCTTCAAAATATTAAACACTTGGCAGATATTATTTTAAATGATAATATTAATTATTTAAAATGATAATAATATTAATTATTATCTTTCAACTATGCAGTAATCCACTCATGTTCCTCTTATTGTATCAAACTAAAATTCCACAGGGAATTTTAACTTGAAAATTACGAGTTATTTCCCTCAGTTTTCTTTTTTTTTCTTTTCTTTTCTTCCTGTAACCTATGCAAGCTCCCAATCCCATTTAAAATCATTATCTTTAGTGTTTTACAAGATAGACATATGGTCCTGTTTTTTAAAGACATGAGTAAAATTAAAATATACTACTTTACATTAAAACATTCAAAGACTTAACAAGATGGCATAAGATTCACTCCTTTTTTTATAGGAGGAAAATCATGTTGAACAAAATCATATTACTCTCTGAAGCCTCTCAGTTCTTTGAATATTATGCAGAGAATGGTCTACCAGAGATATTAATCATGCTGGAAAAGCATATCACAGAGAGAGCTCTGTTAGAGTACAATAAATTTTATTTTATTTATTTTTTTAGAGTAAATGAGGGAGTAGCTTTTTGCCTGTTTAAGCTGAAACATTTGCATTTCAATTGACATTATCCTTTTCAGCTTGAGATTTCTCAGCACAGCTCTCACAGGAAAGTGGCTCCTTACTGAATTCTCTTGTTTTTAAATTTGCCTACTAGTCAAGAGGATACTCTTGATTATTGGATTATTTTAGACTGTTCTAAGGACAAGTTTACATCATGAAAGCACATGCTATCGAACCACAAAGAAGAGACATGCATGGTAATTGCCAACATTAATAAAGAACTGATTAGTGGACTCTTAGCAAAACAGAACTGTAGGAAACGGAATGGTCACCCATCTTACTCCTAATTTCCTCACAGAAGAACCAGGAAAAAATGGTCAGAAACAAACCCACTTTGTATACACCTCAAAAGCTATTAGAAGTCAACTGGCATATCCACACACCCAACTCAGCCTCCCAATACTGGACAGGTCATGAGAACAGAAGGACATTTAAGAAGGCAGCCATTCCTATTTCCTCATTTACACCTGCAAGAACGGAGTCTCAAGAGGTGAAATGATCTACCCAGGACTCCAGGGAGAATTGATCTCAGAGCAGTGGCCTAAAAACCGGTCTCTGATTTCTAGTATACGCTGCTGACTTTGTTTTCTGTGAAAATCAACATCTGACTGGTTGGATGTTCACTGGTAATAAACCCCTTAAGTTTATTCATGACTCACCAAGCAGGGAGTGGTGACTGAACTGCTTCGACAGAGGAAGAAAGGGAAGCAAACTAATAAAAAATTTCTCCAGGTTCCCTCAGCGTAAGCAGGCTTTTTTCCTGGTACCATAGACTGTGCTTGCCTCTATCCTGTGCCTACCTCCTTTGCTAAGTCACTAATTCTTAATATCTGCTGCTTAGCTTAACCATTTGTGAGACTAGTTAAAATAACAGATACTGGGGCTCTCCTTAGGCCTAATGAATAAGGATCTCCTAGGGAAAGGCCCAGTTATCTTTAATTTTAAGAAAGTGGTTCTGATACATGGTAAGGTTAAGGATGTGTTTTCCAGGCTATAGTGCCTAGAAAGCAGGAATAATTTCTTTATTCTACAACTTAATGCCCAGCATGAAGTAGACTTTAGTAAGTATAAGTTAATGGATAATAGAATCGGTTTCAAATCAAGCAATAGCGAGGAGCCACAGGAAAGATTTAGACTTATGGAATAAAAAGGGGAGAAAAATCACAGAACTTGAAACTTGGAGGGAATGTTAAAGGTCACTTAGTCCAATATCCACATTTTAGTACGAAGAAAATGAGAC
Source organism: Marmota flaviventris (assembly GCF_047511675.1). Taxonomy (NCBI): domain Eukaryota; kingdom Metazoa; phylum Chordata; class Mammalia; order Rodentia; family Sciuridae; genus Marmota; species Marmota flaviventris. The sequence goes on along the minus strand of NC_092508.1, from coordinate 107,288,405 downwards.
TTATGAGATTAAGCGATTCTCCCATGACCACACAGGTTATTGGAGCTCTTGAAGGATCTAGGGTAGGCCCCTGATTGTCGAGGCTGATCTCAGGACTGGCTGTAGCATCTGGAAACCTGTTACAAATGCCTACTATTAAGCACCACTGCAGATGTACCAAGTCAGAAACTCTGGGGATGGGTCTCAGTGATCTATTTTAACAAATTTCCAGGTAATTCTGGAGCACTATGGGAAAATAAAATTAAAAAAAAAAAACCCTATCCTTATCCATTTGTTTGAGAAAGTCACTCTAATAATGCTCATGTCAATTTGTTATAACTTAAAATCATTCTCTATTTTAGAAACATTCCAAGGCAATGTACTATATCCTTAGGGCAGACATATTAGGGTTTTCTAGAGAAATGGATAGGATATGTGCATATGTGTATTATAAAAAGGTAATTTATTAGATTGGCTTACACAACCAGAAGCTGCATATTTCCACAGTGGCATCTGCAGGCTGGAGAGCTGGAGGAACCAGTAAAGTGGCCTCTCAGTTGAAGAAGCTGATGCCTCAGAACAACAGGGAATAATGATACAGCCCAAGTCTAAGACCAAAGGTCTGAAAACTTCCTGGAGAATTTCTGGTCATAATCCACTTTGGAAGGGTGAAGGATCTGGGGTAGATGTCCTTAGCAAATGCAACTATAAATGGAAGGACTCATTCAAGAAGAACCAGGTTTTTGTCTGCTAGGGCTTCCTTGTTCTTCCACAGTCTTATTTTAAAATCTGGGCCCCAACCTATCTCACATTGCTGCCCACAATTACAGCATGTCTCCCCACAGTTTGCTGTCCCTAATCATTCTTAGAAACACCCTTCCTGACACACCCTCTTTGTCTTAAGCATCTCTGTAGCCAATCAAGTTGACAATTGAGATTAAATAAACATCACGGTAGGTGAGTAGAAATTTACCTAAAATCAAATGTTCTATTTTATTGTGCCATTCCTCTTTTGAAATTTGTTTGTTTTTCCTGGAAACTTTTAGAACTTCTGCAGATGTGAGTTTCTATGACATTTCCATAAATTCCATCCCCCACCATTTTATCCCATCAATAACTATGAGGCTCAAACTCCTTAGCTATACTCATACTCATTATGCCATACTTTGTCTTTTCAGATAAGGTCTACACATATATATCTACACATATGTACACACATATTTTGTCATGGTTATGTATCTCCTGGCCTAGGCTATAAGAGTTATCAAACAAACCAACACTTCTTATTTTTTAATGTTCAAGTTCTTGTATGGTGATTATGTTAAATGAAAAATTTGTGAGGCAATTATTTTAGACTGAGCTTCTAATTTAGGCTCCAGCAGACCAGAACAAACCAGAATGGAGTCATTCATATTAGTTGCTACTTATGCAAATTGAACTGAGAAGTAGGCCATGTAGTATCAGGGTTCTCTAGAGGAACAGAACCAATAGGAAGTATAATTATAAAAAAGGGAACTTAGTAGATTGGCTTACATGACCAAAAGCTGGGTAGTCTATAATGTCTGTCTGTAGGCTGAAGAGCTAGAAGAACTAGTAGCTGCACAGTCCAAGAGGCTGAAGCCTAAGAACAAGAGGCATCAAAGGTGCTACCCTAGTCTGAAACCTAAGGCTTCTGGAAAGTCCCTGGAGAATCACTGGCAGAGTCCACCTTGGAAGAATGAAGAGGTGAGAGTCTGATATCCTTAGGCAATCACTAGAGCAATCAAGAACCCATTCAAGAAGAATGGAGCTTGCATCTGCTGCTGCTTTCTTTTTCTTCCAACTTTTATTCCATCCAACCCACATCCTATTGGGTAGGGCTGCCCATGCTTATGGAGGGTTTCCACTTCAGTTTGCTATCCCACATGACAATCATTCCTAGACTTGCCCGCATGGACACACTCAGAAGCCTCTTAATCTCTTGGCATCTCTTAACCCAATCAAGTTGGCAATTCAAATTAAGCATTACAGGCCAGTTTTCCAAACAATAATAGATTTACATCAAACAAATATGAAGGGCTTTCTCTCCTGAGTTGGCATGATAAGGAAGTTTCCTTTGTCCTAGTAGGAAATTAACCTAAAGCACCTAATTTTAATCAATCTTCTTTCCACACTAGGATGTTTCCTTCTTTCTGCTTAAGCTTCCTTATCAAAATCAATTGGCAAAGCCCAATTCATAAAACACCAATCAAGACCTATTAGATCATTCAACTTAATTTAGTTAAATATTCTTTGACAATTGGTAATATAGGCTCTTAAAGTGAAAATACAGAATTCAAATTCTAGCAATAATACATATTAGCTACATGACCTTGGAAATTATTTAACTTTTAAATATCTCAGATTAGAAATATATAAACTTTATTTCTAATATGTATGTACAGAAAACTATAATAGATTTTAGCTGGTTCTACTATAGAAAAACTAGCATTTTTATTCTCCAAAACAACGATCTTGTTGTTATTACACTCTACTTTCTGTTATGGTTTGAACGTGTGGTGACACCCAAAAGTTCTTGTGTGAGAGAGACAATGCAAGAGGAGGAGACATGATTGGGTTATAGCCTTAGCCTAAGAAGTACATTAATCTCTGATGGGATTAACTGGGTGGTAACTGGAAGCAGGTGGGGTGTGGCTGGAGGAAGTGGTTCTTTTGGGTCATGGTTATTTTATAGCTGGAGAGTGGACTCTTCCTCTGCTTTCTGGTCTGCCACAGTCTGGCTGGGCACAATTCAGGAGCCACTTGTCAAAAGAAATGAACTTTATTTTTAGAACACACACACCACACCACACAGCTCCTCAGGAAAAACCCTCAGATCCCAACTGCCACCACCAGCTTCCCACAAGCCTCTCAACCTCCCCCACTCCTCCTTCTCTTGAGGCCGATTGGCTGGGTCGCGTGGGCGGAGCCAAAAAACGTCCCCCAATGAGCAGCTCCGTGGTCTGAAAGGGCAGGGAAACAGCCCAATGAGCATCACCGCAGAGAAGCCAATCAGTTGGCAGCTAGAAGTTTGCTGCTGCCGCTGTGAGCCAATCATCAGCTGGCAGCTGGAAGTTTGCTGGCAGCTGGAAGTTTGCTGGGGCCCCTTTTGGCTGTGGCTCTCAACACTGGTCACCATGTGAGCTGCTCCCTCTGCCACACTCAGGCCCTGAGGAATGAAGCCAGCTTTCTATGGACTAAGACCATGAGCCCTCAAATAAATTTTTTCTCCTCTAAGGTTGTTCTGGTCGAGTCTTTTATTCTCATCAGTGAGAAAGCTGACTAAAACACTTTCTCAAATAAGGTCTACTTTACTCTAACAGAATACAAACATATTTTGTCATGTTTATGTATCTTCTGGCCATCAGTAATGTCCATTAATGATATCCTTTCTTCCTCAAATTCTAATATTGATACATGGCTGTCATTTCTACTATTACTTTGAAAACAACTTCTCCTTTTTGAATACCTTTATGAACCTCATTATTTTATCCTTCCAGTGATGCCTAAAACAAGGATTTCCTTAAGTTTTTTTAAAAATCTAAAAGTAATATTTCTTAGTTAATTTAATGCCAGTTAGATATATGGGTGGAAATTATAAAATCTAAAATACCACTTGAAAATTAGAACTATATGAATATGGCTTTCACAGTCTGTGAGATAAGGAAGGTTTGGGGGATTTTTATGACAAACTGAAAATAATAATATACAGTTTATTTCAGGAATTCAAAATTTGGTCAATATCTGAAAATCAGGATAATTCACCATATCAATAAAATAAATACAATCTGTATGATCAACTCAAAAAATTCAAATATAGGTTGTTATAAAATTCAGCCATTATTCATGACCAAAATGCAAAAAGCAGCAAAAGGAGAAAAACTTCCTCAATCTGATAAAAGGCATTTATGAACAAATAAACAGGCTGTATTAAATGATAACAGACTAAGTGATTTTCTCCATAGATAGATAATTAAATATATTTTTTTTCACCATTTTACTCAGCATTGTAAGAAAGGATATAACCAAGATTATTAGTTGAGAAAAAAATTAATATAAATCTTACCCAGTTTAGAATATTTTTAAACTTTTTTTTTCAAATAACATGGTCACATTATTTGGAAATCAATCTACCAAAATTATATGAAATAATAAATAATTTCAGCAGGTCACAGTATATAAGTTTAATATGTACAAATTCATTATATATATATATATATATATATATATATATATATATGGGTGTATATACATATATATGTATTAGAGCTAAAATATTCATGACACTTGTGAAAAGAACTGTAAGTTAGACTTTGTTCAGGACCACCTGACAAGTATAGGGACCACTGCAATGGTATTTGTAGTAGGTGAGGGAGTGGGTTCAACTCCAAATACAACAAAGAAAAAATAGAAACTCATAGTCAGGGGAAATCTGTGGATGGAAAATTACTAAGAGGCAACAACAGGTATAAGAAGAATCTGCTGAAGCCCACCTAACAAGACTGACCAGGGCTGAAATAGGTTGGCGAGATCAAACATCAAATGGTGAATGGAAGATGGGGAAGAAATGGAACAGATACTGAAGATGGAGAATTCTGCATAAACTGACTTAGCAGGATTCTTGCTAAAATTGGACTATGCAGAGACAAATAGAGAAGCTCAAACATCAGGGCCTACTTAAAAAGAAAGCACAGGAGTGTCTAAAGTTTGGACAAGGAGAGAACCTTTCTCATAAGCCATGAAAAACTGGAAGTTGGAATTTGGAAAAATCTCCTCTTTGTACTAAACCAAAAACACACACAAAACTTAGCTGCAACTCTTAGAATACTTGTACAATATGTAATAATAGCTATAAAGCAAACCAATGAAAGAAAAACAAATCTACATAAATCCAGAGCTTTATTATGTTTTTGGTTTGGAAGTTTCAGTGCTTAGAAATATATATTTTTTTTTCAAAATTGATCCACAGATTCAATGTTCTTTCAACCCAAATTTAAGCAAAGTTTCTGTTTAATAGGGACATCTGTTTTAAAACTTCCACAGAATAATAAAGTAAGGTACTTAATTTTTAGAAAACTAAATAAGATCTATATTACTTGAAGACTCATAATAATTTACTATGAAGCTGTATGTGTAGCTTTATGTTAAAATTGCAAATAAATCAATGTAACAGAATAAAATCAAGTATAGATTGAAACATAAATGGTTAATTGTATGCTATCATATTTTTTTAAATGTAGCAAGGCAGGCAAAAAAATGATTATCTTTTCAACAAATGATGTTCTCGGCAAGAAAACAAAAAAAAAATCTTTTCATACTTCACAATATACGTGTAAAGTGTAGCTCAAAACTAATCAAAGAAAAAACTAATCAAAGATCTACATGTAAAATCTAAAATTCTAACACTTCAAAAGTTAAATATAGGAAAAAAAATCAAAGATTGTGGTAGCTTTTAGTAAGTAAAGCCCTCTTAGATATTACAGAAAAGCAAGGCTATAGAAAGTAAATAAAATTAATCAAAATCAAGACCGATTCAAGTGAAACTAATGAGAGAATGAAAAGCCATAGATTGAAACAAAATACTTCAAAATCACTTGTCTAATAAGAGACTTTTTATTAGGACTGGAATGTAGTTCAATGATAGACCACTTGCCTTGTGTCTTCAAGGCCCTTGGTTCAATCCCCAGCAACACACACATACACACACACACACACACACACACACAATTACAATCAAATACATGTATCTCATATATATAACTAATTCATCAACTCTCAGAACTAAATAATAAAAGCAAAAATTACTCATGTAGGAGAATTTTCCTCATGTTGAGTATTGAAGTTTTTAATTTATAATAGTTTTATTTGAATACTGCTGTAGTTGGGATTTTTTTCTCTACAAACCATGTATTAAAGGCTGGGTCACCAGCTTATGTCCCAATTGAGAGTCGGGAGAACTTTCGGCACATGGAGCCTAGTGGAATGAAGTTAAGTTATTGGAGGCATGTCCTCAAGGTGGACACAGGTGCTGTGTATTTTTCATCTCTGTTTTTCTTCCCTTCTACCATAGGGTGAATTGCCATAATGTTCCTGCCATCTGTTCCTACCATAATGTACTGTGTTGCCACAGGCCCAAATCAACAAGACCAAGTGATGATGGACCGAAAGGTCTGAAATCAAGATCCAAAATAACTTTTTCTTCCTTTTAATTTAATTATATCATGTATGTTTGTCATAGAGATAAAAATGTCATACAATTATTTTTCCAAATGACTTGTGTATGTACCATCTTCTTTTTTCTACTTCATAAACATATGTAATACAAATATAAAAGTACTATTTAATACCATAATCTGCTTACATTGATTTTCTTTGGTCTTTATTATAAGTTAAAATTCCCTGTATTTTCCATGACTGGTAATTTTCGTTTGTATGCTAGATTTGGGGAATTTTATTTTAATGGTTTATATACAACTTTGATTTCCTCTAAATACACTTGTGCCTTATTCTATGATGCAGCTTAATTACTTGGAAATGGTTTGACTTCTTTCATGTCTTCCTTTTAAACTCTATTAAAGCAGGAAACAAATAACCTTTGCTTTAAGGCTATTTTTAGATCCACAAAATGTACCTTTAACTTATCTACTTCATTACCCCACAAATTATGATCTTTTCTACTCTTTGTCTTATATAAGTTCTAATAATTACACCCCCACACATACACACAGAAAGGATCAATAATGCAAATATAGAAGCTACCACCATAAAACTCTTAGAAGAATACAGAGGGGTAAATTTTTATGACCTTGGGTTTGGCAATGAATTCTTAGATGTGAAACTAAAAGCAAGAGTGACAAAACAGATGAAGTTTGCTATGTCATTAAAAAAATATCTAAGGGACATTATTAAGAAAAAATAGACTAAAAAAAGGTAACATTTGTCAATCATTTATGTGACAAGGGTCTAGTATCTGGAATATATTTTTTTAAAATACAAAGTTAAAAAAAAAGACCACCCAATCAAAAATGGCCAGAAGTCTCTAAGAAATATTTTTTTTTCTAAATAATATATGCAAATCATTAACAAGCACATAAAAAGATATTCATCATCACTAGTCATCAGGGAAACAAACCAAAATCACAAGAATCATCATCTCTCATTCACTAGGACAGTTATTTAAAAAAAAGAAATGCTAACAAGATTATGAATAAATTCTGATACTTACATAGTGATGGGAATGTAACATGGTTCAGTTTTTTGCAAAAATCAGTTCAGTGTGATCTCAAAAGGTAAAGCACGGAATTAGCATATGACCTAGAAATTCTACTCCTGATAATATTCAAAAGACAAAAAAAAAACAAAACTAAAAACTAAACTGTTACTTGAACAAGAATATGTATACACATGCTGATAGCAGCAATATTCACAATAACCAGAAGGTAGAAACAGCCCAAATGTCATTTAAATGTGAACAGATAAATAAAACGTGTTCTGAACAAACAATAAAATATTTTCCAGCCAAAAAAAAAAAAAAGGAATGAATATTGATGTGTACTATAGTGTGGATGAACATCAGTAACACTATGATAAGTGAAAGAAGCCAGATATAAAAGCCTGCTACATTTTATATATTCTACTTATTTGAAGTTCCAAAATAGGACAATCTGTGCAATAGAAAACAGTTGCCAGGGCTTCAGAGAAGAAGACTACAGAATGAGGAATGCTTAATGGGTACAGGGTTTCTTGGAGGGTGATAAAAGTATTTTGTATTTAGATGGAGAGGATGATTATGGAATACTGTGAATTTACTAAATGCAAGGAATTGTTAACTCTAAAATGATTAATCTTATGTGAGTTTCATCTCAATAATAATAATGCATTATATAAAACTTTTTAGAGTGAATTGTTCCTCTTTGATAATTTTCTTACATACACACAGATGAAGAAACTGGTATCTTTCCCAAAAATATCTCTAACCTCCACTTGGTACCTGTACATGAGCTTGAAAACTCCTTCTAGTTAATTAACTAGAAGATGTTAGACTCACCTATTTCCTTTTGCTCAGGTTTTACTCAGCTTTTTCATCATTGTGACCAAAAGACTGACAAAAACAATTAGAGAAAGAAAAGTTTATCTGAGGGCTCATGGTTTCAGAGGTCTCAGTCCATAGATGGCTAACTTCATTCATTAGGGCCTGAGTAAGGCAGGATGTCATGAAGGAAAGAGTGTGAAGAGGCTCAAGTCATGATACCAGAAGCAACAAGACATGCCCCCAATGCTTTACCTCCTCCAGTCAAAACCTACCTGCCTACAGTAACCACTCAGTTAATCCCTCTCAGGGGATTAACACTGATTGGGTTAAGGCTCTTAACACAATAATTTCTCCTCTAAATCTTCTTCCATGGTCTTACCCATGAGCTTTTGGGGGGCACCTAACATCTATCTAGACCACAACAGTTGCCATTGTCATGTTTTCCTTGATGTCCAAATTCTAAAAACAATTGTTTTATGTGTGTTTTCCAGTTCTTAGTTATTTTGTGATAATAAATCTACTATCTCTTTTGGCCAGAAAAGGAATTCAGCATTTTCCTTTTAATGAAGTGTCTCTCAAGCTAAGTTTTACATATCTGCTCTTAGGTGTTCATTTTATAAATATATGTAAGTACATATGAACATACATGTGCATGCATACATACATGTGCATGCACACATACAGGCACAGAACACAGGTATAGTTCTCTTCAGAAGACATAAGTAAAACACCTAAGTGTGAGAAAATCTGACCAAAATCTTTCCTAAATAAGAGAAGCACGCAAGCATATGCTCACTATGACATTTCGAATTGTGTTTTATTCACTGTGGCAACAGGAATTTTCAGCACCATAAGCTCTTATGTCAGTGAGTACCAGTGTGGAGCTCTCTTTAAAGCCTAAGGAATGCTCTCTAATTAGATTCTATAGCCAAGAGTGGAAGGAAAGAGGAAGTACACTGGTCCACACAATCTTTTAGTGATACTTAGCCTTTAATCCTAATGTGTAGATTGAGATAAATATTTCTATGTTCTTCAGAATTCCAAAGGGAATAGACTTTCAAGAATTAAAATCTTATAGCAAGATATCATGACTAGAAATAGAAGCTGAGCACATAGTAAATGTACATATTAAGAAAAGGTATAACTTTCAAAAAATTACTTATCAGTAAAACATAAATATGATTAGCTGCTTCTGTTCAAGATATGCATGGATTACAGAGGCATGTTTCCTCAGCTAAAGGGCTACATAAGCCCATATCCATTTTTTTTTGTTAAGTCATTGTTTTTAAGAAATTTACTTTTAAAAGATTGTTTTTAACATGAATAATGATAGGTTCTCCTGAAAGCGTGTTTTGTGGTTGTGTTATTCTTGTTCTCAAAATTATTTACTTCATTATCTGATTTCATTTTTTTATGTTCCTAAAGCAAATTCATAGGAAAAGTAATTATTGACCAACAAGTTTTAGAGCAGAATGTCAATAGGAACATTTTATTAATTTTTCCTGTGTAGTCACCTTCCTATTAGTCTCTCACTGTGATAGGGAGTAAGATCACACCTGCCCATGAGTCTGCCGAGATATACTTCTCCTAAGAACCTTAGGTTTTTGCAGTTCTGACTTTGTACTCACTGTGCTCCCATCTAGAAGACATTTCACACATTTTTCTGCTCGAAGTAAATTTATTCATCTTTCAAGATATATTATCATGGTCATCTTTTAAATGAATCCTTTCCAACTTGCCCAGCAAATTAAGTAACACAGTGTTCTATAAACCACTGCAACAGAGATATCATTTCATCACATTATGATTTGACTGAGAGGTTTGTTCTCTTCTCACCTCCTCATATTCTAAAAAGCCTGTCCTGCTACTGTCAGACTATTCTTGGATGGTTCTGCACCCAGATCACAATAGACCTTTGGAAATTAGTTGCTAGAAGAAAGAAATGGAAGGAAGGCAAAGAATGGGGTAGGAAAGAAAAAAAAAATGAATGGTCTTATTGTGGCAGTGGATAATACAATAAGTGAATATCACTATTCTGGCATCAGGACTATTAGACAACACAGATCACCCAAATTTGACCACAGCATCTTCAGCTAAAATGAGTTTTATAGTCTAATGCAATTTAGCAAATATGATGGCCATGAATCTAGGCAGCAACCCTTGACTCCTTGACAGCCTCAAGACAAAGCAGTGGAAGAACAGCAGAATAGAGGTGGGTGACAGAGTAACTACTCTAAAACTCAGTGTTGCACAGCTTGATACTTGGGGGGACTTGAAATTTGTTTACCAGAACAAAAAATAGGAAAAGAATCTCTTGACTCTGACCAAATGGTATCGGAGGGGAAGGATGTCACAGAAAGAAAGAAAGGAAGCTCACAGGCTTACTCTCTTAATGAGAGTTGGAAAGAAAGGCAGATTGAATTAAAATGGAATTGGAGCAATGAAGACACTGAATTAGATTCCAAATTATTAACAGAAAGCTGGGCTGGGCAGAGCAGACATTTTGTAGAGTCCCCAGCTAACTAGCCTCCTTGAAAGAAATTAAATCTAATACAAGTTTCCTCCACCTACAGATAATAACAAAATTATAAGGAATATCTCTGAAATAGTTTGTCTTAATAATCCATCCTGAAGGAACTTGTAGGAAGACGGATGCTGAAATCCCCTTTACTGTGGATAAAGAGAGTAGGATAGAGTGTACCTAGAGCAAATCACTCCCAGGGACTGCTAACCCCAACCCAGCTCTCCCTTTAGTCTCCACAGGAGCTAGATAAAGATGGGCCAACTGACTCCCTAATCCCAAAATGATGATGGGTAAAACTTTAATGATATGTAGCAGCCAAGGTGGATGCTTCTGTGCCACAGACACCCACAGAGAGAGTAAGGCCTGCATTCACATGCCCCACATTTGCATTCAGCCACCAAGTCCTTAGTAGGGTCATTAAAAACAAGCCACATTGGAGGGGAGCAGGTGCTCAACGTTTTACCGCACTGAGCAACAGCCCTGTGTCCTGTGACCCCACACCCAATAGAAACAGCCAGCAGATGCAGCAGCCTCCAAGCATGGAGACTTTGGGACTTTAGGCTAGCAATCAAAGTCTAGTGAAAGAGCCATAACAACCAGGGAAGTGGCTCTGGTGCCTCAGAACCTCTCAGAGTTCACAGCTGCAAGCTCCAGGGATGCCACTCAATTCTCATTCAGACACATGGACTTATGAAAGACATTTCCAACCAGACAGCAGGAGAACTTGAGCATATAGAAAGAGAGAATATCTCTAAAAGAGAGTAAGCATCCATAGACACTTACTGAGCAACATCCCATAGATACCAGCATCCCACAGATACCAGCATCACAGAATGCCCAGACATAATCTCACTGATACAATCTCACTGACCTGTGTCCTATGCACTGCAAGGGGGCAGCAGTCATACACCTCTCCATGGGCCACTCATTACCCTTCAACCAGAAAATTCATCTATTTTAGACCTACACATTTCACACACTGTGAAATATGCATGAAGAGGCCCACACTGCATTTGACAGCATTAGATAAAGGGAACTTTTCTCCTGGTGGGAATACAAATCTGCACTACCTAGCAGGGTATAACCTGGATAATAAGTCACAGGACAATTAGAGACCATTTTCTTTGACTCAATAGAAAGCTACTAGGTATTTGGACACACAAATAATCAAAGGGGTCCTCCTAAAATTTTAGATGAAATAGTGTGATCACTGCCTCATATCCAGGGAAACCAGGGTGGCAGGCAGCTTCTAAAGGTACGAAATTCAATTTGGGAAGATGCAAAAATGAATTTCCCAGCCTTAAATAACTTGTCAAAGAATATCATAAATACCTCTACAGTCACTATTTTCGTACAGATATTACTCTTTGTATTGAATTGGTAGATATTCCCTTTTTATTCAATATTGTAGCCCTCAACCAAATTTGTTGCATTTCTTCTAATGTTTTATTTTATTTTTTTTTCTTTTTTTTTAAATTTTTTATTGTTGGCTGTTCAAAACATTACATAGTTCTTGATAGATCATATTTCACAATTTGATTCAAGTGGGTTATGAGCTCCCATTTTTACCCCATATACAGATTGCAGAATCACATCAGTTACACATCCATTGATTTACATATTGCCATACTAGTGTCTGTTGTATTCTGCTGCCTTTCCTATCCTCTACTATCACCCCTCCCCTCCCCTCCCCTCCCCTCTTCTCTCTCTGCCCCCTCTACTGACATTCGTTTGTCCCCCTTGTATTATTTTTCCCCTTCCCCTCACTTCCTCTTGTATGTACTTTTGTATAACTCTGAGGGTCTCCTTCCGTTTCCATGCATTTTCCCTTCTCTCTCCCTTTCCCTCCCACCTCTCATCCCTGTTTAATGTTAATCTTCTTCTCATGCTCTTCGACCCTACTCTGTTCTTAGTTACTCTCCTTATATCAAAGAAGACATTTGGCATTTGTTTTTTAGGGATTGGCTAGCTTCACTTAGCATAATCTGCTCTAATGCCATCCATTTCCCTGTAAATTCTATGATTTTGTCATTTTTTAATGCAGAGTAATACTCCATTGTGTATAAATGCCACATTTTTTTTTATCCATTCATCCATTGAAGGGCATCTAGGTTGGTTCCACAGTCTAGCTATTGTGAATTGTGCTGCTATGAACATCGATGTAGCAGTGTCCGTGTAGCATGCTCTATTTAGGTCTTTAGGGAATAGACCGAGAAGGGGAATAGCTGGGTCAAATGGTGGCTCCATTCACAGCTTTCCAAGAAATCTCCATACTGCTTTCCAAATTGGCTGCACCAATTTGCAGTCCCACCAGCAATGTACAAGTGTACCCTTTCCCCCACATCCTCGCCAGCACTTGTTGTTGTTTGACTTCATAATGGCTGCCAATCTAACTGGAGTGAGATGGTATCTTAGGGTGGTTTTGATTGGCATTTCTCTGACTGCTAGAGATGGTGAGCATTTTTTCATGTACTTGTTGATTGATTGTATGTCCTCCTCTGAGAAGTGTCTGTTCAGGTCCTTGGCCCATTTGTTGATTGGGTTGTTTGTTCTCTTATTGTCTAATTTTTTGAGTTCTTTGTATACTCTGGATATTAGGGCTCTATCTGAAGTGTGAGGAGTAAAGATTTATTCCCAGGATGTAGGCTCTCTATTTACCTCTCTTATTGTATCTTTTGCTGAGAAAAAACTTTTTAGTTTGAGTAAGTCCCATTTGTTGATTCTAGTTATTAACTTTTGTGCTATGGGTGTCCTATTGAGGAATTTGGAGCCCGACCCCACAGTATGTAGATCGTAGCCAACTTTTTCTTCTATCAGACGGCGTGTCTCTGATTTGATATCAAGCTCCTTGATCCATTTTGAATTAACTTTTGTGCATGGCGAGAGAAAGGGATTCAGTTTCATTTTGTTGCATATGGATTTCCAGTTTTCCCAGCACCATTTATTGAAGATGCTATCCTTCCTCCATTGCATGCTTTTAGACCCTTTATCAAATATAAGATAGTTGTAGTTTTGTGGATTGGTTTCTGTGTCCTCTATTCTGTACCATTGGTCCACCCGCCTGTTTTGGTACCAGTACCATGCTGTTTTTGTTACTATTGCTCTGTAATATAGTTTGAAGTCTGGTATAGCTATACCGCCTGATTCACACTTCCTGCTTAGCATTGTTTTTGCTATTCTGGGTCTTTTATTTTTCCATATGAATTTCATGATTGCTTTCTCTATTTCTACCAGAAATGCCGTTGGAATTTGATTGGCATTGCATTAAACCTATAGAGAACTTTTGGTAATATCGCCATTTTGATGATGTTAGTTCTGCCTATCCATGAACAGGGTATATTTTTCCATCTTCTAAGATCTTCTTCTATTTCTCTCTTTAGGGTTCTGTAGTTTTCATTGTATAAGTCTTTCACCTCTTTTGTTAGGTTGATTCCCAAGTATTTTATTTTTTTTGAAGATATTGTGAATGGAGTGGTTGTCCTCATTTACATTTCAGAGGATTTGTCGCTGATATACAAGAATGCCTTTGATTTATGCGTGTTGATTTTATATCCTGCCACTTTGCTGAATTCATTTATTAGCTCTAATAGTTTCTTTGTAGACCCTTTTGGGTCTGCTAGGTATAGAATCATGTCATCTGCAAATAGTGATAATTTAAGTTCTTCTTTTCCTATTTTGATGCCTTTAATTTCTTTCGTCTGTCTAATTGCTCTGGCCAGTGTTTCGAGAACTATATTGAATAGAAGTGGTGATAGAGGGCATCCCTGTCTTGTTCCAGATTTTAGAGGGAATGCCTTCAATTTTTCTCCATTCAGAATGATGCTAGCCTGAGGCTTAGCATAGATTGCTTTTACAATATTGAGGTATGTTCCGGTTATCCCTAGTTTTTCTAGAGTTTTGAACATAAAGGGATGCTGTACTTTGTCGAATGCTTTTTCCGCATCTATCGAGATGATCATATGGTTCTTATTTTTAAGTCTATTGATGTGGTGAATAACATTTATTGATTTCCGTATATTGAACCAGCCTTGCATCCCAGGGATGAATCCTACTTGATCATGGTGCACAATTTTTTTGATATGTTTTTGTATCTGAGTGGCCAGAATTTTATTGAGGATTTTTGCATCTAGGTTCATTAGAGATATTGGTCTGTAGTTTTCTTTCTTTGAAGTGTCTTTGTCTGGTTTAGGTATCAGGGTGATGTTGGCCTCGTAGAATGAATTTGGAAGTTCTCCCTCTTTTTCTATTTCCCGAAGTAGCTTGAAAAGTATTGGTATTAGTTCCTCTTTAAAGGTTTTGTAAAACTCTGCTGTATACCCATCCGGTCCTGGGCTTTTCTTAGTTGGTAGTCTTTTGATGGTTTCTTCTATTTCCTCAATTGATATTGGTCTGTTTAGGTTGTCTATATCCTCCTGACTCAATCTGGGCAGATCATATGACTTAAGAAATTTATCTATGCCTTCACTATCTTCTAATTTATTGGAGTATAAGGATTCAAAATAATTTTTGATTATCTTCTGTATTTCTGAAGTGTCTGTTGTGATATTGCCTTTTTCATCCCGTATGTTAGTGATTTGAGTTCTCTCTCTTCTTCTCTTCGCTAGCATGGCTAAGGGTCTGTCGATTTTGTTTATTTTTTCAAAGAACCAACTTTTAGTTTTGTCAATTTTTTCAATTGTTTCTTTTGTTTCGATTTCATTAATTTCAGTGCTGATTTTAATTATTTCTTGCCTTCTACTTCTTTTGCTGTTGTTTTGCTCTTCTTTTTCTAGGATTTTGAGATGAAGTATGAGATCATTTATTTGTTGGTTTTTTCTTTTTTTTAAGGAATGAACTCCAAGCAATGAATTTTCCTCTTAGAACTGCTTTCAATGTGTCCCATAGATTCCGATATGTTGTGTCTGTGTTTTCATTAATCTCTAAGAATTTTTTAATTTCCTCTTTGATGTCTTCTATAACCCATTGATCATTCAGTAACCTATTGTTCATTCTCCAAGTGATGTATTCTTTTTTCTTCCTTCTTTTATCATTGATTTTCAGTTCCATTCCATTATGATCAGATAGGATGCATGGTATTATCTCTACTCCTTTGTATTGTCTAAGAGTTTCCCTGTGACATAATATATGATCTATTTTTGAGAAGGATCCATGTGCTGCTGAGAAAAAAGTGTAACTGCTTGATGTACGGTGGTATATTCTATATATGTCAATTAAGTCTAGGTTATTAATTGTGTTATTGAGTTCTATAGTTTCCTTATTCAACTTTTGTTTGGAAGATCTGTCCAGTGGTGATAGAGGTGTGTTGAAGTCTCCCATGATTATTGTATGGTGGTCTATTAGACTCTTGAACTTGAGAAGAGTTTGTTTGTTGAACATAGCTGCACCATTGTTTGGGGCATATATATTTATGATTGTTATGTCTTGTTGGTGTATGGTTCCCTTGAGCAGTATGTAGTGTCCCTCTTTATCCCTTTTGATTAACTTTGGCTTAAAATCTATTTTATTTGATATGAGTATGGATACTCCTGCTTGTTTCCGAAGTCCATATGAGTGATATGATTTTTCCCAACCTTTCACCTTCAGCCTATGTATGTCTTTTCCTATCAAATGCGTCTCCTGTAGGCAGCATATTGTTGGGTCTTGTTTTGTGATCCATTCTACTAGCCTGTGTCTCTTGATTGGTGAGTTTAAGCCATTAACATTTAGGGTTATTATTGAGATATGGGTTGTTCTTCCAGCCATATTTGTTTATTTATGTTACTAAACATGGTTTGTTTTCCACTTTGATTATTTTCCCCCCTTTAGTGTCCTACCTCCCACTGTTGGTTTTCATTGTTATTTTCCATTTCCTCTTCCTGTAATGTTTTGCCAAGGATGTTTTTTTTTTTTTAATTTTTTATTGTTGGCTGTTCAAAACATTACATAGTTCTTGATATATCATATTTCACAATTTGATTCAAGTGGGTGATGAGCTCCCATTTTTACCCCATATACAGATTGCAGAATCACATCAGTTACACATCTATTGATTTACATATTGCCATACTAGTGTCTGTTGTATTCTGCTGCCTTTCCTATCCTCTACTATCCCCCTCCCCTCCCCTCTTCTCTCTCTGCCCCCTCTACTGACATTCGTTTGTCCCCCTTGTATTATTTTTCCCCTTCCCCTCACTTCCTCTTGTATGTACTTTTGTATAACTCTGAGGGTCTCCTTCCATTTCCATGCATTTTCCCTTCTCTCTCCCTTTCCCTCCCACCTCTCATCCCTGTTTAATATTAATCTTCTTCTCATGCTCTTCGACCCTACTCTGTTCTTAGTTACTCTCCTTATATCAAAGAAGACATTTGGCATTTGTTTTTTAGGGATTGGCTAGCTTCACTTAGCATAATCTGCTCTAATGCCATCCATTTCCCTGTAAATTCTATGATTTTGTCATTTTTTAATGCAGAGTAATACTCCATTGTGTATAAATGCCACATTTTTTTTATCCATTCATCCATTGAAGGGCATCTAGGTTGGTTCCACAGTCTAGCTATTGTGAATTGTGCTGCTATGAACATCGATGTAGCAGTGTCCCTGTAGCATGCTCTATTTAGGTCTTTAGGGAATAGACCGAGAAGGGGAATAGCTGGGTCAAATGGTGGCTCCATTCCCAGCTTTCCAAGAAATCTCCATACTGCTTTCCAAATTGGCTGCACCAATTTGCAGTCCCACCAGCAATGTACAAGTGTACCCTTTTCCCCACATCCTTGCCAGCACTTGTTGGTTTTCATTGTTATTTTCCATTTCCTCTTCCTGTAATGTTTTGCCAAGGATGTTTTGAAGAGATGGTTTTCTAGCTGCAAATTCTTTTAACTTTTGTTTATCGTGGAAGGTTTTAATTTCATCTTCCATCCTGAAGCTTAATTTCGCTGGAAACACAATTCTTGGTGGGAACCCATTTTCTTTCAGTGTTTGAAATATGTTATTCCAGGATCTTCTAGCTTTCAGAGTCTGTGTTGAAAGATCAGCTGTTATCCTGATTGGATTACCCCTAAATGTAATCTGCTTCCTTTCTCTTGTAGCTTTTAAAATTCTCTCCTTATTCTGTATGTTGGGCATCTTCATTATAATGTGTCTAGGTGTGGGTCTCTTATGATTTTGCACATTCGGCGTCCTGTAGGCTTCTAGGATTTGGGGTTCTGTCTCATTCTTCAAGTCTGGGAAGTTTTCTCGTATTATTTCATTGAATAGATTGCTCATTCCTTTGGTTTGAAACTCTGTTCCTTCCTGTATCCCAATGACTCTTAAATTTGGTCTCTTGATGTTATCCCATATTTCTTGGATGTTCTGCTCATGGTTTCTTAACAGTCTTGCTGAGCTGTCTATGTTCTTTTCAAGTTGAAATACTTTATCTTCATTGTCTGATGTTCTGTCTTCTAAGTGTTCTACTCTGCTGGTAGTATTCTCAATTGAGTTTTTAAGTTGGCTTATTGCTTCCTGCATTTCTAGGATTTCTGTTTGTTTGTTTTTTATAACCTCTATTTCCCTGTATAGTTGATCTTTTGCTTCTTGGATTTGTTTATGTAATTCATTGTTGAAGTGATCTTTCATTGTCTGATTTTGCTGTCTGATGTCTTCCTTGAGACTCCAGATCATCTGAAGCATGTATATCCTGAATTCTTTATCTGACATTCCATCAGCTGCAGCTATTACCTCTTCTAACGTTGAGTTGACCTGCAATGCTTGTGGTCCTTTCTTTCCTTGTCTCTTCATACTGTTCGCGTTCCTTTCTTCTTGGTGAAACTGTTGTGCTATTGAATTTTCCCCCTATATATTTATATTGGTCTTGTATAGTTGCAAAGTCTCCCTCGCAGGCGCGGGCGGCAGCTCTGCCCCTCCTCCAATTGGGGCAATGTGCCTACCACGCCGGCAGGCCGCTGGGCCTGCTCTGCCAGTCTGTAGCAGGTCCGCCGACCTTGCAGGCGCGGGCGGCGGCTCTGTCCCTCTGCGGGCCGCTAGGCTTGTTCTGTCGGTGGTCGCAGTTCTGCCTACTTTGCAGGCGCAGGCAGCGGCACTGCCCCTCTGCAGGCCTCTGGGGCTGTACTGCCAGTGGGTCGCAGGTCCGCCTACTTTGCAGGCGTGGGGGGGGGCGGCTCTACCCTTCCTCAGGCCACTGGGCCTGTTCTGTCTCTCGGTTGCATGTCTGACCTGTTCTGATGGTGGTCTCAGTTCCGACTACCTTGCAGGCGCGGGGGGGAGGGGGCAGCTCTGCCTCTCAGCAGGCCGCTGCTCCTGTTCTGCCGGTGGGTTGCAGGCCCGCCTACCTTGCAGGAGTGATTGGAAGCTCTGTCCCGCCGCGGGCCACTGGGCCTTTTCTGTCGGTGGTCACCCTTCCCCTACCTGGCAGGCGCGGGGGGTGGGGGGCGGCTCTGCCCCTCAGCAGGCCGCTGGGCCTGCTCTGTGTTTGGTCCCAGTTCCCTCTACTATGCCGGCGCAGGGGGAGGGGGCGGCTCAGCCTCTCAGCAGGCGGCTGCTCCTCTTCTGCCGGTGGGTCGCAGGCCCGCCTACCTTGCAGGAGTGATTGGAAGCTCTGTCCCGCCGCGGGCCACTGGACCTTTTCTGTCGGTGGTCACCCTTCCCCTACCTGGCAGGCGAGGGGGGTGGGGGGCGGCTCTGCCCCTCAGCAGGCCGCTGGGCCTGCTCTGTGTTTGGTCCCAGTTCCCTCTACTATGCCGGCGCAGGGGGAGGGGGCGGCTCAGCCTCTCAGCAGGCGGCTGCTCCTCTTCTGCCGGTGGGTCGCAGGCCCGCCTACCTTGCAGGAGTGATTGGAAGCTCTGTCCCGCCGCGGGCCACTGGACCTTTTCTGTCGGTGGTCACCCTTCCCCTACCTGGCAGGCGAGGGGGGTGGGGGGCGGCTCTGCCCCTCAGCAGGCCGCTGGGCCTGCTCTGTGTTTGGTCACAGTTCCCTCTACTATGCCGGCGCAGGGGGAGGGGGCGGCTCAGCCTCTCAGCAGGCGGCTGCTCCTCTTCTGCCGGTGGGTCGCAGGCCCGCCCACCTTGCAGGAGTGATTGGAAGCTCTGTCCCGCTGCGGGCCACTGGGCCTTTTCTGTCGGTGGTCACAGTTCCCCTACCTGGCAGGCGCGGGGGGTGGGGGGCGGCTCTGCCCCTCAGCAGGCCGCTGGGCCTGCTCTGTGTTTGGTCACAGTTCCCTCTACTATGCCGGCGCAGGGGGAGGGGGCGGCTCAGCCTCTCAGCAGGCGGCTGCTCCTCTTCTGCCGGTGGGTCGCAGGCCCGCCTACCTTGCAGGAGTGATTGGAAGCTCTGTCCCGCCGCGGGCCACTGGGCCTTTTCTGTCGGTGGTCACCCTTCCCCTACCTGGCAGGCGAGGGGGGTGGGGGGCGGCTCTGCCCCTCAGCAGGCCGCTGGGCCTGCTCTGTGTTTGGTCACAGTTCCCTCTACTATGCCAGCACAGGGGGAGGGGGCGGCTCAGCCTCTCCTCTTCTAATGTTTTAAAGCATTAACTGGAATCATTGCATTTTGATTTCCTAGGTTAAGTTTGCACTTACTCCTCTTGGTCTCTTTTCCCTCTTGTGTCACCTGCTAATTACAAATCCACAATTTTTTCTTCTTCTTTTTATCCTTATTGGTATTAATTTTTATCTTCTTTTTTTTCTTTCTTTTTTGGGGGGGTTCACTTTTCTCATTACCCCTTTTCAATTACCATATAATTTAAGAGTAATTTTAGAACCTTTATTAACTAATTTCATAACCTTTCAATAGCATTATTTAAATTTTATACTTGTATTAGAGAAATTGTGAAGAATATTTCCCCCTTAACGAGTATTAGTAGATAGCTTTGAAGTTATTGCAGCTAATAAGGTTTAATACCTTCTCTCAAATTGGTGCCAGATCCTGAACAAAGCAGTGAGTGAATTTTGACTAGAAGTATCAATACTTAGATATTTGACCATCTGAGCACAGAAGAAAAAGCAGCACACTAATTATTTTCCTTACATAAAGGTAGAAAAGATAATTATTCCAGCAAATGGGTAGAAATACAATCCATATGAGAAAGCAAAGGAAGAAGTCACCCCAACCATACCACAACACTTCAACAACTAAGTCCATTGATATCACAATGGAGGAAGTGTCAGATAAAGAATTTAGAAAGTTCATGGTTACAAACCTAAGTAAAACAAAAGATGATGATATAGGGAATGGATTAAGAGAAAAATACTAAAAGAAAAAAAAATTAATTTAAAGAACACTTCAATAAAAAGATAGAGATTCTGAAAAAGAACCAAGCAGAAATTCTGGAAAAGAAACACTAAATAAACTAAAGATTAAGTTGAAAACAACACCAATAGATTAGATCATATAGAAGACAGATTAAAACCTCAGAGAAAGTGTATCATCTTGAAAATAAAGTTAATAATAAAGAAAAGATGTTAAGAGACCATGACTAGAATATTCAAGATATCTGGGTTAACAGTAAAATGTGTAAGAATTGTCAGCATAGAAGAAGGTACACTCTAAAGGAATACACAACCTTTTCAATGAAATGTGTCAGAACATTTCTCAAATCCTAGGAATAAGATAGAAATGAGACATTTAAAACCCCAAACAGAAAAGCAAAAAAACATATTCTCCAAGACACACTGTAAGTAAAATGTCTAATATATAGAAGAAGAATAAAAATTTAAAAGCCACAGAGATAAACAACAGGTCACAGTTGGAGATAAGCCACATATACTTAATTTTGGTCTCCCAACTGAGATTCTAAAAGCTGGAATAACATATACCAAAACCCAAAAGATAATGGTCTCAACCAAGAGTGCTATACCAAAAACTCTCTTTCAAAATTGAAAATGAAATTAAAACCTCTTACAATAAGTAGAAACTAAAAGAATTGATAACTGCTAATGAGGACTATAAAACATACTCAATGATGTATTTCATA
This sequence comes from Marmota flaviventris, assembly GCF_047511675.1. Classification (NCBI taxonomy): domain Eukaryota; kingdom Metazoa; phylum Chordata; class Mammalia; order Rodentia; family Sciuridae; genus Marmota; species Marmota flaviventris. The sequence continues at coordinate 107,266,908 of NC_092508.1, read as the reverse complement.
CAGAAGAAATTTTAAAAATGTCAGAATCACCATATGGATCAATCTCACTAGAAGAATAATCAATTAAAGAAGAATCAAGTCTTAATGAAACAATAGAAATAGATCAAAATAACAAAAAAAAAATCACTTGAGAAGCACAGTAAATGTAAATATTCTAAAGTCTCCAATCAAAACACATAGATTGTCAGAGTGGATTAAATATCAAGATCCAACCATATCTTATTTATAAGAGACTACATTTTGGGCAAAGTCTTTCACAAGCTGAAGATAAAAAGATAGAAAAAGACGTATCTTGAAAATGGAGACTGAATGCAGGCAGGAGAAGCTGTTCTCTTATTTGACAAAGTAGACTTCATGTCAAAGTTGGTCAGAAGAGACAAAGAAAGTCACTTCATATTGGTTAAGGGAATCATCTAACAAAAAATGTAATGATTATAAAAATGTATGCCCCAAATATTGGTGTGCGTGCCTACATACATAAAACAAACCCTACTCGATGGAAAGAATCAAATAGACCCCATTATAATAATACTGTGATTTCAATACTTCTCTCTCAACCAATAGATCATGCAGATATAACATTAGCAAAGACTCTTCAAAACAAGAAACACTGTTAGGCAACTGGATCCAACAGAATATTTCACCCATGAACAAATTAAATTTCTTCTCAAATGCACATGGAGTCTTCTCTAAAATAGACTATATTTTAGGAGTCAAAGAAAGTCTTAACAAATAAAAAAAGAGGTAATTTCTTGTATTCTATCAGATCATAATGGAATGAAATTTAGAAATAAAAACAATTTACTGACCCAGGCATGGTGGCACATACCTGTAATCCCAGTGGCTCAGGAGGTTGAGGCAGGAGGATCACAAGTTCAAAGCCAGCCTTAGCAAAAGTGAATGCTAAGCAACTCAATGTGACCCAGTCTCTAAATAAAATATGAAATAGGTCTGGGGATGTGGCTCGGTGGTTCAGTGCCCCTGCGTTCAATACCTAGTCCTCCTCACCCCCCAAAAATTGACTGAACTATGCTATGTACATATATGAGTATACTACAGTGAATTCACACACACACACACACACAAACACACACACACACACATATATATATATATATATATATATATATATATATATATAAATAATTTGTTACATATATAACTGATTAAAACTCAATAAATATAAGGAAGATTAGTAGAGTAGAGGAAAGGTAATGGGGAGAGAGAAGGGAAGGGAAAGTTGAATGGAGAAAAATATATTCTGTGTATGTATGTGTGAATATGTCATAATGAACCTGATTGTCATGTGTAAGTATAATGTAATAATAAAAATATTTTTGGAGGGAAAAAAGTGGAGAAAATTTAAAAACAAGATGATCTGATTCTGTCTTTAATTCAGTATGTACTGAAAGTGGACAGCATAAAATATATAGTCATAAAATATATGCATTATAATTTTTCACTATGTAAAGAAATATTAGCTAATGGGTCAGAGAAACAATATTCTGTGATCTATTTTTTGGCTGATATTAATGTTCAATAAATATACATAGTTTTTTATAGGTTACCAGGAAAAAAATGGGTATAAGACATTGTAACTCATTTAAAGTCTATTGGAAGTGATAAAATATATTGACTTGAAGAAATATTTTGGATAAATTTCAACCTTGATATTTAAGATAAAGAGAAACTTTATAAACTTGATGTCTTAATTCTGTCTTTGTAATCTATGAGGAAATAATCTGCCTGTATGTTCTTATTTATAATATGGAAGCTAATAGACTACATATAAAATATGAAAAATAAAGAGTTTTCTAGTACCTAAAAAGGATCATTAATCAGTTAATGACTTTGTGTTATTAAACTGGACCATAGCTAGATTTAGATTCAAGTTATCTTTTGGCACATCTCTGCCTCAAATATTTATATACTTTTGCCTTTTCATTCTATGTTTTAATAAATACTTCCTTTCTCATTTGAAACAAAGCCAATATTTTTCAGAGCAACCACAATTTATATCTGAATAGTTCTATAAGATAACTATTCCCATGTTTATGGCTACTGTTTTTTTACTTGAGAATGTTGGATTATCGAGAACAATAATACTGTTGTGATATATAGTTAGATGGACCCAGTTTTTCTAAAACGAAAAAAAAAAAAAAAAGAACCCATATCTAATCCATATCAAATGTCTGTCTCACTGCACATTGAATTCTTGTTGCAGACATGAAATAATCTGTTTCTAATCAGCTTCCAACAAACAAATTTGATGACTAGGAAGTGTTCAATACTACTGTAAGCTATCATGCTACAAATTTACAGTGTTAAAGCAGCTCTTAGTTCAGGTTGCTATAAAAACACTATAAGCTGGCTCTGAAATGTCTTAAACATTCTTTTTCACAGTTTTGGAGTCTAGGAAGTCTAATATCAAAATGCCTGCAGGTCTAGTGTCTGGAAAAGGCTACCTTCTCTTATCCTTAGCTGACTGAGAGAGACCTTTGATAGATATAAGTACACTAACTCATTTATGTTTGCATCACCCTCATGATCTAATTTCTTCTCAAAGCCCCCACCTCCAAATTATGTCACATTGGGAACATCGTTGATATAGCTAGATCATATGGTAGTTCTATTTTTAGTTTTTGGAGGGAACTCCATACTGATTTCCACAGTGGCCATATTAGCTAGCTTATAGGTTCACCAACATTATATAAGTGTTCTTCATTTCCTGCATCTTTTGTAGGGGTTCTGTGTTTGGAATTGGGGTCTCTGATAGCTTCATGACTGTGGCATGCTTGCTCACTAAGAAAGTTTCTGTGCAAAGGCACAGAATGCCTGGCTGCTAGGAAATGCCTGGCTGCTGTTGCAATGCCCTGCATGAGTAGGCTCTCTGCCAGAGTTTTATCAGCCTTGACCTTGATCTCAGGCACATAGTTCCTGGGAATAAAGAAATTTACTTAAAATAGATAACTACAATGTTTCATCAAGCTCCAGTGCTCCTGGACCTGCCTATAACAGTAACTTTAAACAATGGACTTTCTTGGGAGCTACACAAACCTCCTATTGTTGAATATTGTAACTGCAGAATGTAACTGCAGAATAAGCAACCTTACTGATACAATAAACAATAATGTAGTTATGGCACTAATGACCTAATGTAACCTATTGGTAAAAATAAACTTGGCCTCTTGGACCAGCAGACCTTTTTCCTGCCTCTGTGTTGTCTGTGTCTCTTTTATTTTCCTTACATCCTTGACAACATTTATTATTTTTTATACTCCATTCTGAGTGGGTGAGATAGAATCTCAATGCAAATTTGATTTATATTTCTGTGATTTTTTAAAGGTGTTTTTAATACAAGTTTTGGGCATTTGTACTTCTTTTGTGAAGTGTCTGATTGATTCATTTGCTCATCTATTGATTGGGTTTATGGTTTTTATTTTTTTGATGCTGTGTTTTATCAGTTCTCTATATATTCTCAATGTTTTCATTTTTTTGTGTGTGTGTGTGTGTGTGTTCTCAATATCAATCCTCTGTTAGAGGAGTAATAGGAAAGATTTTTCTCCCATTCTGTATACTCTCTCTTAACTCTTTCGATTGTTTTCTTGACCACACAGAATCTTTTAATTTTATGCAGTCTTATTTATTAATTCTTGCTATTATTTACTAGTAATTGTTTTTGGAGTACTATTTAGGAAGTCATTGCCTATGTCTATGCATTCAAGGGCTTCCCCTAAGTTTTCTTCTAGTGGTTTCCAAATTTTGAGTCTTTCATTTAAGTCTTTCGTCTATCTTGAGCTGATTCTTGTACAGATAAATCCCTATCTTCTACATAGGGATATCCAGTTTTTCTAGCACCATTTGTTAAAGAGGTTATCTATTCTCCAATGTATGCTTCTGGCACCTTTGTCAAGGGTAAAATGTCGGTGGCTGTGTGGGTTTGTCTCTCTGTCTTCTATTCCTGTGGCTTATATGTCTGATTTTATGCCAGTACTATTGTGTTCTTGTTACTCTTGCTCTGTGGTATGTTTTGAAATCAGGTCTTGTCATACCACCAGCAAAGTTCTTTTTGCTCAAGATTGATTTGGCTATTCTGGGTCTATATGTTTCTTGATAAATTTTAGGATTGCTTTCTTTTTTTTTTTTCTGGTTCTGTGAAGAATACCATTGACATTTTGATGGAGATTGGATTGAATTCATAGATTGCTTTTAGCTATATGGCCATTTTAACAATATTAACTGTTCAATTAGATGAATGTAGGAGTCCTCTTTGATTATGTTTATTCATATTTTTAAATGATATTGTGAATAAAATTGTTTTTTATTTCCTTATCAGTTGATTTATTATTAATACATAGAAAAACTATTTTTTTCAGTTGATTTTGTATCCTACTAATTTGTTGATTTTGTTGATTAGATTGAAATGTATTCTAGTGGAGTGTTTAAAGTCTTCAAAGTACAGGATCATAGCTCCTGAAAATAATTTGACTTTCTTTTTCTGTTTGTAACTTTTTTTTTCTGTTTGTAACTGTAACTTTCTTCTTTTGTTATATTCTTATCTGGTTGTTTTCTAGGAAAAAAATTTCAAGAATAGGATTTCTGTAGTAAATGATATTAATATGTATAGAGATTTTGAAATACAGTACTAAATTATCCTTAAAAGGATGCAAGTCCTCTAAAAGGATGTCAAAGTTTCTCTTCATAACTTTGTTAGTATTTATGGTTCTTTTTCAACTTGATGAGGGAAAGATATTATGTTGTTTAGTCTTATAAAATTAAATACTAAGGATATACATAAAATACTATAGATGAATGTCACTTTTTATTCCCCAAAGATTATTACCACACTAGCTAGGTGTTAATATTTTATTCAACATGTACATTTTAATTAACACCTAAAGAAGATCATATATATATATATATATATATATATATATATATATATATATATATAAATTATTTGTTTACAACTAACAAAATGTTTTAGAATTTTGACTATGACAAAGTTATATGTGGGTATTCACATACACATATAATAAACAATATTGTTTTTATACTGTTCATGTAGCACATTTCTTTGTTCTCCAATGATACCTTTTAGGTTTAGTACAATGCTTTCTTATTAGAAATTAATGTAACATATACATGTTTATATATTATACAAATAATATGTCTGGTAGATGAGATCAAACTACACTTCAATAAAACATTTCAGTTTTAAACTTCAATATTATTATGTGAACATATCAATTTTTCTACATCTTTACAACTAATAAATACCTTATTTTTATGTTTGCATTTTGCAATTATGAGTAAAAAATGAACATTGGTTTACCTCCATTAAGTAAGCTGATATATAGTGCATGAGATCACAGACTATGACCAGAATGTGTGAGTTTTAATTGTAGCTTCATTACTTTCAAGCAAGTACAGTGTACAAAACTTAACACCTCTTTGCTTTGGTTTTTCCTATCTTAGGATGGAGGCAAAAGTAATACCTAATATATAAGGTGGTGTTGAGGACAAATGTGATATGTTCAACAAATAACTGACAAAAAAAATAAGTACCATATATATGTAACATTATTATGTTTATGGTTTCTCATTGACTCTTCTGTGCCCATTCATATTATTATCTCCAATTTTCTTTTGAATTATTTGTCTTTTTATAGATATCTTTTGTATATTATGGGGCCTTTGTTATTAATATATTAGTCTTTTTTAATCTGTTACTAATTTCAACTTTATAAATTTCCTACATGGAATTGTTATCATTTACATAGTCAAATTATTGTTTTTTCTTACAGCCTCTATATTTCAAGTGTATATTCCTGATATTTCTTCTAATATATTTAATTTAAAAGTTTTATCTTGTTAACTTATTGTCCAATTTTTGAGTTATAAATTGATTTTGATTTTTTCAAGTAAATAGTTATTTATTGGATAATCCTCTTTTTCTGAACTTAAATACCACTGTATCATATATTCAATCTCATATGTCTCTGCTTCTTAATCCTTATCTTCTATTTGAATATTATCATTCATTAATAGCATATTTTAATTACTACAAAACTATGACATATATTTAATAGAAAAGTATTTTTATTTTTCACCCATCTCAAATATATCTTGCTTTGTATTTTTGAAAATCCTTTCACATTCTTCAAAAAATTGTTAATTTGATTATGAACATTTTGGTTTTTATTTGTGCATCAAAATCCATAAATAACTTTTTAGTTCTCTGCTAAGCTTGGTTAACATTGGTCTCAGGATTGTTCTAGGTTTATAAAACAGGTTGGGATTCAATTAACATTTTTGTGCTCTGAAAAACACTAATTTATTTTAAAAATAAATTCTTCATTAAACATGATACAATTTTCTATAATTGTCTTTTGTCAATGATTTTTTTTCTATTTTATTCATCTATTCATTTATTTTTCTTGTACTGAAGATTGAATCCAGGAGCATTTTACCATGGAACTACATCTCCAGTCCTTTCTTTTCTTTATTTTATTTTTATACTTGCTAAGTTGATTGGGGCTTTCCTAAATTGCTGAGGCTGGTCTTGAACTTGAACTCTTCCTGCCTCAGCTTACTAAATCACTGGGATTATAGCATATGCTACCGCACCTGACTTGTCAATGACTTTTAATGGGGCTTATTCTTGCCTTACTGTCCCATTAATAGTTCTTAGTTTATCCAATTTTCAATTTATTGTGACATTTCAGTTATATTTTCCTAGAATTTCATCCATTTGTGTAATTTTTATTTAATTATTTTTAATTTTTGGTACTGGGAATTGAAACCAGGGGCATTTTATTGCTGAACAATATCCCCGGTTCTTTTGATTTTTAATTTTGAAATAGGGCCTCACTAAGTTGCTGAGGCTAGCCTTAAACTTGCAATCTTTCTACCACAACCTTTCAAGTTGCTTGGACTAAAAACATGTACCACTGCACCTGGCCTTTTGTGTAACTTTTGAGAAATTTGTTATCAAACGGTTTCACATATACTCAACATTTTGTAAATTCTTCTCTATCCATAAGAATGTACCTTTCTCAATTTCAAATATGATTATTTGTATCATCTTTATTTTTTATGAAGATCACTTTCAAATATTTTCTAAATCATTTTTCCTTGCAGAATAACTTTTAATTTTATTAATCAAAACTTTTTTTTTAAAGAGAGAGAGAGAGAGAGAGAGAGAGAGAGAGAGAGAGAGAGAGAGAATTTTTTTTAACATTTATTTTTTAGTTCTTGGCGGACACAACATCTTTGTTTGTATGTGGTGCTGAGGATCGAACCAGGGCTGCACGCATGCCAGGCGAGAAAACTTTTGAATTAGGGTTTGATGAATTGTTTCTGTTATTAAACGTTCATTTTTTTGGAAAATCATTTCTCTTTGAAATTATAAATAAAATAATTGCTTGATGTAACAAGTAGAATAACTTTAAAACATTTACAAATTGTCAGGATTTATCTCTGACTCCCTACCTCCATTCCCTTTGGTAGCCTGTTGTGTTTTTGTTTTCATGGCTTCTTCTTTAATTTAAAAACTTATTCAAACATATACCCATGTAAAGCTTTAACAGAATCTCCTCATGTACACACTTCATCTTTCCTTTTGAAAATATCATTACCATTTCTATAATGAATATAAAAAGCAAAATATTTTTCCAGAGTTGCTACTTATCAATACACACACATACAAACTGGAAAGTTTGCCTGTGTTCTCATATGGTTCATATTCATCTTTATTTATAAGTGGATTGCATTTTATAATTTGCCTATTTTTCAATTGACTTGGTTGTCTTTTTTCTTGTCAATATGGATGCTTGAATTTGTTTATATGTAAATACATTGCAGAGCATACATAGAACATTTAATGTTGTATTTGCATTGCAGGTAATTTTCCAAGTCTACTAATATCTCCTGACTTGATTCAAGAATAATTTTACCATAAAAGGCTTTCTTCTTCATAAAGGTGATCATAAGTCCTTTTTTTAAAATTTCCTTTAGAAAATGTTTTTATTTGTTCTCACTCCAGTCAGAATGGCAATTATCAAAAGTACAAGTAACAAGAAATACTGTTAAGGATGTGGGGATAAAGGTACACTCATACATTCCTGCTGCAGTCACTCTGGAAAGCAGTATGGAGATTCTTCAGATAACTTGGAATGGAGCCATCATAAGTTCTTTTTTTTTAAATTTCCTTTTAAAAATATTTTTATTTGGGGGCTGGAGTTGTGGCTCAGGAGTAGAATGCTTGCCTAGCCCATGTGAGGCCCTGGGTTTGATCCTCAGGACCACATAAAAATAAAATAAAGGTATTGTATCCAACTACAACTAAAACAAAATATAATTTTAAAATGTTTTTATTTGTTATTTTTAGTTATACATGATGGTAGAATGTATTTTAACATATTATGCATACATGGAGTATAATATGACTTCCCATTCTGTGTCTGTACATGTTATGGAGTTACCCTAGTTGTGTATTCATATATGGACATAGGAAAATTATGTCCAATTGTATTCTACTATCCTTCCTATTCCCATCCTCCCTCCCTTCGCTTCATTCCCCTTTATCTAATTCAATGAACTTCTGTCCTTCCTTCCCCCACCCTTCTTATGTGTTAGCATCAGCATATCAGAGAATACATTTGGCCTTTGATTTGTGAGGACTGGCTTATTTCTCTTAGCATGATAGTTTTCAGTTCCATCCATTTACCAGCAAATAGCATAATTTCATTCTTATTTATGGCTGAGTAATATCCCATTGTGTATATGTACCACATTTTCTTTATCCATCCATCTGTTGAAGGGAATCGAATACCTCAGCAAGACTCCTAAAGTACAAGAAGTCAAATCAAGTATCAATAAGTGAGGTGGAATCAAACTAAAAAGCTCTTCACAGCAAAGGAAATAATTAAGAGCATGAAGAGAGAGCCTAGAGAATGGGAGAAAATCCTTGCCACCTTGGGATTATAATAGAACATTAATCAGTAGGGTATATAAAGAACTCCAAAAACTTAACACCAAAAAAACAGATAACCCAATCAATAAATGAGCAAAGGAACTGAACAAACAATTCACAGACAATATATGAAAAAAAATGGTCAACATTTATAGCAATTAGAGAATAGCAAAATAAAACAACCCTAAGATTTGATCTCACTCCAGTCAAAAGCACAAATAACAAGAAATATTGTTAAGGATTCGGGGCGGGGGAAGGTACATTCATATATTGCTGATGCAGCCACTCTGGAAAGCAGTATGGAGATTCTTCAGAAAACTTAGAATGGAGCCATCATTTGATCCAGTTATCCTTCTCCTTGGCATTATACTCAAAAGACTTAAAATCGGCATACTATAGAGATATGGCCAAATCAATGCTTTTTTTTAATGTTTATATTTTAGTTGTAGTTGGACACAATACCTTTATTTTATTTATTTTTATGTGGTGCTGAGGATAGAACCCAGGGCCTTGCACATGCTAGGCAAGCACTCAACCTCTGAGCCACAAGCCCAGCCCGCACATCAATGTTTATAGCATCTCAATTCACAATAGTTAAGCTTTTATGTCCTTTTATAGTGTCCCCTTTGGCTTATTTATAGGGACTCCTTGCTTCTTTTTTCAAATTTTTTATTTGTTTCAATTAGTTATATATGACAGTACAATGCATTTATGCACTTTGATATATCATACATAGATGGGATATAATTTCTCATTTTTCTGAGTGTACATGTTGTAGAATCACAATGCTAATGCAGTCACATATATACATAAACTAATAATGTCTGTTTTGTTCTACTATCCTTCCTATCCCCCCATCCCCCCCACCCCTCCCTTCACTTCTCTCTGCCTAATCTAAGGTAACACTATTCTTCTGTAGTGCCCCCCACCTTATTAGGAATTAGTATCTATATATTAACATACATAGTATTCCAGTGATACTAAAATAAGATTGAGTATTTGCTGAATACGGATGTAGTGTATTCATGTGGAGCCAGAAAAGTGCATTTGTAGCAAAAGCATGCAGGTAATACTAATGCTGAGAAGGTCTAGATTTTCTCTTTGGATTATGGAATTTATCTTAATGCATAGAAAAACAAATGTATTTTAATATGTGGAATGAGTATATTCTCTTTTAATAGGAAGTTTGTAATTGCTATTAATGTTTAGAGTCTCCTGGGTTTTATAACACATACATATCATTAGCAAAATGATACAGTTTTATCTTGTTCCAACATTTGTACCAATTATTTCATTTTCTCTTTCTGCTGCATTTTATGGAACATTGGAAAAATAAAAGTTGTAGCAGACTGTTCTGCAAGATTACAAATTTTAATTTTAGCAGTACTGGTAATTTTATATTAAAAACATATGCTTGACTTTGGAAGATAACTTCTACTGTATTTAGCTACCATTAATTCTTATAACATTTTAAATTCTACTTTATGTGTGAAATAATTAGTATCCAATGACATGTTCATAAGGTTTTTTGATCTATATTTAGATAATATATTAGTGTATTTCCTCATTATTTTAGTCAGCCTCTGCACCTCTGTGAGCAAAAGTCCCAACAAGAATAACATAGGGCAGGAGAAGTGTATTTTGGTTCATGTTTTCAGAGTTTCAGTCTATGCAGTCGACTCCATAATTTTGGTCCCAAGGTGAGGCAGAACATCATGGATGGAAGGGCAGGACAGAATAAAGTGCAGAAAAAGGCAACCAGGAAGCAGAGAGAGAGTCCCTCACCAGGGACAAAATATATGTCCCAGAGGTCTGCTGTCAGTGGTCTACCTCCTCTAGTCACCTAGTACCTACTTATGGTTACCATCCAGTTAATCCATATCAATAAATCCTTACACTATTAGGTTACAGATCTCATAATCTAATCATTTCACATATAAACTTTTTTTTTTTTTTTTGCATTGTCACACACTTGAGTTTTAGGGGAAATACCACAAATCCATACGTTAATATTCACGCTAAATCTCCATTGCATTTTTGGAATAAATTGACATTGGTCATAGGATCTTATTATCTTGATGCTTTACTAAGTTTTATTCAAAAATATTTGCTTAGGCAATTCTGCATTCTAATTCTTAAGTGTTCTGAACACCTTCTGTAGATCATTTTAGTGAAGGAGGGATCCTTCATCATAGCTAGTAGGGAATGACTGAATGCCTGACACCTGACACTAGACAGATGAAGTTGATAGCAACTTATTACATATTTCACATAATGTGGAAGAAGACTCCACCCAGCATACAGGGTCAAGGGGTGTACATGAGAGGAGAGTGAACCAACAGAGACTGGCAAAACAGGATTTGTAGTGAACCAGAGGTTGGGAAAAACTCTGAATCCATTGAGACTATGAGATTGGGTTGTTGGAAATGACTCATGGGCTGGCAAGGAGGTGACACTTCTGAATTGCAGGACTGGGTGGGATACAGCTAGTGTGGCTGAGAGAGGAACTGGTCAGATGGAAAAGTTTTCTGCTAGCTGACAGCAGCATATCAAGTAAACCCATTGTTAGGCTAGACTCTATGCAAATACTGCACCATTTGATATAAGTGATTCTATTTCTAGACTCCCTGTGAGGCTAGAAATGTCAAAGCCAACGCTTGAAATTTTAAATTTTCTAATACAATAAGAGATTAGTCTATTGACTTTTGAACTACTTTTAGCAGAATTTTTTAAGAAATATAGAACCCTCCTAAAATAAATTGAAATAATTTACATATTTTTGTATATTTTTCTAAAATATTAAAATATTCTTAATATTAGAACACTGTTTTTAGAATATAAGTTTTCTAGAAAATTTAGTAATGGACTCATTGTTCTTTAATAGAACTCGACTGTAAAACTGCCTGATTCAGATAACTTTTTGAATGGTCAAAGTACGTTTATAATCACTTTTGTGAGGGAATATGCTAATTATTCTTAGATTGTTTGACTTTAATTTTTAATTAGAAATGATTTATTCTGGATTAATTTTTTGTTATAGACTTGCAGTTGTATTTTTGTTCCCCTTATACTTATGTGAACATAGGTGTAAGAGAAATTTAATAAATACTTTTCATCCCTAGTCTTGTTTTTATTCCTTTAAAACTAGGTTTTTCTCAAGCCTATTTCATTATTTTAATCTTTTCTAAAGACTAGTTTTATTTTTGTTTTAATTTTTATCTCACTAATTTCAATATTTATTTTTTTCTACCATCTGTTCACTGTAACTATATTGTTCATTTCTAATATTTTTATTAAAAAATATTTTGGTTTATTTTACTTTGCATGAGATTGAATTTTGTAAAAAACGAGACAGGAAACTTTGTGAAAGTGATATGTTGAGAAAGAAATCTATATGGGAATATATTCAATACTTCACCATTAATTAAAATGTTAATTGTATGATTTGTGCAAATATCCTATATCTGATTAAGTCCCCTCTATTCCTCTGTCTGCATTTATTGAGGTTATCATATAGTTCAAAGGGTGAGTTATAATGATTGGTGCTTGAATGTTTAACTAAATTTTACATTTCTGATATAAACTTCACTTGGTTAATTTTTTAAAAAAATTATTGGGAGATTTACTTTGTGTTCTTTACTCCATCTGAAGCAGAACCTTATAATTATACAACCGACCTTGCATATCTTCAGATATGACATTCATGAATTAAAGCAATCAGATAAAAAATACTCAGGAAAAAATTACATTTGAATACACACAGACATTTTTCTTGTCATAATTCACTAACCAACACAGTATACCCGCTATTCATTTAGCATTAATATTATATTAGGAGTTATAAGTAATCTAGAAATCACTGAAAATATATGGGATTGTGTGCTTTGTTTATATGCAAATATTGAGCCATTTTGTATAAGTGACTTAACTGTCTACAGATTTTGGTACAAGTGGAAATTTCTTGAACAAATTCCCGCCAGTACTGAGGGAACTCTACACTTAACTAGCTGCAAGTAGTGATGCTATTGTGCTTCTAACAGAAGATTTTACCTACCAGATAATAAGCTTTTTGAGAGTAAATGGGTTTAGAAAGAATTGATCTAGTATTTTTTTTATATCTCAATATCAAAAGGAAGCATAATTAGTACTGGTGACTTGGAAAACCATTTTGTAAGCATTTTAATTTAACTTTTTAAGTTGCTATGAAATATTCCAAGCTTATGTTATTTTCATCTTAAAAGTCTTCTATATTTTCAGCAAATAAATTCGGCAATTTCAAATGTCTCATGTAGCAAAGATAAAAATCAAAAGAATGATGATGTCTGGCATCCAAGATTGGAGGTTATGCTTATTAGGAATATTCTTTGTTTCATCTTAGTTATTTAGCAGCAGAATATGTTTATCTCAGAAAAAAATCAAATGTTCTTGTGTATTTCTTGAGTACTAAAAACTTCTAAGGAATTTTTCTAGAGACTTTTCTACCCCAGATCAATGTCTTCATACTCAGAAATATACAATTAGAAGAAGTTTTATAACTAAGAGACAATTTAATAAAACTGGCAAAAATCGAGATAAATATAAAGAATTTTTCTTTACTAAATGGGGGTGGAGTTGATATTATATACTAGTACATATATTTTGTTCACTTTTTTGTTGTTGTTGTTACCAGAGACTGAACTCAGGAGCCCTGAACTACTCACTGAGCCACATCCCCAGCCCTTTTTTGTATTCTTTTTTTAGATACAGGGTCTCACTGAGTTGCTTAGCATCTCGCTTTTGCTGAGGCTGGTTTTGAACTTGTGATCCTCTTGCCTCAGCTTCCTGAGCTACTGGGACTACAGGCATGTGCCATTCCTCACAGCTTTGTTCACTTTCTTAGTAAGCATTTAATAAATGTGGATAAGCTGGATTGAATAGTAATTTTTATTAAAAATGAGACTACCATGAAACCGGAGAACAGAAATCAGAGTTTGCAAACATCATTGTCTATGACAGATTACTTCCTGCTGTTCCAGAAATGATGCATTTCATTACTCATAAGACTCTATGGTTCACTGATCCTATCATCTTGTTTTAAAAATCTTCATAGCATTCATGTACTCAGCATTCATCATGACAATTTTTTATTATAAAATTCCAGATTATGCTGAGGAGGACATGGTTTTAGTTAGATGAAACCTTTTATTGTATATATCACAAAACTGCCAACATGTGCTAACATATTTGAGTAGTTGAAAAGCGCCAACACAAAGAAACATTTTATAAATAAACGATGAACATAGACTTTTACATAACATTAACATCTAAAAGAAGTTTGTGTCTTTGGGATTTGCATCACATGGCAGAAGAAAATAAGACTTATGCTTCTAATTCCCATATAATTTAAATTTGATGACAAACGGTGAGAAGAGGTGGGTTGCCATATAAAAGTAAATTTATTTAGTTTGACAACTTATTATATTTGTTTATATTTGTGATTGTAACAGAGCCAGGCTAACACTGTTCTTAGGCAGAATTTACCTAAGAATAACAGAAATTGTGACTATATTAGTGTGTTTGTGTCATCAACTTCCAGAACCCTGTACTATCGGATGAACAGCATCTCTTTAACTAGTAAATGAGCTGAAGGGGAGACTGAGTCAACTATTTCAGAAACCTTCCTAGAATTTTTGTGCCTTGGCTATACTAGATAAAAGGTATATTTCATGAAATACTTAAGAACTAGTGAAAACTCTTCTGTTGTATATTAAAAGAGAATTTTAAAATATTAAGAAGGATATCGAGAGTTGGAGTTGTGGCTCAGTGGTAGAGTGCTTGCCTAGCATGTGTGAGGCACTGGGTTCGATTCTCAGCACCACATATAAATAAATTTTTTAAAAAGGTGCATTGAAAACTAAATATATATATATATATATATATATATATATATATATATATATATATATTATATATATATATTATATATATATTATATATATATATATATATATATATATATATTTAAAAAGAATATTAACCTCATATCTTTTCTTATTGCTCTTCATAAAGTCAGTGCTAAGAAATGCAGTTAACTGACAGTTATAAATATTCATTGTTCCTATTACCTAACATCTGTTTTGGCCCTGGGAACTACAATGTGGATTATCCTCCCTACCATTTCCTAGGAGCGACCATGTAACACTACTGCAGGTTTCTGGAGCTGGACCAAAGATAAGGAAGGATGATTTTTTTTCTTCAGAGAAGGGATAGATGAGATCATGGAGCGAGAACTCTTTAGGAAAGGTTGTAGCCGTTTGAAAGACAAAATGATACAGATTTCTGTGATCAAACAGACTTACTGACAGAGGGACACCTCCTGTCTAATAAAAAGTGCTCATCTTCGATCCTGGCACTCCTACTTCAGAAATCACGTTCCTGAACACTTTTGTAATGACATATTGGGGTCAGGACATTGCACTCTGTGTTTTCAACAAGTATTTCACGTCTCTTTCCATTTTTTCTCCTTCATTCCTAGTAAGATTTTATTTTGTGAAAAAGGCCAATTAATATTTAATCAAACGTCTCAAGTCCTGTTGAAATTTTTAAGAACCTATTCTTCTAGGTTTCTTAAACACAACAACAATTCTATTCAGTAGTTCTTAATGAGCAGTAATTCAGTATAAAGAGATTTTATTACTTAAGTTCCTGGTCCAAGTCTTAATCTATGAATACCTATGTAAGCATTCAAAATGTATTGGAATGTGAAGCACGTGGGCATTTCAGTCAAGACAAACGGAGAGGAGAGATTGATGGTCTGCAAAATAAACACCTGTTTCTGAGAACAATGAGCTTCAGATGGAGGCACGGGAACAAAAAGGGAAGAGGTGAATGGCTACTGTGTTTGGTGTGATGAATGTGAGAATCATGACCAAAAAAAAAAAAAAGTCTTCAGGAAAATATTTTCCTAAGGAACAGCAAGACACCATGAAAGAATAAACTTGATCGATATTTTCTAAAAGTTCTTGGCCTAAGATCAATAGAGAGTTTAAAATAATTGAAAAGTTTGTATGTAAGGTTTATCACTTCAAAAATCCCAACAAAACATATGTTTAGATATGACAAGTTTGCACGCAATAACTAAAACCTAAAGTGTTTTTCTTCCTTTAGAACGACATTAGGGCTGGGATGTTTTTGGGTAGTAGGTCACTTACCTAGATTGAGACCCTGGGTTCAATCCCCCACCACAAAAATAAATAAGCAAAATAGAATTTCATTAGTGTGGTATGAAAATGCAGCTTGAATGTTACTACAAATCAGGATTTCATTTTAATTTTAATAGATTGTTGGTGGGAGGGAATAATGTAAGAGCTAGAGTAGTTTGAAAATATATTTTTAAAATATTTGGATTTTTTTTTTTTTTTTTTTAATTTTTTATTGTTGGCTGTTCAAAACATTACATAGTTCTTGATATATCATATTTCACAATTTGATTCAAGTGGGTTATAAGCTCCCATTTTTACCCCATATACAGATTGCAGAATCACGTCAGTTACACATCCATTGATTTACATATTGCCATACTAGTGTCTGTTGTATTCTGCTGTCTTTCCTATCCTCTACTATCCCCCCTCCCCTCCCCTCCCCTCCCCTCCCCTCTTCTCTCTCTGCCCCCTTTACTGACATTCGTTTGTCCCCCTTGTATTATTTTTCCCCTTCCCCTCACTTCCTCTTGTATGTATAGATTATTTTACTTAACTGACAAAATTATACATATTTATTTTATTTGTGATGTACATGTATATGTGTACTTGCACACATAAGTACACATATACATGTACATTTAAGATATAAATGTTTTGGACATTATATTTACAGTGTTGGTATATTCTAAATTTTTATAGCATTATATAAGCATTTCTATATTTTCAGATATATTTTATTTCTCTTTGGTGAAAGCATTCAAAATCTTTTCCTCTAACTTTTAAATTTCATAGTACACTATCAATGTTCATAGTTACCCTGCTGAATAACAGCAATAATAGATATTATTTCCCCTCCCTAACTATAACTTTGTACCCACTGACTTATCTTTCTTTATTCCTTCCTCCTTTCTACTCCTTGGCCTCAAATAACCACTGTTAAAATTTCAACCTCTATGAAATCTACATTTTTAGATTCCATGTATGAGTGAGATCATGTGTTATTTGATTTTCTATGCCTATTTTTATGCCCAAACCATGCTGTTTGGGGTAATATTGTTTTGTACTGTCTTTTGAATTCAGATCACATAATGTCCCCCTACTTAGTGATTTTTTTTTTTTTTTTTTTTTGGAAAATTGCTTTTGCTCTTCAGAATATTTTTTTATTCCATATGAATTTTGGGATTGTTTTTTACATTTCAGTGGAGAATATCATCGGTCTTACGATGGGGATTACATTAAATCTGCAGATCACTTTGGGTATTAGGAAAATTTTGCAATATTTTGATACTATGACTTCAAGTGGTTTAAGTTTGTTGAGTCTTGTTTTGTGCCTTACTATTTTTCATCCTACAGGATGTCACATGTGCAGTCTGCAGCTGTGGGATGGAATTCTCTGTTGATAGGGTCATGCACTCCATTTGTTCTAGGTTATGGTTTTCCTCTCCTGTATCTTTGTTAGTTTTTTGTCTAAATGATCTGTCCATTGCTGAAACTGGGATATTAAAGTCTCCTGTTTGTTTTGTTTGGTACTGGGGATTGAACCCAATGACTGAAACCAGGGACACTCAACCACTGAGCCACATATTCAGCCCTTTTATTTATATTTTATTTAGAGTCAGGGTCTTGGTGAATTCTTAGGGCCTCACTAAATTACTGAGGCTGGCTTTGAACTCATGATCTTCCTGTCCCTAGTATTTTTGTGTTGGGTTCCCCTCTCCCTTAACTCTATTGATATTTGCTTTATACATCTAGGTCCTCCAATATTGGGGTTTCTATATTTAGAATGATTATTTCCTCTTGCTGAATTGACCCCTTTATCATTACATAATGATCTTCCTTGTCTCTTTTTACTATTTGGTATTAATGACTATTTTATCCTACCTAAATATGACACTCTTGCTTTCTTTTGGATTCCATTTGCATAGCAAACCATATTCCAGCCTTTAACTTTCAGTCTTTAAGTATCCTTAGAGGTAAAGTCAGTTGCTTGTAAGTTGCATAATTAGATCTTGTTTTTTATAAAAAAAAAAAAAAAAAATCCATCCAATTACTATGTGTATTTTTAATTGGAGAATACAATCCATTAATATTTAAGTAAAGCATCAACAAATAAAATTTTATTCTTGCCATTTCATTAATTATTTTCTTGTGTATCTGTAATTTATTTTATTCTTTATTCCTTTCTTATAGCCTTCCTTTGTGGTTAAGTGATTTTTCTTTTAGATAGTTTTGGTTCCTTGCTTACTATTTTAGGGATGTATGTCTATTATAGGATTTTGCTTAGTGAGTACCATGAGGTTGACAGAAAACATCTTTTGAGCATAACGAGCTATTATTGAAATGATAGCAACTTCCAATAATTATAAAGATAGAAAATATAAAATAATTAAAAATCTCTAAAATTGCAAATAATTCCTTCTTACACACTGAATTTTTGATATCCCATTTTACACCCTTTTGTATTGCCTATTTTTTTTTTGTTGTTGTTCAAGAAATGGAACCCAGGAGCACTTAACCACTGAGCCACATCCCTATCCCTTTTTTTATTTTTTATTTTGAGACAGGGTCTCAAAGTTGGTTAACAGCCTCACCATGTTGCTGAGTCAGGCTTTGAATTTGTGATCCTCCTGCCTCAGTCTCCTGGGCTGCTTGGATTACAGGCATGTGCCACCGTGCCCGGCTGTATTGCCTATTTTTTTTGTCATATCAATGTAATTATTACTTTTGTTTTTTAGTCTTCATATTTAAGATATAAATGTTTTAAACATTATGTTTACAGTGTGGGTATATTCTAAATTTCTATAGTTACTCTTCCCAGTTTTTTTCCTTTCCAGCATCTTTTACTCATTAGCCTCTCCATTTAAAGAATTCCCTTTAGAATTTCTTGCAGGACTGCTCTGGTGGTTATAAATTCTCTCAGCTTTTGTTCTCTGGGAATGTCTTTGTCTTCCCTGCATTTCTGAAGGAGAGCTTTGCTGAGTACAGTATTATTCTTGGCACTTCTTTTAACACTGTGAATATCTTATCCTTCTTCTTGGCCTGTAAGATTTCTGCTGAGAAGAATTAGAACATTGTTAGGTGAATTAGAACATCCTCATGTTTCATTTGTTTCCCTTTTCTTGCTACTTTTAAATATCTTTTCATCTCTAACCTTTGAGATCATGATTATAGTATGTCTTGGGATAGATGTAGTTGAGTTGAAATGAAGAATGAACATGGACCTTTTCCTACCTGAATATTTGTCTCTTTCTAGATTTTGGAAGTTTTATGTTATGTTCTCTGAACAAACTTTCTACCTCTTTCGTATTCTCACATCTCTTTTGAACGCCAATATACCAAATATTTGCTCTTTTAATTCTGTCTCAATGTTTCTGTAAATTTTCTTCATTCTTCTTCATTCTTATTTCTCTCCCCCGATGGACATTTTCAAGTAGCTTGTCTTTGAAATCACTAATTCTTTCTTGTGTTTGATTGATTCTGTTATTTATAGAGTCTTTTAAGTTTATTTACTTCATTTACTGTATATTTCATTTGATTATTTTTTTATTATTTTAACACTCTTTTTCTTTGATAAATTATTGAATTGATTCTCATTATTGAAGTTCATTGAATTTCTTTAAAACAGGTATTTTGAATTAGCTGTTGGACAGTTTATACTTCTCAGTGGTTTTGTGGTCAGTAGAAATTCCAAGTATGCTATGTGTTGTTTTTTCTGAGCTAGTGGTCATTGCTACTACTTCACTAGATCATGTCCAAGTCTTGGCTTGTTGTATTGTCACTGTTTTAGTTGGTAGAGGGTTCCTCAATTCCAAGTTTACCATGAATCTGCAGATGCTAGTGTTCAAGAAGAACTGGCAGAGTGCCTAGAAAGGACACATTCACCCAAGGCCCTACTTGGGGTAAGGGAAGGCCCAGATAACTTGTTCACAGTCAGTAACCTGTGGCCAAGCACCATTGGATTCTTCCTGATACTGAGTCTCATCAAGGAACATGTGGTTCCAGAATCCAAGTTACCCAATTCCTTTTCTTTACCCAAGCGAACAATGACTTTATTTGTGGTATTCACTGGGTTTGTGGGAGGGATGGCCTGGGCAGCCCTGTGGTTACCATCATTGCCATAATATAACACACAGAATCTACAGGTCATTGAGACCAGTACAGCTCAAGCATAGGACCGAGGCCCATATCCCTGTGACCTGCCTGCTGCTATTGTCTCCATGGCCAGAGACTGCTGCCATGATAGAGTTGATAATTCTTCATATTTAATTTTTTCATTTCAAATTAATGTGTAGTTTCTTTCTCTTTATTTGATTCCACTGACATAGAACATTGTTGCATCAATGAAAGTGATAAATAAAGCTATCAAGATGATTCTAGATGAGTATTAATGGTGGCACTACCAAATAGAAGAAAATACTACCAAATAGAAGAAAATCGATTGCAGTTTGAATCTGGACACTGTGAATACCATAGAGCATCCAAATTCAATTGACCATCAGGCAATGAGATGATATAGCTAAAACATGATGGGGAAAGGATAGATAGGAGATAGAAATTAATGACTCAACAGCATTCAAAGCAATTATGATAAATTATGAGTGGAATTAATTGCCTAAATTATGGTATGTGATAAAAGTATGAACTCAAATACAGAAATTGATGGGACACTAACATTTAAATATTAATCATTTATTTAGTTGATTGATTTGATTAAATACTTTTAATTAAATATTAATTCCTATGAAAAATGTAGAAATAGCCATCAGAGGAGAGTAGATGTTTTCTCAAAGATGGAATGATCAGTGATGAAAAATATAATAAATTGCATTAATTGGAATATAAAAATATTAAATTTGGTAATTCAGCTATATGAAGACAAAATTAGTTCTTCGACAAAATAGAAACTAAACTATAATGAGTTGGGAAAAAATGTCAGGAGAGATGACAGAGACTTCTAGGGCATTTTGTTCTTTGAAGTTTAAATGAAAAGAAAGAGATAAAACAATATCTTACAAAGGATATGATATAGAAGGTAAAGGAGGATTTAATTTTTGGGGAAGGATTTAATTTTTAGAGATGAGAATTTAATTTTTTAAGTAGGATTAGCAAAGAAAAAGTACAGCGAAATTACAGATAAGAGGGATAGAGTCATAATCAACGCAACTCAATCTCTGTGAGAGAGGTGTTGGGGCTTAGACCTCATGTGGAAGTATTGGCTTTGAAACGGGGCGATACTTGGTTCTTTGTGACTGGAGACATAAAAGGTGTTTCTGGATGAATAAAGTATATAATAAAGGGTATTTGGAAATCTAAGAATTTCATGCTTAATCACTTAAACCTTATCAATGATATAAAGTCTTCTGCTGAGACTGATGAAGCAGGGAGAAAGTTTAGACTCTTTGGAGGAATCTGATGGATAATATGTGGAGGAACTGAAATAGGGAAGTAGACCTCATTAATATATAACAATAAGCAGTGGAGGGCATGGGTATGTGTTTTGTTTCTATTTATATGTGTGTCTGTATTTAATGAGTGCTTATGTACATCAGTGATATGCCATTCTGCTTGTCAGGTTGTTTTCCATAAATATTTCCCCCAACCCATTTTTCAATTAGCACTATATGAAAGAGTCTATTTCACAGCATGAGTAGCTTTCAGTAGAATTCTACATAGTAAAAGAAGTTAATTGCAAATTTGTATCTTTGGTTAATTTTATAAGCAATATGAAATTATAAGAATTTAAGACTGGTACAGGAAAGTTCTGGTTTATACTCTCAACTCTTCTCTTCTAAGGGAATAGCATAGTAATCTCCTCTTATCTTGATTCAACCAGCTCCATGATAAATATAAGAGTTATGTTTTAAGTTCCCACTCACATTTCTTGGAGAGCTATCTAAATGTTTATTTTCTTTCTGATTCTAAGTTTCGTCATCTCTAAAATTAGATAATCCTTACTGTATAAAGATGCCATGAGTATCAGATAAACTAGTTAATGTATATAAAAATCCATGACTCACTTCATCTATGAAGATTTAAGTTAGTGATGAAAATTTAACAGAAACTCTAGATATACCTTCTTTTTTTAGTCCAAAGAAAAAATAAAGTTGTCTGGATAGACGTTAAGTATATTAACCCCTTGATTTTATGACACTGAAATTTACTTTTGAAAACTAATATTACTATTATTTAGGACACTAAGATTTAAAGTAGCAAACCAAATCAAAGAATTTCATGTTTAATCACTTAAATCCTCTCAGTAATGTGAAGTGGCCTGTTGAGATTGATGAAGTGAGAAGCCATACTGGAAAGAACTATGAAGAAGCATACAGAAATCATTGAAAAACTATTCATTGACAAATGAGTGAAGGATCTCTAAATATGCAAATATAAGTAGAGATTGAAATTTTTAGTAGTGAAGTAAATTATTTTCAAAAAAACATCTTTTTACAAAAATGAACTACCTACTGCTCAAAAATGCCTGTAAATGCAAAAAAATACTTCATGAATATATAGTTGAGATACTAGAAAAAATAAGGAAATTATACGAAGATAAAAAAATGACCAAGGGGGCATTAACCAGTAAGTCAAGCAAGAAATGAAATAAAGAGTTTCTTACTTGCTTACTTGCATTTACTTATATTAACTTTTTATGGTTTCCTTAGCACACAAAGACTAGTCATTGAAATTAGATAGAAGTTAATAGAGATTTAATTTCAAAGTTAAGGATCTTGTCTATACAAAAATTTTATGAAATCTTTTGCCTTCATATGGTGATTAAGATTTAAATGTCAATGACATATACAGTCTGGGGAAAACCCCAACTAGAGCACTTTATTACTATATTCACAAGATAATAATAACCTAGATCCCCAATACTGAAAAATGTATTTACATACATGCAATAACATCTGTCTCAATTAGGAAGAATTCACCTTTCCTAGGTCTATCATCATACTTGATTTCAAAAGAAAATGCAAAGGTGGTTTCTATAAAAATTGATTTGGATTTTTTATTGCTACTTTCAAACTTAACAACTGTAACTGCAAACTTAGCAGAAAAACATTAAAGACTACAAAGCACTACTTTAAAAAGCCTGAAAGAAGAGAGCATGAATATCCTTTAAAGGAATTCTGAAGGAACACAACCTAAGTACTTTGGGATTTCCATGATTAGATCGTATGAATAGAAGCTCACAAACAACAAGTAAAAATCAAGTGAAAAACAATATAGCAAGTGAGAGAATCAGCAGAAAGAGCAAATAACAGAAAGAAAAAAAATGTAGAATTACAGCCAGGCATGATGGCACACAGCTATAATCCCAGTGACTCAGGAAGCTGAGGCAGGAGGATTGCAAGTTCAAAGCCAGCCTCCATCACTTAGCAAGGCCCTAAGCAACTTAGCTAGACCCTGTCCCAAAATAAAACATAAAAAGGACTAGGGATTTTCTCAGTGGTTAAGTGCCCCTGAGTTCAATTCCTGCTACCAAAAAAAAAAAAAAAAAAATGAGATTGAGATCAGATCAGATGTGAACTACCTACTGCTCATGATATTTCAAGGTTATTCTGATAAAGGATATTTCAACATATTAAAAATATAATAAAGCTATACAGTTAATTGTATAACTTGTTTTTATAAACATCATTTTGTCAAGGCTTTTAAAATTAGTAATTCTATATCATTAGCTAAGTAAGAAAAGATGTATAATTTTGTTTTATGTATTTTTCACCTTGATTTTTGTCTGATAAAATGAGTGCCTTTTATTTTTGTCAGGAATTAGCATGGATTCTTTTATATGTGGTAGTAATAGTGAGCCTATTGACAGTTATCTAAGTGTTTCTAAACCAGTGAAAAACAAAATCATTGATTGTGTTGCTGGATTTTATATTCTTTTTATAATTATATTATATATTCTTTTTATAATTATATTTTTTATAATTATATTTATATTGGAGTTTAATTGTACAGTTATGAGTCACAGTAAAGCACTAGAATAAGTGTGTTATTTGTGGAAGATGTACTGGCTAATGAAGCAATTAATCTGGTACAATTTAAGGAGTGTTTAGATGAAAATTAATAAAGAATACATTCAGTGCTGAAAGAAATTTTGTTATGTTGGTAAACAAATTAAAAACTCAAAGGAACATGTTCAATAATTCATATTTAAATATTAGTTCATAAGAGCTTTTTGAAAAGTGGCACATAAAGTTGAAAGTAAAGAACCAAATACATTTGCTGAGACTTTAGCAAAAGGCTGTATTAGAGAGGTATGCCTTTAAATATGGGGAAACCTATGACAAAGGAAGTAAGCCAAATAACAGCTATTAATATCATAGCTTGGCATATACAGAAATTGGTTAATTGTGTGGAGTACCAACTTGTAGAACACATAAAGCCATCAAAGTATTTTAATTTCAAATTACAGAATGCCCAGAAATGTCAAAGCAATAGCTATTTGACTAAGATGGTGATAATAAAGAAGGATTCTTTTCTCCTGCATTAGGGCCAAAACACAGAACTATCTTTGACATGCATAATACCGAGGTATAGAATTTCCTTCTTATGTGTAGGGAATGTATTCTAAGGCCCCTGGTGAATGCCCAAAGCTTTGGATGGTAGCAAACCCTGTAGAGACTGTTTTATTTTTTTCTACACATACATAACTATCATAAAGCATAATTTATAAATTAAGCACAGTAAAAGATTAACAAGAATAGCTAATTATTAAAATAGACTATTTATAACAATATAACCTAATGAGGGTTTGGTTGATGTGGTCTCTCTTGCTCCCACGGTATCTACTACCATTTATTGTTTTTGAACTGCAGTTAGGTCAGTGAAACCATGGATGAGAAGGATTCCTGTAACACCCTGCTTTGGACCCCAGTTGTGACGGCCCAGTTGCAAAGACAGGGAAACATTATGGAAATGTCCTGGGTTCGTTACCCATTGTAATCATTGTAACAACAAGCCACCCCCAATCTTAAGAGCAACTTAAAGATAAAACGTATTTTCTTATGATTCTCAGGGTCAGGAACATAGTACATCCTCATGAGATTCTCAGGATAGTTCATATGATTGTGGTCAAAGTTTTGGACATGGCTGCAAACATCTGAAGGTCAGCTTTGGCAGATCTTCATTGCCAGACCTTAATTCCTTACTAGCTGTATAAACTAGTTCCTTGCTGCATTGGCATCTTCATAATATTGCTTGTAACAAATCATATCCCCGGGAAGTGTTCAAAGAGAATGAGATAGCATGCTCTCAAGACAGAATCTACAGTCTTACAATTTAACTTGAAAGTTACATACCATGATATCTACCCCATGCTATTATTGATCACACAGATCAAACCTGGCCCAGTGGAGGAAGGAACTAAACAAAAAATGACAATACCAAGAAGTATGCTTTATTGGAGACCATCTTGCAAGCTGGCTATTACACCTTGATGAAAAAGCTCATGCTAAATTTAAATCAATGTACTGTTTTTTTTTATTGAGGAAGTATTGCTGCAAAATACTTCCTCAATAAAATACTCAGTGATACAAATAATTGTCACAACTGCCACAGTCCGGCTGCAGCAAAATAACCGGGGGGTGAGGAGCAACTTGTGTAGTTTGATACAGCAGGAGTGGGAGCCCTTTATTGTAGGACCGGAGGGGTATATATACATTACACACAGCTTATCTTAATTAACATAAACTAGATACAGCAGTCAACCAATAAGGAATCTCCACACTTAATGGCTCGCTGGCGTTACTTCACAAACCACTCCCTCTGGCAAAATGCCAGGCGCCACCCAGACTTGTTTACAGACCCTAACAACAACCATAGCTAAGTTATACTGGGGCAGTTGGGTAGGTTTCAGAAAGACCAAAGAAACTTCCTTGAAATTGCATGTGAGATATACTATTTATTAGGGAACTTGTATAAAAGATTAGTGACTACTCAGAGAAGAGTTTAGTGGTGATAGTCTGATAATATAGCCATCCCTTGAGGTTCTTTGCCAAACAGGATTTCTTCTCCCTCATGGTATTTTGACCAGTGCTGACTGGCTGCCTGAGCAACACATATCCTTCCCACAAAGCCCTCAATCCTGTACCGTCATCACCAATAGGAGATTTTTGTTAGGCTCTCCAAGTAGTGACATCATCAGCATTAGCTTGTTCACTTTGCTTGTACAACCAGCATCCCAAGGGACAACTGTGCTGATGTACATGCAAGAAAGCAGCTTTCTACACAAAGCACTAATTTTGCCCTATTTCCCAGAGTGCACAACACAAAGCCGGTATCCCTCAAGATAATATGCATCTGGATGTTCAGGCCCAAGCTTGCTGTCATTTTCCACTTGGCTACGTTTTTAGGCACAGAAATGGGTGCATTCAGGGACGTGGTGTTTTATTGTCCTGTTATGGTTTACATATAAGCTGTCCCCAGAAGGCTCATAGGGGAGAAAATGAAAGAACGCTTAGAGATGAAATGCTTGGATTATGAGGGATTGAACCTAATCAGTGCATTAATCCTCCCATTCAGATTAACTGGGTGGTAACTGTAGACAGGTAGAGTGTAGCTGGAGAAGGTGTGTTATTATGGGGTGTCCTTTTGGAGTATAAATTTTGTGAGATGAGTCTGCACTCTCTCTGGCCTTCTATAGACCAAGAGTGTGTAAATCTTAGTGATCACCAAATAAAGCTTTCCTCCTCTAAAAGTGTTTTTGTTGGGTCCTTTGGCTAGAACAGGAAAAACACTGATTGAAACACCCTCTTTTCTTTAGGGACACTTAAATAGAGTATTGGTGATATTAGTACCTTAATATTATAGTTTAGTTATGAGGTGCTCCTCAATAGCTCATCTGAGACAAAGCAAGAATGTTCAGAGTTGAAATGATTAGATAATAAATCTAAGCATTCAACCCAGTCAGTTGACTTATCAACTGATATGGATTAACTGAGTGGTAACTGTGTGCAGTTTGGATATGGCTATAGGAAGTAGCTCACTGTGGGCACACATTTAAGGTTTATATTTTTCTCCTAGTGAATGGAGTACTCTAGCTGCTTCCAGGTTGCCCTGTCTTGAGCTGTTTTCCTTCACCATGCCCTTCCACCATGATGTTCTGAGCCTCTGAAGCTGTGAGCCAAAATAAACTGTTGATCCTCTAAGTTATTCCTGTGAAGTCTTTTGATCACAATGTCAAAAAGCTAAATAAAACACTTATGTGTATTAAAAACTTCTAAACAAACTTTATATGCTAATATTTATTGATTTATAAGGAAAAGAAATTAATCAGTTATATTTGACTTATGAAACACACTTTTTTTGCAAGCATTACTGGGAGGTAAGAGATCAGTTTACTCACAAAATTTTAAACATATTATTTGGATGCACACACTTGATGATTTGTCTTAAGTACCCATAATAGACTTATCATATCCATACAAAGAAGACATGGACATATTTTCCTGTGTAATGTGTTACAAAAGGGCCAAAATAAAGTGTAAATACTTGAAAGTTTGAACTAATATTTGCAAATTGTCATTTTTTAACCATAAGTTAAAAATAATTATCAATGATGTATTGCCTATCTGCAAAAAGTTATTATCAAACACCTTAGAAATTTTGTAGACTATTCTGAATTTCATTTTCAGCAAGATAAGATCCACACATAGGAAGTTCATGATAAAAATCTATTTAATCAAAAGGCAGCTTAGATTTAACTCCAATTTTATACAATAAATTATTGAAACTAGATACCAATGAAAGTTTGAAAATAAGTTTTAAAAGTAGAGCACCTCTTATTACATTCAGATGAAACTTTAAAAGAAGAGTCTGAGCCTATTTGAAATTACTTTAAAGCCCCACTTTTTGCTATCAACATACTTCTGTGAGACTGGTACTCTGTTATGACATATGGCAAAACAAAGCATTGAAAGAGTTTAGACACATAATTTTTTTCTATGAGTTTCACACATGTCAATGAGACAGAATTAGATTAAACAAATTGAGGAGTTCATTTGTTACAAACCTAGGTTAAATAGATTAATAAGTATGTTTAGTTATTACATTAATATTTGTTGCTACTATTTATTCATTTCAGGGATTTTTATAGAAAATCTTTGTTTTTATCAATTTTTTTTCATTTAGTTACAACTGTGGAAAGACAAATAGTACACATATAATATTTCATATATTGATCACTCATAATAAACAATGTATATAGATACTTTACATTACAGATTTTAATTTTTCTAATTCATCTTAATTGATTTTTTTGAATTGTGGTGAATGAGGATTTTTGTAAAAGATTATAGTACATAATGTCTATCACTGGTTGAGTAGACTCTAGTCAGTTACAATTACTTCATGTAAGGCTGCATAGCTTTAATGGATTCAGAGTTCAATCTATATGGAAAAGTTGTATGGGTGTTTCAGTGGGAGGAATGAAAAATAAGATCCTTCAAACTACACAGATGAAGTACAGGAAAATTTTACTTTTTTCCCTTTGAGAGCTTAAAGAAAAACAGAAAATGAGAGGAATTTAAAAGAGTACCTTTAATTTTCTCTCACTTTTGCATAATGGCATTGCCAATAATGGTGGTATAGAACTTTTGATTCTTTAGAAGAAAAGATACAGATTATATTTGATTGCATTGAAAATTTTTCCTTCTCACTGAAATTACCTAGGGGGTGGGTTGTATAAAAATTGATTCTTCGCTGTAATGCAAAATGTGTATTTGTTTAATACCAATGAAAACAATACTGCTAATGTACTTTTGAATTTAACTGAGGAGATGAATAAAACACTCAAATTATCTACAAGAAAGCTCATTTTTCTTTTGATTTTAATCTTATATATTCTCTTATATGAAAATTACACTGAATCAGAAATCATTATCTATGTGAATAATTATAATATTTTGAAAGCCTAATATATGTTAGGTATTCTACATTTGTTCAATTTTTACACACATCAGATGTTCGTGTATTTTCTGTGCTTTATACAAATATCCTGAGAATAGACATTTCATTTTTCTTTTTTTTTCTAAAGAGAGAGAGAGAGGGAGAGAGAGAATTTTTTTTTTAATATTTATTTTTTAGTTATCGGCGGGCACAACATCTTTGTTTGTATGTGGTGCTGAGAATCGAACCCGGGCTGCATGCATGCCAGGTGAGCGCGCTACCGCTTGAGCCACATCCCCAGCCCAACATTTCATTTTTCAAATGGAAAAATTTAGGCCAAAAAAGCCAAATAATATACCCAGAGGCCCAGAGCCTCCCAGGTAGACTGATGGTGCTGGAAATGAATCCCAAATCATTTTGATTACAAATTTCATACTATTTTGTCCTAACATTTCTTCATACTATTTTGTCCTAACATTTCTTTCTTACCATTATTTCATAAGTAGCTTTTAATAAAAGCAATATTTGTGTATTTTTAAAAATCTATTTTAAAATATTTTAAAACCTCTCCCTTTTCATCTTGGCCCTTTGACATTTTGTGTGATTTTGTTTCATTGAAATTTTTATACAACTGGCTTTTCTTGATGAAATTTGCTACGTAAAACCAAATCAGTGTGCATTGTTAATCAGGTAATTTATATTTCAGTCTGTCATCTTGAAACAAAATGGCAGTTACAGAGTTCTGTAGAGAACTGTTTTCCAAATGTAGTAATCAATATGAATAAAATATGATCTTCGGATAGGGGTTACAAAGATATAGGATTGTTTGGTGTTTCCAACCTACTTATTAATTCTGTCTTCCATATATGTATATGGTAACCTTTTCTCTAAAAGGTATGATTTTATTTATTTCTTCTTGTCTGAAGAACTATTATTTCCTACTGATTTTCCCTTCCTTTTTCATATTCACAAGAAGATAACAAGTGAGAAAATGCTTTGAGTCTTCCTCCTCACCCACTCAGTAAATCTGCAAAACCCATTAATTTCACCTATACATGGCTTTTCCTTCATTGCATACACTGCTTATCTGCTGGGGCTATAATCTTTTTTCTCTTGGGCTATAAGGGTGAGCATTTAGTTCTGACCATCTATTCAAGTAGGCAGTAGCCACACGTGGGAGTAATATTGAGTACTTGATATCGGACCCATCCAAATTTCTACTAGCTAAATGCAAACTGCTACCAGGGTCCTTCAAGACTTAGTAAGCAAAAAAAGACTATAAAATATTTTATTAATTATTATATTAGGATTTTATATTGAAATGACATTTTTTGAATACATACATTAAGTAAAATATATTATTAAAATTTCACTTTCATTTTTTTTCTAGTGTGGCTATTTAAAAATTTTTTAAATTATCTAAATAGCTCTTGCTATATTTCTATGTTTGTATGCTGTTTTAGTTTTTCCCTCAGTGGCATCTGAAGTTTTCTCTTAAATTTGTTCTGACACTGAATTGTCATAGTAGCCTCTCCAAAACACAATTCTAATCACTTTATACATTCCTAACCATGGACTAAGGTGGCCTGTGAAGACATTTAACCAAAGTAGAATAAAAAGACTTCAGCTTGAAGACAGTTATGTGAACAATATATACTCCCTAAAAAGAGTCAAAGATGGTTAATTGCAAGTATATACACTGCACACACACACACACACAAAATGATATTCTGATGCCAGTATTGCTGAAAGCCAAGAAAATGGAGTCCTCTTTTAGAAACCACCAATTTCCCTCTCTGCCCAACATGCATTCCCCTGTATCAACCCAGAGCTATCTATTATTTACAAATAAGAAAATTCAGTTGCAGTTAAATAGAAAATTTATTGAAAAAAATTTTTCTGTATATAATCTTCTGATTTCCTGCTTTCTATAATTTGCACTCTGTAAAATAGATATCTGAAATATAAAAAAGCCACAGTCTTCATAAATCATAATTATGAATGTAGTAATGTAATATTATATTAATATTGTTATAATAGGAGGACCACATTTCCTCTTACTACTACTCTTTTCCTAATACAATTTGAAGAGAAGTGTCATTTTGATTTATGCTTATATTTAGTGTTATGTATGCATGCAGGTAGATTCAGGTTTAATTACTTTATTGTTATATAAAGTAGAACACCATGATATGTTTTCTCAAATTTTGTTTATACAGATGAGAAAATAATATAATCTGGTACATCTTTAAACAGTAGTTTGTTAGGAATAGTGATGTGGACTGATACTTTATTGAACTAAGTTTAATAGAAGTTTACAAGTTTACAGGTAACATGTAATCTTGTCCCATTATCAGCCTGGTGATTCAAACATCTCAGCTGTAGACACAGTCAAAAAAGAAATAACAAATGTATGATATATGATATGTCAAGATCAATGTAATGTTTTGAGCAACTAATAAATTTCTGATGTTTAAAAAAATTTAAAAAAGAGAGTTTTAAAAATAGTAGCACTTTGGGGATTCTCATTCATATTTAATTCAAACATTTCTGATATGATTAGATTATAATACATAAAGGTTTATTTATTTTTATTTCAAAAACATGATGCAGGAGTCACTAAATAATTCACATTAATACAATGTCTAAGGCTAGGGATATAACTCAGTTGGCAAAGAGTTTGCCTCACATGCATAAGACTCTGGGTTCAATCCCCAGCACCACAAAACAAACAAACAAACAAGAAATAATTCCTGGATACTTGTAATCTCCTATATAAATGAAGGTCCAAACGGCCATAAATAAAGTCAACTGGATGAATCATGGTGCAAGTGTGGGGAATTCTAAGAATTTTAGTAAATGTGCTGCCAAGGCATCATGGGTAATAGAAGTTTTTGAGAAGAAGGGTATAAAACAACAACTAGGATATAACAGTGACTTCAGGTAATTTATATTTAGTTTCTTTTCTTTGAGAACCAAAAGAAAACTTGAAATAAATAATAGTTGAAATATCATCTTTAATATTCTTTCCCTCATACATAATATCATTGCAGAAAAACTTAATCAAGAATTTAGAATCTTTGAAAGAGGCAAGTGTTGTCTGAATACATTGAGAAGTTTTATTTTTCCCCTTAAACATACACAGGGTGACTTTTATAAAAATTTAATTATCAGCGTTTTATATAGATGGGTTTTCTACTGCTGATAAAAATTATATCCATATGTGCTTAAATATAGCTAAAGAGATTTATAAATATGCTTTCAAAATTATATGGAACTTCAGAGTTACCGTAGTTTTACATGCACCATCTAGTTTATATACAAATATAATCAAGTAGGTACTATGTCATTCTTTTTATAGATGACAAAACTGAGATACAAGGAAATAACCTATTTGCCAAAAATGATACAGGTTAGTTCTGGTGGTATGGGAAATTGCATAGGTCTCTGATTCCAAACATTCATCCCTTTCTACTATATTATTCCCTTCTATTGTCTATGTGTATTTTATTTTATTTTATTTTGTGGGGCTGGGGATTGAACCCAGCACCTTGTACATACAAGGCAAGCACTCTACCAACTGAGCTATGTCCCCAGCCCTCTATGTGTATTTTAATGAAAGTAAAATGTATATAGCTGGAAAAAATGCATTATGTTCTAAGTAAGAACTTTCCATGCAGTAAGTTAAAAATTTGGGTCTATGTCAGTCACCTGTCATCTGCCTTATCTGCTGCTTTGCCATTGTTCAAGAATCAAGCTGACCTTTGGGAAATTTGGAGCATATAACAAAATTTGATGAGTATATCCTATTAATTTGGATATTTATATTTCCATCAGTCATACAAAATGGCTACCAATAAAGCTTATTCTTTTAGGAAGTTGCAACAAAAATGAATGAAATATGGTCTGGGTTAGAGATATGTAGCTGTCGTGAATTATGTAGACTTTCCAAACTTTCTAGGAACGTGCTTCTGCATCCCCTACATGTTTTATTTATGTGGGTAATTTAGTTAGTTTTATAAATTTAAAAATGAATTCAAAATATACTTTTAAATTTTTTATTTTATGTATTCATTTTTTTGTTTATGGAACAGGTAGTATATTTCTTCTCGCTTCACGGGGGACATATTTCTCTTACTGATTCTCCAGTTCTTATTTCATCACATTTATTCTACCATACTAAAATCAAGCATCTCAGGTGGTCTATCTGAACACAACTTGCCTTATAATACTCCTTTAATTAGTACTCCCTAGTCTTCACTCCATCACTTAAATGACAAGGACAAAGTCATTAATATCGCTTACTAGGTCTTTATCACATGATCTTTACATCATTTTCTAACCTGATTTTCTACTATTTACTCTCTTGCCTTTTATGCTCTTGCTGCAATAAGCTCTCACCAGGGTGTTTCTGGTTTCAATCATTGACTTAGGTTATTTTCATTTATTCATTACACACACACACACACACACACACACACACACACACATAGGAAACCTACTCTGAGCAAGACATTGTGCTTGCTGGCTTGCTGTTTGGAGTTTGAAAAATTCATATATTGCTCCTGCTCTAAAGAAGCTCATTATTTAGTGAAGGAAAGTCCTTTTTCAAAGAAGAGAAAAGAAGAAAAATAAAAAGACTTGTAATACAACACAGCAGCTTCTTTGCACCCAAGATAAAAAATATGTGTCTTCAATATCCTGTGTCTCTTTCTCCTCCCTACTTCTTTTTCCCCCATCATCAGTTTAGCAAATGGTCATTATAACCTTAAGTGTCTGCCATGCCATGAGTTATATCAGGAGCTAATGTGATAAAACACCCTAAAAGATGGGGACTGTTTCCTTCTACAAGTACTGAGGGAGGCATAAATGAACTTGCTAGGTATTGATTTAATGTAGAGGTCAGCAAACATTTTTCTATAAAGGAATGGATTAAAAATATTTTTGGTTTTGTGGGGTACATAGTCTGTTACAATTTGTCAACTGTGATAGTAGGGTATACATACATGGTCATGTGCATGTATGAGCAGGCATGGCCGCATTCCAGTAAAACTTCATTCATAGAAGTTTGTTGTTGATTCTGTTTGGCCTGCAGAATACAGTTTGCCCACTTCTGATTTTAATGAATAGAAAATCCAAGGTATAGAATAAAATATGAGTCATATTAACTTTCAGAGAAAGAAAATTCATTCTGAATTAGGCCAGTCAGGAAAGCATATGCAGTTGCAGTAGTTACTTGACGGGTTTCCAGAAAGTCAGGAGGCCAGGCATTCTGGACAGAGTAGAGTAACACAACTGAAGTCTCTGGACAGATACACAAACAGCATGTAGCCCTTAAAAGACAAGTCAAATGTCGGTTATCATCAAAATCAGATTTCATAATATATCATGGTCTTCATAGAAACAGAACCAAACAGGATGGATGTTGAAGGCTGTGTATGAATTATGGGTTTGTTTGAGCCACCAAAATGCAAGGGGGTTTCTTCTCTGAGAATTCCTGGTGTGAATCCACCGGTTGCAGATTGCTGGGATTAAAGCTGACACCCTGCCTTAGCTCAGAGCCCTAGGTTCAAATGCAGCCCCCCGGAGGTGGGTGTAATCTCCCTAGCCCCAAACAACTTATTTTTCCCATCTTTATCCTATTTTCCTCAATAAGCCTGCCACACTGAAATCTTTTCATGTATTTCCCTTTAAATAAAGGAGTTGGGCCTTCTCTGTGTTCAGTTCCAGTTCCTATCATGGCTGGAAGACACACCAGAGCTCAGCTTTGAAAACTATTTTCTGCCTCTTGTCTTTTGTTCCTGATTGAATATTTTCAAACTTTTTTTATTTTCCTAGCTAGTTTATACCTCCAAGCAGGAATTAGCTCTTGGGGTGCTGGTAACCCCGACAGATGGATATAGATAAAGAGATCTATTATGAAGAAGGAGCTTGTACAATTCTATGGAAGCCAACATCCCAAGATGAGCGGTTGGCAGGCTGTGAACCCATTTAAACATATTTTGTCATTCTACTCTGAAGGCCATCAAGTGTGAGACCACAGGAAATTAGATATTTCAGTTCTCCAGTCTGAAGGCAAACAAACAACAACAACAAAATTCCAGCTAGAAGTCAGGCGGGAGGAGGGACATTTGTCCTCTTGTCAATGGATGATTGGTCTCTTCAGGTCCATCACATTAGAGGGTAATCTGCTTTACTCACCCTGCCAACTAAATATTAAAAAACTCATTTCAGAACAACATCAAATAAAAACACACAGAACCGGGCAAGGTGGTGCACTCCTGTAATCCCAGTGCCTCGGGAGGCTGAGAGAGGAGGATCATGAGTTCAAGGCCAATCTCAGCAATGGTGAGGTGTAAAGCAACTCAGTGAGCCCCTGTCTCTAAATAAAATACAAAATAGGCTGGGAATGTGGCTCAGTGGTCAAGTGCCCCCAGTTCAATCCCTCGTACCAAAAAACAAACAAACAAACAACAACAACAACAACAACAACAACAAAAAAACCCACAGAGTACTGTCTTACTACCAAATGTCATTGCCCTGTCAAGTTGACACATAAAATCAACCTTCACATACAGCAAGTAGGTGTTCCTAAGGCCAGTTTGTATAAGAGAAATCATGAAGTCTACTTGCTTCTTACGAAGCATCATCCTCCCATCTTGTAGGCTTATACTCCTTCCTCTGGTCTACCTAATGAGTGCAAATTAAAGCATTTACCATTAAAATAAATACCTTTGTGCCACTTTTAAGATTCCCCAAGCCAATTTTAGTAATTACTTTTTCCGGTTCCATTATATTTTCTACAAAGATACACACAGATCATGCAAAAATCACAAATCCATGTAATCACATATTTCTTTTTATGGTACAGAGAACGTGTGGCTTTGTTGCATCTGACATTCTATTAAGCAATATGTAGCGAGATTACATATTGTTTTACTTTGTTTATTCTAGCATTTGATTAGAAGGCTGTTTTAATAGAAATTATAATAAAACAAAGTAGATTTTAGCTTGACTTTTTTCCTTTATTTAAATTAGATGAATAACCTACTATTATCATGATTCTTTGTCTTTTAATTCTCTTTATCATACAGAAAGTAAAAAATGTCATCTTTGATACCATCTACTCAAATAATATCAACATTCTATACCAAGTTTGTGTTGTCTGGGAATTAATATCTGACAGGATTAAATGCCATTTTATTTCATACAACTACATATCTGACCCCTGCCCAAACCATCACCATATGATCACATTAAAAAAGCAAACATGTTGCATTGGGAGCATAAAAAGCAGGTATAGAGGCATTACTTTAATATAAAATACTATTGATTAGGCATAAATCTATTCAATTGGATTTAACTTTATCCATTCATCTGTTGATGGGCACCTGAGCTGGTTCCATAAGTTGGCTATTGTGAAATTGAGCTGCTATAAGCATTGGGATATCTGTATCAGTATAGTATGTGGATTTTAATTTTTTGGATAAATACCAAGGAGTGGGATAGATGTGTCATAGAGTGATTCCATTCCTGATCTTTTGAGGAAGCATCATTCTGCTTTCCAAAGTGGTTGTACAAATTTTCAGTCCCATCAACAATATAATGTGATTTGATTTGGTTTTAAGGATACCTTTAGTATTTAGGATTCACTCTAAATCCTGCACGGTCTCAGATCAAGATACTAAGTAGAATTCCATCTGCACAAACCATTTCATAGCTCCAGGTGGGTATATATCTTTGGACAGCCACAATTAAATTCACTATATCCTCCCATCTTTCTCTGTTTTCTTTTATAAAACATTTTGATATACTGAGATGATTCCTTTCTTGAAGCCAGTGATTATTCATGCTAAATTTTACTCATAACTAGTAGAGCTAGCTAACTGTTTCAAGGTTCATTTACCACCTCTCCTATAGTTCAAACAATTGATAATTTGGATTTTGCCCCCCAGGTCACCTCCTTAAGACATTAAAACTTTTGCCGCTCTGGTTGTTTCATTTATTAATATCCAATTTACAATGATCATCATTTTATTATAACTTATTTTCATTGTACCTTAAATTAACCTTGTTCATAAATGCTTTAACCTGTTTGTAGGTTCAGATAGATTAAAACTAGCTTTCATTATACTGCATTATTAAATTTTAATGGTAGTCAAATTCGGGGATTGTTTATAGAATTCTTAATGTATGCAAGGCCAAGTGTTCATTGCTTGTCAAACTGCTATCTAGAGATATGCTGATTTAAAAAAAAAAAAGAAGAAGAAGAAAACAAAACAAAACACTGAAGAAGCTTATTTAACCAGCAATTTACAGGCACAACATTGACCCTGTAGTTTTGACTCAGAACGAATACTCTATTAATAAATGATGAAAAAAGGGCATTGTATTTTGTATTGTTAACACTTTGTGTAGGCATGTATCATCACAATATACTAAAATGTACAATGCTGTGTGGTGTACCGTGTCTTATTTAGAAGATTATTATTAATGAGTATGGTGTCATAGTCATCTCTGAGGCACAGAGCTGCACCTATGTCGCTCATCCTTGAAAACCATGTGGCATGTGAATCCATATCTAGAATCAGGACAGTCTTCAGTAAAGTGCTATATGTCAGAAGTGGTAAGATGGTAGACAGTGCTTGAGATAGTCTGTAACCACATGAGTTGAGTTTTATCACCAGTTTCATTACATTCTTTGTACTGAATTGAGCAAGCATATCCCCCTTAATAAAGAAAAATTATAAAAACATCTTCCTCTGAAGATAGTTATGGACTAATATGTAGGTAATATATGTAAAAATATAGATCTTTAGCAAATTTTGAAAGAGTTGTTAAATAATATATGATTATTTGCAAAGAATTATACATCATGGTTATAACCATATAATTATTATTTCTGAATTTTCTATATTGTGAATACTATGGTGTTATTATTTTCCATTTATATCAGAACATATTTGATTCCCATTTGTTTTCCATTTACTAGATAGTAATATCTGTACCAGGTTTTATACTCATTATTTCTTATCCTCACAATATCCTCATGAAGAAAAGGTTGAAAATCATATAACCCATAAAGGTCACAGATAGTTAAGTGATGGAGGCAGCATTTAAATCTAATCTGTATTTCTCTCTTTCTAGTATCTCCCAAACTCTTTAGTTTCCATAGAAGATGTTTCAAGCCCCTTTATTCTCCACTAGCCTCAACATGATTAACTTGCAAATGAGAAGCTACCTGAAGTATCAGGAGAATTGAATTCATGAGAATATTCTAAGAAAGCTTTGGATTATAATAGGCAATAACGTGGAAAGTATCATTGTAGAAATAAAAATGTGTCCCTGGCATTCAGAAAAGTGTTTTGTTTTGTTTTGATTTTTGGGGGGGGATGCTGATTGGGGCACTCACTTTTGCTTAAAGAAGATAGATAAGGACCCTGAAGTCTACTTGGCAAAGTACTTGAATCTTGTGATGATAGATACCATTATGTAATCTTTTAACAACTCAATCTGAGTTGGATTTTCTCAGGTCCACTATATAGAAAAAGAAACTGAGACTTTGTGGAATTATAGTTCTTAAAAGCTGTTACTTGTGTCCTCCCCAAAGTTCACAAGCTGAAATTCTAATCCCCAAGATGATGGTATTGGAGATGGGATCTTTGGGAGCTGATTAGGTTATAACAGGGGAGCTGTCATGATTGGGATTATTGTCCTCAAAAAGGAGGACTCAGAGGGCTGCTTTCCCTTTATCACCATGTAAGGATACAGAAGGCACAATCTGTGACCCAGGAAATGGGTCCTTTCCAGACACAGGAATTTCTGGTACCTTCCTCTTGAACATCCCACCCTCAAGAACTATGAGAAATAAGTGTGTGCTGTTTATTAGCTATCCAGTCTGGTATTTTGTAATAATCAGCGTTAGCTGACTAAGACAGCTATGGAGTTAATGTGTGGTACTAGAAGACACCTAGGTCTTTACTGTTTTGACTTTTAAGTTGGCAATCTTCTTTCAGTCACACATAACATATTCTTTCTCCAGGATGCATCTAATTTTATTGCATATGCATGTATCAAAAATCAATTGCGGTTTTGCCAAAGTTGAATACATATAGTGAACCTATAATGTGCTTGTCTTTGAAGTTTTTAGTGGTATTTATAATCATATTGAGGAAGGTCAAATAGGGCCACTTTTGTATTCATCAAAGTAATAAATGGACTTTAAGCATTACTCTGATTCATGCTTCAAAACATACTTAAGAATCTCAGGAAATCCTGTCCAAAAGCAGATATGTATCTTTTCTTCATATAATGTAAAACATACTGCAGAAGTCATATGTCGATGAAATACCTGCATAATAATTAAAAAAAATTGTCAAAAGCTAGGTGAATGATACTTTTAAAGTAAATGACAGGAGGATCCGAAAATGTTGGTAAGGTGAGGAAAAGTGTCTTCCAGGAGAAGAAAATCAAGGAATAACCAGAGGTCACAACATAAGCAGCAAAGATGTCCCAGCAGCTTCAGGAGGCTGCAAGAAGGCTGCTGTGGCTACAAAATGAGATGGGAGAGACAGGTAACAGCCAGACACAATCAGGCATGCCACTGCATGTCCTGCTCACGGTGTTAAGCAGCTTTGTACTTATCTGTAGAAAAAAAGAGAAGACACTGGAGGGTGTTAAGCGGGAGTGATAGTTATAGATTTGAGAAGAGGAAAGATCACCGTGCTTGCAGTGGAGAAGTCAGATTACAGAAAGCAAGAGGACTTTGGAAGTCAGGTCAGAAGGAAAGTAATTATAGTTTGAACAAGTGGAGGGGAAAAAGCGAAAGTCATTCAGATGGTAAATCCACAAGCCACAGTGACAGATTATACAGGGGGACTGAAAGAGAGGGAGGGATTTAGGAGAGTGCTACAGCTTCTGGCTTTTTTTGTAAGCTTGGTGGTGACATTTGCTGACATCATGAGCTTAAGAGTAGATTTCGGGTGAAGATCAGCAATTTAGCTACATTTAATAAGAGTGTTAATTTTACAGATCCAATAAGATGCCTAGATTTATATTAGACATTTGGGTCTAACTCAGATTGTATTATATTTTTCTTAGAAGAAAAAAATAAAATTATTCTTAAAAAAAAGACCTATGTAATTTTTTTTTTTTTAAAAAGCTCTATGTAATTTTCCTTAGGGTACTAGAGAGACAGCTATGCAAAATTTTTATTATAAATGTGTCATCACTGTATTTTCAAACCAAAAATCACTTGAATGCTTGTAATTGCAAACAAACA
The DNA here is from genome assembly GCF_047511675.1 of Marmota flaviventris. Lineage (NCBI taxonomy): Eukaryota > Metazoa > Chordata > Mammalia > Rodentia > Sciuridae > Marmota > Marmota flaviventris. The sequence continues at coordinate 107,226,575 of NC_092508.1, read as the reverse complement.
CAAATTCAACTCAAACTCAGAAGATATTTGTTAGTTTATGAAAATAAGTTCAGAGGGAGGGTAGGCTCCAAGGGCGATTGGTCTGTTCTAGCTCCATTGTCCTGAGATTTTCTTAATTCTGTGTTTTCTTAATACTCAGGCTGGAGTTCTTCATGGCAGAAAAGAGCAACAGTAGTTTCAGTCTTATATTCTGCATACCATATCATCCAAAGCAAGAAGAGGGCATCTATAATATGAAATTTCTAGGAATATTGAGATTAACCCTCTTAACCTTAGAACACATGTTTTCCTTGAAGAGCTAAGAATAAAAATTGTCTTGTCCATAAGCCATACAAATTCTTGCTATACCCTGGGGATTATTAAGAAGGAAAAATGAATATTAATGAAGCAACCAACTTCACTATAACAAACTTTGGGGGCAAATAAAAATCCATGCACACTTTTCATTAACACATGCCTTTTCCAGTATACTCCTATCAACCTGGATTTTATACACTTTCTCTCCAAAAGGAGTCAGCAAATCCATCCAGTTACACTAGTGAGCACTGATCTCCAGGCTACTGGATGTCACACTGTCCTCCTCTTCAGACCCAGATGAATCTTCTCACCTTTCAGTATATGAAAATTTATCTAGTCCAGTATGTATATTCTAATAAGAATTGCCACTTGGAATAGGAACAGTTGACAACATAAAACAGTGATCCCTTGTCATAATCAAAAAATAAATATTAAGAAAGACTCTCTGCCTTGTTGGAGAAATGAGCCACTTAGTCTGTTGGCTGAGCCCTAGCCTTTTCAGGAAGAACTGCACTTTTCTTTTTTTTTTTTTTTTTTGGTCATATCAATTGCCATTTCTGGAGGTTGCTTTTTAATGTAAGACATCTTAAGATGCAGTCCATTTCCATGTGCCGAGAATTATTCAGGGGCCTGGACGTTGTCCCATAGATTGATCACTCATAAGCCACTTGGACTCAGGCTTGAGGTTTCACTAGTAACAGTGTCCTTAAGTATTCAGTAGGCTTCAGGTCTCTTTGGGTTACCCTAAAAAGGCAGGAAGGACTCCTCTCCACAGATGTAGTTTGAATGCTGAGACTGGTGGTGCCATACACATGCACACCATGAAGGTACGAGCAAGTTTGTTATATAATGGTACTCTTGTGAGGAGAGCAGGCTACTGAACTAGTCCTTAGAGGGCTTAGAAGAGCATAGGAGGAGTATGGCTTGCATATTGATTATGACTAGGGGTTGCTGCTGGCATAAGGGTGCTCTAAGGTGGGCAAGGACTTGAGTGTTAAAATCTCTACAGATATTTCTCATCATCTCACCCAGATGTGGGGCCCAAAAGAGAAGGAAGAGGTGATGCTCCAATGACACCAGCAGCCAAATATCAAAAAATGGAGTCATGCTTTTCACTTATAAGATGAATATGTGTTTATAATGGTTTCCATGTAATAGAGGTCACAGAATCATCTCTAGCATGTATTTGTGACTAGTAATGAGCTTGAACTTTTCTGTCCAGTCTTCCCAAGAGTGAACCTTCAACTTAAATGTCCTCTTGGTATACTGGCCAACGCAGTCCTGGAAAATGAGATAAAGCTGATTTCCCCTCCAATCCTGACCGCACCCCCCCCATTGTGCTCTCTCACATTGCAGTGATGCTCCCCTTAGCAGAGATTGCTCTGCTGGAGTTGTTTGGGGAGGTTTTGTGGATCAGGCTTTTCCAGTGCTGCCCTCTTAAACCTGCCATGATTTTTAACTTTACCCTTTCTGCCAGAAGTAATATGAGGATTCAGGGTAGAAAATCTAACTCTTCTAATCCTTAAATCCTTCCAAATGTCGGAGCCTCATCGGCACAGATTGCAGTCCAGAGGCCTCTCATAGCAAAGCCGCAGATCTCCCTCTGCTTTTCTACAGACAAGTTTCAAAGCTGCTTATCCTTGTGATGAATGAACTTACTGAAGCTACTGGAAATACCAATCAAGGAACACCACCCTGATTTTTCAAGCTCGGTCCCCTAAGGTGACAGCCTTTCTAAACAAAAGATCCAAGTCCAAACATGCCGCAGTCCGGCTGCAGGAAAATAACCGGGGGGTGATGAGCAACTTGTGTAGATTGATACAGCAGGAGTGGGAGCCCTTTTTATTGTAGGACCGGAGGGGTATTTATACATTCCACGCAGCTTATCTTAATTAGCATAAACTAGATACATCAGTCAACCAATCAGGAATCTCCACACTTAATGGCTCACTGGCATTACTTCACAAACCACTCCCTCTGGCAAAATGCCAGGCGCCATCCAGACTTGTTTAGAGACTCTAACACAAACATGCCATAACTTTTTTTCCTAATGTGATTTTTTGATGTCTTTCTCTTGAGAGTGTCCATAAGCCAAGATAGCCACCCTGGGAGAGCCCTGACCAGGGGAAGTTAATTTAAGTGTGTGTGTCTTATGAGACACAATGAGGAAGTGAAACCAAAATTAACGAAGCTGAAGACTTTTAGACCCCAGAGAGGACCAGGGGTGGCTGAGGAGAAGTCCAGAGGTGGCAAAGAGCCCAGTCACCATGGGGGAACCTATTGGACTGTGCCTTTATTGTGCTCCATGAACATTATTGTCTCCTTGATTGTTCTGTATGTGGGTTTGTGGAGGTGGTGGAGGTGGGATGTGCGGGAGGGGCATGGGACAGGGGGTGCTTGAGAAAGAAGAAACTGATTTTCTGATTCTGGAGCTGACCATAATGTTTTGTCAGAGTCAGCACCTGTAAAGTGTGCTGGATTTTTGGATCAGTGAGATGAAGAACATGTGGGCTATATTGTAAACATCCTCTTAAGAGAAGTTTTAATTCAAGTGTGATTGGGTATGCCTGGGTTTAAAATAATTATGGCAGGTATAAAACTGAATGTTGAGGTAGCAACTACATTACTAATTTATGCCTAAATGACAACTGTTTCACTAATGTAAACCAATCATCACCAATTTATTCCTTGGGGGTAAAGAATTTTACACCCCTCCCTTCCATATTTTAATTAAAGATGTTCTTCTTACAATATCACCCATCACAAGCATTAATTATATAAAACGTGTTTGGGGGTGGGTTAAGTAAAGAACTCCTGATTCAAACTAAATTCAACTATAAACATACTTTTATTGTCTTAAATAATTGAGAGTTTGTTATGGTTTGGATATGAGGTGTCCCTCAAGGCAAGAATATTCAGAGGTGAAATGATTATAAACTAGGGAGCTGCAACCTGATCAGTGAGTTAATCCACTTGAATGTATGAAGTGGGTGGTAACTATAGGCAGATGGGTATGGTTGGAGGAACTCGGTCACTATGGGCATGACTTTGGGGTTTCATCCATAGTTAGCAAAGCCCTCTCTCTCTCTGACCATGCCATAAACCGAGCAGCTTACCTCTGCTGGGCCCTTCCCCTCTGATGCGCTGCTTTATCTTGGGCCCAGAGGATTGGAATTATCCATCTCTGGATAGATACCTCTGAAACCATGAGCTCCAAACAAACTCCCCCTCCTCTAAATTGCTGGATATTTTTGATCACCATGATACAAAAGCTGAATAAAACAGAGGTACATAGGTTGGGCAAGCTTCACACATGTCTGGACTCCAGCTCCATTTCTCTGCTCGCCTGTTGATTCTTGTGTCCTTGGGGTTGCCTTTCTTCAGGTCCTTTACTGAGCAGTTTCAGGCAGAAGTACTGGCTTTTTACATTCCTAAGCAAGAGGGTCTTTTATTTTCACCATAGTCTTTCATATAGTCCCAGACCCACAAAAAACAATTTAGATCAAAAGCCCATCTTACAAGGAAAATTGTGGCCAGCATGACAGAATATACTGCTGAGAATAATCCTGGTTCCCTATTTCATTTCTAGAATTTATTTGAACTCAAAAGGATAGGTACCACTACCTGGGAATCACACAAATATCCAAGAGGAATAGTGGAGGAAAGCAATATGTATTTGCTACAGTCAATGGAAATATTTGCCCAATAAGAAGACAGTCCATTTTCAGAGTTTAACTGTCATGTTAAGTGCTATGGGACATTAATTGCTTCCCAATTTGTTTCTAGTGTTTAATTACATAGGTTTAAGCCGTGTGAGATAATCTTACTACAGTGTTTCTGTCCTAATTGGCTTCAAGGGAGGCTGTGGAATTTTCTTAATGCATATTGGAAAAAAACATCCATCCTTCTAGAGCTAGACAAAACCCATGCTAGGAAAATTGAGTGGGTGGCCTTTAAGTTTCCTCCTGTCCATTTAGATCCATGGATATTACCAACTACATTATCCATTAATATATGAAAAAAAATCACCTTCTGTGGTTTCCCCCTGACAACTTTTCATATTCAGTTGTAACCTTTTAATTCAAGCTGCTTTTCTTTTATTGAATAGATTCTTCTAAAAAACTGTGCAAAGCTTTCCATTTTATAAGGTTGTTCATTTAAGACGTCCTTTTAAGTAATAATAGGAATGAACTCCTTTGAAAGTTTATGCTAAAGTTGTGTCCTTCTGAAATGGAGTCTTTCTTTTCTTTAATGGGTCTTTCAGTGCTGAAATAGGAATAATTACTTTGGTTAACTTTTATATTTCTAAATTATAGTCAACTGGATAAAATATGGCTTTTTTTCCAAAAGCAAAGATCATCCAAATGTAGCTTTTTTCTGTTCCCTCATTTTGAAATAATCTCTTTATGACCATATCCAAGGAAATCGGTGAATTCAATTTTGTTATTCTATCTCCTTTGCTGAAAGTCACTGTCAACTCTGTGTCCTGCTTATATATCATAAGCAGGACATAAGCAGATGTATATCATAAAAAGCACTATATTTTCTCCCTTTTGGAAATATTTCTGTTTTGTGTAATTTCCTTCTATCCCTGCTCCCTAATAGGAAATATTCAGTGAATTGACTAAACCAAAGGTATTCAAGGTTGAATCCTGCACAGGGTGTCACCAAGAAGGCCACTTGAAGAGGCATCTTTTCCTCATTAACACAAAGGGACCATCTGCTCACCAAGCTGTGCATTCATAGTTTGCATCTGTCCAGAATGAAATGCCTTTTTCTGTCTGAAGAAATATACCCTTTTGTGGAGTTTCAGATCTAGTTCTATAATTTATTAGAATTCCAGATCAGTTAGGAATTTTATGGCAAACAATAGAAATTCACTCTCGTTAACTTAATGGTACAGGAAAGGCATTTGTTATAAAGATATCGGGGGTACCTTAGAGAATTGTTGAACACTAAGACTTCAGAAGAGTAGCACCAATGCAGTTCAACAATATCAAACAGGGAAGAAATGGACAGGGAAATTATTCAAGAGTTAACCTTTCCCTTCTTTTGTCATATTGTAGTTTCAAATTTTCTAGAGAGAGTGTGATTGGCACAATTTGATTACACATTGAACTTGTAACCGAGAAGAACAAGGGTCAGAGGAGAAAGTCTTCTTGATTAAAACTCATACCAAGACTGCATTAAGGAAAGAAGTTTTTCATTAAAGGCAAGGGAGACCACGTTAACAAAGGAAAGGGAAAGCCTGCTTAGTAGATAAAAATAATAAAGAACTGGTTGTGGCAGGCATGAAGATGCTTAGCTCAGCATTGCCTTTAAGAAAGGGCTTATTGCTCAACTCTGAGGAGTGTAGTTGGCAGTTAGTATCCAGCTAGTAATACCTCCAAGTCCATCTCAAATTTGAGTTCTAGTCACTCAAAGTGGCCACAGCTGGCAGTGGCAAAGGAAAATCTTTCCAAAGGGAAGAGCTTTATGTACCCTATGTGGGCATCCACTGTGAGGAAGGAAAAGTGACCTAGAATTAGAACATTTATAAATTCATGGAACGTTTCAAATGAACTGCCTGGTTTTGTCAGGGTTCCCAAATGGAAAGTTTAGAAAATTAAAGATAAAAAGATCTGGGATAGAAACATATGGGTGTACATATGAGAAAAGGCACAAAGGGTGAAGACCTTTGTATCACAGATTAGAACCCAGCAGGGAGCAGCTAGCAAGATACTGCCAACAAAGTACAGTAATAGTCTGAACCAGGTGAAATCAGAAGCCACCCCAGTGCTTATTCAATGGCACATTAATGAAGTGGCCACAATGGCAGAGGAGGATGCTATGCTTCAATGCAAAAGCAGGGAGTTTTAGTCAGCTTTTGCATTGCTGTGACCAGGATCAATGTAGAGGAATATTTGTGGTTGCAGATGTTCAGTATGGCTGTATGTTTATGTATGACTGACTCCATACATCTGGACTCTAAGTGAGGCAGAACATCATGGAGAAATGGCATAACAGAGAAAAGTTGCTGTGGACATGCCAACCAGGAAGAAGAGAGAGGCCTCTGCTCATCAGGGACAAAATATGAACTCCAAAGGCACATACCCAGTGACCTAATTATTCCAGCTATATTCCACTTGCCTAGTTACCACCCAGTTCATCCTTATATTGGATTTATCCACTTATTAGGTTTCAACTCTCACAATTCAACTATTTTACCCTTGAAAATTCCTGCTTTGTCTCATGCATGAGCTTTTGGAATACCTCATATCCAAACCACAACACAAGATCTCTCACAGAGGCCAATTAGCTCCTGCTTCTTCTGAATGTCCAACCTGCCATCAATAGAGAGTAACCTGTGCCCCATGACACTACTTCTCAAGGAGACCAGCAAGACATTTGTGGCAATTTGTGGCACTTGACAATTATAAGGCCCTTCCTTCCTTAAAGTGGCAACAATTTGTTCTTATAAGAATGCGATTTGTTCTTAATGGACACTTACTGCAGGTATTTTGTTTGCTTTTACTTCCTTCACAGTTTCAAACAGCATCACTATCCATAGGCTTCAGGAGTGCTTGGTCCATATACCAGCATCCCATTCAACATAGCTTCTGACCAAGAGAACCAGTTTATAGTAAAGAAGGAGCAGGGGAAGGGCCATGAACATGAGAGGTTCCGCATGCTAGTATTCCCAATGACTTCTTAAGTTACTTTGTGATTTGCGTTCCTGCAACTCTTGCATTTTCAGGGTTAGAGGTCTCAGTCTCCAAAAGACATGTGCTCTTGCCAGTAGCTGCAACAACCATCCTGTTGAACTCAAATCTGTGGCCATCTTCTAGCTATGTAGACACTATATCTATGGACCAAAAGGATAGAATAGGGGTCACAATTCAACTGACCATGGAACTGATCAGTAGAAGGAAGAAGAATGGTTGTTATATAGTAGAGGCAATGAGAATTAAGTATAGAATACAGGTTGTCTACTGAGTACTGCTGGGTACTCCCTCCACCAATTTTAACTGTGAATAAGTGAAGGAAACCTAGCCTCTGAAAAAAATGGTTACCAGGAATTGAATGGCTTCAAGAATGACAATTTGGAACACACCATAAGGAACTCACCCACTCAGACCAACAGAAGTATATCTGAGGAAAATGAAGTTTGAAAGAGTAGAGGAAGAAAGAGAGACCATTACACTCTTAGGCCTGACATGGGAAGAGGGAACGGAAATGCCAAGCTTTTTCTAAATTTCTTCCCAAGAATAGCTATTCCCCAAATTAATATGGGATGAAGTGAATCTAGAAGGTAAACAGGATACCTGTGGAAGATACAAGGAGAGGTAACTCTCACATTCCCCTTGAAGGAAGGACTTGTCTAACTGTGAGGAGCATGGCTACTTGGCAACGTCAGGGTGCCTCAACTTTTGCGCTCCCAAGGGTGGCTTCAGGCAAGTTTTGGTTAGACTTTAATACAGGGTCTAGCAGTCCTTCTCACTTCAGGACTACTCTAAAAATCTGTCTCTTGCCTCCACAGGTTTTTGTCATATTTGCATAACAGTCTGTTCACACCCCACCCACCACCTGCCCAATCTTGTTCTTCTGTTTGGCTTTCACAGCTGTTACTCATCAATAACTTTTTTTGTCCTTCAAACTCCATCTCAATGACAGCTTCCATTTAGGACCCAACTGACATACCACTAAAATTATCATTATTATTTCTTTAGATCCTAGAGGTGGTGCACCAGTCAGAATAAGATTGTTTTGACTCTCAGGAAATTGTTTTTCCTATTGGTGTCACCCATTTTGTGAACTGGTCTAGCTTGCAAACAATTTAGCATAACCATGCCCTACACTTTCACTATTTATGATGACTCACCCCATACACAGAAGCATTATATTAATGTCAAGTGTCCAGAGTATAATGTTTAGACAATCTAGCTACACCAGCAAGAATGCAAAATTTATTAAAATGTGTTTGGGAAGGATGGAGATTGAACAACCCATTATGACTAAAACTAGCAAAGATTGGCAGGCTAAACTATGAAGTCCAATGATCTTGAACTACATTCTATAGTGGACACTGAGTACTCCTCCCAGATTCATTTTTCATTTCCTTGTGACCTTCCCCCAATTTGCCATTCTTGGGTTTCCAAAGACCTGTATGTGCCTCTCCTCACACAGCCATCTAAGGGCTAGCATCACTTTGTCTGCACCACCAGTAAAAAAAGTAGGAGAGTCTGGAAGGTCATGTCCCACTTCTCTTCCTCCTGCTTGTCCTTGGGCAGAGACAGACTAGAACCTAGAGAGGATTGTGGAAGTCCAGCTCCCCCAGCATAGTCAGGACAAGACCGCAACACCAGGACAAAGCTGAGGCCTTCACTTGAAGTCATTGCAGCAGTCTGGCTGGGCACAATTCAGGAGCCACTTATCAAGCAGAAATGAACTTTATTTTTAGAACACACAGGCCACACCACAGGAGCTTCAGGAATTCCCTCAGAGCCCAACTGCCACCACCAGCTTCCCACAAGCCTCTCAACCCCCAATTCCTCCTGCTCTTGAGGCTGATTGGCTGGGTCGTGTGGGCGGAGCCAAAAAAAGTCCCCCAATGAGCAGCTCCATGGTCTGAAAGGGCGGAAAACAGCCCAATGAGCCAATCAGCTGACAGCTAGAAGTTTGCTGGGCTGCTGTGAGCCAATCATCAGCTGGCAGCTGGAAGTTTGCTGGGGCCCCTTCAGCTGTGGCTCTCAACAAGTCATCCTGTGTATTTGCTCTTTGCTTTCTTTTTTCTCCTTAGACAACTTTATCACTGGTTTTTCTGAGAAATACTTACACAATAAAACATTTGCACCTGGCTATATGTTATCAGGGGCTGCTTATGGGAAACCTATCTTGGAGACATTTAAAGACCATTAGAAATTATTGTTTACTCATTAAAATGATTCTCACATTAAGACCAGAATAATGCCCATAAGCTCAAAATAAAAACCAGCCAGGGACCAATTCTCATTTCCCAGCCTCCCCTTCCAAACACAATGGCTATCATGTTTTCTTGGCTTCATTTTATTATTATTTGTATATCAGTGAACCATATACTTCTCTTACATTAAATGACACATTCAGTATCATGTACTTTCTGGTACAGAAGAATAAGAAAAAGCTCATGGGGGACTCTCCCCATGGAGGATCTCTATTCTCATCCTCTTCAGTAGGTTGTATTGTATTGTGTGTTTGTTTGTTAACTCGTGTTTCTATTTTGGTCACCTCCAGAAACTCGGGTAATATTCTTAGACTGTTATCTTTTCATCTGTTAAAAATCTTTCAAGATCTCCTTTCTTAGAATCCACTTTTCTTCAAGAAAAATTCCTCTCGACTCCTTCTCTTTTGTGTCCATTTGAACTCTCCAGGCCTGCTAGGCAGCTGTCACCGTAGGACCCCTCTGGTCCCACTTCCTTGAATTCACATCTTTCTTTAAATTACATGACTCTCTAATCTCAAGAAATTTCCTAAGTGTGCATAAAAGGCAAATCTGAGTCTTTTCATGACCAAAAATGTCTTTATCTCGTCTTCTCACTTTATTGAGGTTTGCCTAAGTGTTCTATTCCGGGTTGAAAATCTTTTTTCTCTCAATTCTGAAGACAGGTTTTCATTGTCTTCTTACGTTCATTGTTGCTATGAAATAGATTGAGATCACTCTATTTTTCATACCTTTATAACTGTCCTATTTTATTTCTATTTTGGCATATTGAAGGCCTTCGCTTTATTCTTAGCATTCTGCAATTTAAAATTGAAACATCTGACTTTCCAATTTTATTTTCATATATCTTGCTTTTAACTTGAATTCTCATTGCATGTCTTCAGATGTGGGCATGTTTCCTAAAGTATTTTCAAATACTCGTCATTAAAATATTTTCCCTCATCCCCTGTCTTTCTCTGTGTTGGAACTTCTTGACTGGTCCTCTTTGCTTCTTGTCTTTCTGTGGCCTGTTTTTATTCTAGCCTCTGATATGTTTCTTTATGTTACTCTTCTGTCACATCTGCAGTTTGTTTTATTGTGACTACTATGTTAGTGTCTAGTTCCGTAAATTTTCTGTTCTGCTCTGTACATAAAGGATGTACACTTCCTTGAGGCTATTTCCTCTAGCTCTTTTTCTTTCCTTCTGTTTCATTATCAGTCTCATTAATTCATTTTATAGGGTTTCTTCAAAACTCTATAAACCCTTTATTTTAGGGGTGAAATGATAGAATGGTCTAGTTGCTGGGAGTTCACAGGCTGTTGACAGGCAGGCTCTGTGTGGTGTGCTCAGGAGCGAACCTGGCTGCTGTGCTGGGTGCCCTAACATTGGACTCCTCCTCAGCAGAGCCCTTATTCAACCCATAGATATTAAATTCACATCTGTACAGGAAAATACTTTATCCTGACATAGATTTTTGACTGTAAGGAGTTCTGTTTCATCATGTGGAGTGATCTCCCAATCTCTTGCTTTCAATTAGGGTCATAATTTAAGCCTGATTGCTCACTCTGGTGCACATTTGAGCCAAGATTTCTAAACATAAAGTATGTCTAAAGCCCTGATGATGGGTGAGCACCCTCTGTGACTATGGCTGTTGTGTTGAGGTCACCTCCCTCGATGATCCTTCATTAACTTTTCATCCACCAATACTTGTTTACATTTTGGTAACTGCAATTCCAAGAGGCATTTTTATTAGTTATTTCCTTGAAAAAGATAATTTTTCTTTAATTTTCTTTCTCCTCTCCTTCCAAACTTTTACTAATAGATTCCTCAGCTCTTTAATACCTTCCTCATATTATTCTAATTTTAAAGAAAGGCCTCTGCATGCCTCTTCTCTCCTCGATCCAAAAGATAACAAGCTTTTCTAAATAGAAAACCAGGTACTCAGAAAAGGCCCAGTGGCCCGCGGAGGGGCAGAGCTGCCAACCACTCCTGCAAGGTAGGCGGGCCTGCGACCCACCGGCAGAACAGGAGCAGCAGCCTGCTGAGAGGCAGAGCCGCCCCCCCCCCCCCGGCGCCTGCAAGGTAGACGGAACTGTGACCACCCACAGAACAAGCCAGACCTGCAACCGACAAACAGAACAGGCCCAGTGGCCTGAGGAAGGGTAGAGCCGCCCCCCTCCGTGCCTGCAAGGTAGGCGGACCTGCTACCGACCAGCAGAACAGGCCCAGCGGCCTGCCAGCATGGTAGGCACATTGCCCCAATTGGAGGAGGGGCAGAGCTGCTGCCCACGCCTGCGAGGGAGACTTTGCAACTATACAAGAGCAATATAAATATACAGGGGGAAAATTCAATAGCACAACAGTTTCACCAAGCAGAAAGAAACACGAACAGTATGAAGAGACAAGGAAAGAAAGGACCACAAGCAATGCAGGTCAACTCAACGTTAGAAGAGGTAATAGCTGCAGCAGATGGAATGTCAGATAAAGAATTCAGGATATACATGCTTCAGATGATCTGGAGTCTCAAGGAAGACATCAGACAGCAAAATCAGACAATGAAAGATCACTTCAACAATGAATTACATAAACAAATCCAAGAAGCAAAAGATCAACTATACAGGGAGATAGAGATTATAAAAAACAAACAAACAGAAATCCTAGAAATGCAGGAAGCAATAAACCAACTTAAAAACTCAAATGAGAATACTACCAGCAGAGTAGAACACTTAGAAGATAGAACATCAGACAATGAAGATAAAGTATTTCAACTTGAAAAGAACATAGACAGCTCAGCAAGACTGTTAAGAAACCATGAGCAGAACATCCAAGAAATATGGGATAACATCAAGAGACCAAATTTAAGAGTCATTGGGATACAGGAAGGGACAGAGTTTCAAACCAAAGGAATGAGCAATCTATTCAATGAAATACTATGAGAAAACTTCCCAGACTTAAAGAATGAGACAGAATCCCAAATCCTAGAAGCCTACAAGATGCCGAATGTGAAAAATCATAAGAGATCCACACCTAGACACATTATAATGAAGATGCCCAACATACAGAATAAGGAGAGAATTTTAAAAGCTACAAGAGAAAGGAAGCAGATTACATTTAGGGGTAAGCCAATCAGGATAACAGCTGATCTTTCAACACAGACTCTGAAAGCTAGAAGATCCTGGAATAACATATTTCAAACACTGTAAGAAAATGGGTTCCAACCAAGAATTGTGTATCCAGCGAAATTAAGCTTCAGGATGGAAGATGAAATTAAAACCTTCCACGACAAACAAAAGTTAAAAGAATTTGCAGCTAGAAAACCATCTCTTCAAAACATCCTCAGCAAAACATTACAGGAGGAGGAAATGGAAAATAACAAGAAAAACCAACAGTGGGAGGTAGGACAGTAAAGGGGGGAAAATAATCAAAGAGGAAAACAAACCATGTTTAGTAACATAAATAAACAAATATGGCTGGAAGAACAACCCATATCTCAATAATAACCCTAAATGTTAATGGCTTAAACTCACCAATTAAGAGACACAGGCTAGTAGAATGGATCACAAAACAAGACCTAACAATATGCTGCCTACAGGAGACACATTTGATAGGAAAAGACATACATAGGCTGAAGGTGAAAGGTTGGGAAAAATCATATCACTCATATGGACTTCGGAAACAAGCAGGAGTGTCCATACGCATATCAAATAAAATAGATTTCAAGCCAAAGTTAATCAAAAGGGATAAAGAGGGACACTACATACTGCTTAAGGGAACCATACATAAACAAGACATAACAATCATAAATATATATGCCCCAAACAATGGTGCAGCTATGTTCATCAAACAAACTCTTCTCAAGTTCAAGAGTCTAATAGACCACTATACAATAATCATGGGAGACTTCAACATACCTCTCTCACCAATGGACAGATCTTCCAAACAAAAGTTGAATAAGGAAACTATAGAACACAATAACACAATTAATAACCTAGACTTAATTGACATATATAGAATATACTACCCAACATCAAGCAGTTACACTTTTTTCTCAGCAGCACATGGATCCTTCTTAAAAATAGATCACACATTATGTCACAGGGCAACTCTTAGACAATATAAAGGAGTAGAGATAATACCATGCATCTTATCTGATCATAATGGAATGAAACTGAAAATCAACGATAAAAGAAGGAAGGAAAAAGCATACATCACTTGGAGAATGAACAATAGGTTACTGAATGATCAATGGGTTATAGAAGACATCAAGGAGGAAATTAAAAAATTCTTGGAGATAAATGAAAACACAGACACAACATATCGGAATCTATGGGATACATTGAAAGCAGTTCTAAGAGGAAAATTCATTGCTTGGAGTTCATTCCTTAAAAAAAGAAAAAAACAACAAATGATCTCATACTTCATCTCAAAATCCTAGAAAAAGAAGAGCAAAACAACAGCAAAAGAAGTAGAAGGCAAGAAATAATGAAAATCAGAGCTGAAATTAATGAAATCTAAACAAAAGAAACAATTGAAAAAATTGACAAAACTAAAAGTTGGTTCTTTGAAAAAATAAACAAAATCGACAGACCCTTAGCCATGCTAGCAAAGAGAAGAAGAGAGAGAACTCAAATTACTAGCATACGGGATGAAAAAGGCAATATCACAACAGACACTTCAGAAATACAGAAGATAATCAAAAATTATTTTGAATCCTTATACTCCAATAAATTAGAAGATAGTGAAGGCATAGATAAATTTCTTAAGTCATATGATCTGCCCAGATTGAGTCAGGAGGATATAGACAACCTAAACAGACCAATATCAATTGAGGAAATAGAAGAAACCATCAAAAGTCTACCAACTAAGAAAAGCCCAGGACCGGATGGGTATACAGCAGAGTTTTACAAAACCTTTAAAGAGGAACTAATACCAATACTTTTCAAGCTACTTCAGGAAATAGAAAAAGAGGGAGAACTTCCAAATTCATTCTACGAGGCCAACATCACCCTGATACCTAAACCAGACAAAGACACTTCAAAGAAAGAAAACTACAGACCAATATCTCTAATGAACCTAGATGCAAAAATCCTCAATAAAATTCTGGCGAATATCAAAAAAATTGTGCACCATGATCAAGTAGGATTCATCCCTGGGATGCAAGGCTGGTTCAATATACGGAAATCAATAAATGTTATTCACCACATCAATAGACTTAAAAATAAGAACCATATGATCATCTCGATAGATGCGGAAAAAGCATTCGACAAAGTACAGCATCCCTTTATGTTCAAAACTCTAGGAAAAACTAGGGATAACAGGAACATACCTCAATATTGTAAAAGCAATCTATGCTAAGCCTCAGGCTAGCATCATTCTGAATGGAGAAAGTTTGAAGGCATTCCCTCTAAAATCTGGAACAAGACAGGGATGCCCTCTCTCACCACTTCTGTTCAACATAGTTCTCGAAACACTGGCCAAAGCAATTAGACAGACGAAAGAAATCAGAGGCATAAAAATAGGAAAAGAAGAACTTAAATTATCACTATTTGCTGATGACATGATTCTATACCTAGCAGACCCAAAAGGGTCTACAAAGAAACTATTAGAGCTAATAAATGAATTCAGCAAAGTGGCAGGATATAAAATCAACACACATAAATCAAAGGCATTCCTGTATATCAGCGACAAATCCTCTGAAATGGAAATGAGGACAACCACTCCATTCACAATATCTTCAAAAAAAATAAAATACTTGGGAATCAACCTAACAAAAGAGGTGAAAGACTTATACAATGAAAACTACAGAACCCTAAAGAGAGAAATAGAAGAAGATCTTAGAAGATGGAAAAATATACCCTGTTCATGGATAGTCAGAACTAATATCATCAAAATGGCGATATTACCAATAGTCCTCTATAGGTTTAATGCAATGCCAATCAAAATCCCAACGGCATTTCTTGTAGAAATAGAGAAAGCAATCATGAAATTCATATGGAAAAATAAAAGACCGAGAATAGCAAAAACAATGCTAAGCAGGAAGTGTGAATCAGGCGGTATAGCGATACCAGACTTCAAACTATACTACAGAGCAATAGTAACAAAAACAGCATGGTACTGGTACCAAAACAGGCGGGTGGACCAATGGTACAGAATAGAGGACACAGAAACCAATCCACAAAACTACAACTATCTTATATTTGATAAAGGGGCTAAAAGCATGCAATGGAGGAAGGATAGCATCTTCAACAAATGGTGCTGGGAAAACTGGAAATCCATATGCAACAAAATGAAACTGAATCCCTTTCTCTCACCATGCACAAAAGTGAATTCAAAATGGATCAAGGAGCTTGATATCAAATCAGAGACGCGCCGTCTGATAGAAGAAAAAGTTGGCTACGATCTACAGTCGGTGGGGTCGGGCTCCAAATTCCTCAATAGGACACCCATAGGACAAAAGTTAATAACTAGAATCAACAAATGGGACTTACTCAAACTAAAAAGTTTTTTCTCAGCAAAAGAAACAATAAGAGAGGTAAATAGGGAGCCTACATCCTGGGAACAAATCCTTACTCCTCACACTTCAGATAGAGCCCTAATATCCAGAGTATACAAAGAACTCAAAAAATTAGACAATAAAATAACAAACAACCCAATCAACAAATGGGCCAAGGACCTGAACAGACACTTCTCAGAGGAGGACATACAATCAATCAACAAGTACATGAAAAAATGCTCACCATCTCTAGCAGTCAGAGAAATGCAAATCAAAACCACCCTAAGATACCATCTCACTCCAGTAAGATTGGCAGCCATTATGAAGTCAAACAACAACAAGTGCTGGCAAGGATGTGGGGAAAAGGGTACACTTGTACATTGCTGGTGGGACTGCAAATTGGTGCAGCCAATTTGGAAAGCAGTATGGAGATTTCTTGGAAAGCTGGGAATGGAGCCACCATATGACCCAGCTATTCCCTTCTTGGTCTATTCCCTAAAGACCTAAGAAGAGCATGCTACAGGGACACTGCTACATTGATGTTCATAGCAGCACAATTCACAATAGCAAGACTGTGGAACCAACCTAGATGCCCTTCAATAGACGAATGGATAAAAAAAATGTGGCATTTATACACAATGGAGTATTACTCTGCATTAAAAAATGACAAAATCATAGAATTTGCAGGGAAATGGATGGCATTAGAGCAGATTATGCTAAGTGAAGCTAGCCAATCCCTAAAAAACAAATGCCAAATGTCTTCTTTGATATAAGGAGAATAACTAAGAACAGAGTAGGGAAGAAGACCATGAGAAGAAGATTAACATTAAACAGGGATGAGAGGTGGGAGGGAAAGGGAGAGAGAAGGGAAATTGCAGGGAAATGGAAGGAGACCCTCAGGGTTATACAAAAGTACATACAAGAGGAAGTGAGGGGAAAGGGAAAAATAATACAAGGGGGACAAATGAATGACAGTAGAGGGGGCAGAGAGAGAAGAGGGGAGGGGAGGGGAGGGGAGGGGGGATAGTAGAGGATAGGAAAGGCAGCAGAACACAACAGACACTAGTATGGCAATATGTAAATCAATGGATGTGTAACTGATGTGATTCTGCAATCTGTATATGGGGTAAAAATGGGAGCTCATAACCCACTTGAATCAAAGGGTGAAATATGATATATCAAGAACTATGTAATGTTTTGAATAACCAACAATAAAAAATTTAAAAAAAAAGAAAACCAGGTACTCTCCAGGAAGTTGAGTTCCCTTTAATATGATAAAGAGGCAACTGCAACTTGAAATCTCTGCCTTTGGTCCCACTGCACCTGTTTTTCCTCTCCTAAAAGCTTTTCCTGAACCATCAAGACTGATTTGAGACAAAAAGTTCTAGTCTTCCTGGAAGCCTGCTTTAAGTACAATCTGCTTTTCCTCACCAGCCTGCCTCCTGAGCTTTTGTGGAGTGCAACGAGTAGTGAAGTCATTTTTTTCCCAGTGTAATTTCTTGCCCATGGCTCACTCTTTCCCAGCCTCTTTGTTTTGGAAAAGTATAACTTTTACCATTATCTGTATTATCACTATTGATTTAAATAATGGTGCTTCTGTTAGCACATAAATGGATCTAGTGTTGGTTTCCAATATGGTCTTCATCAGCTCAGGCTGATGAAACAAAATACCTGAGTGGCTTATGAACAAGAAAATTTTACTTCTCATAATTCTGCAGGCTAAAAGTCTGAAATCAAGATGCCAATGGATATGGAGTCTGGAGAGGCTGCCTTCCTGGTTGTAGATGGCTGTCTTTGCAGTGTACCCTCACATGGCAGAGAGCAGAGAAGGAGGTTCTCTGTGACTCTTATAAAAGGACTCATCCCATTCATGAGAACTCTGCTTTTATGACCTAATCACCTCCCAAGCTCCACCTCCCAACACCATCCCATTAAATGTAGAATTCTAACATGACTGGTGGGGACATAAATACATTCAATTTATAACAAGTAGCTTGTAGCACATGCTTTGTTTTGAAATTTGTGTATTCCTTTTTTCTGTGTATCACCTGATCTTTACAGGTACTACCGTATCCATTAACTGTAGAAAATAAAAGTTCAAGTTTCAAGGTTCAAGCTGGGTGTGGTGGCGCAAGTCTGTAATCCCAACAGTTCAGGAGGCTGAGACAGGAGAATCTCAAGTTCAAAGCCAGCCTTAGCAATGACGAGGCACTAAGCACCTCAGTGAGACCCTGTGTCTAAATAAAATATAAAATAGGACTGGGGATGTGGCTCAGTGGTTGAGTACCCCTGAGTTTACTCCCTGGTACAAAAAAAAAAAAAGAAAGAAAGAAAAGAAAAAAGAAAGGTTCAAACAGGTATCTGTCAGTGCTTGAATCTGCAATCATTTTTGTTTGGCTACAGAGGCCATGGGTGTTGTATTGTTAGGCTAAAGATATTTTGTGCCTCATAGCAGGTAGGGTTTATATAGGTTTATTGGAAATTTTGTGACACACTAAGTAACATTATTTACAAAATAATGAAGGGCATGTTTAATCCAGAGTCTTTTAAAAATCTTGCTATATTTTTCTATATATTGATATTGTCTCTGTGTTTTTGCTTGTGGGTTGCATTCATATCAGATACCGACAAACTTGAAATATATTCTTTGTAGGAATTTTGCACATCTGAAATGCAAGATAAAATGAAAGATGGAACTGCATTTAACTAACCTGAAAGTACTGTTGAAGGACAAGGCTGTCCATGGAGCTGAAGTGACGGCTGATGTCCTTTCTCTCCAGTTCTTGCAATCACACCAGAGAGATTTCAGATATGTTGCTCGGTGTAGCAGACATGAATTTATTAGAAGTAATAGGAAAAGGAAAAAAGGAGACATTCTCAAGGGAGAAAATGGGTTCTCTCAGAGAGGAAAAGGACTGCTTACCCAATCCTGCCCTTCTATTTTATTAGATGTCCCAGAGAAGTGTCCAGAGAGTGTCACCCAGGTCTACCACCTGATTTTTGGCAGTCAAAATTCTGATTGCTTCAGACTTCCACACAGTCTTAACCCAGGGAGGAGAGATTTTAGTATTATAATGACATGCTAAATATCCAAGGTAACTCTGGGTTATTGTGAACCACACTGACCAGTTCTAATTGGAATTTGTTTTTATTGATTGTATGGTTTGGAGACTTTATTTCTAATTGTCATTGTTCCCTGGGTTCTGGAATCTGGTCTCTGTAAAGGTCATAAAAGTCCCCCCTTCAGGGTAACTTTGTTCTCCTTATCAGCAGGGGGAGTCTTTCAGGCCTGCATTTCTCCTGCAGATAACAGGCTGTTTGCTGAGGAATGTAACATATCCTATTGACTTATGATAGGCAGGGCTGCAGGAAAATTGCTTTTTAAAAGAAAGCACATAGGGGTTAGCACAGTGGGCCCAGTTTATAGAATTTTTCTTTTAATCTCATGTTCCCACTGCTCATATCTGTTTGTTACCTGTGAGTACTAACTACTGATAGAATTTTGTAAAATGCCAGACACAAAGCACTAAGACACAACTCTTTCATATATGTTGTATAAATTCATTCTGTAAATATAACAGAACGTCTATCAATAAGCACCTGATTTTTGGAAAGATTAGTTTTGAATATTTCATGAACTTGATTCATAAAAATATTGGTATTTGTGATATCCAACTAGATTACTATAGCAATTTATATACTTTTGTTCAGGATTATTAGCTTTATCCATGCTGGAATCTTGCCTAAATGTGTGTAGCTGCATTTATGTGCACTGAGCTACACAGTTAGAAGAGAATTTTCATACTTCTTTTAGTAGTCTTTGTTCATGACAAAGAGAAAAGTATAAACCTAAAATTGACCTTGTAAAATTATTTTTCTACTCTGAAACTAATTTATTCTTAATTTTATTTTCAAATCTTTAGTTTTATACTTCAGCAGTTCCTTAATCAGAAACTTTCACATTCTTCATCTTTAAAATGAGAGTATAGAAATAGAACAACAGTTAAATAGTTCTCTCTTTTTCAAAATGAACAATTTTGTTTTCTACTCCTTTGGGAGCTTCCTGAAACCAAATCAACCTGTGCTTCTTATCACTGTGTATGAGCAACTGTCTTAAGTTTTCCTAGGACCAAGGTCTCTATTGCATTTTCCCATTAAGGTATGAATAACATTTAATTTTTATACTTCTCTAAGCCACTATGTAGAAATAAACTCAAAGATCAGCTAAAGTATCAAAATGTGTGGTCCCCAAAATTTTTGTAGATGTTATTCATAAGTCCTACGACTTCCTCCCATCCATAGAAACACGATCACCTGTGAATGTCTTTTGCAGTTGTTGAGTCACCTTGAGATTGACAACGTCAGGTGCTTCTTTATATTTCTTGATTTAGGCCTCTTCTTTATTTGGATTCTCTGTGGTATTTAATGCAGTGCCTCACATATAAAGTAGACTCATTATCTTTATTTGTTGGAAGAAGAGGTGAGATAGCATCATGTTTAACAGAATTGCCCCAGTAGAAATCTAGCCTTTTTGCTTATACCTCCCTGTATATTAAACTCTGTGATATTGTTTGAATCTTATAAACAAAATACCAGGTGAATGAATCCTAGAAACTCAATAAAGACGTTTGTTGTTAAGCCAATGAAGAATGTATTAAAACAAATATAAAGTTGAATTTTTTTATCTTTCTGGTATTTGTGGCTTGGGCTAATCTTATAGGTTAAGAAAGGAATGGTGGTTATCTTTAAGTTGTAAGCACTGAAAAAATATAAAGCAATAAAGTTGAAGTGTGGAAATTATAAAGTTCTCCTATATGTGAATTTTCTTTTGTGCTCACATGAGACATTTTGTAAAACAGTGTTCAGTTTTTAAAAGTTGCATTTCATTGAGCATGAAAATACACATGTTTCAGTTTATATGGTAGTATGCTGGGTTGAGTCTTTTGGGATCAAAGATCAAAGGAGGCACAAATCTGTTAAATGAAATATTCAGTAAAGACTCAGTATTAATCTGAATATATCTTGATACACTTCATAAGTTCTTAGTCTTTTTGGGATGTAAGAATTTTTTCAGGCTCTCAAAAATTCATGTTGCAGAAGGCAATTTTATCCAAATCATAAATCCCTACATCAATGTTTTAGAGTTCTCAATTATCTAAATATTCATTCCACCAGAGATAATAATGTACAGTTGGTAAATGTTTGAAAGAATCCAATTTTAAATGTTGCATCTTGGAGGTGACAAATACTAGATACAACATCTTATATCGATAGTACCTTGATGCCAAAACAATGATGCTTCCATGTATTATACACACTCAAGGATGAGCATCTCACATCATGCCATGAAATGCATCATTAGAGTTTGCATTTTTCATGAGAATGTCAGCCATTCTCTAAGTCTATATTGTCATAATAAGCTTGCCAAGAAACTGAAAACTGAGACCAAAAATCAAGGGAAGGATGTAAAACTTTCTATGATTGTATTTTGCTGTGAATTATACACTATGAGAGAGGCATTTTTTCCCCTTAGTCCCTAGAGTGTTGTCTGAAAATGCAAACAAAATTTCAAGTCTTTTGCTCTTGCATAGTATCTTACATGAACGTTCTCAGCTACTAGATGAGAGTGATCCTTGCCACCATCCACAACACTTTGGACATTTTCTCTTCCTGAGATAGGCTGTTAGAATGGTCATAAAGAATCCAAGTTGGACCTCTCAGAGGATAACACAGGAAGAAAATGAGTCTCATCCTCTCTGTCAACACCTCATGTCTCTCTCTCAGGGGGTGGTCTTCTCTCAACAAGAGATCCTTTCCATTATACTCTAGGTTTCAAGGGTTCTTAGAAAGAATAAAGAAGGTTTTCCTAAAAATAGTGAGGAACAGGTCTCATTCCTAAGAATCACAACAAACACTGTGCTTCCAGAGGAAAGAAACTACATCTTTTCCAAAGAAATCACTAACTCTCTTAGTGTGTGCTGCTCTGCTTATCAGCTAGTATGCAAAACTTCTCCTCAAGTGCTCAATCTAGGGGTAATCAAGGGAGATATAAGAAGGAGATGGTATCTGAACGGAATTGAAAAATACGATATGTTTCCTTTCCTGGGGATTTTGTAACTATTACCACAAACCTAGAGGCTTAAGACAGCAGAAATGCATTTGTTGATTTAAGTTTAGGCTAGAAGTCTGAAATCAAAGTGTTGGGGGAGAATCTATCCCATCCTCTCCTAGTTTCTGGTGGGTCCTGCCATTGTGTGTTCCTTGGCTCTGGGTAGGATGGTTCCAATTTTTGCCTTCACTTATGTTCCTGTCTCTAAGAATAGCTTCAGAATACTAAATATCCCTAGATAAGGTTATATTCTGGATTTGGAGCATTGGAAGATAAAAATCAAGTTTGTATAATTAAAGTATTGGCTTGATATCTTAAAAAATCTCAAACAGATTTTCATAATAATTGTTCCTGTATAATTAAAATAATAATTGTGATATTTTTGATTTTTCTTTTCTTAACCCCCTTCATAATTGGTGAAATTATTTTTGCTGTTTCACAAAGTATGGTACCATTTAAATAATAAACTCCTTTCCCATTATGGTTAGCCATTGGTTTCCTGCCATTTAAAATTATTAGCAAACAATACATGCTATTAAGATTTATGACATTTATTTACCATACAGTGGTTCATGATTCCATGTTTCCATAGAGGTTGATTTTTGGTAAAAAGAACAACCAATAAATAAGTGGCATGTAGAAGAGTTATTTAAATATCGTGTTTCTTAGATGATATGTTTCTGTAAAAGTTTTAAAGGAAAACCAAAAGGGATTGTGCAAATAAGAATTATTAAATATAGGCATAAATTATCATTTTATTATTATATTATTAAATATAGGCATAAATGTGGTCAGCTTTCATTTTTAGAGCATAGTTTTGTTGTAACTTTTTAAGTTTCTTGAAGTTTTATAAATTGCTGGAGTGTTTTGTTTGTTTCTTCTGAGAAAAGCACAGGTAAATGATTTATTATGTCACTTAGATCTTCTAGTATCTAATGAAATTTGTATTCCAGAATTCACTCTTTTTTTGAACAAATACAGCAATTTCTTCCTGGGCTGATCACTCAGCTCTTACTCTTCATTTTTTCTTTTTTTTTCATTGAACAAAATTGGGCCATTAAAGCTCATTCCTTCTTAATTTCTTAGATGTGTTTTTCTCTTTTTTCTTAACCTAAAATAGTTTTTTATTTCAAATAATAGTTATACATAAAATTTTAGTTACCTTCAAATTTTGGAAATACCTTTTTTTAAAATTTTATTTGTTCTAATTTGTTACACATGACAGCAGAATGCATTTCATGCCTTTCTCTTTATACTTACATTCTCTTTAAAAATTTTTTTTTTATTAGCTACACATGACATTACAATGATCTTGGCAAATTCATACATTTGAATCAATTGGGGTATAATTTCTAATTTTTCTGATTGTACAGATTGCAGAATCACACTGGCCATAGAATCACCTATATACATACACATTCTCTTAATTATATATTTTTTTCAGGATTCTGAGTGTATTCATATCATAATATTTACTTTTGCCATTAGATGTGATTGAGTTTTCAAGATGAAATTCAGATGAAACATGAAAAATTCAGATATGAAATCTATGTCATTTAATAGCAAATGCAAATGTATATTTTAGAGAAAATACAGACATTATTCATATCTTCCAGTGAGAAATATACATTATAAACAATCAAAAAATAATGAAAGGCTCTTCTCTTTATTTTTAGTGTTCTATAACTATGTCTCTATTTAGTTCTTTATAGATTCTTTTATTATGAATATTTCTAGCTTATTTCAGCTCAGAATTAAAAAAAAAAGTTTGTTCATCCATTCTGCATTCTCTGATATTTCCTCCATGGATCTCCTATTGGATGGATGATGGAACATCTGAATTAATCTTTTTTTCTTTTAAATAGTGTCTCTCTTCTCCAATCACCCTTCTCTCTCTCTTTCTTTCTCACAAACACACACACACACACACACAGTTATTTACAGAATTTGCTCAAATTTATCTTCACCTCTTTGTGGCTTTGCATCCATCTATATATATAATTTTAATAGTATCTTAAATTTAAAAAAAAACTGCTTTATCTTCTAGTCAATTTTCATGGCACCTGGATTTAGCTTCAGCAACATATCATGACTAATCTTGCTGAAAAGAATAATTATAACATTTAATTTTTTTTTTCTTCAGAAACCTTTATTTATACCAGGGTAACAAGTTTTGCTCACCAAGTAATTCAAGTTCTTCACCAGTTCAGCACTTGCTAAAAATCTTTCATTTAATGAATTATAAAAAAAAATACATGTTAATATGTTTTAGACATCATGTATTTATCCTCCTGTTTGTGAGTAGGGCCACAAAATTAGTACTAGACTGTGTAATTTGAGTGGAAGCAATGTATGTTACTTCTAGGTCACACAATTAATTGTAGGCACATAAGCCATTTTTTCCTTTTGCCATAATAATGACCATTGTCTAAGATGGCGATATTGTCATTAGAGATTCTGTAGTTGTGTATTTAGCATAATTAATCCTGACTGATATAGTCAGTTTTTTGTTAATTTTATTTATTTATTTTATTTTTTAGTTGTAGGTGGACACAAAACCTTATTTAATTTTATGTGGTGCTGAGGATGGAACCCAGTGCCTCACATATACTAGGTGAACACTCCACCTCTGAGCCACAACCCCAGTCCCCATCTGTTAATTTTAACCTCTATTGTGCAGTTGATTTCATTCTTTTATCTTTAAATGATGGATATGCTGGTGGTAAACAGAACGGGTATGGTTTACTTACTTGGAGTTACACCCCATTTCACCACAGTTCTCTGTCTCAAGAATTGGAGAGTGGTTTCTGAGCTCCATGCATGTGGGTAGGACCTGGCAGAAACAAGATTTATTCCTGTTTAAAGTGAGTAGTAAGTAGTTATTCAGGAAAGGTGAACTCTCATCACTTAAAGAATGTCATGCTCTGAGTTTCTCATTCTGTGGCCCCTGCTAATACATGAGCAAACAAATCAGCTCATTTAGATAGCAGTTTTCCAGGATAGTTCAACTGGATGCCACTCTTTCTTCTCACAACATTCTTAGAGTATAATAATGTATGGCAGTTTTAGGGATTAACTGTCAAGTGTTTCTATGAATAACCTACACTCTTCTTTATCATCTGAAAGCTCACATTGGCTGCCTCTGAACTCAAAAACTCTGAGACTCAGTTTTGGCAGGGAGAGTGTGATGTATCCCACTGAATATGTAACATTTTTTAGTGTGTATGTTTAACTGCAGTTTTCTCTCCTTTGAATTGTCCATCAATATACCCCATCTGATTTATATTTTTAGATATGTGTCCATATGTTATTCTACTGCTGCTGTCTGATGACCCCCAAAATCTTAAGTAGCCATTATTTTCATGTTTCTTTACTATTACTTTAATAAATTTTTGAGAAGAATGGAAGATAACTCTACCATCCTGAAACTGAAGTCTACAAGTGCTTTACACATGTTTCAATTGCTCTCAATTTTTAAAATTTTCAAGTGTCAATTTTGTTTTAACCTTGTGACAAGGAACTTTAGAAATTTACCTTATATTCTTGCCAAAGAGTCTTCCTTTGAGGCTTTAAAATAGCTTCATATGATTGTATATGTTGAAAATTGCAGAAGGTAATTTTCAAATAACCTTCAACAATGTTTTTTCCTTAACTCACAATAATTGCTTTTGACAGAGCACAATAAATAGCCTGGTAAACATTAGGAAATCAGGACTTAGTGACAGCAGTCTTACATTATAGTCTTGAATCTTTCAACTACTGGCAATGTGACATTAGACAATTCACTTCTCTCTGGCTTTAAGTTTTCTTATCTGTAAATGGAATGATATCTGATGATTTCAGACTCTTAAATTTCAAATCTGATATTTTATGATTTCATGATTCTAAGTTGGTAGTAAACTCTAGTTCATATGATTCCCATAAGAGAGATTCCAATACAATAGATAACCAGAATGCTTCAATTGGTTTTAAATTTTGACATATAATTCTAGAGCTTTCATAGGATAAGGGTGTTAGCACCTTCTGTCTTCAAACTAGATTTGTCTAACTCTTTTAAAATAGATTTCTTTTATATATAAAAATATAAATATAAGTATATATTTATATATATATATATATATATATATATATATATATATATATATATATTTGGTTGTAACTAGACACAATATCTTTATTTTATTTATTTATTTTTATGTGATGCTGAGGATCGAACCCAGGGACTCGCACAAGCTAGGCGAGCACTCTACCACTGAGCCACAACCCCAGCCCCTTTTTTTTTGTATATTTTGTTGCATAAATTTCAAAGACCCTGAAGAGAAAGAACACAATATACAGAAGTTACTGAAGTGAATTCCACAACTTAAATCTAGTCAAAATGTTATCTTATTTCATTATTTATAATAAAATATAAATGCTTTAACATTAAGAATATAATTTTGCCTGATTATTCACCACCACAGTTGACCCATTGATCTCCTCCCTTATAATCTTATCTTGCCCATACCAAGACAAGTGCAAATACATGGAATTCTTCACATTTGTTTAACTGCCAAATGCAAGCAGTAGCACATACTAGTCACTTTGTGAAGAATTCACTTTCTCAATTTTGAAGTTTAACCATTTTTCCAAGATTTCAAGGCATTGCTTCCAGAAATTGTCCTACCTCCAATTTGGCTCTGCCTTTAGCTGAATAGAAATCTTTCCTTTGTGTTCTTTAGTAATGTACTGCCTCTTAAGAACTCTGTAAATCCATGTACTGTGTTTGTATACAGCTTTCTTACACAGCATCTAGTATCAAGACAGTTTGATTATTGATTTTTTAAGATTATTTTTGTTGTAGGGTGAATGTTAAAATTTCTTTTAAGCCTTTCCTACACTTGTATCTTCCTTGAAAAGTATGAATCACTATCTAAAATAAAGGTACTCAAAAATAAATAAGAAAACTTTTCCTTCTTTTCTTTTCCTCCATTTCTTTTAGTTCCTTCTAGCTCTATTATTTCTACTCTTACTAAAACCATAACAAAATTTTAATCGAAGTTTTATACTTATCAGACTTTTACTTTAAGAAAAAGTTTTGATTAACTTGATCATTTCAATTAGATTTACACTCTTTGTATTTTCCTCTTAAGTTGTAGTCCTTGTATATACTTTATAAACAGTATAATTGTGACATAATTGAAATACAATAAATTTTACATGAAACCCCCACCAAATCAAGAAAAGGAACAGAGATCACTGAGTTTTATATATAATGTGCAACAAGTATATTAGATATAAACCATATATAAACATACATATAATGTGCATATCAATGTACATATATGTGGTCTATATAGGTGGAATATGCGTGTTACATATTAATTCTATGATAAAATATTATTTTTAAAATATCACATTATGTTCTCATGATGGTTCCGATGATAGACTGCCTGGTGACACTTGCTGGCAGCGTGACATCTGTGACTTAATCTCTCAGAATCTGTTTCCTTATCTATAAAATTTATATGCTAATAGTATTGACATCAAATTTATAATGGGAATTAAATGAGATGTTGCAGAAAATTCTCACCAGCATGGAAAGTACTGAGCATCCCACAGAAAACTTAATGAAGACCTCCCCCAAACAGACTGAGTAATGGCAAAAAGGAAAGAAGGCAGTTGGATCATTTGTCAGAAAACAAAGATCACCCAAGTACAATTGGCTACTTCCTTGAATCCTAACGAATTTCATTCAGTGCTATGGTGATGTGCCTCCATTTAACAGAGTCTTTTTGGTAACCAAAGTACAAAACCTTAGTGGAGACCTGTGCTTTCTTTTATTTTAGTTATTCGGACCATCACTGACATATTGGAACCACCTTGCCTAAAATCAGTACATACATGCTTCCAACACTGCCTAATTTCTAAATGAAAATAGTTATCAGTACTATAGATTTGTAAAGCTGTTTGCTTCAGAATTAAGTCCTTGAGTAAAATTTTGCTGTCCGTAATGTAATACTAGGGTGTATGTAACTTTGTACTGAATTATATACAGAAGACTTCCCATGTTAATAAGATGTCCATTATCTCTAAAGGGCCATTTGCAACCATGATGTGTATGCACTGGACAGCTGAGTGTCATTTTATTCCTTAAACAATTTGTAAATAATTTTCAGTGAATTTCATTTAATGGTACCTAAAGGTCTGGGAGAAGAGAAAAAAGAGGAGAAGGTAGTTTCAAAAGTAAAAAAGAAATTATACTATCATTCTTCAAACCTACTATTCATTGTCTTTCAATGAAGATGTGGTTGGCAGAATTAGAAGATGACTCAAAAGACAATTTAATTTGAAATGGCAAGTGAGAGCAGAGATAACGAGAAAATAAAGACTGGTACCAGACGGAGCACCAAGTAAGGTGAATTTAGTCTGAGGGTTAAGAATGTTACCTGCAGTGATTTTGTATACCGAATATAATAAATGAATACATGCCAAATCATTGAACAAACATATTTAGGCAATGAAGTTGTGAGAGAGAGTTTTCTTTCTTGGACATTTTTGTACTTTGAAAGTTTTCTAATATAAATATGTATTACTTGTGAAATCAGAAATAAAAGAAAAATCATAGGTAACCTTTTTGCTTAAAATACCTTACAGCCAATTTCACACACAATTTAACTTTAAAATAAAACTATTCTTAATTCTACAGGAAGAAAAGTAATTTAAATAACAGAGTTCAGAAGAGGTCCTTTCCTATTTTGTTAACTACAGGACTTATTAGAGTGCATTACCATATAATTTCTAGTCTAGAAAGGACATGGAGAGGTCACCTCCTTCATTTCTTTATCATCACACAAGATGCTTTTAAATTATCCAAGGAAGATTAGAATCCATCCTATTTTAGACCTTTTGAGAAGTTGTCATGTCCTTCTTTGCTGGTATATTTTTACATTTGATAATTTTGGATTGAAAGAACACTTTAAATTTTGTATAATGATGGCCAGCAAAAAAAAAAAAAAAAGTTTAAAAAAGAATGACTGATTTGTAAAACCAGAGAGTATATTTAGCACTGGGAAGAAATCCCTCTATTAGTTTTATCTTTCTTTAAAATCAAGTAAAACTAATACAAAGACTAAATTATGTCTCTTTAAGAATAGTCTATCTACAAGACAGGGATGCCCTCTTTCACCACTTCTAAATACTGGCCAGAGCAATTAGAAAGATGAAAGAAATTAAAGGGGTATGGATAGGTAAAGAAGAACTATTTGCTAACAATATGATTCTATACCTAGAAGACCCAAAAAACCCTACCAGAAAACTTCTAGAACTAGTAATAAATTCAGCAAAGTACCAGGATACAAAATCAACACCCATAAATCAAAGGCATTTCTGTATATCAGTGACAAATCCTCTGAAAAATGAGAAAAACTACCCCATTTACAATAGCCTCAAAAAAAAAAAAAAAAAAAAAACTTGGGAATCAACCAAACAAAAGAGGTGAAAGACCTCTATAACAAAAACAACAGCAGACTAAAGACAGAAATTAAAGAAGATCTTAGAAGATGGAAAGATCTATCTTGGATAGGCAGAATTATACATATTTAATGATATTATAATCAAAATCTCAATGACATCCTCATATAAATAGAAAAAAACAGTCATGAAATTCATCTGGAAAAATAAGAAACCCGGAATAGCTAAAGCAATTATTAACAAGAGGAGTGAAGTAGGAGGCATTACTATACCAGACCTTAAACTATACTACAGAGCAATAGTAAAAAAACAAAAACAAACAAACAAACAAAAAAACCAGCATGGTACTGGTACCAAAATAGACTTATGGACCAATGGTACAGAATAGAGGACAGAGAGTAACCCACATAATTATTGTTATCTTATATTGACAAAGGCACCAAAAACATGCATTGGAGAAAAGATAGCCTCTTCAACAAATGGTGCTGGGAAAATTGGAAATCCATATACAGCAAAATGAAATTAAGCCCCTATCTCTCACCATGCACAAAACTCAATTCAAAGTGGATCAAGGACCTATGAATTAAACTAGAGACACTGCGTCTATTATAAGAAAAAGTAGGCCCAAATCTCCATTATGTCAAATTAGACCCCAACTTCCTCAATAAGACTCCTTTAGCACAAAAATTAATATCAAGAATCAATAAATGGGCTGGGTTCAAACTAAAAAGTTTCTTCTCATCAAAAGAAGCAATCAGTGAGGTGAATAGAGAGCCTACATCTTGGGAGCAAGCTTTTACCCCCTCACACATCAGATAAAGCACTAATCTCTAGGATATATAAAGCAATCAAAAACCTTAACACCAAAAACACAAATAACCTAATCAATAAATGGGCCAAGGAACAAAACAAATACTTCTCAGAGGAGAATATACAATCAATCAACAAATATATAAAAAAATGATCAACATCTCTAGTAATTAGAGAAATGGAAATCAAAACTATTCTAAGATTTCATCTCACTCGAGTCAGAATGGCAGCTATTAAAAATACAAACAACAATAATTGTTGGCAAAGATGTGGGGAAAAAGGCCCACTCATACATTGCTGGTGGGACTGCAAATTGGTGCAGACAATATGGAAAGCAGTATGGAAAATCCTTAGAAAACTGGGAATGGAATCACTATGTGGCCCAACTATCCCATTCCTTAGTCTCTATCCAAAGGACTTAAAAACAGCATCCTATAGGGACACAGTCACAGCAATGTTTATAGCAGCACAATTCACAATAGCTAAACTGAGGAACCAACCTAGATGCCCTTCAGTAGATGAACAGATAAAGAAAATGTGGTATATATTCACAATACAATATTATTCAGCATTAAAAGAGAATAAAATCATGGCATTTGCAGGTAAATGGATTAAGCTAGAGAATATAATGCTAAGTGAAATTAGCCAATCCCCAAAAACCAAATGCCAAATGATTTCTCTGATTTAAGGATGCTGATCCATAATATGCTGTGGGGTTGGGAATGGGAGGATTAAATTACCTCTAGATAGGGCAAAGGGAAAAAGGGGAGGGAGGGGAAGACAGGGGGAATAGGGGCAGGAAAGAATGTTGAATGCGATGGTCATTACTACCCTAAGTACATGTGAGAAGACAGGAAGGATGTGACTCTACTTTTTATACATATCTACTTTGTATACATATCCACTTTGTATACAAAATTTGTATACAACAACTAGGGATATGAAAAAGTGTGCTTTATGTGTAATATGAATTGTAATGCATTCTGCTGTCATATATAACAAATCAAAATTTAAAAAAAATAATAATAATATTTTTTTTTTTTAAAAAAAGAATAGTCTTTCTTTTTGACTGGAATTTCCTCTTATCAAGGGCTACTTTCTTCCCAAGATGTTAGCATTCTCACTGGGAGAGGGTTTGGACACCCACATGGAGGGTCCATCTACCATGCATTAAGAACATGGCAGCTTACAACTAGGCTCTTTTGAGTATGATCTTATTTAGTTCTCATATTATTCCCCAATATATATGTTTTTATTCTCACCCTACAAAGTAAAACTCAGATAGCACCAATGTGATCTTAAATTTTCCTTTTTGAAATGCTTCCAGAGTGCCCTGTGGTCAAAAGAGAATGAAAAGGTGTGTCTCATTAGCATGGCCTGAAATAACTGTCCTCAGTATTGGCTTAGTTCTCAGAGATCTTCTCACACTCCCAGTTGTTACTTTTGCCTACAATATTCTTCCTTATCTGAAAATGGCAAAAATTATGCATCTTTTGACACTTAGTTAAATACCACCTTTTTTCTTATCACCATGAAAGTAAGCCACTCCTTCCCCAATATATAACTATGGTTCTATTATTATATAATAACTGTATAGTGTATAGACTGTAACATTAAACCTCAATTCTTTTTTGAGCACAAGAATATGAATTGTATAGTTATAATTTTAGGGACATGTACCTATTAGATGTTCAATAGATATTTATTAAATAAATGGTTGAAGGGAGAGAAAAGTCACCTTGATGGCTAGAACAGGCCTGGCACTTACACTTGTTTTCTTTTTAGATGTAATTCCATAAGATACTAATATCAGGCAAGATATCAAAATAAAATAAGACATTGCCTAAATTATAAATGGGCAAATACTGCCCCTGTCCCCATTCTGACAAATATGAATATCTGTTGTTTCTTTTCTAGCCATAATTTTAGCTTCTCCTCATTCTACTAACTTTGATGTTGAAATTATTATGATACTTTGATTAGTCTATTTTCTGTTGAAATAACAAAATATTTGAGGCTGGGTAATTTATAATGAAAAAAAAAATGTTTATTTAGCTAACAATTATGGAGGTACAGGAGCATGACCTGGCTTTGTGTGACTCTGGTCATACCCTTGTGTCAGGTGGCATCAAAATGGTGTAAGTACATGGGAAAGAGATCACATGACCATACAGGCAGCCAGAGAGATTTAGGGATCAGGCTCCCAGAGACCCACACTAATCCCTTCCTAGGATGATGCCCCTAATGACCTAATTACTTCCCAGTAGGCCTCACCTTTTAAAGGTACCTTAATATTTAGTACCACCACACTGCAGTCCAAGCTTCCAAAACATAAACATTTGATTGACCTGTCCCAACTATGTCAATATTCAACGTCATTTTCTGATATGCAGAGCCAGGCCCTGCTCCCTTGAATTCTTCTAATAATCACCTAACAAGGCCCAACTGCTGTTTTTATGTCCTTACTAACACCATCTTTTGAAGTAGCTTATCATTCCCCATTGTTCAGTGACTCATTTATTTCTATCCATCTCGTTGAAGGAACTAAAGAGAAGGAATGAATGATAACTATTATTCATATTAGACGGTGAGTCTGTGTGCTCAGGAATGGACCATTCTCCTCTATCTCTATTATCTAGATTTAAATAGTCATAAAATAAATATGAAATAAGCAAAATAGTCTTCATTCTTGTTTCCGTTGTCACTGTCCTCTCTGTTGGGATCACTCTCAGGGACATGCATTCACTGATGCTGCAGTCATTGCCTTCCCTTCACCGAGCACTGAAAATCTAGATCATCCATCTCTGTCTATATTCATCCCAAAGCTTCCTCATTTCTTAGTTGGAAACCTTGAAGTCTGTTTTCTTTTGGTGGTGTTGGTGGTTGTACCATTTGGTTTTTGGTTTCATTTTTGGGGGACCAATATGTAGGAAATTCCTTTGGTTTCAAAGAGTTTGTTGGTCCAGTATACGTACATAAGTACAATTGTAAAAGCTTCAGTTCTTATCTTTAAGGCTAGTGTGTTAATTCCCACCCCACATCTCACTTGCTGCCTCATTTAGGTAATATACATTCTGTATAATACTAAGGAAATATGAGTACAGAATAAGCCTTTTATTTGCTACTCCTTAAGGAAAATTACTATTTTCTTAAAAGAGGAATTCCTCTTGGGACAATTTAGTTAAAATATGTATTTACTTCAATCATGCATAAAGTTCTCTATAGCTTCCTATTAGCAATATCTTAGGAGGATACAAACTCCTTTGTAAATTAACCCTCTTCTATTAGCAGTAAAATTGTGAAGGATACAATTAACCAAATAGAGTACAATGGTTGCATTCAATTAAAATTTATGACAATAAAAAGATAGACTAAATTAACAATAAATTCATATGGGGGGTGGATCACAAAATATTGAGCAGGACTTCTAAGCTTCCAAGGTCATTATATAGACACAGTGGAAGAGACTAGTGGACAAATGGAATGTGGTTCTCTGGATAAAACCTGGAACAGAAAAAAAGTATATTCTGAGAAAACTGATGACATCTGAATTGAGTCTGGGACTTTGTTAATAGAGATGTGTCATTCTTCATTTTGACCACTGTGCATTGTCCACGTAAGAGGATTTTAATAGGAAAATATGGGACTGGGTGTTAAATATAAGGGAACTCACTGCTCTATCCTTGCAACTATGGTAAGAACCTGAAATTTTTCTAAAATGTAAGTATTTTTAAAAACAAGAGGACATGCCACCTGATATAGTCATTGCATGATGCAAGCTGACTAATTGACTACACATAAGTAGAAATAAAGTTTATAAAAGTCCTGGAGAATGTACTGAATGGCCATGCAAAACATTTTACAAAAATACCAAGTGTGATTATACATTTGTAAAAATAGCTGCCTGGTATGAAAATTGACATTTATATGACATCAAAAGAGATCAGAGATATAATAAGCTCAATGGAAAATGTCAGAAAGATTACTTTGTTTAGAATCTCTTGAGAAAGAAAAAAGAAAAGCTATTTAAGTGACTAAGCAGTTTGACTACTATTGCATATACAGTCACTGCTTACTTGGTAGAACTGAAATATTTCTGCCATGCTAAAACCAGAATTTACTAATTATGTTGTGAGAATTACTTTGTAACACCAGGTTGAAACCAACCTTTAGGAGTGGGATTGAAGAATAAAAAACGTGTTGTTCGTTTATTAAAATACAGTGTGAGAAAAATTAACAAAATTCCAATCAAAATTATTAGATCCATTTATATTCCCAATTTTAAAAGACAGCTGATTGTTAACTTAGAATGAAGGTGTTTGTAAAATATATCAAGCCAGTCTAGTCTGTTTATATTTATTTTATGCACTATTTAAGAATAATTCAAAATTATTCATTTTAATCTGTGTTAAGTTAGTATAGTGATTTTTTTTCTGAATATACTCAAAATGATAATTTGGCCAACTTTTGTACAATAAATCAAAAAATGCTTAAAACTTTTTTTTTTTTGCAAGTGCAAATTTCTGCAGCCTACACATTAGTTTTGCAAAACCCTTCTTCCTTTCTCTTGAATACTATCATTGTATAATGATATTAAGTAATAGCACCCATTGTAATCATCTCTAATTTCATACGTCTCTACAATAATGAATGATTGCTGTCTCCTGTGATTCATTAATAGAACAAATCATCTCTGTCTCTTTCGTTGAATTTTTAAGTGATACCCTTGGCTATTTCAACTTGCCTTTATGTGAAATTAAGGATAGTACCAGTTAGCTTTTGAAAAATGCAAGGAAAATGTCACATTGGGGAAGAAGAGATGCTTGAAGGACAAGAACAATTTTAAATGGCTAGCTCTATGGAGATAACCAGAAAGAAACATCTCTCAGAAAACTTATTTGGAAAACTTGAAAACATAGGTTTCTTTTTTTTTCTTTTCACATACATTCATTAAGTATTGATAGTTTCAGAGGTCTTTCTTATACATTTTCTTACTTAATCTCATCTTCATAACCCTAAGAGATACCAATTTCTGTGTAGTTATATCACAGAATAATTTATTGTATGTGTTCTCTTTGACAGCAGCAAAAGATTTGTGGAAATGGTGCAAGGGGACCGTTAAAGGAACCCTTAAAGACTCAGCAGACTGCTTCTTTCCTAAAATAACAAAATACCATCTGTCAAACAGAATTTGTGTGAAGGGAGAATAATAACTTTTCATTTACTACATATACCAGGAGAGCTGATAAATCTTCTTGAGGTCATGGATGTTTTTTGGAATAGTTTCAATTTAAATTTTATTTGTGAAGATAGCTGTCAGGAGACATGTCAAAGGCAGTCAGAAGCATGTGGTCATGGTGCCCACTGTACACAGCACAGCTCAGGAACAACACTGAACCCATGAGACAGGAACACAGGTCAAAAGGCAATGACCAGGAGGACTAGGGTGTTGAACTGATTGTCAAGGGACAAATGTTAGGGACATTTTAAGATAAAACATAGGGGAAATAAATTAGAAGTGCTGGATAAATTAGCTTACATTTATTTTACTCTGAGTTCTATTCTGAACACATGGTCCTGGCAACAGGGACAAGCACAAATTGTTAATGATTTAACTGAACTTTAGGGAGTCAGTTGAACAACAAAGATACTGAATGCGAATTATGAGCAAAGTAATGGACTGGGCAATGATTCTATTCAGGTGCATCTGATAGGTAGTCTATCTTCGAGGGACTCACAGCCCACGGGGGGAAATCAGGCAACCAAAGCAGCTCATTCCAAGAGAACTTATGATGTGTATCCACGGAGTAATCTGTACTGTGGGAGCATTTCATTTCATTCCACCTGCAGCTTTGGAGAATTTTTCTAGAAGAGATGATACCTGAATTGAATCTGAAGGACAAAGACGATTAGATAGGTGAATGAAGATGGACAGTCATTGGAGGCAGTAACAATGCCACAAACAGAATTACTACCTCCCTCCTGATCATCATCGATGCCATCATTGCCAGGGAAAACTAAGAATGCTGTATGTAGTTAAGCACTTACTTGGCAAATGCTTTGTAGGCATTATTTAAAGAATTTTCAAAGGAAAACTTTAAAGAAGAAACATAAGTATTCGTCTATCTACTTAAATAAAAGTGAGCTTAAAGACACTCAAAAATAACATCTCTCTTAAGCTTTTGGAAGATGTTAAGGGCCAAGAAATAAGTTCTCAGTTGTTGGGTTTATAATTATTTAAATCCACACAGTATAAGTCAGGATATGAATTCAAAATCTGTATATCATACTGTCCCTGCATATATTGTGTATGCATGCAAAGAGTACAAGTGACAGGTTGTACAGAGGTGGAATTAGCTATTTGTCATAAGGTACAGTGTGGTAAGAGACAGGAATGGAGAAACAGGTAAAGGCCAGGTTGTATTGAGATGAAGAGCTTTAATTTTATAGGAAACATGGAGGGAGACATGATGTAACAAACAAACAACAACAATTAATAAAAAGTAATAATTGTTTTGGTTTTCAATGACTCCTGCTTTAAGTTGTTTTAATTGAAATATTTTATTTTCCAGCATAAAGCAGCCAATTCTTTATATTTACCTAAGTTTTTATATAGAATTTAATATCATTTAAAATAGAACACACATTATTTATGAATGCCATCACAAGTCACAGAATGCTATAGTCACTCATGGTCATTGCAGGATTGGTCAAAGAATTGCCCAAGTAAGTCCTATTTGAATAATAGCCCCTTTCAAAAGTACGGCAGAACATATAACTTTTAAATAGATTCAGGAATAAAACTAATTTCATGAAGTGATATATATGAGTATGAATATATATATATATATATATATATATATATATAGAGAGAGAGAGAGAGAGAGAGAGAGAGAGAGAGAGAGATCAATATCTGGTTTAAACCGTCATGTTTTAACAGATATTAAAGTGTTAGATGTGTCACCTTCCTCAATATCTGGAGACGAAAATTAATAGTGGGTTATAAAATTAATTTAGTACACTGCTACTAGAAGTTTAAGAAAATAAAAAAGAACAAAAATAATATGAAACTAAATGTATCGTATATAATAAGAGCAAACATGGTTACAGGAACTATTGATTTTAACTTTGTATGTGAGTGTACGCATTTTCCACATAGCAACAAAAAATTTCTTCTTAGGGTTCACTGTATCTGTCTGTGACCAATCAAGAAACAGTAAGCATCCCAGCTATTTTAGAAGACAAAATTTTGTAAAAGTATTGTTTACTAGATATTCAGGAAGTGAAAAAGCAAAAGCAAGAAGGAGATAGTACTGAGCTGGAACTGTAATTGCTGAACTGGAAGGAGGGGTCTCCTCTGCTGGTACCCAATTCTCAGAAGCACCCCTCAGTAAATGGTGCTGGTACCCCGTGAGGGCACGGTGTGCTGAGTCAGCAAGTGCTAGAAAGTCAGTTCACTGCAATCAGTCAGCTACTTGAACAGACAGGTTGGGTGACACTGGATAGGAACAAGAAAATAGAAACAAAGAAGGGAAAGAATGTGGGAAAGAGCTTTCCCACTTACCTCCTCTCTACTAATCCCAACAGGAAATCCAAGGGTAAACTGACTTTCAGAGTCTCAACCCTAGCATCAAGAAGGAATAAGAATGATGAAACTGAGGCTGTCATAACCCAGGTGCAGTGGTGCATACCTGTAATCCCAGCTATAGTGAGGATCATAAGTTCAATGCCAGTGTTGGCAATGTAAGAAGACCATGTCTCAAAATTAAAAAAAAAAAAAATTAAATGATCTAGGTATATAGCTCAGTGTTAGAACAGTCCTGGATTCAATCCCTAGTATTGGGGTGGGGAAGGGGGAGAACCTGCCACAGTTACATTCAAAAATCCCTGTCTGGATATTGAGAAAAAAAGCAAAGGTGTTTTCTTTCACAAGGTATGATGTCAAGAATACATGATACAGCAACTAACATAAGTTGAGCAATTTGATTTTTAACTGAGTGTCTCAATTACTTATCTCTAGTAAATCATATAATTGGCCATGAAAAATTAACCTGCCTGATTGTCACGTTTTCTCATAATTGTAGATGTCTTCAATTATGACTCTCCAACAGAGTCACATTGTTCTCTGATAAACTTTTTTTCAGAATGAGAAAACAGACAAAATTGGAAACAGTCTAAATTTTCAAAACAGCAAAAGTGTAACTTTGTTGAATCTGAGACTAAGTGTAGAATCACTATGCTGCAAGTCAGGCAGAAGGAAGAGACCAAGTATAGGGCCAAATACGAAATACTGGTCAGAATAGACAACATCTGAATAGGAATACAAAAAATACAGCTAAATGAGTGTAGCAATCAAGGAGTCAAATGGAAAAGGTACTGTAGGTATTCTCAGAGGTTAGATTAGGGTCTAATTTATGCAGGTGGAAATTTAACAATAAAATACTTCCTGTGACTAATTCCTTTTGGCACTAGGTAGGTAAATGAACTGTGTAATTGGTTTGGGAAGCCATATTTTTTTCCATTCATAAATCTCCTGTTTTCCTTACTTTTCTATTATATGAAATAATGTTTTAGGATATATACCAAATGAGAGATTATTATCATGTGATTTTGAGACAACCAATATTTCATTTCCTAGTTCCATTTCATAAATGAATATTCCTCTCAGTTATAAGTTCATCCTTATAGATAACAGTGAATAGATCCATTAAAATGCCATAGGGTTTATTAAAGGGATGGCTAATAAGGCTGATAAAAAATGGCAGTTACAGGAAGTTCTTTGAAAACAGGTACTTCTATGAAATGTCATTTAGAGATCCTTAGAGTTTGGCCAGTTGGTGAGTAATCTGAATTCAGCCTGGAGGCATAGAATTTGAAAGAAGTTGTGAATTTTGAAGATGATGGTTCATATTGGCACAGGAAGGTTAAAATCTCAGGAAAAGACATGTTTGGGGCAAATGTACAGATGGAATAAAGTTCAATTAAATGTCAGGTGGAAGGGTAATTCCATTTTTCCATTGAATCACATATTATGCTCAGAAACTGGTAGTTCATTCTCCCTAATTGACTGGGTTAGGTACCCAGAGGAAAAATAGATAGTTGTGAGAATATATGAATGTCACCTTGAGACCTTGTAGAAAGTCTGATGAATATTGGTCAGCCCAACAAATCAGGCAACAGTGGCATTTCCGGTACCATAGAGAGGCCCCTATTGCTAAAGTAAAAGCCTATCCCTGAAGGGGTTGTTTTTTGTACCTCAAGGTAATGTGTGATCTTAGGTATAAAGATGTTCTTTTTGGAAATCAGAAGAAATATCACAGGAGTAAATTCTAGGATTGTCCATATTGTGTGTAGGTCTTCTGCTTCCATGGACAGTTCTTGGCACAAGAGCATCCTGTGTCCATGAGATTTTCCATATGGTGGTAGGTGAGTCAAAGGTGAAAATAAAAAAGCCAGGCATCAATTGAAGAAACAAAAACACATTTTACTCTGACAGAGGGAAGAGCTGAGCTCTGTTTCGATTTGCAGTGGTAACTGGGCATTTTCAAGGCATGGTGAAGGAGTATGAAAAAGGAAGGATGGGAAGCTCAGGTAATGTCAGGGAAGTGAAAAACTGCAGAGATCTGGCCAGTGTAGAAGCATATGGTCCAACTGGATATGGACCTGATGCTGGATAACTTTTCAAATCCTGTGTGGACTTTAAGACTCAGTTCCACTGGCACTGATTAAGGTTAGGATTCTATCCTCCCACAGAGATGGGGGGACAGAGACCCTATCTTTAATGATGACAACATTTTCAGAAGAATGACATTCAGTTCAGGTGAAGAGACCCATGCCATTAATCCTGGCTACTCAGGAGGCTGAGAAAAGAGGATTGCAAGTTTGAGGCCAGGCTCAGCAACTTAGTGAGATCCTAAGGAACTTAGTGAGAACTTGTCTTAAAATAAAAAATAAAAAAGGCTGAGGACGTAGCTCAGTGATAAAGCACTCGTGAACTAATCCCCTGCACCAATGAAACAATGGGTACTAACCAGTGAGCTACAAGCCGTGGGTGACTTTCAGGTCCTTGAGAAAGAGACTATTCAGTTTTAGGAGATATGAGTACATCTCAAAGGGTCAAGTCAAGGAACAATATTTCTTTGGGGCTCTGAAATCTGGCCCATAGAGTTCATTTTAAAACAGAGCATTACAAACAAATATGTTTATATAATCATTTCATGTACTGTATCATCTCAATTGAAGTTTCTACTAGGTGTGAGCCACAGAGAACAAAGACTGATAAGATACTTCACATGGAATTCCCTTCTCATTTTATTTTTTTTGGTACAGGGAATTGAACCCATGGGTATTTAACCATTGAGCTATATCCCCAGTCCTTTTAATTTATTTATTTTTATTTTGAGACAGGATCTCACTAAGTTTCTTAGAACCTCACTAATTTGCTGAGGCTGGTCTTGAACTCGTGATCCTCTTTTCTCAGGGTCTCATGTTGCTGGGAGTACTGGATGTGCTACCACACTGGGTCTGGAATTCCTTTTCTTGAAATGGGAAAATTGATGTCCTTATCTTTTTTGAGAGCCATTGCTCTTGTCGGATTATATGTTTGTTTGTTTTTTTTTTATTCTCTCCTTTGGGGGAAAAATGTAGTTTGAAGGATCTTCTAGATTATAGAATCTTAAAAATATACGTCCAGTGTAACAGAGAATACTGACAAGATAACAGTAATGATCATAGGAGGCTAAAGACATGACTTTTATAATAAGAAACTGCACATGTCTTGGCATTAGAGCCACTGGACTTTCACTGGAGTAATTTGGCTTTTTTATTTATTGACCTAGGGTGATATTTAAAATTTCTAGGGATGTCAGAATCTACTAGGACACATTAAACACCTTGAAAACCTGTTTTTCAATAGTAATTCACAAAATTTAATTTTGAGGTAAGCTCAACATCTAAGAAAAATGTCTATCATTGTCAAGTCGCTTGATATTCCCATCACCATGAAACCAACTCATTATTTCCCTCTTTTACTATTTCTGGTCCTATATTTTCATAATTTTTAGCAGTTCAGAGAAATGCAAAAATATTTATTAAAATATAGTCATTCTATTTTTTTCCCACTCTGTGAAGATAGCAAATGTGAACTCGCCAAGTTGTATTGTGTTTCTCTTGGTTAGAAAACAAGTGAACTGAGCAGTTGTATAAGGTGTACTGTCTCCAACACACCTTTCATTCATGCTTCCTGGCACTTTAAGCCTTATTCCATAAGCCACTTAACACAGTGAACTAATGCATAAACTTACCTGTCTTTCTCCCTACCCTTCGAGCCATGTGAAGACTTGAGCTAATCAGCTATCTCTATCACCAGAATAGTGCCTGGTGTGAATAGCTGCTAAATCAATCAAACTCTATTTACTTAAGTAATTAAGTGAGTGGAAGTGTGATGGAACCACACTAAGGGAAGTATTAAAACATTCTTTTAATTGACTGTTGTGGTTAAGTAACAGGACTGGACTGTCTGTCACTCCTCCATATATAACTCTTTTATTTTTGCCCTTCCAGAACTATTTGTGAGGGACAGCCTAGTTTCTATTACAAAGCCAAAAAGTGATATTTTAATGTTAACTGAATCTAACCCAGGGGAGGCAGATAACTCCAATGTTTGGCCATTTCTTATGTCGTTCAGGCTCTTGTAAAAAACTCACCCTGAATTCTGCAAGAAATCTTGGCTTCCTTTAGTTGGACTTTCTTCTTGCGCAATCCATGACACCATTTTGGTTATCACTTAATTTTTTTTTTCCTTTTTTGGAATAAGCTAGAATTGGACCCTAAAACAACCTATCAATTTACTTTCAATAGCTTAGGTAAATCCAAGCATCATTAATGTGTGTGTGTGTGTGTGTGTGTGTGTGTATCTAAGGAAGGAGAGGAAGGGAGGTTGTGAAATGCAAGAAAGAAATAGTTATTGTGGAAGTTTCCCATGTTCAAGTCCTAAATTTCTAGTAGGAAGTGTTAAAGTGAGGTTTCTAAGTGTGTCCAGGTTAGCAGCCATATTGTGTGAATAGTATTATCAAGGAAAGGTAGTGTTCTCAGTCCAAAGGATGGAGGACTTCCCACAAAATAATCCATTTCTTCTGAAAATGATTTGGTTTGAAAAAGACATAATAGGTAGTTATATATTAAAACAAGGGAATTTCATTTTGGCAAGCAGGACTGGGAATGAAACCATATCTGGGGTATACTATACAATATAGTTTAATCATTTTTATATCTGATAAACTTGCCCAAACATTAACTACATGAATATGGTTTGCATCTTTGCCTTTAAATGACAATTATCTTAGGACCTGATGCTGGATAACTTTTCAAATCCTGTGTGGACTTTAAGACTCAGTTCCAGTGTTGTATCCCCCCTGAGCAATTCTCTAACAATTCAGCTTTATCATTGCTGGTACAATTACATCCTGAATGATCATTTGATGTGTGAGTTTTAATTGAATGCAATATTGTGCACAAGTAGGCTTATAACTTTTACAATTCAAGGTGGTTTTTATTAATAGAATTTATATAATCTATTCTTTAGCAATTGGAGCTTGAATTTCTCAATGAGTTTTCCTTAAAAATTTTTCCAAAGAGTTTTAATAAGTGTCTCACAGACTTGAAAGAAAAAAAAAAAACACTCTAAAAGTCAAATGGACTTTTTGTTACTTCTCAAATTATTTTATGTGCAACTGCACATTATGAATATAGAATATGGGAAGTTGATAAAGATATAGATCTCTATGTGTCTGTCTAGACTTCCTTTGTTACATTAGTGCTTTTAAAATTTATTTTTATTTTTTTGGTACTGCAGATTGAACCCAGGGGTGTTTCACCACATCCCCAAACTTTATTTTTATTTTTATTTTGAAACAGGGTCTCACTAAGTTGTTTAGGGCTTTGCTAAATTGCTGAGGCTGTCTTTGCACTCATGATCCTCCTGCCTCAGCTTCCCAAGCCACTGGGATTTTAAACATGCGCCAATGCTCCTGACTTACATTAATACTTTTTAAAAAATGTTTTTTTTTTTTTGGTAAGACTCTTAAGGAATTATTTTTCCAAGTAGTATATCTGGTAAATGTGAAGGACATTTTGAGGACCATAAGCATAATTACTATGTGTCACTGGTTATACTTACATACCATATTGAATTCCAAGCAAATGAGAAAACCAAAGGGACTGAGATAACTTTACTGAGTCCTAAATATGTAAAATGTACTATGCAGAGGACTGTATATGTTAGCCAACTTAACCTGTGCAACATTTCTATCTCATCTTTGGTATTTTACCCATTTTATGGTTGAAGAAACTACATTCAAAATGTAATTTTTCCAAGCTCAAAACAAGTGAGCTGTCAAAAGTTGGGTATAATCGCATCTTGGGTTACTCTAATTTATGAAATACCCTATGCAAACATCGCTTAATTTATTTAATTTGTTATTTATATTCAACAAAAAAAGACATAAATTTAAATGTTTTCTCCTGTTTTATATATTTTATATGAATAATATGAGGAAGGTAAATTAACCCACTTAAGGTTAGGTGGGCTAACCTCTAATAGAAATCAGATAATTTTGTTATAAATATGCATTTTGCTGTAAATGAACTAATATCACTGCATTACTTTCCATATTTCAATATTTAGAGACAATAATATTAATAATAATAAAAAACATTCCCCAGAGATTAATGACAATATGAAATTAACCGTCCCCAACTCTGCCTTTACCAATTGACTCTTCGTTTTTAACATCATTAGTTGTTTCAGACATAATACCACACATTTGAATTGCTATGTCTTGAACAAACCTATGAGTCTGTTTGGTAACATACATAATAAAGATATTCATCATGCTATCTTTATTATTTTGTCTCCACATTTGTTGTAGAATTAAAAGATGCTAAATTATAACCTTACTTCATTCTAATAACTGTACATATTTGTAAAATATGTTAGAGTTGGTGTGTATGGCATTACATCATCCTAAACTTTTTCGTTAAGCCCTTAGTTATGGTTTAGATGGTAGGTGCCCCCCCCCCCCCACCAAAGCTCGTATGTGAAACAATGAAAGAAGGTTTAGAGGTGAAATAAAATGATGATAGGGTTATGAGAACCTTAGCCTAATTAGTGCATTAATCCCCTGATAGGGATTAATTGAGAGGTGACTGTAGGCTGGCAGGGTGTGGCTGAAGGAGGTGTGTCATTGGGAGCATGCCTTATGGCATATATATTTTCCATGGTGAGGAATTCTCTCTTTGCTTACTGGTGGCCCTGTCCTGAGACATTTTCCCCCACCACAATCTTCCAGCATGATATTCTGTCATACCTCAGGCTATGAGGAATGAAATTAGGCATCTATGGACTAAGACATCTGAAACTGTGAGCCCCAAATTAAAATTTTCCTGCTCAAATTGTTCTTTTAATGCTGAAATATTCAGAGGTGATATAATTAGACTATGAGAGCGGTCACCTGAATGGACTGACTGGGTTGCAAATCTAGGCTGGTGGGTG
Organism: Marmota flaviventris; assembly: GCF_047511675.1. Taxonomy (NCBI): domain Eukaryota; kingdom Metazoa; phylum Chordata; class Mammalia; order Rodentia; family Sciuridae; genus Marmota; species Marmota flaviventris. The sequence goes on along the minus strand of NC_092508.1, from coordinate 107,181,924 downwards.
TGGCTGGAAGAGGGAGGTCATTTGGAGCTTGCTCTGCATCTTCCCTGAGGCTACTTCCCTCTCTCTGTTTCCAGATTCCACCATGAGCTAAGCAGTTCTTCTGTACTGGGCACCTTCCCCCACGCCTCATCTTGGGCCCAGGATAACAGAATTGGCCTTCTGTGGACTGAGACTTCTGACAACATGAGCCCCAAATAAAATTTTCCTCCTTTAAGTTTTCCTTACTGGGTATTTTGGTCACAGAGATGCAAAAACTAACTAAACCACCAATCTTTCAACTATTAATGTGACTTAAAATTTCTTTAATGGTAAATTTTAATATGAACTAATGTTAGGCAATACAATTTTTCCCCCAGCAAAAGTCAGATGACTTTTGTGACCAAGTTGGCCTCCTATATCTGACTTGTGCTCCTATATCTTCTTCAAATTATCTGAATGTGTCAGAGAAAGTTTTGTAGTGTTCTATATACTCAGGCAGATAATGTAACAGGGGAAATAATATATTAGTTCATTCTTGGAAGTTGTTAGCTGAGGACCAAATATCTTAAAACTGCAAAAATTTTAGAGTATGATGAATAATTTCTTGTTTATCTTTTTTTTTTTTTTTGGTGGTGCTGGAGATTGAACTCAGGGCCTTGTGCATGTGAGGCAAACACTCTACCAAATGAGCTATATCCCCAACCCTCTTGCTCATGTTTGAGAAAAATCACAAAATAAAGCCATGTTTTAAGTAGATGTCTTATTTGACCTACCCAGCTTATCATTTCTTTTCATTCTAAATTATTGACTCACCTTTTATATCACTAAAAATATCTCAAGCTACAAAAGCTGTATGATAGCTTCTGTAATTTCCCATGAGTGAGGTATATCAGTATTGAGAAATGTTTTAATGTTTAAATAATCAAGTTCATTGTGGCTATTGAAAAGCATCTTAGTGACATTGCCTCCCAATTGTTCTCCATCCCATTATTTACACAGTCTGTAACATTTACTCTGAGGAGGTTGGTGCCTCACAAAAGGGAAAGAAAAGAAGTCTATGTTGTTATATCTTTGATGTCATTTTGCAATCTGCCACTTAATGTTCCCTTTGATACTGTTCTTTCTTATGCAAAATACATTCTATTGCTTATCTAACAACGAGATTGTCACTCTTAATGCAGCTCACTTTCTTGCTTGCTTTGCAGTTTGTGGTAGAAAAATAGTGTGATTTTGCAATATTTAATTTGTTTGAAGTATGACTTTTATGTAAAGGCAAGAAAGTTAAAAAAAAAAAAAGAATCCCACAACTGAAATGGAAATTTGCTCAAATATGCTGTTTTTAATACAATTGAGACCAGTGTATTATTTAAGAAATGTTCTTTGTAATATCTTATATATCATGAAATTTATCACAAGCTACCTATGATACACATTGTCATTCTCAAAGTTTTCTAAGTCATTGGTCAGATGTAGACAGTGGGAATCAGAACACATTTTTCCTAGACATCAATCTGTTTACGGCATAACCATATTGAGAATTTCAGATGGATTTCAAATAATAAACTCTGGAAATAGAAAACTCACATGAACTAGGGAGGCAACATTCACCATGACTGATTAGATTTATCTTGCCAAAAAAATAGAAGTGATGCACTGGAAAACTGAGTGAACATCTTAATGACTTGGTACCTAATGACAGAGAAAAGGACAGGTTTTGGTAATTATTTCAGATAGCAAGATTAGATGATAAGGAAAACACTACTGGGAAATACTTCTTATTACAATGCCTGAAACATGGTAACCCCTTGTATCTACTGTTATTACATTATTAACCTTAGCTGTCTATTGCTTGAAGGAAAAGATGGCAAGGAAAAACCTTCATTTGTTAAAATTGAAAAGTGAGCCAGGCGCAGTGGCTCATGCCTGTAATTCTGGCAGCTCTGGAGGCTGAGGCAGGAGGATCATGAGTTCAAACCCAGTCTCAGCAAAAGAAAGGCAACTCAGTGAGTTCCTGTCTCTAAATAAAATATAAACTAACAAACTAAGTCTAGGTATGTGGCTCAGGGGTTAAGTGCCCCTGAGTTCAATTCCCAGTACAAAAAAAAAAAAAAAAAGAAAAGTAAATAAAAAGGAATTAGTGAACTACTCTTTCTGCATGTAGTACAGAAAGTTTTAAGAATTTGTTATTTATTTTATTTTCTTCCTGACCTCAAAAATCTATAGATTAATTTGACCAAATTGTCCAATCACTGAACTTTACACCTGTACACATTTACATGAGTAATAAATGTGAATGCTACATGCTGCACATATATTACATGAGTAATAAATTTTAAACAGATAACTTAATTCACACAGAAAATGAGTGTGTTTGTGTGTGTGTGTGTGTGTGTGTGTGCGTGTGTGTCTGGGGAGTGCACACACATGTATGTGTATTCAGAAACATGCAGGCATATAATGTGTCACATGGAAATTTAATATTTTATGATCTGCAGCGATCAGCAGGTAGAAGTGACTTGATATTTTACTCCTTGACCTCCATCTGCAATCTTCCTCCATGCATTTCCCCCACCGTCATAAAAGATTATTTTACTCTAAAATAATCTCCATATTCTGGGCCTACATCTGTCTCCTCAGGTAAACTAACTGATCAATTTTTAATTCTATTTCTGAGCTGTTTCTTTAATAGCCCTTTTCCCATCAGTATTTAAATGCATTTTGATCATATCATATTTTCCTTCACTTTCTAGGATTCTAAAGGGAAGATAAAAATCATAGAAAATGAGCTTTATCAAAACCTTTTTGACATTTATTTTCCTACATTTTCTTGTCTCATAAATTTCTCAATCTTGTCAGTTTTTTTTTCCCTGATCTAAAACAAAGTAGTGGGGACAACCAATGAAGAGGGAATGCCATTCATGTTCAGTTTCTTATAAAATCCTAACACTTTCTTTTTTATTTCTCCAACTTTTGATATTTTCTTCCTTCTAAAAATTTTTTTTCTGGGTTATCACAATCTTCTGGTAATTCTTCAACTCCTCAGTGAGCACACTCATTCTTATCTCATTTATTGTTTCTTTTTCTTCCAATTTTCTCAAATGTTGGTGTTCCCCTTTAATTAAATAGGTATGATTTTCTGCACACCCATGAATGCCACATGCTGCACATATATCACACTCAAAATATAAATCCTCTAATCATCCTGACTCTTTATGTCTTACTTTTCCATCCAAAATTCATTTACTTCTGAATTCTCTGCATTAGTTAGTAGCACAACCAATCCTTAAATAGGCAAGTCAAAAACTTTATCATGTCTCCTCCTTTTATCTACCCCCAATGTATTCAATATATTCAATGAATTTTTAAATTACACCTCCCAGATCCATTTTATTCCCAGTTGCTACTACCAGCCAACTCTCCAACACCACAGGCATCATTTGGACCAAACTCTTCTCCAAGCCATCTCCAATCTAAATACAAACACAACACTAACATAAGCTTAGGTCAGGCCTCTGCATGAAACACCAGTATGTAATAAACACCAAAACAATTTGTTCAAATTGCACTTAATTATACTAAGTTCTTTTCTTTCTTCCCTTTTAAATTTTCAAACTTGCTGGTAAAAATGAAACAAAGTAACTGATTGTCAAAAAAAAAAAAAAAAAAAAAAAACCACCCTCACTCATGAATGTACATTTTTGAGCTTGAAAGGACCTACAATGGTATAAATTTCCCCAAACTAAAACTAGATCATCCTATTTATTAAAGACATATTACATCCTTGTACTGAGAAGCCTAACATTTTTTAAGATGGTAAAATGAATAGTGAGTTCATAGTAAGGAAAAGGAGATTTTATTACCTAATTTAGTAATTTTGTTATTTAATATTATGCATTTAAAATATTATTGGAATTTTTAGAACTGATATACTAAAATTTGAAAATACTTTTTCTAAGTAACTGAAAAAAGTAAAGGCCAGATTATAAGTAAATTATCCTCTTCCAATAGAAATGAGCATCTCTTATTAGGCATTACTTTTGTTCTTTAGTTTGAATTGTAGCTAACCAGCATATATTGTTTAATATATGATAGTTGAATGAATGTCTGGTTCCTAAGCGTTTCTCTAGGCAGTACTAAAAAACAAACAAACAAAAACCAATCTTTTAAAGATGTCTGTTTAAATCTGCTTGAATTATTTCTTGCCTACTCCCAACATACTTTTATTTACAGTCAGTCTTTGTAGTTAATCCATGCTTTCAATTTAATATATTTGTTGATATTGCACTACAAAGTTTCCTTGAGATAAACTGCAAAATTTCCACATTATGTTCTAATAAATGCCTTTACTCAAATATCATTGTTTATGGGGCATAAATTAGAAAACAGTGTTTAGTTTAGTACTATGTTAGCTTATTTGTGGTTGCCTTTTCTGATGATAACATATACTGGCTAAGAATTTGATTTTAGGACTATTGAAGACCATTTCCAAACTTTCACACTAACTTAAGTGAATTTAATTTTCTGTGGTATAATTATAAACAACACTAATTTGCATAAAGCTAAGTTGTGTAAAGGAGATTCTGAGGTAGTTCAATTTTTATAACCCTGCATTGGTAAGCCAGTTCTTCATATAGACCTGACTACTCAAATATAACTTCAATTAATTATTTCTTTATTCAAATAATTGTTTATGATTTATAACCAGTAAAGGAGCTGCATATGGTTATCTTGAGATTCATGCATTATTTACTGCCTGGGGTCCTTCCTCTAAAAAAATATTAAAAATTATAATTTATCATTGTAATGGTATAAATGTGAATATAATATTATTATCCTATCCTGATTAGTATCATGCCGTTATACTTCTGATTTAAAAGAAATTAAAATTGAGTCCTTTCATGGGTCCTTAAAATTATCCTAGGCCCAAGGTAAGCCATCCCAAACCAGTATGCCAAAATAAATATCCTTTTGTTTTGTTTTTTTTTTTTATTTTTTTTTATTTTTAGTTTTAACATACCCGCCCAGAGGGCTGGTTCAGCATTGGGTTTTGAATAACACAAATGAGCAATTCATCCTGGATTATTGACTACTTACTCCTTTTAGGTAATAACTATTTAAAGATTTTGAAGTCATTAAGTCAGTGAGAGTTGAGAGAAATAAAGACTAATTCTGTATTTGAGAGTAAGTAATAGGCAAACAGTATAGCAAAACCTGCCTCACAATTAACCCTTTGTTTCAATACTAGCAGAAACTTCTCAGGGGAAGGGGTAAATAAAGTGTAATTTAGACAAGATTCTCTGTTAAAGGACTCTAAGAAACACCCCACCAAATTTCCAAGGGATATTAATTGATTTATGATGATGATGAGAATAATCTCAATGCCCAATTGAAGTTCTGACAGGAAGGAATTTTAGAAGTTAGTATTGTTAGACCTGTTGGCCCCAAATACGAAGCTTAAAAAATCTATTAGTTCTTTCCCAATTTATTTCCTGATATTTGCAATTTTTGGATAACACAAAATGTAAAATACATCAGAAAAATATGAAATATATTGAGCTTTCTGCACTTTAGATGCTTCCTACCAGGTGATTGATAACTAAACAGAAAGATGTTTATCAGTTCAGCATCTTCTCAATAGTATAAAATGACAATTTTTAGAAGTATAAAAGAAATTTTGATTGAAGTCTTTCAATGTGGAAAGAGTTATCAAGACATGTATATGCATACTTGCTTATGTAAATATTAAACTACAAGAATAGTCTGTACTTTCTTCAGAAAAAAATATTATTTTTTTCAGGAAAATTTGCATTGATATAATTGCAAATGTAGTATTAAATTCCACAGTGAAAATCAACAATTGACTGATTCACTCAGTGAAGCATTTGCAGCAGCTTTGAGATGAAAATTGGATGAATTTTAATAGTATATTGTGAAGTCTAAAGTGTTTATAGCAGTTCTTCTGCTATATATCAACATATTTCAACCGAGACAATTTGTGATACTCACTGAACCTCAGCAACATGAAAAAGTTTTGTTCCTTGAGGAGACATTGAGATTGATAATTGGGTTCTCTCACTGTCCTTCTGCTGAGATAATATGCATTAACTTTATATTGAAGCATTCCAGTGATTCTACCGACTAGAATTTGACATTTGAAAAGAGAAGCACCGTGGAAAGAGGTTGGGCCTGGGGTTTAGATGACACTGGGTTTTCCTGCCAGCTCAGCCAGGATTCAGCCTTAGGCAGGCTGCTTTCAGAACCTGTGTACTCAACCACTGGGCTATGCTGTTTCTGGAAAAGTGAGTCATCCCACCCCCATTACCACCAACACCAAGAAAAAAATGTGGAGGAGATAATTCCAGACACATTTTGAACTATTGCTGCCAGGGTTTGGTAACATGTGTCAAGCTTTTTCTCTTAAAATTGAGAGTCATAGGGTGCAGAGGAAACATTTATTACTTGTGTGTATACTTGCATACACAAAATGGAGGGAAAGAAAATCGATTTTTTGGCAAAAAAGACTTCCATACATTATACTTACTAATATATTAGTTCAGGTTAAAATCATTAGTTGCCCTAACAATACCCAAGTCTCAAGGGTTGAGATAATGAATGTTTCGCTCACTAACTTCAAGTCACAGGAAGATAATATTTTCCTGATTTCCCTTTGGCCATGGTCATTCTGTCTTTGACCTCTCATAGCTAGATGCACTGAAAGCTGTATTTTCCAATATCTGAAGAAAAGAATAAGTAAGAATAAATATAGGGCTGGGGATGTGGCTCAAGAGGTAGCACGCTTGCCTGGCATGCGTGCAGCCCGGGTTCGATCACAGCACCACATACAAACAAAGATGTTGTGTCCGCCGAAAACTAAAAAATAGATATTAAAAATTCTCTCTCTTTCTCTCTCCCTCTCTCTCTCACTCTCTCTTAAAAAAAAAAGAATAAATATAAGAAGATCCAGCCCTTATTTATAACAATCTTGGAATTAAATGTCTCTGCCTATAGGTTCAGGATCTAGTGTCTACCATCATATGTAATCTAGGTACCCATGGAGTAGGCAGCACACAGATATGTTGGGTAGGGGAAGATGGTGAAAGAGTTGTCATCTTGAGCAAGGAGTATTGACTAATATTGCCAAAACACCATTACAATAAATTCAGACTGATTTTTTAAATTTAACTTTCTCTGCAGATAATCTTCCTTTTTAATTTCTTTGCCCAAAGTAGATATCTTCTAGATCATGTTCTTGATGTAGATACTTGAAGTGGTAGGATGTGGCTGGAGGAGGTGAGAATTGGGGCATAGCTATGGGGTATATATTCTATATCTGGAGAGTGGAGTCTCTCTCTTACTCTGCTTCCTGATCATGATGGAAGCTGCTTCCATCCACCACACTCTCCTGCCATGATATTCAGCCTCACCTGGAGCCCTGAGAAATGGAGCTGGCCTACTATGGACTAAGACCTCTGAAACCATGATCCCTAAAATAAATCTTTCCTCTTCTATGGTTGTCCTGGTCGGGTTCTCTACTCACAAAGGCAAAAAAATATCTGACTAATACAACACTCTAAACCAAATATTTGCTATTTCAGCAACAGAAGCCCCATTTGAAATACTAGATTTTAGATTTAGGATTTGGATTTGACAATCATTTTGAAATTTCCCCTCTAACCCTGGCTTGGTAGGTAAAGCCAAAAGAGCCATTAGGTAGTGCTTGTCATTCTGTTTCCCAATTTGATTCTTAGTAGATACAAAAAATTCCTTTAAAAAATCATTTAAAATATTTTTTTTTTCTAAAATTAAAACCAAGTCAAAACAAGAAACCTCCATAGGACACACCTGTCTTTTTTTTTTTCTGACTTCTGTATTTATCCACATTAATAAGAGCTAGAATTTTGCTTTAATTGGCCAGATTCTGTGGAGCCTTGGTGAGTTTTCTGATTAACTTAGAATATGCTCAGTTCCAGAATGTCATGAACACCTATCCTCTCTCCACGAGATTAGTGTTCTCTTTGTACCAAAAGAACTTTTAGGAATTGAACAATAACTCTATATTACTTTTAGACATTAGTCCAAAAATCCTGGTCTTCCTCCCTGACCTTTAACCTTCTGTTGCTGGATCAGTTTCTCAGATCCTGTATTCAACCAAACCCATGTCTAGTCCTTCACAGTACCAAATGGGATGCAGTTATTTCCACTTAAGACCTAAGCAATGATTGTCATGTAAAGTGATCCAGAAAACTACAGAATCTTAAGTTGGAAACTAAGTTCTAAGCATTTTTCTATATGTATTTTTCTTAGATTTTTATCCTTTTCAAGGAACAAATCATGAAAATGACAATTTCTGAAAATTGGAATATGATCCTTTCTCTTGTGTCGGAAAACTTACATTACACGAATATTATGTGTCCCTTACTTTATATCAGACTTTTTGAAAAGCTTCTTTTTGATATAGGAAAGGAATGATTAACTGTATTGGTGAGGAACACAGTATTCTTAGAAAAATGTAACTTTCCGATAATCCAAAAATTGGATTTTCTCTGGTAGTTTAAGTTCTGTTCCCTATCAAATACTTAAGCTTTTGGGTTTCCTTTTTATCTCTTGTGAAGACATAGAAATAGCAATTTTCAAAAACCTGTAAATCACATGAAAACAGAAAAGAAAAAGGGACTGCTTAGAATCAACCAAGGATAAAAGAAAGTCCAACATAATACTGATCAACTCTACTTCATTTTTGATCAACTAACTCTTATAGAAGTAAGTTGGGAGAGAAGATAGCTTGGCAAAGGAATTAATAGTTAATAAAGGAGAACAATTTAAATAGCAAATATTCATCTTTAATTAGACGATGTAGTTTAAATGGTGAAAGAGCCAAGACCTCTATACTAGGTAGCCCAAACAAATGTTATGGGAGGGTTTTGTTTGAATTGTTATTTTTGCACTTTTTATTCATTTACTTGTAGTGGGCACATAAAAGCAAAATTTTTAATATTTATATGTTTTGTAAAAAGTTCTGATGCATGTGTATATTATGCCATGTTTAGGTCAGGTTAAACATAGATGAACATTATCTATTTCCGTATACATTTACTTACAGTGAAAATTTTCAAAATGCTTCCTTCTACCTTCTTGAAATATATAGTGCATAATTTTTTTCTACAGTCGCCAGACTCCACAAAAACACAAAAGAACTTCTTGCTTCTAACTATAACTTAGTACTCATTTATTAACCTTTCCCCATCTGTTCCCACACACTACTGTCTCTGGCCTCTGATTTTAATCATCATACACTCGATTTCCATGGGATCAGCTTTTCTATATCATGCCTCAGGTGAGTGAGATTATGTGATAGGTTGTCTTTCTATTCCTTGATTATTTCACTTAAAATCTTTCTTCCATGTTGTAAATGATAGGATTTCATTCTAAATGACTGGATAGTATCCAGCTGGCATATATACATATTCTGTACCTGTTCATCAGTTGATGGACACTTGCATTTCTCAGCTACTGTAAATACTGTTCTGCAGTGAGCACAGGAGTGCAGAGTCACACAGTGATTGCACTTCCTTTATATAGATGCCCACTAGTGGGATTGCTATGGTGTTAGTGGATCTTTTGGCAGCTCTATTTTTTTACTTTTTTTTTAGGAACCTCCATACTCTTTATCCTAATGACTCTCCTAATTTATATTCCTATTGACCGTGTTCAAGTGTTTCCTTTTATTCATGTTCTGGCCAGTACATTTTATCTTATGTCTTTCTAAAAATTGCCCTGTTTTACTGGAGTAGGATAATTTTGTGGTTTTGATTTGCATTTCTTTGATAAGCAATGATATTGAGCACTTTTCCATACCTGTTGGCCACTCATTTGTCTTTTGAGAGATGCTTTAGACTTATTTCCTTTTTTCCCCTATTGAAATTTTGGAGTTCCTTACATATTCTGGATACTGATGTTTGTCAGTATCTTTTCATAGGTAAAGTACCTTTTCATAGGTAAGCATTACAAGTATTTTGTCTTTTCTCCAATTATATAGATTGTCTCTGGACTCTCTTGTTTCCCTTGCTATATACAGAACATTTTTTTAATCGAATGCAATCATATTTTTCTGTATTTGCTTTTGCCTTCTGTATTTTCATGATCTTATCCAAAATATTCATGCCAATTCCAATCACTTGAAGTGTGTCCCTTTTTTGTTCTAGGAGGTTTATAGTTTCAGGTCTTATAGTTAAGTCTTTAAATCTATTTTTCACTGATTTTTGTAACTGGTGAGAGACTGGGACCTAGTTTCATTCTATATGTGGATATCCAATTCTCCTAACACCACTTATTCAAAACACTGTCCTTTCTCCAATGTGCGTTCATAGTACATGTGTAAAAAATCAGTTGGCCACAGATGCATGGGTTAATTTCCCAGTTATCTATTTTGTTGCACTGGTTTTATATATCTGTATTTCTAATGCTATGCTGTTTTGATTACTTGATCTTTGTACCATATTTTGAAATTAGATAGTATAATGCCTCCTGCTTTATTCTTTTTGCTTGAGATGGGTTTTTCCACTGGTAGTTTTGTGGTTCCATGTAAATTATAGTTTTTTTCCCAAGTTCTATGAAGAATGTCCATTGGTATTTTGTGAGGGATTGTACTCAATCATTAGATTACTTTGGGTAGTACAAACATTTTAATAACATTGATTCTTCCAATCTGTGAACATTGGAATGTCTGTATGCATATGTGTTTGTGTGTGTGTGTGTGTGTTTGTATGTGTGTGAGCATACACGTGATTCATTTTCTTTCATTAATATTTTATAATTTTCATCATAGATACATTTTACCCCTTTGGTTAAACTTATTTCTAGTTTTTTTTTCTTTTAAGAGAAGGACAACACATTTAGACCTTTTCAGTGAAATTCACAATTCACAACACTTTCTTATCTCAGCACTGCAAAGTATGTCTACAATTTTCTATTACAGATGCACTTTAAAAACATTTCCTGTGACATTACAGTAAACCTCTTCTTTTTTTTTTCAAATAGGGATAGTCCCAAATTCTTCTTCCAAACTAAAAATTCCATTTCAGTAAGTACACAAAATTACAGTACGCCAGACACTTAAAAGGACAGCCAAAAAGCCCTCCAACAGTTGTTAGAAAGAATTTAGATATTTAATAAGAAAAAACTCCTTACTGTTAGGAACAGAAATTGAGGTTTAATTTTTTTTATCCCAGGTGTAAGTTGAATAAAAAATAGAAATTAAAAAAGTTCAATTGTATATTAAGATGCTTTTATTCATTTGCCATATTGATTTAACAAATGGAAATATGGTCTAAATATATAAACTTAAAAAGAGATATATATAGTTGTCTTATCCTTCATGCTAAGATATTTAAAAGCTTAAGGGTCAAACAATACCAAATATATGGGCTTCAATTATCTATGTTAGTCATTCACTAGTTTTACTGACATATCTGGAACACAGACAAGTAACCACATATATAATAATGTAACTATTACATACAATAAAGTTATTTTTTGAAAAATATACTTTAGTGAAACAATCCTGAAAGATATACAAGAGGAAAGGCAGGGTATCAGTTTAAAGTATCAACCAATTTACTTCAGATACTTTGACTTCATGCTCTAAAATCTAATTATATTTCCCTATGCTGAGAGTTTCATGTTATGATAGTAAATAAATTGTGAAGTAAAGGAAACTTAGGTGACATTTTATGTTTTTATTTATCACAACAGCTTTATCAACTGCTAGGATGTCTACTGCTTCATGGACGTCTGAGAAATGTTCGTGCATAAGGATGTTGCCTTAGATGACTTAAAATTACCAGAACACTCAGAGGATTGAGACAGGAAGATCACTAGTTCAAAGCCAGCCTCAGCAATGGTGGGGTGTTAAGCAACTCAGTGAGACTCTGTCTCTAAATAAAATACAAAAAGGGGCTGGAGAGGTGGCTCAGTGGTCGAGTGCTCCTGAGTTCAATTCTTGGTATATGCCCCCTCCAAAAAAATTACCCAAACACTTTAGTGGTACTTTAGTGAAACCTTAAAAAAAACCCAATCAGTTTGAAAAATGGGATAAAAGAGGCAGATACAGCAACTGCATTTAGAGCTATCAACATAGAAATTCACTCAATTATGAAGTCTTGCAAATACGTTATTTTTCTTTCTCAAAATGCAGGGATGGTAATATTCCTTACTCCAGACTAGTCATGTTTTTTACATCACTGCCTCATAATAATTCCTTATTTGTTTCATCTACTGATGGTTAAATACACAGGCTTATCCCCCCCACACACACTACACATCAACCAAGAGAAATGGTCAAATTGGAAATGTCTTTATCATCTTGCTACACTGTGCCATTATTGAAGTCCATTGTAAGCCAATGAAGCTTTGCCCTTTCTTTTATTAACTTAGGCCATGAGAGAACAGATTTTCCTTTTTGTGAACAATATACAATTGATCTCTGTTTTTTTTATGCTTGAAATCACTTGCATCAATACAGTGAAAAAGACCACTTTCTGTAAAGACAACTGAAATTGTTTGGATTTTTCAAAATGTACATTCACATCTTACTGTTATCAACACAAAATTCAAAGAAGACATAGTCCCTTCCATGAGAACACTTTGCTAAAGCAGGCAATTGTGAACAGATCGGGGGGTCCAGCAAATGGAGGGCAAGCCTGTGTTGGGGTGGCTGGTAGGTAATCACTCCTTTCTGGTAGCCACTCTATCTTCAATGTATCAAGGGGAGAGCCTCTTCTAGCCCCCTTCAGGGGACCCTGTGAGGGCTTGCTCTTCTCCTCACAATGCACAGGGGAGTAAGAAAATGAGGGGTAGCTTCTGGGTGGGTGAAGAAAAGGGAAAGGGGTATGGAAAAGACTGAAGGAAGTGCATAGAAGCAAGAGTACTGAGGCTGGCATGTAGCTGGTGATGCAGAGTATTCCCTCTTAGGTTTTTGTTTGTTTTTTGGTGGTTTTATTTCTTTGTTTTATTAACTATTATGAATGGGATAACTTTCCTGGTTTCTGTTTCAAGTAATTCACTATTGGCATATATCTGTACTACTGAATTTTGGACATTGATCTTGTATTCTCTGCAACTTTGCTGAATTCATTTATTAGTTCATATACATATATATATATATGTAGTTTTTGTGAACATCTTTGATGAAGTTGAGGATGTTCTCTCCACAACTACTTAAATTTTCTCTTGTAAATTGGTATTCAATTTTGCTAATAATTGTTCTGCATGTTCTGATAGGATCATGAAATTTCTTTCCTTTTTAACTAGTTGATGTATTGGTTTATTTCATATTTGAGCCAGTCTTGCATACCTATGTAAAATTTTACTGTTGTTATTTAATTATTTTTATAGGTTGTTGTATTGGATTTGCTGATTATTTTTTTTGATTTTCACATCTAAGTTCATGAAAGATTATCCTAGAGTTTTCTATTTTTGTGTTATATTTTCTGGGATTTATTTATTTATTTGTATTGGGATAATGCAGGATTTGTCGAATGAGGTAAGAGGTTTCCCTTTTTCCTATTTTCAAAATGAGCCTGTGAAAAAAATTGTACCATTCTCTTCCTTAGATATTTGGTTGAATTTGCCAATGAATTAATGTATATTTCATACTTTCTGTTTTGGGATATTATAATTTCAACTTTTTAATCAATACAGGCCTATGAAAATTGTCTATTTCTTGAGTGAGTTTCAGAAGATTAAATCTTTTAAGGAATTGATCTACTGTATCTCGGTAATCAATTTGGTGGGCTTAGAGTTATTTATGATATTCCTTTATTATCAGTGTCCATGGGACCTACAGTGATGTGATCTCTTTTCATAGATAATATTTGTAAATTCTGTCCTTCCTTATTTTTACCTTAGTCTGGTTATATATTTAATCAAGTTTATTATTTTTAAAAGAAACATTTTTGGACTTAATTGATTTTCTCTCTTGGTTTCCTGTTATAATTTCATCATTGATTAATGCTCTCATTGTTGCTGATTTTACTTAGCTTATTTTAGATTTAGCTTTCCATTTCTAGCTTCCAATGTTGAGAACGTAATTGACTGATTTTAGATCATAGTCATTTTCTCAAATGCACTTTCATTCGGTTCATAAGTTTTCCTTTAAATGCCATTGTTTACTGTATATCACAAATTTTGATGTTTCTTTCAATTTGATTTTATTACAAAGATTTAAATTTATCTTTAAATTTCTTATTTAACCCTTGTATTTAGAAATATGTCTTTTAATTTCTTGTATTTTGATATTTTCTAGTTGGCATTGCTATTTATCTCTAATATTGTATAATTTCTAATGTTTTTAATTTGTTAATGTGTGTTTTATGGTCCAGAATAGAGTCCATCTAGGTGAATATTTAATGTGAGTTTGACAAAAATATCTATTCTGCTATTCTACAGTCAATAGATTTCCACTGCATTCAGTTGATTTTTTTGTATGTAAGTTCTATGTTCTTATTGATATTCTGCCTGTTGGCACTATCTATATCTGATACAGAGGGATTAAAGTCTTCAATTATAATGGTGGATTTATCTGGGTTTTTTTCTTGTAATTATATTCTTGTCTCATGTAGTTTGACACTCTGTTATTACTCTGTTGTTAGGGCCATATACTTAAAGCTTTTTGGTTTTTAGAGCTTAATGCTTAGTAGCTTGATTCATCCTAACAAACTCATACAGAATTTGATTTCAATTAATGATCACTGCTTTTATAGATTTGATTTTTTTAAAATTTCAATTCATGATCACCGCTTTTTTTGGTTTCATTTTTTTAAAATTTCAGTTCATGATCACTTTTTTTTTATTTCTTCCTTAACTTTCTTGACTTCTCCACCCCAAACCCTTAGTAATTTTAATACAATTTAGGCTTTCCTACCCTGACACTTGTCCCTATAGTGGCTTCCACTCTTAAGTCTCTTCTCATACCCTGTGACTCCCTGTATTTGCCCATATCTCCCATTGGGAACAGCAATTTTCCCTGGGGTACTTACCTTTTTTTTTATAGCCCTGAGAAGAGTGTTTTGAGTTTTTAGTCTCTCAAGTATTTTACTTACTTGGGCAGAGAAACAACTTACAAACTAGTTATATGTGAAGGATGGAAACAAAAATTTCTACAAGTCTCTTTTTAGAGGAGTATTTTTTCCTCCTACATGAAAATCTAGAATTATAAATGCTGTGACATATGTAGGGGTGTGTGTGTGTGTGTGTGTGTGTGCACGCGTGCATGAGAGTGTGTGTGTGTGTGTAACAATGAGAAACTGAATAAAGTCTTTTTTTTTAAATATTGAAATCACTTATATCCCAACAGCAATTTTAACCATTTTACTATGTGCAGAGAACTCTCTTTGTAAGGTTTTAATTTTCCTTTTAATGGAGACTAATGATGTTGAGTAGTTTAACCATTTCTATATATTGTTTTGAAAAATATTTCAAATCATTTGTCCATTTTTGTTTCGATCACTTGTTTGTCTATTTATTAAGTTGCAGAGGGGAGTGTGTGTGTGTGTGTGTGTGTGTGTGTGCTCATGCACATGCATTTATTACAGGTAAAAGTTCTTAGATATAGAAACATATTTACTCAAGCTGTGGCTCGGGCATCCATGTGCTAGGTAATCTCTTTTGATAAGAAAGTTTAGTAACAACAAAGTTCACTTTGTTATTTATAAATTTTATTCTTGGTGCTTTCTGAGAGCCCCATTCTAAGAAATCTTTGTTGACTTTAGGGTTGAATCCTTCCTGTAAACTTAAGAGTTTCTTCTCATAATTTCTTTTACAAACTTACAAGTTGAATTTTATGTCTGCAATTTTTATATGGACATCAAGTTTCCCTAGAACCATTCTTTTTTTTAAAATATTTTTTAGTTGTCAATGGACCTTTATTTTATTCATTTATATGTGGTGCTGAGAATCGAACCCAGTGCCTCACACATACTAGGCAAGAACTCTACCACTGAACCACAATCCCAGCCCCCTTCTTAGAACCAATCTTAATATGACTTACTTGTACCCATTAAATTGTTTTGACACTTATTCATTCTATATGGATGGTCTTAATAATGAATTTTAGACACTTATTCCATGGAACTACTTGTGTTCCTTTAGGGAATACTATTCTATATTAATTACACAGGGCTATAATCTGGTAATGTAACTCTTCTATTTTTTCTTTATTTAAAATACTCTCCATATTCTATATCATTTGAAGTTTCTTATGAATTTTATGGTGTATATGATAAAAAAACTAAAATTTATTTATAATAATATTAAATTACATATCAAGTTGGGGAATGCCTATATCTGAACAATATTGAACCACATGCTCAATAAGTATATCTATCCATTTTAATGTGTCATCTCTGATATTATTCAGCAGCATTTTCTAGTTTTCAATGTTCATCTTTTGTCGCATTTATTTCTAAATATTCTGTGTGTAAGTGCATTATTGAAAATGATATTACCTGTATCACTTGTCTCAGTTCTTTTGCTCAACTCTAAGCCTTCAACATACTTCATACTTTTGTATCTCATTTAATGAAGCTCTTTCAGTTTTTCTGATTCTTCTAATCACAATTGACCAGTCTCTTATATTCAGAATAAAGCACCCATATGCACCAGTAGGGTTTCTTTAAGTATCTTAGTTCTGACTTTAGACACTGGCAGTCTTCAAATGTCTGTGCTCAAGGGACCACAAATCTTAGTCATCTATCCCAAGGACAGATGACAGAAGACTCAAGACTCGGAAGAACATTACTCATGTAGTGTTCAAGTAGCTGAGTTCCCTTCCTTTCTCCTTCCCTGTTCTCAACATTCCACAGAACTTCTGTGCCTGTGCCTAGGAAAAAGTCTTAATTAGCAATGGTATTCAGTTCCTGTCTTTTTCATAGGTCAGTGAATTTCCACACAAAAGAACAGGCAGGGTAGTACTGACTTTTTTGTATAGAACTTCTAGGGATTCAAAACTACCATGTCAGCCCAGAAGTTACTCTTTAAAAATGTGTT
The DNA here is from genome assembly GCF_047511675.1 of Marmota flaviventris. Taxonomy (NCBI): domain Eukaryota; kingdom Metazoa; phylum Chordata; class Mammalia; order Rodentia; family Sciuridae; genus Marmota; species Marmota flaviventris. Next base: position 107,164,902 of record NC_092508.1, on the reverse strand, counting down.
AAAATTTTATCTCATTTAATTTCCTCCATCTCCTAGGCATTTTTACCTCTTCCCAGGCTTTCCTATGGATTTTAACTTGTTATATTTTTACTACCTCTGCTTTGAGATGGACATTTAATAATAAACAAGAAAATTATAATTTTTAGGTTTTCTGTCATGTTCTTATGGTTAGAATGTCATTGAAATTTTCTTATAAATCTGTACATCCCAAGAAGAAGCTGAAGCCCCATTTTTAGTTTTCGCTTTATGCCCTACTACTTCAACCAGAATTCTCTTTCAGGGGCTGTCATAATTTTCTTCTTATCCAAGTTTTTTTTGTGATATATTTTATGACATTTCTGGCACTTAATACATGCAGAACTTGTTAAAATTTTAAACTGTAGTTATTTACACATGAAAACCTATTAAATCTACAGTTTACAAATAATAGATTGTCTGAGGATAAAAATGGAAAGAACATGGGGCATAGAACTAGACTTAAATCTGACTTTGACATTTATTAGCTCTACAACCTTGAGCACATCCCCCTAACTTTGCTATTTCTTAAACAGTTAACTACAAAGGAGATATTAAAACATATACCATAAATTATTCATGAGAATGGATTGAGGTAATATAAATATGTGCAGGTAAGTATATGGCAACCAGGTGACTGAAATCTTTTCCTTGAATCTGAATATATACCTACATAACAATTGTAGATATAGTGAGTATAATTTTAAAACTGAATAAATGACATATCTTAGTCATGCCTACAAACCTTGCATTGTGGACAGATTTTCATTCAAAATGTTTTCTTATTTTCTCCATGTAGTTGTTTTAGGTGTATATTACCTGTCATTGTTTGTGTTTGTTTTCTTTAGACTTTCAGTAACAGCTTTTTCAAAATAAGTATGAGAAAAGGGTCTGGCTGGACTATGTGTTCAAGTTTCTCTTCTGTTGTAATGCAGCTTCTTTTTTTTTTTTTTTTTTTGGTGCCTTATTGCTAATAAGGGTTGATTTGGCCTTGAAATTACAATCCTTATGCCACAGTCTCTTGAGTTTTGGGGATTACAGGCACATGTCCTTGACTTATTGTTATTATTTTTTATTTTTTCCCTTTTGTATTGTATTATCTAAAACCTCCAATGCAATTTTGAGCAGAAGAGTTGAAAACACATAACTTTTCCTCACTTCTATTTTAAGGGAAAACATGCAGTTTTTCTTCAGTAAACCATTTTAGCCACAGTTTACTCTCTAGCATCTTCTTCTACTAATACCTTTGGTTTTAGTATCAGAAAATGCTGACTTCATATAGTGAGTTGGGAAGGGGTTCCTAACTACTGTGCTTTCTGAAAAAGTTGCAGAATTGGAATTGTCTCTGAAATGTTTTCTGGAGTTCTTTTGAAACTAGAATTTTCTTTTTGTGAAGGTTTCACCTACAATTTTACCTCCTTTCATAGATGTAGAGCTATTGGGTTACATATTGCTTCTTGAATGAGCTTATTAACTTGTTGTTAGATAATTGTCCATTCAGCTAAATTTTGGAATCTATTGATATAGAGAGCTTCATCTTGTTGTCTTATGAAGATGATACGATCTGCAGTGATGTACTCTTTTTACCAATATTAATAATTTGTGGGCTTTTCCCCCACATCTTCCAATCAGCCTGAATGAAGGTCTTATCAGTTTTACTGATCTCAAAACAACACCCATTTTTCCATTGGTTTATTCTGTTCTTACTTCATTGTTTCTTGCCCTTACATTTATTATTTATTTTTAATTTAGTTTAGTGTTCTGTATAAAACAAAATTTTATATATGGCATATATGTATACATATATAAAACATAATTATATCTATAAAATAAAACACTAAAATGGTTGTTAGCCATTTAATAATTTAAAATTTTAAATAATTTAAGTTAAAAATTTTGGTCATTACTGTGGACTCTATTTTTGAAACAAATGGATTCAAATTTAATTTTTTCCTTTCTATTCACCCACTGTAGTTGAAACTCGGAAATTAAGATGTTGCTTTCTTCCTTGATACTAGGTGAGAGATATATTATTTACTTTCTGCATATTAAGAACATTTTGTATATCATTATGTTACTAATTCTGAAATCAATCTCACTATAGGCAGATAACATACTTCCTATAATTTAAATTCATTGGAATATTGAGATTTGTTTATGGTTCAAAATATGTATAGCATATTACAGGTTCAATGCCTACTTCAAGAATGTACATTCTGTTGTTGTGGTAAGGGTGAATTCCTACCAATATTAGCTTATTTTAGTTTAATAATTTTTAAATTCTGAATTTTCACATATTGCAGTCTCTCAAATTATTCAGTCATTGGATAAAGTACATTGAGTGTACTTTCTTAGGTTCATATACAAATTAGAATTCACAGAATAAGTTCTTATGATACTGCTGAACCTGTGCTTAGTGTATTGTAAAAAATAACCCTGAAAAAGCTAAAAAGTTAAAACTTTTTTGAAACTTATATTTCTTACATTAACACTAGCAGCTTTGAGTGCATAAAAACTTGAATGAAGTAAATATGTTTCTCAAATTTTAGTTACATGTTAAAGATCAATAAAATGTCTACACCTAGAATAGTAGCATAATTTGAAAAAATATTATATGAAAATTTTCATTAGTTATCTAGTAAACTATTACAACAGATTAGTTTTGGTAAAATTTAACAGAATAACTGGGTGCCCTATATCCTTTTTCATTTAATTCATAAAATTAGTCATCACTCACACTCAAGGGAAGTAGCTGATGAAATATGTGCTATTCACTTAAGAAATATTTTACATTTAAAGGATACTACTTCAATGCCTTTTTACAAATGAAGACGTCTCTAATAAAGAAAATGCACACATCAAATCCAGTTAGTCAATTAATTATTTCAAGCAATGTTCCTTCAAATCTCTGTGCAATTATATGGCAGAGTCTTTAGGGTATGTATTTGGCCCTCCATATCTAAGGCTTCCACATGTTCAGATTCATCCAGAATAGACCAAAATTATTCAGAAAAAATGTTTTGTCTAAGCCAAAGATATACAGGCTATTTTTCTTGTCAACAGCTATTTACATTGCATGTACATTATATTAGGCATTGTTAATACTCTAGTGATTAAAATATTCAGGATGATGTGTGTAGGAAACTTGCAAATACTGCACCATTGTAGATAAGAGACTAAATCCAGTACTCATGGATTTTGGAATCTGCAGGAGTTCCTTGACCCACTCACCCACAGGTACCCATGGATGACAATAGCTATAAGGCAGTACACAGGATAGTATTATACTGCATTGAAATAGAAGAGGCTATTATAAAACTGGAATTTAGACATGTATGCTTTGTATAAAAGTGAATCCCAGAATTACAGTATAATGAGATACAGGCCATTATGGGAGACATGAATTGTATTAAAAACATTTTTTTCTGAGATCCTTTTGTGGACAGATTGTGTCAAATACCCATCATTGCCATGACAGCCATAATTGTGTACATCTGATTCAGAGAGGATGCAGTGATATCCTTTCATGGTGCACAGATATCTGTCTCTTGTCAGGCAGTTTCCTCACATTTCATCGCAGCATCCTTGACAAGTTGGAATTAGAGTTCTCAGTTTCAATGTGATTGTGTGAAATGCTGTTATCATAATAGCTGCTGTGATACCAAACACCCCAAACCAGAGAAAAACTTAAATAATCCATAACACAAAGTTTCAATAGACACATTTTTAAAACATGTAGAAAAACAATTCTTGTCATTTCCATTGGAGGACAAAGATAGTAATTTCTCTGTCAATAGTTTCCACATGTTTTCCCAAACTTGTGTTTCTTTTGGGGATTTATTAGCAAGTTAAACTTTCCATTCTCGCTCTAGTTGAGCTCTCAATCTTCCTTCCATTAAATCAAGGCTCTGAATTATGGGAAATCAGTGTCCCATTGCAGACAGGCGCCATGCACTTTTTTCTACATCCATTTGGATAGAGGTCTTCAATTTTTTTCATGTTCAGGCTCTATAACATTTTGATGCAAATAAAGTCCGTAATCAGATTAACTTGGAGAAGTTTCACATGTGGAAAGAAACAAGAGAATCAGTCCACATAGCCTAAGGGAAAGAAGGGACAAGATGTATTTTTGAAAGAAAATTCAAGTGAATAACTTGTTTCCAGGAATGGGAATGTAAATTTCAGGTTAAACCTCTGCTTAGTTCAAGTGTTTTGTTTGGAATGGTGTTTTACTATTGTTTATAGAGCATATAAATGCTTTTTAAAACTTAGTGGAAGACTGTGATAGGTAATTATTTAAAGAATTACATTTTTTACTTTATAATTTTTGGACTAACATTTTTTAGGACACTTCTTTTTGATTAATATGAAAATAAATAGTATTTAAATAAGTGCAAGGACTAATATAAATGAAAATTAGTCATAAAAGTATATGCAGACATATGTAAGATGTTAATTTATTGAAATGTTAAACTTTGCTTTTTATGTAATCTGAATAAGGAAAACCCTAAGTAATATCTTTTCATGAAACAGATATGCACATAGAAAAACAATTTTTGTGAACCAATGATATAACATTTGTCTCCCTTTAACCTTTAATTCTTGAACTCTGTTTATTGGAAGAAATGCATAAAGAGGAAAGAAGAGTTTACAAATAATGAAAGTTTAACATATATACAAACCAGGTGATGTACATACTCACATGTATGTAATTACTTTCTGATCATACATGTAGTTTTGAACTTTTCCTCCTCAGAGGAAATCACAGTGAAAAGTGTGTTATACCACTAATATTTTCATTTTATGTAAACTGTGCATACTCATATGCATTTTATATTCTTTTAATGAATATGAGGAGGGGGGGGATAATGTATTCTGAGATTTTTACATCAAGTTTTGATATTTATCCAAATAGTCTGGTTGATGAGCTTTACATATGAGCACTTTTTAAGTTTTCTATCTTTTATTTTTGAAGACCATTTGTTATTTCCAAAGTTTTGAACAGTGCAGCACTAGCCATTCCTATAACTGTGTACTAATTTCTAGAATACACCTAAGAGTGGAATTTCTGACACATCGCTAAATATTTTTTACTTAGATTTGCCTAGTTATATATGAACAGTTTGTGACAATTCTTATTTTTAATATTGAAAACTTGTAAATTTAAATACAAATACCAGAATACTCAACTTTAGGTAGGAAAAGATACTTTATATATTTATATGCCTTTTTACAAATGAAGACATATATATTATATATATGTACATAAATTTATTTATTTTACAGTAGAATGCATTTTTTACATATTGTACAACATATGTGCAATGGAGTACAACTTCTCATTTCTCTTTCTGTGCATGGTTCAGAGGCACTTCTCTAGTGTAATCATAATGTATACAGGGTAATTATGTCTATCTCTTTCTACCATCCTTCCCATTCCCACAACCCCACCTCTCCCCTAACTCCCTTCTACACAAACCAAAGTTCCTTCATTCTTCTCTATCCCCTGGCTCAACTATGGATCAGCATCCACTTATCAGAGAAAACATTCAGCTTTTGTTTTGGGGGGATAGGCTTATTTCACTTAGCATGATATCTCTACTTCCATCCATTTGCCTATAATGCCTTATTCTTCTTTAAGGTTGAGTAATATTCCATTGTGTATATATATCACATTTCTTTATCCATTCCTCTGTTGAAGGGCATCTAGGTTGTTGGTTCCATAGCTTAGCCATTGTGAATTGACCTGCTATAAACATTGATGTGGCTGCATCACTGTAGTATGCTGATTTTAAGTCATTTGGGTATAAACCAAGGAGTTGGTTTATACCCAAATGACTGGTTCAAATGGTGAGTCCATTCCAAGTAGGAAAACATATTTAAATGTGCTGAAAGAGAAAGGTAAGTGCCCTCAATCTAACAAACAAGACTCCTACCATGTACTTTTCCTTGGCTGATGTTACTAATCCTGATCAAATTGAGATCCATTTTTATCAGTAACTTATATTTCCTACTTGTTGGCATTTCTGACTTTTCCAGTATGTATTTAGTATTTTTCAGTTGGTTTGTAATTTTGTTCAGATTTCTTGAAATACTAATCCTCCTTTGGTTAATATATTAAAGCTTGAATACTTTTTTGAGTATTGTTCAAGTAATAATTCCTACCCATACATTTTGTAGCAAAGCCTTGAAGTTATTCATCTCATATTTGTAATCAGTTTAATTTAGAATTCATTTGCATCATGTACAGTGTTTAGTGGAGTAGTTGTTAATTTCCACATGGTTAGTGAATTATTCTATCATTTATTGTATAGTTTTAATTTAGCTTTAGAAGAAGCCCTGGTATTCATGATCAGGGGATTGTCAGGGTTATTTCTGGTGGGCTTCCCTTCCTGTTTTATGGTCACCTTCTTTCTGTGCCCTCACATGGCCTTTTCTTCGCTCTCCTAGAGAGAGATCTGATTTTACTTCCTCCTTTGAATATAACAGTCCTACTACATAGGCCTAGACTTATGACCTCATTTGCCCATACATCTGGATTTCATACACTAAATTCTCATTAAGTCACGGTTAACATTTATTCCTTGGATTTTGTCTTAAAAGTCAAAGAAAAAGACACAACCACTCAAATAAGATTTGAGCCTAAACTTTACTCCAAATAAGAGTCATCATCTTAAAAGCCAGTCGACTTTTAAGATGAGTGGTAGTGAAGCACGTTGTATTCTGCTTAAATTTTTTGAGAAAGTCTTTAAAATGATAAAGCTGATGACTTCCAGGGTTGTTGGCAAAACTTTCATAGTTGTTGCAAGAATCTTTAATGCCACTGCATATCTCTGAAAAAGGCAACACATGGCAAGAATCTGAAGGGCTTGCTTTCTTACTAACGTAGGGAATAAAAGCATTTTCAAGCATTGCAGGAGCTCCATCTGTGGCAAAAGATGAAGCTGTTATTTCACTTGAAGTTATGTTCTAAAAGAAAAAGAAATCTTTCAGAAATAGTCAAAATGAACATGATTTCCCTCTCATGATGTCAACATGCACCTACAGAATAATAGTAATAATATTTTATGAGAAGACGTGGGTGGCACAGAAGATTCAACCAGTTTCATATTGAAATGATTAGCAAGGCTGCGAACACCTTGATGCAAATAAACGATAAATCACATATATAGAGAATATATTTAGAACTATATAGATGTAAATGTGCAACATACATAACACTTGTGATACATTATACACAGAATTGTATAAACTAGAGTACTGAACTTCAGTTGAGAAATGAATCAGTTTCCAATAATGTCTTAATTTCTATTCCACTGATCATTTTGAATTTTTAAAAGCATATTATTTTACTTTTGAAATTTATATATATATTATATATATATATACACATATGTATATATATACACACATATGTATATGTATATACATATATGTATATATATACACATATGTATATGTGTATATATATATATATATATATATATACACACATATGTATATGTGTGTATATATATATATATATATAAAACATTTATATATATATATAACATTTTAAGGTATCTGGAACAGCTGCAATTGACTATGAAAATATCCTAATTTGTATTGGTGACTAAGTTATAGGTATTGCTAATAAGTAACATTTTGTAGTTTTTACTGAATGTATAATTTTATTTTATAGAGGTTAATATAAATAAAGATCTTATTTTTTCTTCCATTCAGTTTTAAAGACCTTAGTAATTGTTCTATAGATCACATTCGTTAAATATCACTTCTTTATAAACTTTATCTTTCAAGCAATAGTACAGTTATACTTTGTTAAAATGTTATATAAATTGTATGTATGCTACATTCAATACAAATTTAAAAATTGCTATTGTTTAGGTTATTTTGTTATTTAGAATTAGTTAACTGTTCACATTTGGACAAAAACTAGACATTTCTCATAGACAAATGAAAGTTGTCATTGCTCTCCTACCTTAGATATGCCTTATCTTAAAATTTGGGGTGTGGGTACACATTTAATTTTCTTTACCTGGAGATAATTTTCTCCCCCCTGGTTAAGTAGATACATGATCTCCTTTGGGTCTGTTCAATGCAAAGCGTACAAACAAGTTAAAAATGAAATTGACATTTTTTTTTAATTTGTCCTTTAAATGGTCACTTTACTTCTGTGTTTATTCCTTTTTCAATCTGTCTAACTTTAGTTTTGGGGAAAAAAAAAACATACTGCAAGTAGAAAAAAATGAAATATAAAAAAATGATTTTTTTTAGATGAAATAGATCTAAGAAAAATGTAACTTGGTAAAAACATGTTGCATTTGGAAACATAACTTCTTTCTAATCTATTTTGTGGCTTTCAAAAAAACATGGAGGTCATAGTGAATTGAAAGACTTCTATGTAATGTAAATTAAGATACAATTCCATCTGTTCTCAAAAGTACAATTCCATACAACTTCACAATTGGCAAATGAGTCTTAATAGAGTAATACAAATGAATTGCTCTGGGCAGAAATGTAAATAGTATTCCTAGATGATAACTTATTTTATCTCAGTGCATCGATATGCTACTGCTGATGTATGAATTGGCCATTATCTCAAATTATTTTATCTGGTTGGGATGATGAACTGAACTAAGCCAAGGACCATCTCTCTCCCAGTGATACAGCTGGTTCCCAGTGACAAGTCCTGCTTCCTCAGATGTTGAAGTATAACGTTAGAGAAGCATGCATAGGCAAGCATATAAAGCAGGGTTTATTTAAAAAGGGTAACAGATTTCTCCCAGGAGGGAGAAGGGGGCCATAGCTGGTATCCTGGCAACCCAAGAAGTGAGAGTGCTCTTTTTTTATAGGTCTTAGGCTTCCTTTATTCCGTTGTTCTCTTCCCCTTATCTCTCTCCTTCTTGCCAAGGGACAAGGCCCAGGAGATGCTTGGTAGGATGGCCAAAAGGTGAGAAGCAGATGGGCTGTAGGGGCCAAGCAGGAAGGAGGCCCAGGGTGCATGAACGACTTTATAATGCCCAGGAGAGAGGGACAATCCCTGGGAAAGTTGACCTTGGCAAAAGGTTGGAGCAAGGGCAGGTTATCTTAATAAGGGTGGAGGAAGGGCTTGGAAGGCATTAGCATTTCAATCCCTCTCCAACTTCCCAGACTCAAATTGGCCTCTGTTTGACTACCTATTTTTAATTCTGGTTTTACTAGAAGCTAACCTTCACTTATCAGAGAAAAAAAAAAAAAAGAGAGAGACAGTCTTCAGTCACATGGTAATTTGAGAATGATGTCTCAGAAAGGGCAAAGTAAGTTGCTAAAATTTTATGTTGATCCTTTGAAACAACAATGAGCTAAAAAATACTAACCAAATCTACTTTTTGCAAACCCTGGAGCCTAACCTAAATTTAGTATCAGGAATGATTAATGAAAGAAAAAGCAGTGGAAATTTCATAAGAGAACATTCATACCTTATTACACATCTAACTCCCCAGTGCAGCAGGATGGCAGCTTTGGGTTAAACAAACCAGATCCCTGGAACAGGGTGTTAGTGTAAGGTGCTAAAAGTGACTTATTTTTAAAACAATGTAATTGTGTATGCTGACCTGTTCACTTGTTCCCTGAGGGACATGGACAGATTAATATCTGTTTATCCCTTTGTTAATTCAAACAAAAGAGAGATTTATTTATCTGGCCAGGGACTGTCTCCCACCCATAGAGACTGATTCTCTGTGAGAACAGCCATTTCCTGGTCTGTGTCTTGGGAATTTAAGGACAACAACCCCAACTCAGGGGCTTTTCTCAGCGTCATGCAAGCAAGCAAGTTACAGAGGCTAAAAAAAAAGCAGTTAGCTTAATCGCATCTTGGGTCTGAACAAGTGTTAGACAACCTTATCTTGAGTTTCGGCTGAGCGGGGGCGATAATCTATTTTAAAGTTATGTAGACCCATAAATGTACTCAAACTCACTATATAGCTCACCACGACCACCACTATACCCTGAGTTGATTGCATTCTGTGGGGTACAAAGTACAGGAAAACAATTTTTATAAGAAGACAGCTTTCATTTCAGTTTCTCAGATGCAGCTCTTATAACAGTTTTTAGAGAAGGAAGCAAAATGGGTTCTTAGACCTGTCTATGACAGTTCTTGCTTTATAATTGTCCTATCTCACTTATCAAAATCTTATACCTATAATCTATATATTTTTTACTAATCTATAACATGTAACTTACACGTTTACTGATTTTATTGATTAGTTTACACAACACCTTCTATACAATCAAGCTGAAAGTCTTTCTGAACAATAACAGAATCTGCTGAAACATTTAGAGATTCAGTGACAGTGCCTGCCTGAGTCAAGCAGGGACAGTTGATGGGGCAAGGGACAGTGGATGGAGCAAGTATCAGATAATTCTAAAGTTTGGGAAATATATAGCTCCAGAGGAAGTTCCTTGAATAAATAAATGCTTATGTTTAGTGGGCAAGTTGTGTGAAATGTGCATGATGAGGACTCAGAATAAATCTGAGAGGACCCTAGGCATGCAGAGTTGGTATAACTGAACTCTGCTAAAGCAAGAGATGAAGGATAATGCAGAGTTCTAGGTGGTCTGACTTAGCACTGAAAAAGTACCATAGCTCCAAGCCAATCTGAAAAGAACTGAGAGAAGATTCTGTTTGACTCCAAAAATGTAGAACTCTAGAATACCACTAACTGACTGCTGAAATAATAGTGAATACAGACCAAAAGTAATACTGTCTTTGGGGAAAGAGTTTGGAGGGCTGGAGATATAGCTCAGTTGGTAGAGTGCTTGTCTTGCATGTATAAATCCCTGGGTTCAAAACCCAGCACCACAATACCAAACAATAAAATATTGTGGAATTTTCGCCATGTATACAAGTACATCCCTAAACAATTGATATTGGAAAAACCTGGGAGGAAAGAGACTTTATTTCTAGCATTACCACACTAAAATATCCAAACTGCCCAGTTTTCAAGAAGAACCAGAAATTACAAGGCATAAAAGTAAAAGAGAAGAGTATGGCTAATTCATATGTGTGGAGGAATACCTGTGGAGGAGGTGCACAAAGTACAGACATAGACATTACAGTCAGGCAGGCAGGCAGAAGGTGGAGCAAAGAGGAGTGAAGTGGTTAAGAAGTACAGAAGTGAAGTGTCCACCCCTCCCTGCCTGGGAGTTTATTAACTCAAGGAACACATACCTCCCCTTACCATGGCTATATTCAAATTACTTTTTCTTTAACCCAAGTTTTAGCTAACTGAGATAAGTTCCAGGTTAATATAAACACAGAGCCTCTCACACCCAAGCATGTTACTATGGAAACCAGGTAGTGCACCTGTATAGTTATCTTAGTAGCCTCAGGGGGAAACAGCTGGGCTTTCTGATTTGGGAATCAGGGTAACAGTTACCCCCTGGGAGTTTTGCTTACAGGGAAACACTTCCCTGTCTCTTTCTAAGATCAGAATACCTACATATATGAGAAAAGTAAATTAGAAGAAACAATTTTGAAGAAGCCTATATGTATTTAGTCCACAAAACTTTTGAATAAATGGTCTAAAGGAAACAATGGACAAAGAACTAAAGAAAATTGGGGGAAAAAAGTATGAAAAATGAGAATATCAATAAAGAGCTATAAATAAGAAATTCAGGAGCTCAAAAGTACAGTAAATGAAAGAATTAGCAAATTGAAAGATAAGAAAATTGATACCATCAAGGCTCAAGTCTTATTAACAGAAAATAATTTTAGACAGGGATGACAAAATATCTGTGGGACAACGGACGTTAAGCAGATTATGGAAACCTTAGTAAACAATAGGCATAAAAGAGTCAAAATAATATAACAATTGAAAACTTGCAAAATTTTTGAAAGACATATACTGCATTTTTAAATAGTAGCCATTCAAAGAAATCAACTTCTTCTATACAGTCTTCTTAAGAAGATTGACAGCTAATTTCAAATCAGAAATTGGAATTCAGAAGGTAGTAGGATGGCATACTTATGAAAAAAAAAGACGTCAACCAAAAATTTCCACATCTACCAAAACTATTTTTCAAAAATAAAGAAAATTAATACTTCTCAGGTAAACAAAATCTGAGGCCTTTCTTCATTCTAGAATTATACTACTAAAAATAAAGGGAATCCTTTCTGCCAAATTAAAAGTTTACTAAAGTCAAAGCAGTACAATGAAATCAAGAATTATAGATAAGGCAAATATATCAGTAAATATAAATGTCATTTCATGTTTTCTGTTTGTAACTTTTTATTTTATATGTGATTAAAAAGGAAATTAATAAAAATATGAACAGTACGTGGAGCTAAATAGAAGCAGAATTTTATAATGCTAATCATGCTAAATTACTGGCAATTTACAGTAGCTTGATAAAATAATCACTAGAAAAATATCTAAAAGATCAGTATTTAACATAGTACAATTAGAAAATTAAATAAATGCAGTAAGTGTCCCAATGGAAGAAATAAGAAACTAATGAAAAAGATACAATGGATAAATAGTTGAGATAGAAGGTAAACAGGAGCTTAAGGACATGAGGTACACTTTGTTCCTACTACATGTTCTAGACATATCAATATATCTAACATCCTAAAAAGCAGAATTCTGGAATATGTCATATTTTGAGTCATAAATACATCTCAATAATTTTTAAAAATCATATAAAAATATAATCTGGTATTAATGGAATGAAGCTAAACCTCAATAAGGAAAACATCAGGAAATTTACAAATATAAAAAACTAAAAAAAAATCCTTAGGAAACTGGACAAAGTAGAAATCAAGGGGAATTTAAATATTCTTAGGATTATGTATTAAGAAATTAACTCTCTACTTACAAATGACAAAATCCTTTACGTAAACAATCCTACAGAATAAAACTAGACACAAACTAATAGATCAAATCAACAAAGTTAGAAATCTTTCAGTGTGCAAAGTCAACAAACAAAAATCAATTGTTTGCCAGGGTGGTGGCACATGCTCATAATCCCAGTGACTCAGGATGTGAGGCAGGAGGATCATAAGTTCAGAGCCAGGCCCAGCAATTTAGTGAGGCCCTGTCTCTAAATAAAATATAAAAGGGCTGGGGATGTGGCTCAATGGTTAAGCACCCCTAGGTTCAATCTCTGGTACCCCCCACAAAAAAAAAAAAATGATTAGTTCACCAGCAGTGAATAATCCAAAGAAATTTTAAGAAAAAAAAAATGCTATTTACAATAGCGTCCAAAAGAATCAAACATGTAGACACTGGACCCCAACCCTAGGCCCAGAACTGCCCTGCTGACCAGCATGAGAGCCAAGGACAAGGTTAGTCCCAGGACAAATTTCTAAAGGCATATGATCAACCCAAACTGAGTCAAGAGGACATACACAATGTAAACAGATAAATTTCAAGCAAGGAAATAGAAGACTCCATCAAAAGCCTACCAACCAAGAAAAACCTGGGAACAGACAGATCCACAGCTGAGTTCTACAAAACATACAAGGAAGAATTAATATGAATACTCCTCAAATTATTCCATGAAATAGAAAAGGAAAGAACCCTTCCAAATTCATTCTACGAAGCTAGTATCATCCAGGTACCAAAACCAAGCAGAGACACATCAAGGAAAGAAAATTTCAGACCAATATCCCTGATGAACACTGATGCAAAAATCCTCACAAATTGCATTCAAAAACATATTTTAAAAATAATGCACCATGATAAAGTGAGGTTCAATCCTGGAATATCTTTTCACAATATTTGACTGTAAACCTTCATTGTTCTTAGTTACAAAGTAAGTCTCTTAGAGACAACATGAAGTTAGATCTATTTTAAAGTTTATTCAGCCAAATCTGTCTTTTCATTGGGTAACTAAACCATATTTAAATTTATATATAAAGCAAATTACTTGTGGGCAAGGGTTTACTATTGCCATTTTGTTTCTTATGTTCTTTATTGGTGTATTATGATTATAAATACTGAGATTCATTGTGCCATATTCAGACATGCACCCAACATAATTTGATCAATATCATTTTCTAGTATCTTCCCTTCTCCTTCTCATTTCACTGATCTACTTCCTCAATCCTACAGGTATCCCCTCTATTTTCATAAGGTTCTTTTTTATTTCCTTTTTTCTTTTGCATATATGAGAAAGAACATATAATCCTTGACTGTGAGTCTGCCTCATTTCACTCAACATGATGCTTTCCAGTTACATCCATTTTCCTACACATCTATAATTTTGTTTTACTTTATGACTCAATAAAGTGTTTTATAGTATTTATCCTACCTTCCCTGCCTTTGTTATTGCTTTCCCTTGTATTTTAACTTTTTTTTTTTTTGTAGCAACATGTTTGGATTTCTTTCTCATTTCTTTTTGAATATATTCTGGAAATATTTTCTTTGTGGTTACCACTGGAATCACATAAAATATCTTAAAAGTTTTAATAATGTATTCTGAACTTATAACTTTTTTCAATAACACAAATAGTTTTAAAAAGACAATGATGGATGATACAAGAAACATTTATTGATGGTAATTATGTAGATTCTAATTCTTTCAGGTTGTCAGTCATATCTTTAATCCTTTTTCCTCTGCCTTAATTCACAGAAGATTTGAGATTGACCAACAGTTAATACAACAGATATTATAGTACCAGGTAACAAATTTTAAAAAGAACAACCAGTTCGGCAACACTGGAGAAATTAAATTTCAAAAGGGGGAAAATAATCTCATCACTTTGTCTAGGAGTTCTATGTCAGATATTTTCAGATAATATTCATTCAATCATGATTGAATTATAGCTGTTTTCTCCTACTTTTTCACTTTATAAGATATATTTTAATCTTTTGCTTATTTGACACATTACAATAGTTACTATATGCCAAACTTCAAAGACTGTATGACAAAAAAGGAGTCTAGTGGTACAGGGGTGTAGTATCAGATGAGAAAATGAGAAGGGAAAAGTAAAAAAAAAGAGCGATAAAGAGGTCCCAGATTTTGTAGAGTCTTATATTCTTTATAATTTAATGGTGTTAGAAAACCTCAAATTATTTTATAGAGGATAGCAATATGATTTGATTTGTTTTTTAAAAAATATCACTTTCTGACATGTAGTAACTAAATGAAAAGCCTAACAAGTTAGAGACCACATCCTTGGACTTTTCATATCCTGGGTTTGATAGATGGAGATTTGAACTAAGGATAAAGCATTGTGGATTGTGTGATAAGGACATAGGCTTATTGTAGGTCACAAAAGAATTGCTAATAGATTATATTTAAGGAAACTGCAAAGAAAAAGATAATAGAGGTGAAGTCCAAGAGACCAGTTTTACCGAGGTAAATTTTAGATGGCTTAACTCACTCTGGCATTAAGTAGTCATGTAGCCATATGGGCATGGAGTTTATAACAAATGCTAGATATATACTTGCAAATAATTGGTATACAGAAGAAACTGTAAAATTAGATAAGATCATCAAGGGAATGGCATTGATCTAGGAGAGAATTCAGATGAAACATGAGATTCGTCAATATTTAGGTAAGCAGAGGAGATAGAATAAAGAAAGAGGGTGAAGGAAAAAAAATGTAAAGATGATGTCAGAGAAGATGAAGTATATTTTAGGAAGTATGTTTCAGGAAGAAAGAAAAATCAAATATGCCCAGTCTATGAAAAATTTGAACAGGTTGATGAAAGAAGTTCTAAGTGATAAAATGGTATCCACAAGGGAGACAGACTATAGTTCAGAGTTTACTTGAACCTATGTCTTACTAGGGAACACAAATACAAAGAGGCCCATCTCCTTGATATTCCTATTCAAAAAGTGACATGTTTAACACTAGTATTATCATAGTCTCTTGACACATAGTGTCTACCATATTGGAACACTGTGCTTTAAACTGAACTTGTAACAATGAATGAAACGGCCGAGTTTTGAATGCTTTCCAACAAGCAATATCTTTGGAAGGCAAAAAGTAGATGTGGAAATTGCCCTAAACATACACATTACTTCTTGCCTACCAGTAAGTACATGTTTTACTAATTATGAAATCTTATCTTCTTTTTGTTTTAAGCCTACATATTTCTTGAAATTTTAAATGCTATATGTTCCCCACTTCTAGATATAGAAGTGATATGTCAGTACTTGTATACTATTTGGTCCCAGGCCTGCTTACAACAACCTTGCCTATCACCTATTTTCTCAATTGCTTGTTCATACTCTGCATTATGAATTGTTTAATAAAAAGTAATAATTATTAACTAAAATGATTTAAACAATGATTTAAAATAATTTTAGCTAAAACACTTCATGGCACAATAGAAATGTTATTTTTTTTTAAATCAGTATTTGAATGAGCCTAGTTCTTACTGAGCTAGGTAGGTCTCCACAAACTTATCAATGAACTATATTCATGAGTTTAATCATAGGGTTATGTTACATACAGAAATGGTAATAGATTAACATTCATCTTAGAAATGTTTATTAGATTTGCATTTCTCTAATTGCTAGTGATGATGAACTTTTTTTATATATTTGTTGATTGATTGTATATCATCTTCTGAGAAGTGTCTGTTCAGGCCCTTCACCTAGATGCCCTTCCATAGATGAATGGATAAAAAAAAAATGTGGCATTTATATGAAATGAAATATTACTTAGTAATAAAAGAGAATAAAATCATGGCATTTGCAGGTAAATGGATGCAGTTGGAAGAGATAATGCTAAAGTGAAGTTAGCCAATCTCAAAAAACCAAATGCTGAAGGTTTTTTTCTGATAGAAGGAGGCTGATTCATAGTGGAGTACAGAGGGGGAGCATGGAAAGAATAGACAAACTCTAGATAGGGCAGAGGGGTGGGAGGGGAAGGGAGGGGACATGGGGTTAGAAATGAAGGTGGAATGTGGAGGTCATCATTATCCAAAGTACATGTATGAAGACACGAATCGGTGTGAATATACTTTGCATACAACCAGATATATGAAAAATTGTGCTCTATATGTGTAATATGAATTATAATCCATTCCGTCATCATATATAAATTTTTAAAAATTAATAAAAAATAAAAAAAGAAATGTTTATTAGCATGAGGTCATGTGGGGCCATGACTAGTTGAATGGATTTTAGAAGCATGTTCATTGAAAGAAAATGTTATGTTAAACAGGTATAAAAATGCTTCTCATCTTTACTGTTTACTGAAATAACTAAACTGAAGGCAGTTTTTAAAGCGAGGATGATACTTATATTATCATGTATAATGATTTCATATAAACTTTCCTCATATAAACTTGCCCACCCCTGAAATATAATTCTCTGTTAATTCAGTTAAGATCTTATTGCTCCCTTCTTGAAATCCCTCAGTGTTTCCCATAACTCTCTGCATAAATCTAAAATAAAATTCACAGTAAAATCTAATACACAATCTACACAGCCAGAAATTAAAAGAAAAAGAGATATGACTGAAAACTAAAATTCCTGACAGAAAAGCTTTTTTTTAAAAGAAAAAATATAGATAATTTCAGTGAATTAAATTGACAATGACAGCTAGAAAGTAGGTTAAAGTTGATTTTAAAAAAGGTCATTTTTCTATTAGAGAAATAAATGAAATAGAAAAACTACTAAAAATTGTAATAAAAATATTTTTTTAAAAATAAAGAATAGGCTCTACATATTATAAGAACAAATATTCTGGCAAACTTGAACAATTGCTACTGAAATATATTCTAATTAAAATATTAACTTTTTAAATGAAGCTGTATAAAGATAAATCCCACATAGATAGAAGAAACAAAATCAGGCTGGCTTCAGATTTCTCTAGAACAACATTTGATATTGGAAAAAACACAAGAACTTATGCTTATCAAATTCTGAATAAACAAATATTCCATGTAGCTAAAATTACTAATTTTAAATATAATGACTGAGCAGGCATACTCAACATGAATAAATTCAGGAGATTGAGACAAAATATCAAGAACCCTATAAATGATAACTGTTTTATAGTCATTAAAAATAAGACATGATAAAATCAAAGTGGTCAAATGAAGCAACTCCTGGGGTAAAGGTAGCAGGAAGAATCAGGATATGAGCATCCTCAACTTTCAAAGTCAGGTCAATAACTAATATTCAATATTGAAAGCATTAATGAAAAATGTTCCAGTTAATTGTTTTCATAACATTTTCACATCAGACGAAGTTTAGGGAAGTAGTATCTTTTAGGAGAAAATAAGTAGCAGCTCTTAAATTCTGTTTTTGTTTTTACCTTTTTTTTAACTTTGGTAAAACTAATTTTTTAATTTAATATTCTCACTATAGAAAAATTTTGTAATTTGTGTGTATTCATAGTTGGTAACAAGATGCAACTTTCTTCTTTTTGCTTTTGTATAAGTGCTTTATAATAACAATGTACAATTTTTACAGCAAAAATTATTTTCTTAATAAAGAATTAAAACTCTAAGTTATTATGTTCATATATATATATATTTGTGTGTATATATATATGTGTATGTATGTATGTGTGTGTATATATACACACATGTAACATGTATATTGAGAAATTAAAAGTACAGGGTCTTAAATCTTAGATTATGTCTAAAAGATTTCAGAGATTTTTCTTGGGGTTATCATATGCCCTATCTCACGTTAAATTGGCCATTATAAACCAAAGACCTTTGTGACCTTATGAAATTATTTTCCAAATTTTTCTTGATTCTATTTTCTTTTTTGCCCACCAATAGGTGAACATCAGGTTATTGCCCAAACAAAAGAGTTTATTTGGAATCCTTTTCATGATCTGAGAAGTATAATTTGCTTAATGACATTTTTGAAGAACCTACTATGTCCCAAGCACTCTGTTAGGTGCATGAGATACAAAGATAAATTTTAGTTTTTCTCTCTGATACATAAAATATTGCAGCAGATAAAAACATAATTATAATAGCATAGCCTATTCACTTAGCATAGTTATTAAACTTTGATAATATGCCAAACAAACTACATTTATTGAAGTTGCAGAGCATCAAGTTAAAGAGTGCAATATATATGTCCAAAACAATTTCCCACCTAAGTCTTAAAGCTCTTGCAGGCATATTGAAGACCAAGCTAGAGAAAGCACATGAAGCAAATGTTTAATTGTAAAAAAGGGATTGGATTTGTTATACTTAAAACTTCCAATATCAAATATTTTTCTGGAGAATTCTAAAACCAACCTGACTTATTTTTCTCACATCTGCTGCCACAGCCTCACATACGTGCTGCCCACAGAGTCTGACAGGTGTCTATTTAAAGAGTGACACCACATCACTGGAAGACTCTAGAGTAATCCCACTACTGCATGGTCCCCAAAGACTGACAGTTACAGTCTAACTACACAGGCATCCTGCCTCCACTGGAAATGTAAGATATACTGTACCTACCTAGGTAAATGAAGTGACCTCATACCCACAGATTCCTCAGAGAATAATAGGTGAGCATTGTTTAGTAACCTTACCTATGCTGCCATGCTAGCCACACCACACCTACCTACAACCCATGGAGAGTGACTAATGCCCTGCTACTATAATGCATGTATAATGTATAACACCATACTGCCTAAGCACTCTGCAATGGTCCCTCCCCTGAATGACCCACAGAGATTGACAAATGCAAACTACAAATTCTAGGCCTGATGAAGTGTAACAGATACTCTCACCCTACTGCGAGGTTCATCCAAGAGGCCTGGGCTGTTTCATAGTTTCCATCTCCACACATCCTACAAAGTCAATGAAATCTTGAATCTGTTGCCACATGCATCATGTCAAATAACACTATATAAAAGCAGTAGAGACAACTCATTCAGATATACAAATATCAATGCAGGGATATTAGAAGTTTGATAAACGACACTAATATGATGCCTTCAAAGAAGCACAGTAGCTCTTTAGCAACAAATTTGAATTAAAAAGAATAATCCTAAGAAAACTCAGTGAGATACAAGAGATTAAAGAGAAATGAAATCGAGAAAATAATTCATGGTATGAATTAATCAGAAAATAGAAAATTTAGAAAAGACATAAAGATCATGAAAAAGAACCAAGTAGAAACTTTAGAACTGAAGAAAACAGTAAATCAGATAAAAAGTATAGTTAAAGCCTCAATGAGAGACTATATCAAACAGAAGAAAGAATTTCTAAACTTGAACATGTCTTTGAAATAACCTAGTCAAATGAAGAAAAAGAAAATTAAAAATTCAGAATAATGAGGAAAACCTCCAAGACATATGGACATAATTAAGCAATTATTGAAATTATGGGTATTCCAGAAGGGGAAGAGGAAGATAAAGTTATAAACCCTCCTAATCTTGGGAGACATGAATGTTCAGGTCCTGGAGGCAGAAAGAACCCAAAGAGATTTGATCAAAATGGTCTCCTCCACCGTATATTATAATCCAAAACCCCAAAGCCCAAGACAAAAAGAGAATTCTAAAAACAGGAGCAGAAAATCACCAAGTCACACTTACAGGAACTGCCATTAGAATAATGGCATATTATTTTTGTTATCAGAAACCTTACAGGAGGGGAATGAGATGACATATGCAAAGAACTGCCAACCCCAAAAACTATACCAGTCAAACCTATCTTTCAGAAATGAAGACTCCCAAAGGTAAGTAAAAATTGAGGAACTCTACCAGTAGACCAGTTTTACAAAATGCCTTGGAGAATCCCACATGTAGAAGTGAAAACCTGGGAAAGTACAAAACCCACTAGAAAAGAAGAAACAAACAAATTTCACCAAGAGAGAAAACCCTGAAAGTAAAAAGATAAATAACAAAGGAGATGGAAAACACAGAATATTCAACATGATTAAAAGGAAATTAACAAAATGGCAGGAGTATATCTTCATTCATAAATAGTAACCTTGAATGTAAGTAGATTAAATTACCCAAATAAAATATAAAAACTGATTAAGTGGATTTGAAAAACAAAATCCAGTGATATGCTATTGATGAGAAATTTATTTCACAAATGAAGTTACTCAGAGACCAAAAGTGAGGGATGAAAACAGATATTCTATACAAATGGTGACCAAAACTTCACAGGAATAGTTTTTCTTATAAATTCTAAGTGAAAAACCATAGAAAGAGACTAAGAAGGTCACTACATGATTCTTAAAGGCTCAACTGAACAAAAGAAAATAATAATTATAAATATGTGTGTATCTAATGCCAGAACATATAATTTTATAAAGCAAACATTAGATCTAGTGGAAGAATAGACCTCAATACAGTAATAATTGTAGATTCCAGCATCCAATATCATCAATGGACGAATTATACAGCAAAAAAAAAAAAAAAAAAAAAAAAAAATCAAGAGGAAATACTAGAGTTAAAATTATACTTTAGAGCAAAAAAAAAATCCTGATAAACATGTATAGGTATTGTACCCATAGCTATATACAACACATTCTTCTCATTTACACATGGAATTTTGACAGGAATAAACATGTTAGGCCCCCAAACATTTAAAAGATATATTGAAATTATAGTTTACATCTTCTCTGACCACAGAATAAAACTAGAAATCAATAAGAACTTTAGAAATTGTACAGATACATGGAAATTAAATAATATTCTGTAAATGACACAGTGGGTACAGAAATCAAGAGAAAAATTTGTGTGAGTGTATATACATATATATAAACAATTAAAAACAAAAGAAAACATGAAAGCCTATGAAGATTCAGCAAAATCACTACTCAGAGAGAAGTTTATAGAAGTGTCTACAAAAAACAAAATAGATTTCAAATAAACAACCTAATGATACAGTTAAACATTATAGAAAAGCAAGAACAAGTTTTTCTATAATTGGTACAAAATTAGTTCAAAACATAGCAAGATGAAAGACAAAAATAAACAAAATAAGATTAAAACCAAACTAAAGATGAAAAGTTAGTTTCTCAAAAAGATAAAATCACCAGAACTTTACCTAAACTAAAAAAACTCAAATGATAAAAATCGAACAGATAAAGGAGACATTATAAGTGATACCTTAAAATACAATGGATTATTAGAGACTATTATGAACAATTCTGTACTAACAAATTGTAAAACCTAGAAAAAAATGCACAAATTTCTGGACTTGTACCACTTATTGAAATTGCACCATGGATTCACAGACAACCTGAATAGGAACAATATTGAACAATGAGATGGAATCAGTGTTAAAATCTCTCAACAAAGAAAAGCCCAGGATAGAATGGCTTCACTACTGAGTTCTAATAAATTTTTATTGAATAATTAACATATATTTTTCTCAAATTATTCCAAAATATTAAAAGGATAGGAACTCTTCCAAACTAATTATACAAAACCAGCATTACTATGATCCAAAACCAGACAAGGATATGACTGAAAAGAAAACTATAGACCAATGAGCCTGATGAACATAATGCAAAAATTTTCAACAAAATACTAGCAAATTGAATCCAACAGCACATCAGAAAGATCATCCACTATGACCAAATTGGATTTCCGCGGGGATGCAAATCAATGAATGTATTATGTCATTTGAACAAAATGAAGGACAAAAATCATGATTGTCTCCATTGATGCAGAAAAAGCATTTGATAAAATCCAACATCCATTCATGTTCCAACTTCCAAAAAATTAGATTTAGAGGGCACATAACTCAACATAATAAAGGCCAAATGTGAAAAATCCACAGCTAACATCCTAACGAATAGGGCAAAGCTGAATACATTCTTTCTAAGATCTGGAACAAGACAGATATGCCCATGATCCTCACTCTTTATTCAAATGCAGAATGTTTTAAACAGATGTATTAGGTGGAAAAAGTTTACATACATATATTTAGGAAAGAAAGAAGTAAAATGATATGACAAAGTCTATAGAAAAACATAGCTGGGTGCAGTGGTGCAGGCCTGTAATTCAAATTGCTTGGGCGGCTGAGGCAAGAGGATCATGAGTTCAAAGCCACCCTCAGCATCTTAGCGAGACCCTAAAAATTCAGCAAGACCCTGTCTCAAAATAAAATATATAATCAGGCTGGGACATTGTTCAGTGGGTAAGTGCCCTAGGTGTTCAATCTCCAGTACAAAAAAGAAAAAAAAAACATCACAAACACCTAAAGACTCACCTAAAAACTACCAAACTAATAAATGAATCTAGTAAACATACAAGAGAAATTCAGCTTAAAAAATTACTAACATTTTTATACACAAAGAACAATCTTGCTGATTATGTAATAATGAAAATAATTCTTTCACAATTGCTACAAAAAGTAAATACATAGGAATAAACTTATCTGAGAATGTGAATGACCCCTACATTGAAAATTACAGAACACTGATGAAAGAAATTGAAGATGGCCCAAATGGACTGAATAACCAAAATAATCTTGAGAAAAGAGAACAAAACTGGATACATCACAAGCCCTTAACAAGATATACTACTGGAAAATAGTAATTAATGTAGTGTATTTAATAGCATAAAAAAGGCATAGAGGTCCCAGAACTAAATCCACAAGTTTATAAACAACTTCTTTTGTTTTCTTTCTTTCCTTCTTGTTTCTTTTTTCTTTTATTAATACTTGGAATTGAATCTGGGGCTGCTTAATGACTGAGCCACATCCTCAGCCTTTATTATATTTTATTTAGAGACAAAGTCTCACTAAGTTGCTTAGGGCCTAGCTAAGCTGCTGAGACTGGCTTTGAACTCACTATCCTCTTGCCAACAAGTGATTTTTTTTTTTTAGAGAGAGAGAGAGAGAGAGAGAGAGAATTTTTAATATTTATTTTTCAGTTCTTGGCAGACACAACATCTCTGTTTGCATGTGGTGCTAAGGATCAAACCTGGGCTGCACGCATGCCAGGCAAGTGCACTACCACTTGAGCCACATCCCCAGCCCCAACAATTGATTCTTGACAAAGGAGAAAAAAATATTCATTGGAGAAAGGACAGCCTCTAAAACACAACATTCACAGGTGAGCAATGAAATTGACCCTGATCTCTTACTCTATACAAAATTCACAAGATGGATCAAAGGTCTAAAGATAATACCGACAATTACTAAAAGGAAATATGGGGGAAATGCTTCAAGACATTGATAAAGGCTGTGATTTTTAAAATTGGATCCCCAAAACTCAGGCAACAAAAGCAAAATTAGACCGATGGGATGTATCAAACCAAGAAGCTTCTATACAGCAACCAACAAAGACACACCTAAAGAATGAGAAAATTTATTTCAAGTATTAATCTGACAAAGTATTAATATTCAGAATATGTGAGGAGCTAAAGAAATATCAACAGAAAATCCAGTTTAAAAATAGGCAAATGATCTGAATAAACATCTTTCAAAAGAAAAATATCACAAATGGCTAATAAGTATAGGAAATAAGTGTTCAACATCAGTAATCATTAGAGAAATGCAAATTAAGCTAAAATGAGATATCATCCCAGTTGAAATGGCTACTCTCAAATATACAAAAAAAAATATTAGATTCTGACAGAAATGCATAAAAAGAGGAAACATTGTTTGTGGGGATGTTAGTTCAGCCATTATGGGGAACATTATGAAATTTCCTTAAACTAAAAATGGATTACTATATGATCCATCTATCCCATTTCTGGGTACATTTCCAAAGGAAATGAAGTCAGCATATCAAAGAGATACCTGTACGCTCATTTTTATTGTAGCACTGTTCACATTGTTGAAGATACAGCCTCAAACTAGGTGTCTATCAACAGATGAATGTACATACACAATGGAATGTTATTTAGGTCAAAACATAAAATTCTATAATTTTCAGCAAAATGGATGGAACTAAAGGATACTACATTAAGTGAAATGAATGACACACAGAATAAAATTATTGTATGTTCTCTTTCACATGTAGAAGCTAAAAATATTGACTTTACAGTGAAATAGTAATTCTCAGAGGGTAGGTGACAGGATACAGAGACTTTGGCTAATGAGTATCAAAACACAGAAGAATAAAATTAGTGTTTTACAACACAATAGGGTAACTATAGTTCACAGTACCCTATTATTTATTTTATGTAGAACTAGAACTGCTTGAAGTCTCCAAACAGAAAAGGATAAGAAAATATTAATTACTCAATTTGATCAGTACACATTTTATATATATATATATATATATATATATATATATATATATTGAAATATCACACTCTACCACATATGTGCATTATTATGTTTTAATTAAAATTTTCTAATTAATTAAAAGCTGGTATAAAATGAACAAAAATATGTTTTAGGCATGAATGCATATTGTAATTAATTTTCAAGCATTTTGTCAACAAATACTTTCAATAGAATACATTTTAAATGACAGGAAAAAAACCTCAAAAATAAAAAGCACAAACTGTTTTATAATTTTGCCTGAAGTACTGCAGTCCGATGGAAATCTATATAGGGAATTGAAGACAATATTAGCATATCCATCTTTATTTCCTGTATAGTAGATAAAAATACTATGAATAGTGAGAAAGATCATTAATAATTTTCAGGTTAGGGATGCAAGGGAATTACACAATTTATATTTGCCAGGAAAGGAAATATGAAAATCATCTATATAAATGAATAGAAATACACAACTTATCAGATACTATTGCTGCCAACAAAATGATATTCCATTAGGTTTCTATAACAAAATGAGATAAATGTCAGAAAATGGTCAAATTCCAACATCTACCAATGGATGTGGTACAAATAACTGAAATATATATATATATATATATATATATATATATATATATATATATATACACACACACACATATATTTCAGTTATTTGCACCACATCTTTTTAAATATATATATTTAAAAAGTTATATATAGATTTACTTATATTTTAATATATATTTACACACACATCTATATGGTTATTATATTAATATATATTTTATACATGTATTCTCTAGATGTTCATGTTTTGCAGTTGGCCACAAAGGATTCATTATGATGGCATAAAAGAAGGAAAACATCACAGTTTATATTAGAACAATGCCATTTACTCATCCCCTTGTTCAGTAATTTGGTGAATCAAAAATACACTGATATTCTGTAGAATATCAAGCTTTTGAGTGGAAATTTACTGATTATTATGGGGCTTTGGTAATAACAAATAAAAATATATTTTGAAAATATGTGATTCATTTAGATTAGTGAATTTCTCTTATGTCTTTCCTTAACCTATGTCAGGCTTGAGGTAATATGAAAAATAAATTAATGTGCAATATCACTAAAAATCTAATAATAATTAAAATTCACTGGCAAACTTTAAATACAAGGAATTTATTTCAGGCTTGAGGTAATATGCAAAATAAATTAATGTGCAATATCACTAAAAATCTAATAATAATTGAAATTCACTGGCAAACTTTAAATTCAAGGAAATAATAATACTATTCATAATAAGAATGACATTCTTTATGATAGAGGATCTTCCTGTGCCAAGCAACATTTTACTAAGTCTGAATATATCTCAGCCATGCCAGTGGCTGTCAATGTTCCCATTTTACGGATGAGGAATATAAAGCCTGGTGAGGACAGGAATCATGCTCCAAATTGATCAGCTTAGGAAGGGTAGTACACAAATCATCTAAGGAGTGTTTCCAACATTAATATCCAATACCAGGAAAACTAATATTTATTATCCATTAGGGTGAATAAAATGACAAGAGCCAATTTCAAATTAAGACTTGATTTTAGCTTCCTAAAATAATACATTTATTATTAATTATCAAGAAATAATTCAAAAATAATAAGAGCATTCCAGAGTAAGTCTGAAAATTTTGAAAAATACTATGTCACATGGAAAATTTTTAATATGTTTTTGGCATTAACGTGTCCTGATAAAAAAAATTCATGACTCATATTTTATAACAATGTGACATATTCTCTTTTAAAATTTTTGTTATTTTTGTTATAAAAGACTGCCGCAGTCCGGCTGCGGCAAAATAACCAGGGGGTGACGAGGAACTTGTGAAGGTTGATGCAGCAGGAGTGGGAGCTGTTTATTGTAGGACAGAAGGGGTATATATACATTCCACACAGCTTATCTTAATTAACAGAAACTAGATACAGCAGTCAACCAATAAGGAATCTCCACACTTAATGGCTCGCTGGCGTTACTTCACAAACCACTCCCTCTGCAAAACGCCAGGCGCCATCTTGACTTGTTTACAGACCCTAACACAAGACCATATAATCATAGATATATTTATACAAACATGGAATAGATCTTTTTTTATTGGGTGTGTACCATGGATGGAACTTAGGAGCACTTGGCCACTGAGCCACATCCCCAGCCCTATTTTGTACTTTATTTAGAGACAGGGACTCATTGAGTTGCTTAGTGCCTCACTTTTGCTAAGGCTGGCTTTGAACTTACAGTCCTCCTGTCTCAGCTTCCAGAGCCTCTGAGATTATAGGTGTGTGCCACAGCACTCAGCTCAAACATGGAACATATCTTATTCTAATTAGGATCCGAATCTTGTGCAAGTACATAATGTTAAGATTCACTGTGGTGTGTTCATATATGTACATAGGAAAGTGACGGCAGATCCATTCTACTATCTTTACTGTTCCCACCCCCTCTCCCTTCCCTTCATTCCCCTTTGCCTAACTAACTGAGTTTCTAATCCACACCCCCCCCCACACACACACACCTTGTTGTGAATTAGCATCAGAATATCAGAGAGAAAATTCAACCTTTGATTTATTTGGACTGGCTTATTTAACTTTTGTTTTAGTCAGCTTTTTCATTGTTGTGACTAAAATACACGACAAGAAAAAATTTAGATGAGAAAAAGGTTATTTGGGGGCTTACAGTTTCACAGGTCAAAGTCCATAGACAATCTTGGGCTCAAGGTGAGGCAGAATATCATGATGGAAAAGTGTGGCAGAGAGAAGAAGCTCGCATGATGATCAGGAAACAGACACTTCACTCTCCAAATACAAAATATATACCCCAAAAGCATATCCCAAGGGAGCTGCCTTCGCTAGCCACAGCCTTCCCATCTTCAGTAAAACTCAGTTAATTAGGAGATTAATTTAGTGATTGGGCTAAGATGCTCATAACCCAATCATTTCTCCTCTGAACCTTCTTGCATTGTCTCACACTTGGGCTTTTGTGTATACCTCACATTCCAAACATTGCAACGAAACATGATAGTCTCTAGATCCATCCATTTACCTGGCAATGTCATAAAGTCATTCTTCTTTACTGCTGAGTAATATTCCATTGTGTATATATATAAACTACATTTTCTTTATCCATTCATCTGTTGATGACCATCTAGGTTGGTTCCACAGCTTAGTTATTGTAGATTGTACTGCTATAAACATTGATAAGGCTGTGTCACTATAGTATGTTGATTTTAAGTCCTTAAATTGAGGAGTGGGATAACTCGTTTAAGTGGTGGTTTCATTCCTAGTGTTTTGAGAAATCTCCACACTGCCTTCCAGAGTGGTTTGTACTAATTTGCAGATCCAAAAGCAATGTATGTGTGTACTGTTTTCCCCACATACTTGCCAACACTTATTGTTACTTGTATTCTTGATAGTTGCCATTCTGACTAGAGTAAGATGTAGTTTTAATTTGCATTACTCTAATTGCTAGAGAAGTTGAACATTTTTTCATATATTTGTTGACCATTTGTACTTCTCCACTATTCAGTTCTTTTGCTCATTTATTGTTTTTTGTTTGTTTGTTTGTTTTTCTGTGTGTGTGTGTGTGTGTTAAATCTTCTTGAGATCTTTGTATATCCTGGAGATTAATGATCTATCTGAGGTGCAGGAGGCAAAGATTTTCTCCCATTTTATAGGCTCTCTCTTCATGCTCTTGATTGTTTCCTTTGCTGTGAAGGAGCTTTTAAGTTTGATACCATCCCATTTATTGATTTTTTTTTTGGTACATGGGATTGAACCCAGGGACACTTAACCTCTGAGCCACATCCCTAGTTCTTTTTATATTTTATTCAGAGACAGGGTCTTGTTGAGCTGCTTAGGGACTCGATAAGTCACTGAAACTGTCTCTGACCACACAATCCTCCTGCCTTCCAAGTCACTGGGATTATAAGTGTACACCACCATGTCTAACAATTTATTGATTCTTTTTTTGAGTGAATGGGGTACCAGGGATTGAATTCACAGGCACTCCACCACTGAGCCACATCCCAGCCCTATTTTGTATTTTATTTAGAGACAGGGTCTCACTGAGTTGCTTAGTGTCTCCCTGATGCTGAGGCTGGCTTTGAACTCAAACTCCACCCCCTTCAACCTCCTGTGCTGCTGCCATTACAGGCATGTACTACCATAGCCAATTTATTCATTCTTGATTTTACTTCTTGCCCTTTAGTGTCTTGTTGAAGAAGTTTGTTCCTAAATCAACATTTTCTTTTAGTAGGTGCAGGGTTTCTAGTCTAATGCCTAGGTCCTTGAGCCACTTTAAGTTTTGTGCAGGGTGATAGATAGGGGCTACATTTCATTATATTACATATGGATTTGCAGTTTTCCCAACACCATTTGTTGGAGAGGCTATCTTTTCTCCAATGTAAGTTTTTGGCACCTGTGTCTATTAGGAGGTAACTGTATTTTTGTGGGTTTGTCTGTCTGTCGTCTATTCTGTATTGTTGGCCTTCTTGTCTGTATTGGTGTCAATACCATGCCATTTTTTTTGTTACTCTACCTCTGTAGTATAATTTAAAGTTTGATATTATTATGCCCTCTGATCTACTTTCTCATTAAAATTTGCTTCGGCTATTCTGGATCTCTTATTTTTCCAAATGAATTTCATGACTTTTTTTTTTTTATTTCCATGGAGAATATCATTGCACCTTTAATAGGAATTGCACTTAATCTGTATAGCACTTTTGGGAGAATGGCCATTTTGACAGCGTTGATCCTGCCTACCCAAGAACATGGGGGGGGGGGGGTCTTTCCATTTTCTAAGGTTGTCTTCAATTTCTTTCTATAGTGTTCCATAGTTTTCATTTCACCTCTTTTGTTAAATTGATTCCCAAGTTTGTTTGTTTGAGGCTATTATAAATGGTATAGTATTTCTACTTTCTCTTTCAGATGTTTCATCAATTTTGTATAGGAACACAGTTGAATTATGAGTGTTAATAGTATATTCTGCTACATTGCTCTATTCATTTCTGAGTTCTAGAAGATTTCTGGTAAAGTTATTTGGGGATATGTAAATACAGGACCATGTTATTGACAAACAGAGATATTTGGAGCTCTTTTTATCCTATTTGTTTATTTTGTCTAATTGCTCTGGCGAGTGTTTCAAGAAGTATGTTGAATACAAATGGTGAGAGAGGGCATTCCTGTCTCATTCCAGTTTTTAGAGGGAATAATTTCAGTTTTTCTTCATTTAAAATGATGCTTTCCTTAGATTTCTTCTATATAGCTTTTACAATGTTGAGGAATATTTCTATCATCCCCAGTTTTTGGGGCCTGGTTTAATGATCTTTATTTTACTGCTTTTGGCATTCATTTGTTTTTCTTTTTCTAGGACTTTGAGTTTATTTATTTTTTGACTTACTATTTTTTTAATGAGTGAGCTCAATGAAATGAACTTTGCTCATAGAACCACCTTCATATCATTCTAGTGATTTTGATCTGTCAGGCTGCTATTCTCACTTACCACTAAGAATTTTTTTAAAAAATTTTATCCCTAATTTATTCATGTATCCATTGGTCACTTAATAGAATATTATTTAGTCTCCAGTTGTTAGAGTAGCTTCTATTTTTCATTTTACTGTTGATTTCTAATTTTATTCCATTATAATCTGATAGAATGCAATGTATTGTCACTATATTTTTATATTTGCCAAGAGTTGCTTTGTGGCCTATAATATGGTCTATTTTAGAGAATAATCCATGTGCTGCTAAAAAGAAAGTGTATTCAGTCATTGATGGATGAAATATTCAATATGTCTGTTAAGTATAAATTATTAATTGTATTTTTAGTTCTATAGCTTCTTTATGTAGCTTTTTTTAAAATTTGAGGATCTATTCAGTGATGAGACAAATGTGTTAAAATCACCCAGTATTATTGCGTTATAGTCTATTCGATTCTTGATATTAAGAAAGGTTTATTTGATATATATAGATGCTCCATTGTTTGGACATAAATATTTGTGATTATTATGTCTTCTTGTTGTCTAATTCTCTTAAGATATATGGAATGATGTTATGTCTCCTTTGATTAACTTTGGCTGGAAGTCCACTGTATCTGATATGAGAATAGAAACACTTGCTTGTTTATGAGATCTATGTGAATGATATTATTTCCTACCATTCACCTTCAGTCTGTGAATGTTTTTGCCTATGAGTTGAGTCTCCTGGAGACAGAATGTTGTTGGGTCTTGTTTTTAATCCAATCTTCCAGTTTATGTCTTTCAATTGATGATTTTATGCCATTTACATTATTCAGTGTTATTATTGAGAGTTGAATTTTATTCCCCATCATTTTAATGTATTTCTAGTTTTTAATTTGTATTAACTTTGATTGACTGTTTTTTTTTTTTATTTTTTAGTGTAGTTTTTCCCTCTTTTGGTTTCACCTTCATTTTTTTGTTTCTTTTTCATGGAATATTTTGTTGAGCATGTTTTTTAGTGCACTATTTTGCTGCAAATTCTTTTAACATTTGTTTATTGTGGAAAGTTCTTATTTTACCTTCAATTCTGAAGCTTAAGTTTCATGGGTACTGTATTCTGGGTTGTCATCCATTTTCTTTCAGAGCTTGATATATATTATTCAAAGACCTAGCTTTTAAGGTATGAGTTGAAAAATCAGATGAAATTTTAATTGATTTCTCTTTAAATGTTATATGTCATTTTTTCTCTAGCTGCCTTTAAAATTTTGTATGCTAAGCATTTTTATAATAATATGCTTTAGTGTGGGTCTATTATAATTTTGATTATATGATGTTCTGTATGCCTCATATATTTCCAGTTTATTCTCACTGTGTTGAGCATTTTCTGATATTATTTCTTTAAAAAGATTGTCTTTTCCTTTAGTTTGTATTTCAGAGCTTTCATCTATCCCAATGAATTAAATGTGGCCTTTTAATTTTATTATATATTTCTTGAATGTCTGTTCATTATCTCTTAATCTTTTCTCCATAATCAAATTTATTTTCAAGACTGTTTATATTGTCTTTGCTGCCGGAAACTCTATCTTCCAAGAGGTCAATTCTGTTGGTGATACTTTTCATTGAATTTTTAAATCAGTTTATTGATTCTTTTATTTGAGGATTTCTGCTTGATTTTTTTTTTCAGAAATATGTCTCTTTATTGAGGTGATCTTTCACTTCCTGTGTTTCCTCTCTGATTTCACACCTTAGATCATCTTTTACTTCACAGATCAGTTTAACTAGGTACTTTCTAAATTCCTTATCCTATATTTCTTCCATTGTGTTGAAAATGGGTTGTTATTTAGGTAGTTTGTTTTGTTTGGGGTGGTTAGTTCCCTTGCTTTTTCATATCGTGTTGTGTCTACCCATCTATCCATAAAATCTAAGGCAGCAGTTTCTACTGTATAAAGTTATAGTGTCCTTGAAGTTTCTAGTATCTCATGGTTTAGGC
Source organism: Marmota flaviventris (assembly GCF_047511675.1). Taxonomy (NCBI): domain Eukaryota; kingdom Metazoa; phylum Chordata; class Mammalia; order Rodentia; family Sciuridae; genus Marmota; species Marmota flaviventris. The sequence goes on along the minus strand of NC_092508.1, from coordinate 107,132,272 downwards.
GGAGTCATATAATAATAAAAATCAATGCAAACAATATACAGCATTAAACTAAATACTTAGTTTCTATTATGACATCTACAATGTTAATTGTCACAATAAATGGAAATGGTATGATAAGCAATTGCCAACCATAAAGAGAGTAAATTTGCAAAAGCATTTGTTACTTCAAAATCTGAACAGGGAGAATGCAGAAAGAGATGTAGAATGTGATGATTATGAGACAGGAGGAGAGAAAATAAAAGAAAAGTTATAAAGAAAAAAAGGAAAGAGAACAATAGAATTTGGCAGTTAGACAGAGAGAGAGAGAGAGAGAGAGAGAGAGAGAGAGAGAGAGAGAATATCAAGAGAAATGGACAAGTTAAAAACAACACAAAATAAAACCAAAATATACTAATCAAAATCCCTCAGCCTCAAAAAACAGAGTCATTAAAAATTACCTTACGAAACAGGAAGATGGCGGCGAAGGGAGTGCATCAGCCCCGTGTACTGCGTCACTGTGCAGGAAAATGACGAGTTAGAACGGCTAAAAACTATCTTGTTAGGAATTTCCAGCAAAATTGGGGTGATCCAAAACCTAGAGGAAGAATTTCCATCGCACGAGGATCAGCTACGGGGGCTCAAACGCGAGAGATTTGTCCGCACGGAGGGTCACGCTGCTTATTCAGCAAATTGCCCCGCGGCTAGAATCTGCGGTGTGCGCTGGGAAACGACGAGATAGCAACGCAAAGATACAGTGCAGTGGATTCTGCGGGCTTATGCCAGCTGTGCAATCACCGTGCTCAGGGCTGAATTCTGGGTTTGAGACGGGGGAAGGAAGCGGTCCAATTTGGTTCTCCACACCGGTCAGACCACAGAGGAAGCCAGCGGCCACCATCTTGGAGAGCTTACATCACCATCCCTGTTTTCGACTGATCACAGCTCTTTCAGCCATAGAACAGGTAATTTCAGGCTGCCATTCGCCTGCGTCTCGCAGACTAATTACTCAGGATCAGTACTAAAGAACCTGCAGAAACTGCTTCTTGGAGCCTGCTCCTATCAGAACATACACCGAGCCCGGAGCGGCCGAATTCCGGCTCCCGGTACTGCTCTGGCCCAGGGATAAAGAATCCGCGGAAACTGCTTCTCGGTCCGGGTCCTGCTGAATACTGTGGAGGTAAATACCAACCGAGCCTTCATAGGCAGTGGCAACAGGACTGAGACGGGGCTTGTGAGGGCCGGTCAGGACTCACCCATTGCTTTGGTCACCCGGCAAAGGGAACGAAATGCTTCCATTCGCATGGGATACCAACATGGCAGAGATCTGATGTCATCAGAAAGCGGTGGAGGAGAGAACTTCATCGATACCAGCGGCGACAGAAACAGTTGGTCTCCTGGTAAAGAAAGTGAGTCACAAACACCCAAGTCTCTCTTACTTTGTCATCAAGCCAGAGGGGCAGAGCAGAGCCACCTCCCGCGCCTGGAACAGGCCCAGCGGCCCGCCGGCACGGTAGTCACGTCACCCCAATTGGAGTAGGGGCAGAGCAGAGCCGCCACCTGAGCCCGCAAGGTAGGCAGACCTGAGAATGACCGGTGGATCAGGCCCAGCGGCCTGCCGGCGTGGTACACACATCACCCCAATTGGAGTAGGGGCAGAGCAGAGCCACCTCCTGCGCCCGGAACAGGCCCAGCGACCCGCCGGCGTGGTAGACACGCCACCCCAATTGGAGTAGGGACAGAGCAGAGGCGCCACCCACGCCCGCAAGGTAGGCAGACCTGCAACCGACCAGCGATACAGGCCCAGCGGCCCGCCGGCGTGGTAGTCACGTCACCCCAATTGGAGTAAGGGCAGAGCAGAGCCACTGCCTGTGCCTGCAAGGTAGGCAGACCTGCGACCGACCGGCAGAACAGGCCCAGGGGTCCACGGGCATGGTAGACACGTCACACCAATTGGAGGAGGTGCATAGCAGAGCGGTCGCCCATGCCTTCAAAGTAGGCAGACCTGCGACCAACCGGCAGAACAGGCCCAGCAGCCCGTCAGCGTTTTAGACAGATCACCCCAATTGGAGGAGGAGCACAGCCGCCACCCGCCCCTGCAAGGGAGAATTTTCAACTATACAAGAGCAATATAAATATATAGGGGGAAAATTTCAAAAACACAACAGGTTCACCAAGCAGAAAGAAACGCGAGCAGTATGAAAAGACAAGGAAAGAAAGGACCACAAGCAATGCAGGTCAACTCAATTTTAGAAGAGGTAATAGCTGCAGCAGATGGAATGTCAGATAAAGAATTCAGGATATACATGCTTCAGATGATCTGGAGTCTCAAGGAAGACATTAGACAGCAAAATCAGACAACGTAAGATCACTTCGACAATGAATTACATAAACAAATCCAGGAAGCAAAAGATCAACTATACAGGGAGATAGAGGTTATAAAAAACAAACAAACAGAAATCCTAGAAATGCAGGAAGCAATAAACCAACATAAAAACTCAATGGAGAATACTACCAGCAGAGTAGAACACTTAGAAGATAGAACATCAGACAATGAAGACAAAGTATTTCAACTTGAAAAGAACATAGACAGCTCAGCAAGACTGTTAAGAAACCATGAGCAGAACATCCAAGAAATATGGGATAACATCAAGAGACCAAACTTAAGAGTCATTGGGATACAGGAAGGAACAGAGCTCCAAACCAAAGGAATGAGAAGTCTATTCAATGAAATAATACAAGAAAACTTCCCAGACTTGAAGAATGAGACAGAATCCCAAATCCTAGAAGCCTACAGGACGCCGAATGTGCAAAATCATAAGAGATCCACACCTAGACACATTATAATGAAGATGCCCAACATACAGAATAAGGAGAGAATTTTAAAAGCTACAAGAGAAAGGAAGCAGATTACATTTAGGGGTAAACCAATCAGGATAACAGCTGATCTTTCAACACAGACTCTGAAAGCTAGAAGATCCTGGAATAACATATTTCAAACACTGAAAGAAAATAGGTTCCAACCAAGAATTGTGTATCCAGCAAAATTAAGCTTCAGGATGGAAGATGAAATTAAAACCTTCCACGATAAACAAAAGTTAAAAGAATTTGCAGCTAGAAAACCATCTCTTCAAAACATCCTCAGCAAAACATTACAGGAAGAGGAAATGGAAAATAACAATGAAAACCAACAGAGGGAGGTAGGACAGTAAAGGGGGGAAAAATAATCAAAGAGGAAAACAAACCATGTTTAGTAACATAAATAAACAAATATGGCTGGAAGAACAACCCATATCTCAATAATAACCCTAAAAGTTAATGGCTTAAACTCACTAGTTAAGAGACACAGGCTAGTAGAATGGATCACAAAACAAGACCCAACAATATGCTGCCTACAGGAGACGCATTTGATAGGAAAAGACATACATAGACTGAAGGTGAAAGGTTGGGAAAAATCATACCACTCATATGGGCTTCGGAAACAAGCAGGAGTGTCCATACTCATATCAAATAAAATAGATTTCAAGCCAAAGTTAATCAAAAGGGATAAAGAGGGACACTACATACTGCTTAAGGGAACCATACACCAACAAGACATAACAACCATAAATATATATGCCCCAAACAATGGTGCAGCTATGTTCATCAAACAAACTCTTCTCAAGTTCAAGAGTCTAATAGACCACCATACAATAATCATGGGAGACTTCAACACACCTCTCTCACCACTGGACAGATCTTCCAAACAAAAGTTGAATAAGGAAACTATAGAACTCAATAACACAATTAATAACCTAGACTTAATTGACATATATAGAATATACCACCCAACATCAAGGAGTTATACTTTTTTCTCAGCAGCACATGGATCCTTCTCAAAAAAAGATCATATATTATGTCACAGGGCAACTCTTAGACAATATAAAGGAGTAGAGATAATACCATGCATCTTATCTGATCATAATGGAATGAAACTGAAAATCAACGATAAAAGAAGGAAGGAAAAATCATGCATCACTTGGAGAATGAACAATAGGTTACTGAATGATCAATGGGTTATAGAAGACATCAAGGAGGAAATTAAAAAATTCTTAGAGACAAATGAAAACACAGACACAACATATCAGAATCTATGGGACACACTGAAAGCAGTTCTAAAAGGAAAATTCATTGCTTGGAGTTCATTCCTTAAAAAAAGAAAAAACCAACAAATAAATGATCTTATAGTTCATCTCAAAATCCTAGAAAAAGAAGAGCAAAACAACAGCAAAAGAAGTAGAAGGCAAGAAATAATTAAAATCAAAGCTGAAATTAATGAAATCGAAACAAAAGAAACAATTGAAAAAATTGACAAAACTAAAAGTTGGTTCTTTGAAAAAATAAATAAAATCGACAGACCCTTAGCCATGCTAACGAAGAGAAGAAGAGAGAGAACTCAAATTACTAGCATACGGGATGAAAAAGGCAATATCACAACAGACACTTCAGAAATACAGAAGATAATCAGAAATTATTTTGAATCCTTGTAATCCAATAAAATAGAAGATAGTGAAGGCATAGATAAATTTCTTAAGTCATATGATCTGCCCAGATTGAGTCAGGGGGATATAGACAACCTAAACAGACAAATATCAATTGAGGAAATAGAAGAAACCATCAAAAGACTACCAACTAAGAAAAGCCCAGGACTGGATGGGTATACAGCAGAGTTTTACAAAACCTTTAAAGAGGAACTAATACCAATACTTTTCAAGCTATTTCAGGAAATAGAAAAAGAGGGAGAACTTCCAAATTCATTCTACAAGGCCAACATCACCCTGATTCCTAAACCAGACAAAGACACTTCAAAGAAAGAAAACTACAGACCAATATCTCTAATGAACCTAGATGCAAATATCCTCAATAAAATTCTGGCGAATCAGATACAAAAACATATCAAAAAAATTGTGCACCATGATCAAGTAGGATTCATCCCTGGGATGCAAGGCTGGTTCAATATACGGAAATCAATAAATGTTATTCACCACATCAATAGACTTAAAAGTAAGAACCATATGATCATCTCGATAGATGCGGAAAAAGCATTCGACAAAGTGCAGCATCCCTTTATGTTCAAAACTCTAGAAAAACTAGGGATAACAGGAACATACCTCAATATTGTAAAAGCAATCTATGCTAAGCCTCAGGCTAGCATCATTATGAATGGAGAAAAATTGAAAGCATTCCCTCTAAAATCTGGAACAAGACAGGGTTGCCCTCTCTCACCACTTCTGTTCAACATAGTTCTCGAAACACTGGCCAGAGCAATTAGACAGACGAAAGAAATCAGAGGCATAAAAATAGGAAAAGAAGAACTTAAATTATCACTATTTGCAGGTGACATGATTATATACCTAGCAGACCCAAAAGGGTCTACAAAGAAACTATTAGAGCTAATAAATGAATTCAGCAAAGTGGCAGGATATAAAATCAACCCGCATAAATCAAAGGCATTCCTGTATATCAGCGACAAATCCTCTGAAATGGAAATGAGGACAACCACTCCATTCACAATATCCTCAAAAAAAATAAAATACTTGGGAATCAACCTAACAAAAGAGGTGAAAGACTTATACAATGAAAACTACAGAACCCTAAAGAGAGAAATAAAAGAAGATCTTAGAAGATGGAAAAATATACCCTGTTCATGGATAGGCAGAACTAACATCATCAAAATGGTGATAATACCAAAAGTTCTCTACAGGTTTAATGCAATGCCAATCAAAATCCCAACGGCATTTCTTGTAGAAATAGATAAAGCAATCATGAAATTCATATGGAAAAATAAAAGACCCAGAATAGCAAAAACAATGCTAAGCAGGAAGTATGAATCAGGCGGTATAGCGATACCAGACTTCAAACTATACTACAGAGCAATAGTAACAAAAACAGCATGGTACTGGTACCAAAACAGGTGGGTGGACCAATGGTACAGAATAGAGGACACAGAAACCAATCCACAAAACTACAACTATCTTATATTTGATAAAGGGGCTAAAAGCATGCAATGGAGGAAGGATAGCATCTTCAACAAATGGTGCTGGGAAAACTGGAAATCCATATGCAACAAAATGAAACTGAATCCCTTTCTCTCGCCATGCACAAAAGTTAACTCAAAATGGATCAAGGAGCTTGATATCAAATCAGAGACACGCCGTCTGATAGAAGAAAAAGTTGGCTACGATCTACATACTGTGGGGTCGGGCTCCAAATTCCTCAATAGGACACCCATAGCACAAGAGTTAATAACTAGAATCAACAAATGGGACTTACTCAAACTAAAAAGTTTTTTCTCAGCAAAAGAATAAGAGAGGTAAATAGGGAGCCTACACCCTGGGAACAAATCTTACTCCTCACACTTCAGATAGAGCCCTAATATCAGAGTATACAAAGAACTCAAAAAATTAGACAATAAGAAAACAAACAACCGAATCAACAAATGGGCCAAGGACCGGAACAGACACTTCTCAGAGGAGGACATACAATCAATCAACAAGTACATGAAAAATGCTCACCATCTCTAGCAGTTAGAGAAATGCAAATCAAAACCACCCTAAGACACCATCTCACTCCAGTAAGATTGGCAGCCATTATGAAGTCAAACAACAACAAGTGCTGGCAAGGATGTGGGGAAAAGCGTACACTTGTACATTGCTGGTGGGACTGCAAATTGGTGCAGCCAATTTGGAAAGCAGTATGGAGATTTCTTGGAAAGCTGGGAATGGAACCACCATTTGACCCATCTATTCCCCTTCTTGGTCTATTCCCTAAAGACCTAAAAAGAGCATGCTACAGGGACACTGCTACATCGATGTTCATAGCAGCACAATTCACAATAGCAAGACTGTGGAAACAACCTAGATGCCCTTCAATAGACAAATGGATAAAAAAATGTGGCATTTATACACAATGGAGTATTACTCTGCATTAAAAAATGACAAAATCATAGAATTTGCAGGGAAATGGATGGCATTAGAGCAGATTATGCTAAGTGAAGCTAGCCAATCCCTAAAAAACAAATGCCAAATGTCTTCTTTGATATAAGGAGAGTAACTAAGAACAGAGTAGGGAAGAAGACCATGAGAAGAAGATTAACATTAAACAGGGATGAGAGGTGGGAGGGAAAGGGAGAGAGAAGGGAAATTGCATGGAAATGGAAGGAAACCCTCAGGGTTATACAAAATTACATACAAGAGGAAGTGAGGGGAAAGGGAACAATAATATAAGGGGGAGAAATGAATGACAGTAGAGGGGGTAGAGAGAGAAGAGGGGAGGGGAGGGGAGGGGAGGGGAGGGGGATAGTAGAGGATAGGAAGGGCAGCAGAATACAACAGACACTAGTATGGCAATATATAAATCAATGGATGTGTAACTGATGTGATTCTGCAATCTGTATACGGGGTAAAAATGGGAGTTCATAACCCACTTGAATCAAAGTGAGAAATATGATATATCAAGAACTATGTAATGTTTTGAACAACCAACAATAAAAATTAAAAAAAAAATTACCTTAAAATGATATAAATAAGAAAAGGGAGACATCTATGTGTATAAATGTCCATGAACCATTCTACACATAATCAAAAACAAAAAAGTGAAAAAAATTCAAATCATATATAAATATAAAATCGAAAAATAATATATAATTTAAGAAAATTTCCCAATGAAAAATTAAGGAATTATTTCCATTGTGGTGGCCACAGATTGTCAATTTTGAATATATATTTATTATAAGTTCCCTAATGTCTTTCTTCCCATTTTTTTTCTTGAGGTATGTACTACACACAAGAGTAGTAACCACATACTGTCCTTAACTCTCAGGGTGGGGTTGTTGTAGAGTTCTCTGAGAGGAATTCCCACAGGCAAAGACCCTGAAGGTAGGGTTTAGGTCTTAATTAGGCTTCAGGTACTTTGTTGAATAGTAATTTGTTTGAATATTTCATATTATTGCTCCTTTAGAGCCTGGAAGCTGCTGCTCCATCCTGGGAGTCTCCTCTGTATTCCACTTGTGCAGGTGGGGGAGCCAACTGTTTACCCCCTCTCCCATCCAGAGATCCCATCCTTCCAGGCCCTCCAGGCTTAGTTCCCAAGCACACAGTCACTCCCACCAGCCCAACTGAAATCCTGGCCTATGTCAGCTGGTCCTGTGAGCCACCAGACTCAAAGGGTTTGAGGGACCTGGGATCTCTCAGGTCTCAATGACCCATATTCCCCTGGGTAAAACACTCTCTGCATATCAATTGTTCTTGGTTTCCTAGGCACACTCTGAGTTACATGGCAGGGCTCTGCCCAGTCTGGTTTTCAGACCCAGGACCCAGCTTGTATTACACAAGTCTGGGCTCCTGAACTTTCTTGGCAGCCACAGTGTGGTGGGAATATGGCTCCTGCCTTGGCTCTCCACAGACAACCAGTAGATGTATGGCTTCTTTCTCACACAAGGATATATTGTAGCTTACCCTCTGGATCAGTCCAGCAGTGTTCTTGGTCTCTGATTTCTCCACACCAAGACACACCACAGTACCACCTGAAATGTAGATTCTCATGGTCTCCCTCCCTGATTTGCCTGTGGTAGATCACCTCTGGCAGCCATGCCATCAGTGGGTATTCTTTTTTTTTTTTTTAAAGAGAGAGAGAGAGAGAGAACTTTTAATATTTATTTTTTAGTTTTCGGTGGACATAACATCTTTGTTTGTATGTGGTGCCGAGGATCGAACCCGGGCCGCACGCATGCCAGGCGAGCGCGCTACCGCTTGTGCCACATCCCCAGCCCATCAGTGGGTATTCTTCACTTATGCTATTATATCCAATCTTCTGAGTCACCCAGCTATTCTGGGATTCATGTACAAATATCTACATGGATATATTTTTACCCACCTCGCTTAGAACCTGTTTTTCCACTTTCCTAATCTCATGTGTAGAAGCCACTTGGACAGAAACTACCTCTACTCTGCCACCTTCTGTCTATGCTTGGATATCATCATTTTATTTAAGGTATTAGATATATAAAAATTTTAAAGGGAAGAAATGGCAGATAATTTGATAAATTAGCTGATTAATTAATACTTTAAAATGTCACAAATTTAGTTGGTGACAGTTAAATAAAAAGTTTATTATATGGGAACAAATTCTATGCTCAGTTAAAATGAGTCACTCTATTTTGAGCATATAATCTTTTATTCAATTAAAAATGATACACTTTGAAAAATATGTACACAAAATTATTGGGTAAAATAATTACATTTATATGTATGACATGATTTACAGTTCCAAAGAACCTCTTTAATCATAACCATAATTAATTCTAAGTTTTTGTGAAGGCAAATTTCATATTGAAAGGATTAATGATAATTGAATAAATTTAAAACTTAAAATTTTACTTCCTTTTTTTTCCATTAATTAATTTTTTTTGCTTGCTACATAAGACAGTGTGGGTATTTTTATTTGTTGAGATAAGCCAATAAATTATAAGCCTGTGAATAAATAGGTGCTGCTAGATTGGGTTGCTATTATAAAATCTTCTACCCTTAAATATTAATATGCACACAAACTTATTTATATTCACATATACATGCACAGATTTACAAGTAAACATGTACAAATATCTACAAGGATATATAATTTTTATTTCATTTAATAATGTTGGGGATTTATCCCAGGCACTCATGCATGCTAGGCAGGCACTCTCTACCACTGAGCTATTTCCCAGCTCCATATTTTCAGACCTTAAATTTTGTTGACTTACTCCTTCTAGAACCCTAGTGATTTGAGGTCCACAGAAAGTGAGAAGATATATTCCCTTTGGGGAACTGTGGATTAATTTATGAAAATCCCTGTTGAACCAGTTTGTGGATGTGGTAAATGGAGAATAGCACTGAAAGCAGTCAGACATGAGCAAGACTCTGGACTCCATCATCTACATACAACCCAAAACAAATCATTTAGCATTGTTGACAATGTTTTTATCCTCTTCTATGTAAAAATAAAAAGCCTGTATTTCAAAGTTAAGTTTTTGACCTCTTGTTTATAAATATGGTACTTGTACAAAATATTAGTTTGTGAAATTGTGGTAGAAGATAGAGTTGATTTAACCAGTAGTTGGTAACAGGATTAGACTAGGGCAAATTTAGTAGATGACAGTTCAACAAGGAGGGTTCTGGGGAGGTGGGAGTCCAATTGCATCTTATTTTACTTGGTTTAGGGAAGAAAAGACTAAGTTTAGCAAAGTTAGCTAAGAATGGGAAATAGTAGGCAGATATTAGAAGTCTGGTCAGGTAGGGAAGAAGGGGAGGCCAGTGACACTAATGAGCAGGAAATAATGAGGTTTGCCAGCATTGTTGGAAAGGAAATATTTTACTGTGATTTCTGTTTTATACATCCTTCTTGTCATGAGCTTTGACACACGGGTATTCAGTGTGACCAGAGGAAATCAGAGGACTGAAAGTCAGCTATGACAATTGCAGGCAGCCAAGTGGGTTATCAGCAGAGTCTTTTAACTCTGCTGAGAAGAGAAAATATTCTGGCAAGGAATGAATAGTGCAAAGAGAGAAAATAGCATTTTTAAGATCTGCTGAATTACAAGAAAAATATGTATTCAAACATTTGTAGAACAATTTAGAAAATTCAAGGTTTGCCACATTCGGAAACACTCTCATTTAGAAAAACAAAACAAGGGAAGGGAAAAGGATAGTTTCAGCATCACAACAATTTAAGCCCTCCTGGAATGTATTGAATGAATAGTTCAATTAGACTTAAAAAAACTGAACTTTTCAGAATTAAACCAGACTATGTTTCATATTCAAGGCCTTGGATCCTTAAAGAAACCATTTAATAAAGGGCTGAAGAGTTGCAATTTCCAAAACACCCCCTATCTCCCACTGACTTGTTTCATAGCTGATTTGAGAAATTCTGATTACTCATTCCTCATTATAATTGGCAACACAGATGGCTTTGCATATCTGTTATTATGGCACCTTTCTTAGCTTCTCTATTAACATACTTTCATGGGGAGCCATACTTTGCTTATTGGACTATGCATTATAAAATCAAAGATTTTATCAAGAAATTTTTACAAGCTGGAAAGCCTCTTCCTATGGGCAGCTTAGGTCTAGATACACTAAAAGTCCATTTATTTCAGTTTCCAAAGTTGCAATATATTATGGATCACTAATACCATGTCATGGCGGCAAGCCAAAAAGATACACGCTGTTAATACCCTTGATTATTTATGAGCTGACATGGGGTAATTTCTAAGACTCTTTTAGTTCAACTACCTGCCTGAATATTTGTGCATTTAATTGTTTTCGCTATGGAATCTATTTTATTATGTGGTAGGGAGACCTGATCAGCCATCCTGAACTTACTTTTTCCTCTGTAGGCTTCAGTTTACTTTTTCAGATGAGGTTTTAAATATTTTGGATCAAACCTAGTAAATAATATTAATGTTTTTATAAAATAGAAGAACATTCTACTCAAAATTTTCCTATTTTGAAGCCATTTTAAAAATTCTACTTCCTTAATTTTAGCCTTGACAAAATCCATATATTTTCTTGAAGATGAAAGAAACACAGTACTATGTATTTGAACACTTTGATACTTAAAATTTTCTCTTTTTGAAGTTGCTGGATACTAGACAGAGTTCCATTCATCTTAGCAAAACAATCTGTACTAGAGTCAAGAAAGGGAATCCTAAACCTTCGTCAAGTTCTATATTGTCATAACCATCAAGGCTATATTATCTTCCTTAATTTCATACTAAATGATTTTTTTTCTAATTCTAAAAGTATTCATCATTATAGCAATTGGGCTCTGAGCTTCCTATTCCTTTACTAACAACTTCATGAGCAGTTGTCACTCACTCTCTCCATAATAAAACAGAGGAAATGTCGCACGACTCTTTGGTTGTTAAACTATCTGAATATTCAGTGCTGTGTGCATCTATTATGTCACCCAGTCCCCAACTATTCATGGACATTCAAATCCTGTCTGTACATATTAACACCCACATGCATACAACCAATAAGGCATCCAGGGCATCCAAACCTCAGATACCATGGGGTCTTTTGTCTTTAAACTCAGGATGAATTTGAATTTCTTACAATATTCATTAAAATAAGGTTTCCATAGAAGTCCCATTTTACTGAGGAAATTCACTTTGGGATATATTGGAATTCAGCTTTGTTAGGGAATGAAACATTTCTTTTTATTATGAAGAAATATTCTGTAGAAAAATTGAACATTATTTATTCTATTTTTGATAAGTGTTCTCTTTTCAATCTTTTTCTAAAAGAAAATAATAATAATACACATGCTGAATATTGGAACAGAGGAAAAAATTTCCCCCATATTCTTCAGTTATTTATCTCTGAAATGCATAATAAAAAAGCCTTGTAAATAAAAGGGGAAAATAGCAATGGAATAAAATTACTTAGAGATTCCATAGTTAAGAGGAATGCAAATGTTCTCTATGCCATTTTGTAGCAAAGTACATTGTGTTCCCTCTTGTAATTTGTGATTCCTCGCCATTTCTACTATGCATTTGGATCTTCCTATGACTAGCCTTTGGTAAAATTTTAAGTTAAATAATTTTTGTTTCTACATGGTGATTTAGAACCTAGGAACTTTACATTTTCTAAGGATATATCGGGTTGGGTTATGAAGTATGCAGAAAAATATATTAATAGTCTTCATTTCACAGAGGAGGAGTGTGGGTGGAAATATTTACTTAATGCTATGCAGAGCTGGTAGTACTGCCAATGCCAAATCCCTTACTCTTAAACTTGGAATGCACTACAGACTTCACTAATATTTAAAAAACCTGACAATAGCCAATATGGAAAGCAGTGTGGAGATTCCTTGGAAAACTGGGAATGGAACCATCATTTGACCCAGCTATCCCTTGGTTTATACCCAAAGGACTTAAAAACAGCATTCTACAGGGACACTGCCACATCAATATTTATAGCAGCACAATTCACAATAGCTAAACTATGGAGCCAACCTAGATGCCCCTCAGTAAATGAATGGATTAAAAAAATGTGGCATATATACAAAATGGAATTTTACTCAGCAATAAAAGAGAATAAAAATATGGCATTTGCAGGTAAATGGATGGCGTTGGAGAAGATAATGCTAAGTGAAGTTAGCCAATCCCAAAAAAAACCAAATGGGGAATGTTTTCTCTGATATAAGAGGCTGACTTATAGTGGGGAAGGGAGGGGTAACGTGGGAGGAATAGATGAATTCTAGATAGGGCAGAGGAGTGGGAGGGGAACGGAGGGGTAGGGGGTTAGCATGATGATGGGATGTGATAGACATCATCATCCAAGGTACATGTATGAAGACACAAATTGGTGTCAACATACTTTATATAAAACCAGAGATATGAAAAATTGGGCTGAATATATGTAATAAGAATTGTAATGCATTCCACTGTAATTTATTTTTCTAAAACAATCAATAAAAATTTTAAAAAAATAAAAACTTGACCATAAACATACTCAATTTTTTTACTTCTATTTCTTTAACCAATATTCTTTAAAACATACAATATTTTGTATGCTATTTTCAGTAAGATATGAGAAAGCATATTCTTGTTTACATAATGTGTGATTAAATATTGATGTGCAAGAAAAATCAACTAACAATATACTGCAATTAGGACATTGAATAATATCAATACCACATAGATTCTGTAGTCTAGAATATTTTGTTCTCCATCAATTAGGAGTGCTTCATAGCAGAGAGAAAATTAATATTGGGAAAAGAAGACTCTAGATGGGCAAAGTATAGAAAATATTACAGAGAAATCACATGAGTAAGGATAGGTTACTGCTCTCCTCAGGATATAGAGGATAAACTTGACCCAAAGATATTACTGAGGGACTAGAATCATCAAGTAACTTTGGACAAAGTATGGAGAAAGCAAAATGTCTGAGTTTTGTAAAATGTTCTGCAAGGAACAGGCAAAGTTTATGAGCACAATGATGACGTGATAATGTCATTATATTTATGACTTTTATGATGAAGTTTAAAACACGGAGAGAAAGCAGGTAAAACAATGTGACAACCTGAGGCTTTGATGCTGCTTTTGATAATTCATTGTGTCATTCTTGTTTTTTGTTCCTCCTCCAGGGATAGAAGCATGGAAAGACAATGTTCTGAAAAAATCATTTAGAAATAATGAACGTTTATACTCCTTTAGCACCATTAATACAAGAGATGCGAGCATAAAGAGTCCCCAATTGATAAGATTGTACTGGAAAAGAATTCTTATAAAATAAACAAGTTTTAAATGGAGCATAAATAGGAAAAGAACTTTCAAAGATGAGAAATTTCTGTATTATGGGGTCATGTATTTAAGAAAAACCTGGGGAACTAGCTTAGGTGGCAAATAGGTACATTAGGAAATGCAGAATGCCATACTTTCCAAGAATAAAGAAAGATAAAACACTTCCTGACATATTTCATGAGGCCAACATAGTCCTCAGCTGAAACTTCTTATCTGTGTTATAAGAAAAAAATATTAAAGACGAATCTCTGTCAACAACATAGATGCCAGAATTTTAAACAGTATTACCAAATCAAATACAGTAAAAAAATATATGTTACCAGTACTTTGGGAGGTGGAGACAGGAGGATGGAAAGTTGGAGGCTAGCCTCAGCAATTTAGAGAGGCCCTAAGCAACTTAGTATCAAAATAAAAAATGGGCCAGAGATGTGGTTCAGTATTTAAGTTCCTCTGGGTAAAATATTATACAACATGAAAAGGTAGTAGTATAACACTTAAAGAATCAATATAGTCATCATTAACAGAATAAAGATGAAAAACTATATTATTATGTAAGATGTAGAGAAAATTTGATGAAATTTACTACTCATTTAAAAAACAAATTAGAAGTAGAAAAATATCTTTATTTTTAAAAATAATAATTGAAAAATTCTGTAGTAAATTTTATATGATGAAAAAAAATGAAATGCTTTGTCTCTGAAGCTGGAAATAAAACATTTATTCCCATTTCTATTTGATCTCTTACTAAAGATAAATTAGATAGGAAAGATTATAATACAACAAAAATTTATTATAGATTACTATAGTCATGATTAAGTAGAAAATTCATTACAAATTTTAAGATCAATAAGAAAATTTAAGAGGTTTGTGTTCTAAATCAGCTCTATAAGATTTATTATATTTCTGTACAGACAAAAGGAATCACTGAAAATGAAGTTTTAAAATGTGCCGTTTATAATTTTTTTTAATAAAATCAAGTTATCAAGTGAGTTATCTGACTGTACAAAAAGGTTACTGAAAGAAATTAATGGTTAATTAATAAGTCAATGTAAGTTATAGAAAATAACATTGTGAAGGTTGAAGTTTTTCACATTTTTTATAGTTTTTGTGAAAATTAAAAAGTTGAAAAGGCGAATTCTAAATTTTATATAAATGCAAAGAAACTAGAGAATCAAAAACCATATTAAAAAAGTAATAATAATTTGGAAAAAATAGTATTGTAGGATTTGAGAATTTATTATAAAACTATACAGTAGAACCAAAATGACTATCCTCATGCAAAGTTGGGGAAAAAGATTAAACAAATAGACCAGAAAGTTTAGAAAACAAATTTACACTTGAAAAAATTGGCTTTTGATAAATTTCCCTGAGAAAGGACTCTCTTTTAATATAAGTGTTAGGAAATCATACCAAAAAATAACTGTGTCCAAAAGATAAAGGTAAAACACTAAAAAATTATAAATATAACTTCTTTTTAAAAATTTCTTTTAGTTGTTGGTAGACTTTTATTTATTTATATGTGGTGCTAAGATTCGAACCCCATGCCTCATACATGCCAGGCAAGTGCACTACCACTGAGCCACAACTCCAGCCCCTAGCAATATATCTTTAAATCTCACAATAGGAAACTACTTCTCAACTAAGAGACAAAAATACTAACATTAAACAATTATTTAATGACTTTTGTTTAAATTAAGAGCCTATACTCCTGATCTCATCATATTAGTAAAAAACATTAGCCACAAGTGAGATAATGCCCATATCTATAAAACACTTAAACCCAGAAGATGAGTTTTTCAAGTCAATTGAAAGATATGACACATTTTCTAAAGAAGGAAAATTTAAATAAGTATTATATAAGAAGTCAAATAAGCACAAAAAGCGCTTGACATTGTCCATCATCAGATGTCATTGCAACCATATGAGGACTGTCTTTCAAGGCAGCAAAAGGAGACTTACAGACCCATTCTTCAATGCAACTGCTAAAAATTACTTTTATGAAACATACACATACACACCTAAAGTCTCTGAAAGGATCCTAAGAGAACACAACAAATGAAAAAGAGTATTTAAGCATATCCACCAAAATGGTAAAAACAGCCTGAATGTGGGTATTTTAATGAGGACCATCTCTCTCTTTCCCACCTATAGTCTCCAGGAAATGGAGCTATGTTCCAGATGGATACAATCAAGACCCCATGGCTCCTTTTTCCCTCTGTTGCCTGGCTAGAATCTTATTTTGCCTGGAAGAGGGATAAGTCAGAGAAGTAAGAATCAGCATTTCTCATCCTTTGCCCCAGCTACCTATCAGGAGGCTAGATTCTGAGTCCTCAAACTTACCCAAAACACTCATAAAAAAGAAATAATAAATATTAGAGTTGCAGTTAGATAGGAATAAGGAGTTCTGATATGTAGGTATCCAGTAGGTATGCATTAGATATCAACTCTATACTTCATATCTCAAAGAGATCAAAGAATTTTAAAAATATTTTTAAAAAATCAAGATTTGATGATATAGATAGGCTTTACCTGATTTAAACATTATACAATGTATATAAGTATTAAATATTACATGGCAGCCAATTATTATGTATAATCAATAATCAATTAATCTAATAATCCATAAAAGTATTTTTTAAAAGTGATCATCTCAATAGATTGAGAAAAGGATTTGACAAATTCCACCAACATTTTATGATAAAAATATTCAACAAATTAGCAATAGAAACTTCTCAGCAATGAAGGGGCTCTACCAATAAGGAAGAAATCAAGTAAGTAGCCACAGATAGCATCATATTACATGGTGAAATACTGAATATTCTTCTTAAACAGGAATAAAACAAGGATGTCAGGGCTTTTCACTTTTATTCAATACTATACTGGAGATCCTAATCAGGAAATTTAGACATGATTTTTAAAAATGCAGATTAGAAAGCAAGAAGCAAAAGTATCAAAGTATTGTTTATCAGTGTTTGTAATGACATGATCTTGTACATGGAAAACTTTAAGCTAATAGAATAGGGCCCGAACACCAGTGTCTCAATTATATTATTGGGTTATGTAATCAACTGCCATATCTATCCATTGATTATTCACTTGGAGAATTCACAGGACTCAGAATATTAAGCTACTTAGGACCAAGATATAAAGTAAGATTGGGAAAAAGAAAAGGTGCATGGGGGTAAAGTCTGAAGGAAACCAGGTGTTAGATTTCAAGAACTCTCTCCTAGTAGAGTCACATACCATTCACTCATGGTGACATAGCTACTGTATGACTAACATCAAAATTCCAGATTCTCAGAAGAAAATAATCACTACAGGCTGTCCCAATTACACCAACAGATTAGGTACAGTGAGCTTCCCTTATCATCTGTGAAAAGAGTCATATTAGTGTGGCTCCCAAGTAAAATTCCCAGAAACCACACAAAGGCAATCAGTGTAAATAGACTTCTAAGGATTCATAGAACAGCTGTGTTATTTTTTCTGCAAAGTCATGCTTTCCCATTGTTCAGAGGCAAGCAGTCTAGATAGCCCTATGTTCTGCCCTCAGTCTGTCCACATCCTTCCCTATGTGAACATGGGAAGGATCCTCCAGTTCAAGTTAAGTATCAGATGAACACAACTTTGCTGCAGCCACATAAGAGACTCTGTGCCCTGTCAACCAAGATAAACTGCCTCCAGATTTATTAACCCAGGAAATGTGTGTAATAATAAATATTTTTTGTTGTTGTTGTTTTCAGATAATGTTTTAGGATAATGTGTTATGCAGTGTTGGAAGATAAACAGTGTCCTCTAACCCAGGATGTCTACTTTCTTGTTCCTGGAAGCATGAATGTAATACTTCATGTGGTGAAAGGAAAATTGCAGATATGATCAAATTATGGGTTTTTAATGAGATTTACCTGGTAATAGAGCAGTCAAATGTAATCAGAAAGGTCTTTATATGAGGGAGGAAGGCAGAGCATCAGAGTAGGAAATTGGATTATATAAAAGGAATATCAGAGTAATGAGGTCAGAGAAAGACTTGACAGGTTATGACTGAAAACCCAGGAAGGGTCATGGACCAATGGAAGTGGGCAGCCTGAGGAACCTAGAAAGGCAAATGAATTCTCTCTTAATTTCCAGAAGGAATACAAGTCCTTTAAAATCTTGATCCTAAGCCAGTGAAAATGATACTGGACTTCTGACCTCTCAGAACTGTAAGGTAATATTTTTTTTTTCATCTTGTTTTAAGCTCCTAAGTTTGTGGTGATATTAGAGAAGCAATAGGAAATGAAACATCTAGCAACAGAAAAAGAATCCATGAAGAGACATCACTCAACTATGAAAGTTCCTGCCACCAGGGAATTTCTGTGACAAAGAGTAAACACATAAATGGAGAGATATATGTCCAAAAACAATTAGAGCAACTAAGGCCAATAAAACAATGAGGAGAATAAAGCATGATAGATATCAGTTGTGAAGAAGGCTGTCAACCAGAAGATCATAGGTGAAAAACTAAAAAAGTGAGAAAATAAGCCCTTTTTTAAATCTCCAGAATAAGAATGGATCCCACCAGCAGTGTACAAGTGTACCTTTCTCCCCACATCCTCGCCAACACTTATTGTTGATTGTCTTCATAACAGCTGCCATTCTGACTGGAGTGAGATGAAATCTTAGAGTGGTTTTAATTTGCAATTCTCTAATTGCTAGTGATGATGAACATTTTTTCATGTATTTGTTGATTGATTGTACATCATCTTCTGAGAAGTGTCTCTGTATGGAGATTTCTTGGAAAATTGGGAATGGAATCACCATTTGACCCACCTGTCGTTCTCCTGGGTCTATATGCAAAGACTTAAAAACAGCATACTACAGAGACACATCCACATCAATGTTTATAGCAGCACAATTCACAATATTTAAACTGTGGAACCAACCTAGATGCCATTCAATAGATTAATGGATTAAAAAAATGTGATATATATATATATATATATATATATATATATATATATATATACACATACACACACACACACACAATAGAATATTATTCAGCAATAAAAGAGAATAAAATCATGGCATTGCAGGATAGAGTTAGAGAAGATAATGCTAAGTGAAGCTAGCCAATCCCAAAAAAACCAAATGCTGAATGTTTTCTTTTATATAAGGAGGCTGATTCATAGTGAGATAGGGAGAGGGAGCATGGGAGGAATAGACGAACTCCAGATAGGGCAGAGGGGTTGGAGGGGAAGGGAGGGGGCATGAGGTAATTAATGATGGTGGAATGTAATGCACATTACTATTCAAAGTACATGTATGAAGACACAAATTGGTGCAAATATACTGTTTATACAACCAGAGATATGAAAATTTGTGCTCTATATATGTAATAAGAAATGTAATGCATTCTGCTGTCATATATAAACAAAAAAATTTACATTAAAAAAATAGATCAAGCCTAGGGCACATGAGGTTTTGGGACGAGAACAGATGGGGCATGTTATAAAAATTGTTGTAGGATAGTAGGAGATGAAGGAATGGGATCACCATGGGAGCCAGACATGCAGGGTCTAGAAGACCAAAGGAAGCCCTCATGCTTTACTCTGAGTGACAGAACCAGCTCTGGCCCTATTAGAACTTTAGGAGTACTTTGGGTAAGATGGTAATTAGGAAGTGTGAAATTACCTACCTTAATCCAAATGCACACAACATCCTGCATATTTTCTTTTAAAGACTTGATTCTGGAGAGGGGTATAAATTGAATATGTCTTTACTATTTGAAAACAATTGGAAATTGAAAATAGATACATATTAATAAAATTCCTTAGTTATCCACTTTTTTGGTGTTAGGGATTGATCTACATGTTTTAATTAATTAGCATTTTATTAGCTGTGTTTTCCTGTTATCTCTTTAACATCTGTACTTTTACATAGTACTTTAGTTTACTGCATGCCTTAATTACTTTTTATTAGTAATTTTCTCATTATTTGTTTAACATTTATATCTTACATTCCTTTGTATATTTTAAGAAAATTCTTGTGAACCAAAACAACTTGCATTTTGAAAATTTTATTTTCTCCGTAAATTCTCCTTACTGCATTCTCCATTACTGGTTCAGTGCTATGAGATGAGGGATGTATCCATTATATATCATGGTACAGCAAATTACCCCAGAATTTTTTAGCTATTTTAAGCTATTTATTTTTCTTTAATTTAATATATTTTTTTTTGTGAGTGAAAAGTCTTCTTAGGGATAGGTGTGTCCTCTGCTTTAGGGTTCCTTACAGGGCTGAACTGGAAATTTTAGCTGGGGTTGCAGCCATCTCAAGCCTCAACTAGGGAGGAACCTGCTTCAAGTCCACTCAGTGGCTATGACAGACAGAAATCAGTTTTTAGGGTATATCTGGAATGCAGCTCACAGTTCTTTACCAGCTGTCTTCCAGAGATGGTTCTTAGAACTTTCCATATGATCTCCTCTAATATGGCAGTATCATCAAGGTTCTTAGCATCACGGAAATCTTAGCCTTTTAAAATCCAGTCTCAGCATTGAGATAAGTCACTGGTCTGTGCCTATCCATCCTGATAATGGAGAGAAAATTGCATTGTCAGTACACAATTGAGGTAGATGTAGCTTGTCTGACATAACAAAACATCCCTCCACAGACACCTTCATGTTTGCTGAAGTTGGTTAAATGAGGGATGGACACAAGGTTGCATTGGTATACACAGATTTCTGTAAGTCTTCATTTACATGTTTTATTTCCACATGTTCTTCCTGCTCGTGAGTTCTACTTGACCCCTGCAGATTCTGGCTGTCCCAGCCTTCCATGAACAGCTGCACTGCCTTCCACAGTCTCATGATGTAATGCCTATAATCAGTCCTTAGTCATAATGATTTGGCTTTTCGGATCAAATCTTAGTGGATAGAGGAAGAGCAAAAGAAAGATGGAAGTACAAAGGGAAATGAGCAAGGAATATAGGGGAAAGGAGAGAAAGGGTGAAAGAGAAGGAAAGAGGGAGAGAAACAGAAAAAAGAAGAAAACAAGGAAGGAAGGCAAGCAGACAAGGAAGAAAGGAGAAAGAAAATAAATTCCAATTATTAAGCATGGAAAGGGATTTGATAATATTTTTTGTAATTTTTTTAGTTGTATATGGGCACATCATTTTTTTTCTTTATTTATTTTATGTGGTGCTGAGGTTCGAACCCAGTGCCTCAACATGTTAGGCAAGTGCTCTACCACTGAGCTACAATCCCAGCCCCTGGAAAGCAATTTTAATAGTTAAAATTGAAACACAGTTTTTTGAACTTCTATGCTATTCTATGCATCATAATTAAAAATTCAGTTTTTTGTTTTGTTTTGTTTTTTTGTGTGTGTGGTGCTGGGGATGAAACCCAGGGCCTTATGCATGTGAGGCAAGAACACTACCAAGCTATATCCCCAGCCCCATAATTAAACATTTTCAATGAACTAATATAACTTATAATGCAGTCATTATAGTATTCTATAATGTTTTACCTACTTTACTGATGGCTTAAAACTAATGCCTGTGAGGGGGGGTACCATCGGTATCTCTATTTTACAGATACTCAAACTGTAGAATACAGCACTATTTATATTCATTGACATAACAGAATTAATAATGCAAAGGACTCAGATTTAAATGCAGGCAGACTGGTTTTAGAGCTCACACTTAGAGTAGACTCTTTCTCCAAGTCTACCTATATCACAACACTGCAAATGAGGTAATGAGGCTCAGTATCACTTATCTAAAGAGCGTACTTTATGGTATTAAATCCAGATCTGTCTGAAGCCACAACATGTATTAACCAATATCAAATCATAAGCTAGATGACAATCAGTTTACCATTTCTCTAAATCTATGATATGTACTCAAATCAACATGCAGAATTTTAGTCATAGTACAATATGCAGTATATTATTCAAACATGTATGAAAACTAATGGATTGGTAGTCAATACTTTTTAGAAAGAACTCTAAACATGAGGAAAGTTAGAAGAGATTTACAGGAATTATGGCATTTGCTTGTAAATGAATGGAACTGGAGACTACAGTGCTAAGTGAAATAAGCCAATCCCCCCAAAACCAAAGGTCGAATGTTCTTTCCTATAGGTAGATGCTGATTCACAATGGGGATGCGGGGGAGGTTCATCAGATAAAACAGGGAGGAGTGGAGGGAAGGAAGGGGAGATGGAAAAGGGAAAAATAGTTGAATGAATCAGATATAACTTTCCTATGTTCATATGTGAATATATGACCAGTGTAACTTCACATCATGTACAACCACAATAATGGGAAGTTATACTCCATATATGTATGATATATCAAAATACATTCTACTCTCATGTATTACTAAAAAGAACAAATAAAAAATTTAAAAAAGAGATCTACAAAGATACAATAAAATTAGTTAAATTAAAACATGAAATAACCATAGAGTCATAAATACATCTAAAAGTTATGGGTTTGAAAAGACCAAATTAAAGAAAAAGAAAAGAATAGAAAAAGAAAAAGAAAAAAAGAAACAAAAAACAAGCTTAAAAGGCCGATTAAGAAAATGAGAAAGAAATAACAAACATCAGATTAAAACTGAGGGCTGGGATGTAGATCAGTAGTAAACACAAACAGATCAGATTGTGAGGTCCTGATAGCATCCCCAAGCACCACACACACACACACACAGACATACATGTGTGTGCACACTCATACACACATACACACAATTTACAGAGGATTTTACAATATTATTAGGATATAGTACTCTATCAACAATTTAGCAAGTGTCAATGAAATTTAAATTGAATGGGAACATTAAAATAGCTGAAGAAATAAAATAAATTTTCAAAAAGAAGAAACTATAGTAGGAATTTCTGAAAAATACATTTGTGTATGGGATACCATGAAAGATAATTAGAGATCTAGATCTCACTTCAATTTTATATCGCATTACTCAGGGCTTCAGGTGTTTGTTCTGAAATATCATTTTAGGAACCCTATGATGACTAGATTTTGCTGTGGAAGGAAGCACAGGAGAGGTACAGTGGCCTGAACTATACATCAAAGGACCTGCATCCACCCCAGGACCCTCAAGAATTTATCTCAAAGTTTCTCAGCTCAACTTCTGTGAAATAAAGAGGTTGGAGCCCAGGCTACGATTCCTTATAGCTTTATAATTATGTGAAGCATCAGTTTACATTTTCTAAATGAAAATTTAAATCTTATTGCTAAAAAGTTATGTTCCTGTGAGGTGTGATTTCACTTTCACTTTATTATCATCCTGTACATGGAGTGGAAGTTTATTTTTCACAGTAAATGTTTCCTTTATATGCAATTCAATCTTTTAAAGCATGGAGGAACTAGAGAGAAACTGCAATATTTTAAGACAAATACTTAAATAATCAGATTGCCTTGTATTTCCAAATTACTGTTTTGGCCTGATACAAAGATATACTTTGATCAACTGTCAGAAAAATTATATTGTACCGTAGTTACCCAGAATGAAACTTCTTTGTGCAAAGTATCATGTAAGAAGTTGTGACCACTGAAGCATTGTAAGAAGGCAAATTGCCTTCATTTTTGTTCATTCTAAGATCTACCTTTTTCAGTGCAAGAATTCCTGAAAAATGAATCAATTCTAGCAGATCTCATAGAATTATAATTCTGAACAGTGTCTGAACAGCTATTTCTCTTATTTGGGGAGGAACAAAACTGAGATGCTGAAAGATCAAGAATTGAGGTCAGCCTATCAAACCAGGACTTGACTTCAACAATTGAGTGTTGTCATCAGCTAACTTTACCTGGCCATCTATGCCTGTTGATCCAAAATAATCCTAAGTATGTTATGCACTGGTTAGTTTCTCTATTAAATCTCATCAATATATCAAAAACATATTAAGAGGCCAATTAACAAAAGTAAGAAGTTGGAGTTAAAACATCAACATTTTTAATTATTATAGTAATAATTTAAGCAAGAATCAGCAATGAATTCTAAAATCTGTGAGAAGTCATTTAATGAGGATCAAGGTATTCAAATTATATATCTTCTTTCAAATTATCCATTAGTAATAAAGGAGAACTTTACCATAGAAAAATCAGGCAGATACCTCCTTTAGCTAAGTGATCAAAATGAATAATGACACCACAAATATTGTCACTTTTAAGATGTTCCTGAAAGAGGTGCATAACCTCAGTCTAGTCATGAGGAAATCCCTGACCAACTCATTTAAAAATATCCTGTGAATTAACTTATAATTTCCAAAGCTACCAGAGTCTTTTAAAACAAAAAAGTAGAACTGTTCCACATTACCACAGAAATGATACTCAATGTAGCTCTGAGATTTTTGAATTGTATCCCAGATAGTAAAAGCAGTCTATAAAAGATAAGAAAACTAAAACTAATTAATTTCAAAATGGACTATTGATCATTAAATTGCATCAATATTAACTTCTGATTTGGGAAGTTACAGAAGAATGCACATTGTTAAGAAGTGTGTGTGTGTGTCTGTGTGTGTGTGTGTGTGTGTGTTGAGAGAGCACATATCCTATATCAAAATACTAACTTCTGGTGAATCGTGGTAAATTGCAGCTATCTGAGCAATACTTAAAAATTTACTGTAAGTTTAAAATGATCTCAAGATAGAGAACATTAACAAAAGCTCTTAAGTTGAATAACAATTACCTTTTATTATTATCATTATTATTATTTTAGTTGTCTATGATCTTTGTTTTACTCATTTATAAGTGGTGCTGAGAATCAAACCCAGCACTTCACACATGCCAGGCAAGCACTCTGCCACTGAGCCTCAACCCCAGCCCCAACAATATACTCTTTTTCAACAAGTTAATGCTTCCCAAAATGCATAAGCAAAATATTATTAAAATACCTTTTACTGTAACCCTCCATTTTCCTGAGGTAGTGACACAACTATCTCAGAAGTTATACAAATTACCACATGCCCATCAAAATAGAAATTTAGATGTTTAAACAAATATATACATATTTTTCTGTTTTTTAACAATTACTTAAAATAATTATTCACACATCACTCTTTCACGTAAACGATATATTAAGAACGTATATACAGAAACAGAAAAAAAATCCTATAGTTCATATGGAATATCTAAAGATCCAAAATAGCCAAAGTGATCCTGGACAAAGCAAAAAATAAATAAATAAAACATCCCAGAATAAATAAAAACCATGCTGGACACACCACAATATCAGACTTCAAAATACACTACAAATTTCCAGCAACTGAAACAGCATAGTACTGGCATATATACAAACATATAAACCAAAGGAAAAGGATAGAAAATCCAGACATTAATCCACATACACAATGCCAACTGATTTTTGATTAAAAAAAGTACCAAGTACATATATGAGTAATCTGTTCAATAAATGGTACTAACAAAATTGGGCATTAATATACAGAAGTACAAAACTAGATTCCTTCCTCTCACCATACACAAAAATCAACTCAAAATGGATCAATGACCTAAATGTAGAACTGTGACAATGAAATTACTGT
Source organism: Marmota flaviventris (assembly GCF_047511675.1). Taxonomy (NCBI): domain Eukaryota; kingdom Metazoa; phylum Chordata; class Mammalia; order Rodentia; family Sciuridae; genus Marmota; species Marmota flaviventris. Next base: position 107,106,436 of record NC_092508.1, on the reverse strand, counting down.
GATAATACACAGGGGAGACAATTCAAAATGTTTGTGTAGTCAGAGATTTTGGGATAAGATTCCAAAGGAAGAGGTAACAAAAGTGAAAACAGATAAATGGGATTATATCAAACTAAGAAGCTTTTAAACAACAAAGAATAGAATCAACAAAATTAAGAGACAGCCTACAGAATAAAATATTTACATAAGAGATTAATATCTGGAATATATAAAAAGCTAAAACTCAAAAGCAAACACAAAACAAAACAAAACAAAAAAAAAAACATTAATAATCCAATTAAAATTTGGGCTAAAGAACTAGCAAGGATTTCTCAATAATAGTATCTGAAAAAATAATGCTCAGTCTCACTAATCACAACAAAGTATAATCTCAACTCAGATATCTAGTAATTTGAAAGACACACAAAAAATGTTGTCAGGGATATGGAGTAAGAGGAACTCATACACTGTTGGTGAGAATATAAATTACTACACCTATTCAGGAAAACAGATGGAGATTTCTCAAAAAGCTAAAAATAGATTTACCATATGATCCAGCATATCCACTACTAGGTATCTATCCTAAATCATTGTTCCAAAAATCATATTTGTACTTCCTTATATATGCAACATAATACACAATAACAAAGATGAAATTAATGAAGGTGTCTATCAATGGTTGTTCATTTTTGTTCATTTGAACATATTCTCAACACCACATATAAATAAATGAACAAAAAAATCCATCAATATCTAAAAAGATCACATGTGATTATACACATATCATATTTGAGCTACCTTTTTCAGTGCAAGAATTCCTGAAAATGAATCAATTCTAGCAGATGTCATAGAATTACAGTTTTGAACAGTGCCTGAGCAGCTATTTCCCTTATTTGGGGAGGAACAAAACTGAGATGCTGAAAGATTAAGAATTGAGGTCAGCTGTGAAACCAGGACTTGACTTTCAACAGTTCGGGGTTGTCATCAGCTAACCTTGAAATGCAAATAATAATAATAATTAAAAAAAGAAAAGAAAAACTAGTAAGGATTTCTCAATAATAGTATCTGAGAGACTGGGGTTGTGGTTCAGTGGTAAAGCACTTGCCCAGCATGTGCAAGGCACTGGGTTCAATTCTCAGCACCACATATAAATAAGTGAACAAAAAAAAGATCCATCAACATCTAAAAAAATTTTAAAATGGTATTTTAAAAAATAATGCTCAGTATCACTAATCACAACAAGCTATCATCTCAAATGGATAAGAAATATGATATATAAACATAATGAAATATATTCAGCCATAAAAAGAATGAAATCCTGTCATTTGAAGCAACATGGTGGTACTGGAAGTTCTTATGTTCAGTGAATAAAACAAACACAGAAAGACAAAACCACATGATTTTATTCATTTGTAGAAAGTAATAAATCAATTTCATAGAAGAACAGAATACAGTTTGAGAAGGGTAAGAGTTGGGAAGAGAGAGAGCTCAATAAGGGGCACAAACTACAGAGGAAAAAAATGTACTAGAAGTTTAGTTGTATAGGAAAGTAGGGTTAATAGTTGCAATAATTTTTAATAGTTCAAAATTACTATAGAAAAAGGGTATGAAATCACCAATATGTTAAATGATTAATATTCAAGGAGATGGAAGTGCTTATTATCCTAAATTGATCATTAAACAGTGTATAATATATTGAATTACTATGATGTACCCCAGAAATACACACAAATATTATCTCGATAAAAGCTTGTCTACTTTAATACATATAGAAATAGATTATTTACATCACTAGTTGCTCAATATTCCATAAAAAGGAATGATCCACTGCTTTCTAATGATTTATTTAGCAGTTTTTAATTTAGGTTACTAATCTTCATCCCCTACAACAATGACACACTAGGTGTCATTCTGTTCATCTCTATACTTGGTAATCTTTAATGTAAAGAACAGATTCACTAATATCAGGATGAATCAAAATGCAAATTTTGATAGTTATTGTCATATAACTTTCCAAGATTATTCTGAGTTCACTATCTTCATTTAAAATATATAAGAGTTTAGATTTGTGAACACTGAAAATGGGTATTATTCGATTTTTTGTGTCTCTTACAGTGATTATACATATTTCTAAATATACTTTAAAAATTACAGAAGAATATATGACTAAAATAGAGAAAAAAATGCAGAAAATATTATATGCACTGTGATAAACAATTGATACTGGCACTGGAGCAATTCTGGGATATGTAATTCAGTGCTAATAAATGTAGCCAGTTGCTTCACTTAAAGGGTTGATAGGTGCCCTGCTGCCAGATCTACAAGCTGCACTGAATAAATGAAACGAAGCAATACCGGTGTCTTTCTCTGTTGCTTCTTTTGTCTTTTATAGTCTGTAGTTGACCTTCCTTTTCTCATGAGCCAGTCTGTATCAGAGCCATAGAAACTTCCACACTCACACCTTTTCAGTGCTCCTCCCAAGTTAGGACTGGCTTGGCACTGTCCATCCTGACCTCTGGAACTCAGTCCCTGCACTGACCGCAAGGTGGGCATGCCCATGAGCACTTTGTTGGTCTCAACCTGAGCTAAACGTGACTCATTAGAGCTTAGTGCACTGAGTCTCAGCTTTGGACTGTGAAAGTATAGGAGGAAAACACTGAATGTTATTTGTAATTGGTTTCTTCTTTTAAAAAAATTATTTGATGGAGGGATGTGAGGGACATCATTATCCAAAGTACATGTATGAAGACACAAATTGGGTGTTAACCTACTTTATATACAAACAGAGATATGAAAAATTGTGGTATATATGTGTAATAAGAATTGTAATGCAAAATAAAAACAACACAAAAATAAAACAAAGTACATGCTTAAAGACATGAATTGGCATGAACATACTTCATATATAAAGCTATGAAAAATTGTACTCTTTATGAGTAATAAGAATTGTAATGCATTCCGCTGTCATGTATTTAAAAAAAATAAAATCAATAAAAATTATTTGTTATTTTCAGTTATATGTGAGATTAGAATGTATTTTGACATACCGTACACACATGGAGTATAACTTCCCATTTATGTGGTTGAACATGATATGGAGTTACACAGGTTGTGTATTCTTATATGAACATAGGAAAGTTATGCCCAACTCATTCTACTGCCTTTCTCATTCCCATCCCCCTTCCCTTCCCCCCCACACTCCATTGTCCAATTTGGTCCCTGCTGCCCCACCCACCTGTTGTGAGTCAGCATCTGCATATCACAGAAAACATTCAGCCTATGGTTTTAGGGGATTGGCTTTTTTTTTTTTTTTTTACTTAGTATGATAGTTTCCAGTTCCATCCTTTTACCAGCAAATGTCATAATCCCATTCTTCTTTATGGCTGAGTAATGCTCCATTGTATATATGTACCACATTTTCTTTATCCATTCATCTGTTGAAGGGCACTTAGTTTGATTCCATAGGTTATCTATTGTGAATGGAGCTGCTGTAAACATTTATGTGGGTGCATCACTATAGTATACTGATTTTAATTCATTTGTGTATATGCTAAGGAGCGGGAAAACTGAATCAAATGGTGCTTCAAATTTTCTGAGGAATCTTCATATGCTTTCCAGACTGGTTGCACCAATTTTTGGTCCCACCAGCAATGTATGAATGTACCTTTTTTCCCACATCATCACCAATATTTATTGTTACTTGTATTCCTGACAATTTCCATTACAGATGATGCCTACCATATAACCCACTGAAACATCAGCTTTAAGGGTAGAACATAATCAGTCACAGGCTTTTAAAAATATTTTGTTGCACAACTGAAAATGAGTTTGATATATGGAAGATTTAGCTTCTGTTAGAGACCCCATTTACTTACTCATGAACACATTTTTATGGGCATCTGTTAAAGACTAAAGGGGCCCTTTGTCATCTTAGGTTGTATTAGGTAGTAATGGCCACCAGTGCTTTTGATCTTGCTCTTAATGTATAGACCAGCCCATGGTGCTCACACTGCATGATACTCAGCACATATGTGCTATCACACCGGAGGTGGACCACAGTGAGGAGACTCACCTGGTGTTGCTGCACTGTGTTTCTCTCGGCTTGCTCTCCTCCATCCTTTTCTCCTTGTTGATCCAGAAATTTGAGAGGAAATTCTGGGGCCACATACAGCCCTGAGAGTCAAAGACTGAGAAGGACGATTAAACTGAAGTATCTACTAACTTAAATGGTTCTTTCTCCTTCCCTCAAAATGGTTGGTAGCTTCCTATTCTCATCATCAATACCTTTTAGTCATTTTCCTATCTTTATTCTATCTCTTCTCACATAATATGGAACTAAACAATTATACTGAAAAATGGTAAAATATATAGAAAATCAGAGTGGAAAGACAATATCAAGAAATACCTACCCTGGGAAGTCATACCTCATACCAATTCCCCATTATTACTTACAAAAAAAAAATATATATATATATATATATATATATATATATATATATATATATATATATATATATCAGGTGTTTAAAGTTCTCTGGTTAAATACATGAAGGCAACACCATTTATGGGCTTAAAAGATTCAACAATGAATATATGTAAATGACTTGTTTTGACTGTTGGAACGTGGGATAACTGAAAGGGATTCATCTGTGGTTTTAAGTTACTTTTTTTTTTCCTTTTTTTTTTTTTTTTCATTTACTAGAAGCCAATTCTCTCAATAAGACACTTGTATGACAAAGACACTCAAGGGGAAAATAGACAATGTAGAATCTCAAAGCATTACAGGGCTTTAACTTTTCTTCATGTTAGTTGTAAAATCTAACTGTGCAAAAATACCAAGTTTAAACTGTGATTTTATGGGTATAGATACAATTCTTTCTCCTTTATTATTTCATACAAACCTTTGCACATTTTTTTTAGTTTAGTGATGATTCCTGGTACTTACTATTTGCATTACATAACAGGTATTTATTCATTTTTATGCTAAATACTCATGATTGTGTATGGAAAAAATTCTCCCCAATCCTGTGTTATTAAAACTCTTAATTGTGTTGAGATGTTCTTTGTTCATAGAAGTGAATATTTGTCATGAAAATCCTTTCCCAATGTTTATTTTAGGGGTGGGGAAGTGACCTTGTTACAGCATTTCACATGTGAGAGAAACAATGAGAAGTGATTTAGAGGAGTTCTAAGAACAATTTACTAATTTCAAAAGGGAATAATGGGAAGAAGCACATTATTTTCCACTCATTATTGTCATATCTGAAAAAGCTCATATATATACATATAACAGTCACTTTTTCCTGTGAGGAAATTGGACATATTAAGCATAGCAGAACAAAAAAGGTAGAACTGTAACAGAACACCCGAGGCTGGATAATTTATATGAAAAGAAATATATTTGGGCTCATAGTTCTGGAGGCTGGTAAGTCCAACATTGGGCAGCATGCCTGGTGGAGGCCATGTGCTGCTCCTTAATATCATGGAAATCAGGAGGGGAGAGAGGACATGCATAAAAGGGAAAAGAGGACAAGACACTCATGATAGTTGATGAATTTCTGCAAGAAAGGCATAATCCAATCATAAGGACACCTCCCCCATAACCCAAATAACTTCCACGAGGCCCCACTTCCCAACACTGTTGCATTGAGAAATTAAAATTTGATTACACGAACCTTTGGAGACACACTCAATCACAGCAGCATCTACACATAACTTGCTTAGGACTTTAATGGATTCTGGAAATATTTATCAGATAAGTGAATTCTGAATTACTGCTAAAAGTCCTTTGGAAATGCTCACTACAGCCAAACTTAAGATAACCCTTTAAAGAAGTTTACTTATCATATTCAAAAATTTGATGACATAAAATAAATCAAATGGACCTAGTGTGCAATAATATTAATCAAACCTAACATGTTACAAAAGACTAAATACTAATGATTGCCTATACCTATTCTAGCTCATGCACATGGAATAATTTGAGGTTTCTAAATCTCCAAATACATGCTTTAAAAGAGAAGAAAAAAATGTTTTAAATATTATTCCTTTAGATTTTACGTGTAAGTTAAGTGTTCAATACAGAGGAACGTCTAAAGGTAATTTGTATTGTTATATGCATAACTTTTTACAAATATTTCATAAGATCACCAATTACTACTTTTGCCAGTGATTACTAAATATAAAGTATCAGAGTAGGTAAGAAAGTTGATGGTGTAAATTTTTTCTTAAAGACAGCATTTTTTTAAAAGTCTGAAACACTAAAAATCATTAAATAGATGCAGTGTGAAACACTTTTTAATGAGATTTCTCCCAGGTAATTAGAATGATAAAATACTGCTATATAATATAGTTACCCTGGTCTCAGAACTCTTAGAAAAATCTAATATTTCAGATAAGCTCCCTAAGCAAAATTATATTACATTGTTTAATTAACAGCAGTATGCTTTGATACACATGCAGTTCCAAACTGAAGAAGACAATTTGAAAAGCATAAACATTGCTTACTTTCTAGTAATAAAAGTGAAAACCAATATTTGGAGTTGTGTGAGTATGATCTTGTCCCTCATAAGCTTTTTTATAAATTATAACTGAAACAAAAATGTCAGGCTACAGTATCCTAACAGATCAAGGCACTATTTAATGAAACAGGCAAAAAACAATCTACAATCAGTTGTGTAAACTCAAGTCTCAATTTTTTGGCTTTCCAAAGCTCCCTGAATATAAGGTTGACCTGAGGCAAATATGACAGTGTTGTAATAACAGGACTTGCTATTTATTCACCCTGAGGTGATTAAGGCACTCTCCAAAATGAGTGGCTCAATGCAGGAATGATCAAGCTAAAACATCACTGTTGAAGAGGCTATAGGTCTCACATGCCTTGCTCATCAAAGATGAGAAACATCTGCAAACTTTTTAAATTAATCCCCATATCTTGAATATTATTACTTGCACCAAAGGAGAGTCAGACTCTGAGTGTTTAAGCTATTTAATAATTCATTTACTTCTCCAATTAAAACTTCTTTTTAATCTTCACTTTGTTCATTAGGAGATTATATATAATGATAGGAGCATATAAGAAATAGTGTCCTAAATTTAGTCTAAAATACAGGAGGGGTCACAACTTACAGCTTTCTTGCAAAAGTCTATTAGCTCAATATTTATGATAAAAAACACGTGTACGTGTGTGTGTGTGTGTGTGTGTGTGTTGCTGGAGATCAATCTCAGGGCCCTGCACATCTTAGGAAACTACCAACACTGTATCACTAATCTACACCCATTTAAGTAATCTCTTGAATTTTTTTTTTTTTATTTTTCAAGTCACTGGTCATACACTGGTAATATTCCATTGTGTGTGTGTGTGTGTGTGTGTGTATGTATATGTATGTATGTATATATATATATATATCTATCAAAGTTTCCCTATCCATTCATCTAATGAAGGGCATCTAGGTTGGTTTCACAATTTAGCTATTGTGAATTGTGCTGCTATAAACATTGATGTGGCTGTGTCCTATAGTATGCTGTTTTTAAGTCCTTTGGGTATAAACCAAGGAGTAGGATAGCTGGTCAAACAGTGGTTCCATTCCAGATTTTCCAAGGAATCTCCATATCGCTTTCCATATTGGCTGTTCCAATTGGCAGTCCCACCAGCAGTGTATGAGTGTGCCATTTTCCCCCCACATCCTCGCCAACACTTGTTGTTGCTTGTATTCTTAATAGGTGCCTTTCTGACTGGAGTGAGATGAAATCTTAGAGTAGTTTTGATTTTCATTTCTCTAATTGCTAGAGATGTTGAACATTTTTTCATATATTTGTTGATTGATTGTATATTCTCCTCTGTTCTGTTCTTGGCCCATTTATTAATTGGGTTATTTGTGTTTGGGGTGTTAAGGTTTTTGATTGCTTTTTATATCCTAGAGATTAGTGCTTTATCTGATGTGTGAGGGGTGAAAACTTGCTCCCATGATGTAGGCTCTTTATTCATCTCACTGATTAAGTTTCTTTTGTGGAGAAGAAGCTTTTTAGTTTGAATCCATCCCATTTATTGATTCTTGTTTTTAATTCTTGTGCTATAGGATTCTTGTTAAAGAAGTTGGGGCCCAATCCCACATGATGGAGATTAGGGCCTACTTTACAAAAAAAGGTGAAAGACCTCACCAATGAAAACTACAGAACACTAAAGAAAAAAATTAAAGACCTTAGAAGATGGAAAGATCTACCTTGTTATTGGATAGGCAAAATTAATATTGTCAAAATGACCAGATTCAATACAATCCCAATCAAAATCCCAATGATATTCCTCATAGAAATAGAAAAAGCAATCATAAAATTTATCTGGAAAAATAAGAGACCCAGAAGAGCCAAAACAATCCTCAGCAAGAGTGAAGCTGGTGGCATCAGTATACCAGACCTTAAACTATACTACAGAGCAATAGTAAGAAAAACAGCATGGTGTTGGCACCAAAATAGACCTGCAGACCAATGGTAGAGATTAGAGGACACAGAGACAAACCCACATAACTACAGTTATCTCATATTAGACAAAGGCATCAAAAACATATATTGGGGAAAAAATAGCCTCTTCAATAAATAGTGCTGGGAAAACTAGAAATCCACATGTAGCAAAATGAAATTAAACCTCTGAATGTTTTCTTTGATATGTGAATGGCGATCCATAATGGGGATGGGGGGAGCATGGGAGAAATGGAAAAACTTCATATAGGGCAAAGGGGAGGGAGGGGAAGGCAGGGGTCAGGTTATAGGAGAGACAGTGAAACTAGATGGGCATCATTACCCTACGTACATGCATGAAGACATGAATATTGCGATTCTACTTTGTGTACAATCAGAGACCTTTCATCCTTTTAGAACGGACTTTTGTTCCAAGTGAGCTGAAATGAGACCCCATCTTTGGTGGTAGTGGAGACCACCTTATAAACCTGAAATTCCACACCAACAGGCAGTGGTAGGTGCCGCTTTCATTCCCACTCCAAGGATATGAGAAATCAAATCAAGAGTTAGAATTTGCCCCTGTCCAACAGTGATGAGGGACTTTCCTACTCCCTTTGATGTCTGTAAAAAAAACCTGGGAAGCAATAAGAAGCTGCTGTGCCTCTCCTGCAGCCAGGTGGGATCAGCTGACACTTACTGGGAGCCAGAACACCTATATCCAACTAGGCAGTGAAGAGAGACCACAGACTTTGATGACAATAGAGATCTAGTTTAGAACTTCTGCTTCAATTTGGCAATACCAAAGAAGTAGACTCTTTTCCTCTGACATAATGGTGACAAAAGAAAAAAAAATCCCCCAAAGATAGAGAATTAATATTATCCCAATTCTGTGAGCACAGTGGTCCATCCCTATAATCCAAGCAGCTCAGGAGGCTGAGGAAGGAGGATGTGAGTTCAAATCCAGCCTCAGCAACTTAGTAAGGCCCTCAATAATTTAGTGAGATCCTATCTCTAAATAAAACTCAAATAAACAAATAGATAGATAGATAAATAAATAAAAGAGAAAAAGAAAAAAGAAAAGAAAGAAGAAAAAGAGGTAGTGGTGGGCATGTGGTTAAGTACCCCTGGGTAGAATCCCTAGTACAAAAAAAAAAATTCCAAAACTATATCTATCTATCTATCTTATATATATATATATATACACACACACACATATATGTATATATATAATCATATATATATATATATATATATATATATATAAAATCCAGATTCTCATAGTGCACACAATGTCCAGGTTTCAATATAAAATTATTTTTTCATAGTACAAATAATAAGATATCAGAAAGGTTATACAAATATAGTCAATATATGCCAACACTAGGATGATAAAAATTTTAAAATCATAAAAATCCTCATAACACTATAGATCTATCAAAATGGAATTCTAAATCAAACATTTGTGTAACCTACAAAAGGGTAAAAACAAAATTTAAAAAATAGCAAAGCAGATACCAAATACCACAAAAAAATGCCAAAATAGAATAATGGGTATAAATTTTAACATACCAACAATTACACTAAGTGTAAGTAGCGTAAATTAACCACTCAAAAGAAAAAATGGGGAGAATTGACTAATTCTCTAATTCACTATTTGACTATTTTAGGACCTGACCCACACTATAGTCTCTTAAAGAATCTTGTTTCACCTATAAAGAGTAGGTGTCTGGGAGTTAATGGATAAAAGGGATATGTTATACAAACAATCAAAAGAAAGTGAGATTTCTATGTTAATGCCAGTAAAATGGAGGAACAAAAAAAAATCAGAAAGAGAAATTGTATAATTATGAAAGAATCAATCTACCCATGCTACATTGCTATTGTAAATGTTTATATAACAAAGAATTAGCACTGTTAAAGCATGTGAAGCAAAACCTCATGGAACTGTAAAGAAAACCAACAAATTCACAATGGCAGGTAGGAACTTCCAAAACCCTCTCTCAAAATGTGATAGACCAGACAAAAAGCCAGCCAGGATATAAAAAGAAGTGAATACTTCCATCAACTCAGAGGATCTCATGCACATCTCTAGAATACTCACAAAAAAATGAAAGACTATGCTTTACTTTCTAGTGCCCACAAAACCTACCCACACAGACCATATCCTAGGCCATAAAACAAATCTGAACAAATTTAAAGGAATTTACACTATACAGGGTGTATCATCTGTTATGAAGGAATAAAACTAGAGATCAATAATGGATAAAAGCTTCCCAAAACCTAGATACTAAACAATGTACTCCTAAATAATCCATGAATCAAAGAGGAAGACACAAAAGGAATAAAAATATACACTGAAGCTGAATAAACATAAAAATGCAACAAAAATTCAAAAAAAAAAAACAACAAAGCAGTTCAGAGAGACCTATTTATAGCTGGAACTGTATACATTAGATAAAAGCAAAGTCTGAATTAATAATTTAAGCAACCACCTTAAGAACCTAGAAAAAGAATTTCAAAATAAACCCAATGCCACTAGAGGGAAGGAAATTACAAAGATAAAATCATAAATGAATGAAATTGAAAACAGGAAAACAATAGATAAAATAGAGTTCATTATTTAGAAAGATCAATAACATTGATCCAGAAAAACAACTACAAAAATATGTCTAAATAATTTGTTTACAACAGTGCCAATCGTTTCAACATAGGAAAGACAGCCTTTTCACTGAGGGAAGAAAAGTTAAAAACCATAAGAACTTTTAGGAAAAAAAGTAGAAACTCCTTCATAACAAAGGTTAGGTGGAGTTCTTGGACGTGAAAAAAGAGAGTATGATCCTTCAGAGGTAATGTTACTAAATTCGACTTTTCAACTTTAAAATCTACAGTCTTTTGTCTGCATTGACAAACATCTTAAAGTGGTCACCATATATGTCTCAATAACACTCTAGTTCCTTTAAAATGGAATTCTTAGGGGTGGGGGAAAGCTTTGTGTAACCCAGAGAAAGACCAAAAAACAAAAACAAATGAAACTAAAAAAATAGAGAAGCAAAAACTAAGCAGAACAAAGAAATGTCAAAATAGAATGACCCTATTCAGAAGATGAAAAGACAGGGCAGAAATTATGATTAAATATTTGCAAATCATAGATAGGATGAAGGGCTAATGTCTACAACATTCTGAGAACTCAAAATCTCAATAGTAAAGAAAAAAAAAATAATCCAATTAGAAAATGAGCACAGGACACAGATTTCACAGTGAGAACATGGGGCAAATGATCATATGAAAAAGTGTTTAACATCATTAGATGCCAAAGGAATGCCAATTAAAACTGCAAACTTATATTGCCATACATGCATCAGATGGCTTAAGTGAAGAACAGAGACTCCACCAAATGCTGGTGAGGATGTGAGAAACTGACAAACATACATGTCTGGTGTAAATGTAAAGCGACACAGCTACTGTGGGAAACACTTCAGAAGTTTCCTAACACAATAAACAGTCAACTATGCTATTCACTACCAATTGAACTCCTGGATGTTCATTTTAGAGAAGGGAACAATTGTGTTACAACAACAACAAAAAAATCTGTATATATTTGTTCATAGCATATCCTGTAATAGTTAAATTATTAAACAAGGTATGGTACAGACACACTATGGAATGCCAATCAGCAAAAGAAGCAGTTAAATACTTACAGAGGCAACAACAGGATTGAATATCCAGGGAATTATGCTAAATTAAAAAAAAAAAAAACTGTTCTCAAAGATTATATACCAGAAAATTTCATTCATACCACATTTGAAAGGCAAAATTATAGAAATGAAGAGTGGTTGCCTGGGTTATGAGGGGCTATAACTGACCTAGATGTGATAGGGTAACTCGAGGGATGTTCCTGATGATAGAAATGTTCACAGCTCTGGAGGCTAAGGCAGGAGGATTGTCAATTCAAAGCCAGCTTCAGCAATTTACCTAGGCCCTAAGCAACTCAGCAAGACCTGTCTCTAAATAAAATTTTTAAAAAGGGCAGGGAATGTGACTCGGTGTTTAATTGCCCCTAAGTTCAATCCCTGGTACCAAAAGAAACAAAGAAATGTTCTACATCTGGTTGGGATCTTGTACTACAGTGTAGCAATATTATCATGAGCAGAACCTATATGAAGGGCATGCAGGATTTTTCTGTATATGTGTTCTTGTCACAAGATGAATCCATGACTACCTTAAAGCAACACAACTAATGTAATTTAAAAAAACAAATCGTAGTCCACATAACATATACCAGTAGCTAAACTGGTATAGATTCAGATAAACTGCAGCTCACTTAAGTTTGAAAACATCTTGTTCCACTGATGAATATTGATTGATTTATCTTATTCCTTCAGGCTTATTTGAAAAATTGGCACATCTGAAACACTGGCATATGCTCACTTTGATAATCAGCCATCTAGCTTCCTCTAGTCAATTTTGGGAATAAATAGAATTTCCACATTAGTTATACCAAAAGAGTTGGTGGATAGGGGGGCATATCTTTACTCTGGGAAAAACTGGTCTGTACCAGTCTCATTTATTCTTGACTCTTAAAACAGGTAATTTTATCTCCAAGGTTGTTTTGAGTACAAACATCAAAACTAGTTTACTCATATGCTTCCTATCTACCTGAAGGAAAGAGACAACAGTATCATTGTTCAGTAGCTCAGAGTCCATTATCAAAGTTCAATTTGTCACAGATACAAAGAGTAAGTAGCTATTTATTCAAATAAAGACTACATAGTTACCTGAATATTTACAAAGTAGAATTATTTCATTAAATATTAAAGTACTTGCTAATAGAAGGATCATGAAGTACATTAAAATGCATGCTTCTTTTATTGATTGCTGCATAGTCGACTAATTTAAAAGCCCAGAAACCCAGTGAATTAACCTAATAACATATTTCCTTCTTTCACAGTTTTGGATACTAACAGTCTTCTAGGGCTGTTTGTGGAGTGAATGGATGGCCTAAAGTCAGGCCTATGTATTCTCTACTGAATATTTTCACTGTATTTAGAGACCATCATTTGTATTTGTCGAGAGAATGGATCCATGCAGAACAAGTTTTACCATAGGCCATCTCTGTGGTTGTTAGTCATAGCCTCCTGTGAAACAGTAGAAATATCACCTGAGTTTCCAGTTCAAAGGAGACTAACACTAACTAGTTTCCAGTACACAAGAGACTAACCTCTAACTGTAGTAGCTGCCTGCTTTGGTAAACAAAAGTCCATGAATATCTCTTAATGACATCTATTTCTCTTCTATCATTAAATGGCATTGTCTGTAACACCAAAGAAAAAGCATGTATTTCATGTGTTTTTGTATTTACTGGGACTTGACTTGGTGAGAGACAATAGGCAAATTATTTTTAGTTTGCCTAGTAGGGGTGAAATAGAAAAAGGACTTAAACTACTTAAAGAACGCTTCCTATTCATATAATTCTCTGTCCAACATATTTTTGCTCATTGAGATTAGAAAGAGGAGAGTTAAAACATGAGAATTTACTCTTCTATAGAACATTGGTTAATCTTTTTATCTCCAACAAAAAATCTATGTAGTCATTACAATAAAAATAACAAATTCTGGTAAAATGATATGAAAAAGTATAAAATGCATCATCAAATAACAGTAGAAATATCACCTGAGTTTCCAGTACACAGGAGATATTTTCCAATTACTGTCATCTTCACATAAAACATTTTGTTAATTTAAAATTAGAATTTAAGCATGAAGGACATTATTTCCTCTAGGCTTCCTAACCAAATTAGTATGTGCAATTTTAGCCTTCTTTCACCTTCTAATCTTTGAAAATCTAATCAGGCAAATGTTTTTGTTCCAATATTATATTGTTATATCAAAGATACCTTATTGCCAGTTTTCCTACTTTCCTGAGTTCAATGACTTTTATATTAAACTTTAGCAAAATATTACTTGCATGAGTAATTTTTACTTTCTATTATCCCTAAAGTATAACCACTATCTGTTTAATAATATAAAAAATTATGAGGTATCCTTTCCTAAAATAATATTCAAGTATATTAATTACAAATTGATTCATTATGGAAAACTCAATTTACAGTATCTCATCCAGATTTCAGAATTCTCATGAGAAAGTACTTATTTCTTCAGCATATTTCTTGAAAGGATTTATATTATAGTTAGGAGATGAATATTAATAATTCAGTAAGGAACATCCATGGATCACAAGAAATAATTTCAAAATATAATCTTGTAAACTAATTATTTATAGAAGATTTTTATATTAGGGGATTCTAGAAAGTTTATGAAAATTATCTATCTACACTTCAAAAATCAACAAATGTCATTTAAATCTTTGTTTTTAGCCTAAATGTTTCTATGTAATCACCAAAGATTTTATAAATATCTACAAAGTATTAGTTTCAAAAAGTATAAAGAGAGATTTCTGATAAATAAATTTATAATAAATGACTTTTTAGATATCAGTAAACTCATCTTACCATTGATGGATAAATTGGCTTTGTTACTATTTTTTTAATGCTATAGGACCAAATAATAATTAAATCCATCATCTCTGAACCTCAGGAAAAATAAAATGTATATGGTACTGATTTAGGATCCTTTGTGATTCCACCTATCAAAGTTCTTATAACCCAGGATGATTATTGTCTATTAAAATCTGCACACCATAGGACATTGATATGCCTAGAAATTGACTAATTTTAAATTCATTATAAAGACATCTTCATGTAATGAATGTCATGGAATATAAAAAATACTTTCTTTTTTAGAAAAGTTGTGTTTCTCTTATGTAGCTTCCACAATTTAATTCATTCCCATGGTTTCTTTTTTGATGATTCTCTCCACATGATCATTCACAAACACATTTTTTTTCCTATCTTTTATCATGTACATGTTAAAAAGTATCATATATATTCTTCTTATTGGTATTACATTGCTGTGACTTCTCTATCTTTTTAAAATATCATCCATCATGGCTAACCCATTTCTTCTTTCATGATAGGACAAGATTCTTATTCTTGTATCCATAATAATTCTCCCTAAAGTATTCACATCACTTTAACTCTGGAAATTTCTTCATGTTACCAATAGGGAGAGGATTCTCAAAGTGATTGTTAAGGACTACTGTTCTGAATGATAAGAGACTATGAGGAAGTTTAGATGATTATGGATATAATTACATTAGTTTCCTATCACTGTCCTAACAAATTAACAATTCTTGGTGGCTGGACAACCTAAATTGAATATTTTAAAGTTCTGAAGATTAGAATTTTGACACAGTTCACACAGACCTAAAATCAAGCTGTTGGCAAGATTGCATTACTTCCTAGAATCACTAGTAGGGAATCTCCTTTTCTTTCTCAGACTTTAAAATCCATCTCAAAACCATGAGATACCATCTCACCCCAGTTAGAAAAGACATAACAAACACACAGGCAAGCATGCATGTGTGGTGTGCGTACGCACACACACACACACCCCATAACCAAATGCTGGCAACAATCTGAAGGAAAAAGAATTTTTATATACTGTTGATGAGAATGGAAATTAATAGTCATATGGAGAAATAAAAAACCTGAAAATAGAACTACTACATGATCCATCTGTCCCACTTCTGGGTATGTATCTAAAGAAAATTAAGTCAGCATTTCAAAGATATACCTGCAAACCACTGTTTATTATGAGACTATTCACAATAGATACAATATGTAATGGTCTCAGTGCCCATCAAGGAATGAATGGGTAAAACAATGTAGTGTGTGTGTGTGTCAATGTAATACTTGCAGCAAAATAGATGGAACTGGTAGACACTATATTTTGTAAAAATAAGTCAGTGAAAAACAAGTGCCACATGTTCTCTCTCGTATGTGGAAGCTAAAAATGTCAATGTGAAATTAAAATAATAATTGGAATTGGGAAAGATCTAGGAACTCTGGATAAAGAAAAGTCAAATTTCTTTTCTTTTCTTTTTTTTTTTTTTTTTTTTGGAACTAGGGTTCTAACCCAGGGCTTTGCAAATGCAAGACAGATGTTTTGCCACTGAGCTACATCCCAGCACAAGAAATAGGCCTCCATGTAATGTAGCATGTACTGATGAAATCTGATTTCATCAGTACACGCATATTACATGGAGGCCCATTAATGTGTACTATTAACACATATTGATAAAAAAGCACCATCTACATAGTTTGGTTTGTCATCTCCTTCTCCCCTTCTTTAAGGCAGCAAAAGTGCTTTTTCTTTCTACGACTCCCTCTTAGACTCTGCCTGGGTAAGATCTGTACTTGTAGGAACACAATGTGATCAAATTTGGCTCACCTCGGTAGTCTAGCACAATCTTTCTTCTCAAGGCCTAACTCCTGAGTCAAGTTTCCAGAGTCCCTTTTGCTGTGGAAGGTTGCCTATTAGTTCGTAGGTCTCAGGAATAAAGACGTACACATCTTTGGAAGTTGTCATTTTGCTTATCAGAATCACAATACATTTCCACTAATAAATTAGGAATGCAAGCTACAAATGTAGATGTGAATTTATTTTCTCCTCATATTTCCCTAAAATTTTCTCCATATATTTCCATCAAATCTCACTCAATGCCCTCTTTCCTTTCCTGGTTTTTTGTTTGTTTTAACCAATGCATCCTTTCCTAAAGATTTGCTCCTCTGTATCAATAGCTGTCTATGAGATTCTTCTCTTACTCTAAGAATTATTTTTCAAGTGATTCCACGCATGTGGCCCTCAAACCTCCTCCTTTCTGCTAGAGAAAACACAATGATACTTTCCTTTGATGCTTTTATGATACATTTCATTCCTCAAAATGCTTTCGAGGTAGAAAAAAATATATATATCATACATGTCAACACCTCCTTATTTTTAACTTGAACCCATGCTAAAATGCATCATTGGCTAAATTAGTTAGTAACTTAAACTTTTTTCCCCAAAGATTTTGGCAGAACTTCCTTTTCAGCTTTGGTATCTAGTTTACATTTATTATTTCCTTAACTTTACAATATCAATCTATTAATCTGACAAATAAGATGTGTGGTATTTGGACAGTCTTCTTGAGTTAGAGATAAAAAGCACATGGCCAATATGTGTTACCAGCTGTTTGAACAAGGGGCAGTTACTTAAATTGATTCAATTCATGATGCCATGATGCCTGATTTCTTACTTTAATTATTAATTTTCAGGATAAGATGAATGTATAAAATATTTACGATTGCATTATTAGAAAATGTAACCAAATATTTTTAAATACTTATTGAAAATTATAATTCCAACTATAGTTTCATGTCTAATAGATAAAACATTTTATCTTATATTTGTACTTCCCAATTTTTCTTCTTCTGTATAGACTATATTTATAGAAATGCTATAAGCTCTAAACTGTGATTATTAATATTAGGAAGATTTTTTAATGCAATTTCTTATTGTTAAATGAAAGAAACTGTTTCGTTGACTGGTTTATCATCTCCTTATCAAAGAAAGACTTTTATGTATGGGAATCATAGTGTATAAATATGAACTAAAAAAAAAAAAAAAAAAAAAAAAACAGGAAAGGAACAACACTCAGTTTGTAAGAACAGAGGCTTAATTTTCCAGGAAATGTTAGGATTAGGAAGTCTGACTCCAGCTGGGCATGGTGGTGCATGCCTATAATCCCAGTGGCTTGGGAGGCTGAGGCAGGAGGATCAAGAGTTCAAAACCAGGAACGGTGAGGTGCTAAGCAACTCAGTGAGACCCTGTCTCTAAATAAAATACAAAATAGGACTGGTGATGTGGCTCAGTGATCCAGTGTCCCTGAGTTCAATCCCTGGTATACCCCTCTCCCCCGGAAAAAAGGAAGTCTGATTCCATCCATGCATGTATAATATGTCAAAATATACTCTTAAAAAAAAAAAAAAAAAAAAAAAAAAAAGCTCTGGGAGAGATTTGCTTTCTATTAATAGAGACAATGGTTGTGAGATTGAACAAAAAAGAAGTCTAAAATTTCTCATAGTATTAATCATCTATTGAATACTGATGTATGGTAAGTGAATTCCATATTAAGCAATATATATCTATTATCTTATTAAAACTTAAAACAAGTCTGATTGAAATATTGCTGATGATATTTCACATAAGAAAGGACCAGGGACATTAATTCTCAGATGGATGAATTAACAACCTTGGGGCTACACAGGCATTGAATGGCTGTGCTAAGATTTGAATCAGATACGATTTCTAAGCTAATGCTTTCTTCCTCAACTCCACTTCACTAAGAGATCTGGGATGAAATGATGTGTTTATGTTAAGGGATGTGGGCATTTCAGCCCATGGAATGCTAGACAAAAAATTGTATACATTGTTCAATATATTCTTCATAGCAAATTTGTTTCTCATGGCAGGGAAAAATCATTAAATTCTTGTAACCTTTTGCTAAAAGCTAAGATGATAGCAAGAAACTGACTTGTTTAATTGTGGTGTGCTTCACTTAAAAAATAGGAGTTCATTGTTTCTCAAAAGGCAGTCAAAGACACCTCCTTAACTATCCTAAACAAAATACAATAATCATAAGATGAGACTCAAAATACATGAGGGGGAAAAAAACCCAACCCTTAGGTTGCTAATAATCAATCCACAAAGGATTGCAGCTTTACTATTGAACACATATATGATATATTGTTTTTGATTTAGTACTCATTCCTACCATGAACTATAATATAAATTGGCATTCCATTTGTGGGGGACTTTGTAATAATTAAAATTCTAGAGGAGCATATTTAAATTTAAATTCTAGCTCCAACCCACAAACATCAGAGATTCATAATCCAGATGCCTGTGTTCACAGCTTCATGTGTTCAATTTATTTTACATTAATAAAAATGACACATTGAGTAAAGTTAACACTTCAACCATCATAATATTTGTCATAAAATATTCCTAACTTTGTAATTGCTAATTTTCAAAATTTTACCCTGTTTAGAAGATAATGCCACTCTTTAAATTAGTTTGAAAATTTCTGAAATTTCAGATAAAACAAAATTATGATGATTCAAAAGTTCCCCAGGATTTGATTTTGGGTTACCTCTCTGACCTAATTTTTTTTGGAGTGGGGGGGGTCTCTAATTCAGCCATCTGGTTTTTAACTATCACAGTGACTTTTCATAAATATTCCTGCCTCAGAGTCTTTGTGCATTTAATTTCTCTGATTAGAAAATTCCTTATGTAACTATGTAACTCTTTCATATATGTAACTATGTCACTCTTTCATAACATATAGTTCCCAACTTCAATATAACTTTTTCTCACAAAACGATTATTTGTATGTTACTCATTCACATTACAATTATGTTTGTATTATACTTAATATGAGTCAGATACTTTCAATAGGGTGGAGATAACACCAATGAATAAAATTTTCCAAAATATTTCATCTATAGTTTGGTGTTTCAGAGCAGCTCTGGTGTTATGGAAATGATGGACTAATTCTGTTTTCATTTATATTTTGATGAGATTCTTCCAAGTGATTAGATATTAGACATAATATATTTACTAAGCATAATTTACTCAGTTGAAAGTTGTTTTTTTAAATTTACTATGTCTTCCAAAGCACAGACCATATGATCTTGATCTTGGAAGAGTGTTATGATTAATTTTATAATTACTGAGAAATGGAGAAAATAGTGAGAGCTCTGGAATCCTCATCTTCCCCCCAGCCACACCTGCGCAATTCAAGTTTCCAAACACACACTATATAAACTTACATTCAGTGAATTTCCTGTTACTAGTGATCTTAATTATCAGTCTTTATAACAGTGTTATACTTTATTCTTAATAACTTTACTTGTGATTGCATTTATGAATTACTATTAAAATCAATAATAAAATATAGTTCATAGTTCCAGGGAGCAATTATTACTTTTTATGACTCTCTATCTAAACCACTTACATATCATCCTTGTGAAATTCCAGGGATAACTAGTTCTGAAAACTTATGGACAATTTTATCTGTCCTGAAGTGTCTGCTTCATGTATGTGAAATGTGTACGTACAGTGTTTATGGGTTTGGTAAAAGCAGAGGCGAGATTGCTTTTTTTTTTGTGCTTCCCCTGTGTCTGACTTAACCCTGTAAAGATACAAGGCAGCGCTCCAGGAGCAAGGAAGAGCATACCCAAGGGCATGAAGATATTATCACATTGGCTGCCCAACATAAAACCTGTCTTATGATATATGTCACTGAATGGTAAGTGGTAACTGTAAACAAAAGACATAAAATTTGTAGATCTGTCAAAGCTACCATAAGGAAGTTAGCCTCCATATAGCCTTGGGAAAAAAATTCCACAGGTGGATATTTTAATTCCAGGGTTTAATTCTTACTTCCTATAAAACCAGGAGCCATTACACAGGAACAGTCTCAACTTCCTGCCAACAACAAAAATATTTACTAAGTCATTATGGTAGTTTCATTTTCTAAAATAAGACATATCCCAACATGTGCCTGAGTTAATCCTTTTCTAGGACTCCAAATTCAATTTTCTCATACCTCCTCAGAGATCTTATTCCCATCATTATTTTGTTCTATAACATTCCTATCAACTATTGAGTCATTTATATTTCATATTCACTTATTAAGCAAAGATGAACCAAATAGATAGATGGTAGAGACCTCTTGACAACATATGTGGGAAGAAAATGCAAAATGACTTCTTGGAATGTATGAAATGAAAATATCTATGTATTCTCTTCTGATGAGGACATAAATTCTTAGCAAACCTCAAGAGGCAGAATTTATACCATCTAAATAGAAAATTCTATCCAAAATTAAAGTAGGAAGATAATTGATTAAAAAAAAGGTTTTCTAAATTATTTAGGGCAAATCCCTGATTATATCCTTCTTAGAACATATGAGCCAAAATGGTTTGTATAAGCATCCCCCAAAGGTTCATGCTTCAAAAATTTGGTCCCCAAAGTTTACTATTAATAGGTGTCTGAGCCTTTAGAAAGCAGGGATTAGTGGAAAGTCCTTAAGGCATTGAGGGTGTTCCCTCAAAGGGGATTACAGGATTCCCGTCTTTCCTCTTCCTTTCTTTCTTTGTTCCCTGGCTCAGGAGATGATGAATTTTGCTCCTCATTGGCTTCATGTTTAAGCCAATAAACTAGAGACTAGTATCTCCAAATCTGTGAGCCAAAAAAAATGCTTTCTCTTTATAAGTTGATTATGTTAGGTGTTTCGTTGCAATGATTGAAAGTTGACTAACACAAACCCTTTTCAGTATTAAATATCATATGAAAAGGGTAAATGTGGAGTAAACTTCAGAGCGATAAAATATTAAATAGGAAGGAAAGTATTAACTCATGTCTCGAAGATTAAGAAAAACAGAAAAGGTAAATTAAATGAAGAATAAGTTAGATATGCTAATTAATTAAAATCAATAATAAATAAAGGGTAGAATCATTTAAAATTCAAAATTTTTATAGATGTATCTAATAAAATATAAATGGGAGAGTATATGAATGTTTAGAATATGAATGAAAACAAATACATAAAACATTATTTGGAATACAAAACAATAGAAAATAGAAGAATGGCAAAAATCTTGGTTAATACGTGAAATAAAGTTCTATTGTGTATTTCTGAGATACTAAGTTAAATGAAGATGAAATGGAAATTTAAGTAAACCAACACTATGAAATAAATTTCCACATTTTCCAGAGAACTATATTCAAAAACAGCAGAGAGCCCATATGGTTTCTAAAACGGCTATTTGTAAAGTTCTATTTGTGATTATTCTGAACTTTCAGTCGTGACAAAAAAAAAAATGCAAAGCTGGTTTGAGCTCGAGTGTGAGGAAATTTTTCAGAGCAGATGGTTCTCCTTTAGGAAATGAAACCAAAGTCCAAGATTGAAATCCTGAGTAAGTATTCTCAGGATATGTCTCACAGACTAGGAAAACTTCATAAATGTCAAAAGGCCAGGCAAGAGAAACTTGCATATAGCAGACTCATCTTCCTCAATAAGAATGTGAGTCAGAATAATTTTAAATCCCTTCATTTCTATCGTCACTTTTGGAGAAAATAAGAGAAATAAAATTGGCAAAAGGTCTGAAATTTTAATAGTTACAGCAGTTTTAGATCCTTGTTATTTCTATGGTATTAGTAGTTTGACATAAAAAACAGAATCAGTCTTACTTGAAGAAAAGGAAACATAGCTTACCCAACAAAAACTAATTAGGGGGCTGGGGATGTGGCTCAAGCGGTAGCGTGCTTGCCTGGCATTCGTGGGGTGCTGGGTTAGATCCTCAGCACCACATAAAAATAAAATAAAGATGTGTGTCCATCGAAAACAGAAAAATAAATATTTAAAAATTCTCTTTCTCTCTCTCTCTCTCTCTCTCTCTCTCTTTAAAAAAAACTAATTAGAAAGCAAACTAGGCAATGAGGTTTAGGATGGTGATGATGAATATATATATTCATATATAATATAAACATTTATTCTATAAGATATGTTGCTTTTATGTATATATTCACATTAATAAATTTTATATATATGCATACACATTTTTTGCTATAATAATCACAAAACATTTACCTTCTTAAAACTTTTATGTGTTGTTAATTCTCTACTTGTTCTTTACAATAGATCTCTAGAACTTTTTCAATTTGCTTGACTAAAACTCCTTCTCCATTCAACAGTTCATTTCCTTATCCCCCACACACTGGTAACTGACATTCTATTTTTGGCCTCTATAAGTCTGATTACTTTACCCTCTAGAAGGAGAACCCTGCAGTGCTGCTTCTTTTGTCATTGACTTAACTCACTTAGCATGATTCCCCCATGTTGTATCATTAAGCAGGATATATTTCTATTTAAAGGTTAAATAATCATTGTACTTGTATTCCACCTTTTCTCATAAAGGTATTTTGGTCCATATATTAAATTGTTCTTAAGCATGTGTCTCTCTAGATAAATAAGTGCTGAGACTCCCTTTTCTGATGTCTTATTAATTTTACTCCTTTAGCAATATTTAGATTAATACTAAAAAATTTAATATTTTGTGTTTAATTTATTACCTGCTATTTAGAAAAAAAGGAGTTTCTGTAGGTACAAAATAGAATAGAAGCAGATTCTTGAATTTGAGCATTTCCAGACCACTACCTTGGTTCTGCCATGATTTTTCAAGTGCACTCTTGTTTAGCAGAATGGAAGTATCAGTGGAGTTTATTCTCCCCAAGACCCTGAACATCTTTGCCTTTGATTAGGAAATATCACTGTAAATGTAACCAAACTTATCATTCTTGTTTTTCACCCAGTGATAGATGATTTGTGAAATTCCTTGCATGTTCTTTGAGGAGTAAAGAAGATTTAGAAGATGTAATAAGCACCAAAACTGCCTTTCAGATTTGAAACCATACTAGACAGTTGAATTTTTAGCTTGATATGTGTTATTTTCATTGAACTATATAATAAACATATATTAGGTCTTTACACCTAAATAAACTTTTAGAAGAATTAGTTCTGCAAGTTAAATTAATTTTTAAAATAAAATATGTCTAGTTAGTAGTAAGACTAGATGTGACTAATTTTATATTTAATATACTAGACTTCACATAATAGAGATAAGGACCCTATAAAAAACAATCATGAAAAACTGGAATTGCTACAGAGCAAAGAATAGATGTTTGAAGGTCACATTACCTAGATTTGGATCCTTCTTACCTCACTGTGAGAATTATTTTAACTGTTTTTAGAATCAGTTTCTGCACATGTAAAAAGAATAATGTTTACTTTGTATTATTCTGAAAACTAAAATAATATTAAACTTTGTAAAGCATCAGGTAGAATGCTCTGTTCAATAAATATTAGCCATTACAATAACAAAAATACATTTCCATGAACTCATTGTTCAAGGCTAAACCAATTATAGATAGGAAGTTTTTTCTCAGAGCCTGTGAAATGTGGTTCAGGAAAATAAAAAGGTCTTTCTGTAGTGTATAAAAACAATCAGTGTCTTATTAGAGAAAGAAATTTCAAATGTTTTATGAATGTTGTTTAAAAAGTAACCTCAGTGTTTTCTGACATTTTTTGTAAATTATAATGATGCTGTTGATAGAAAGTACCATTGGAAACTAGAAAATACTTTAAAAATCTCTAAATCCTAAGCTCATATTGCCTTAATTATTTATAGCTGTTTCTTAAATAGAAGGATATCCCTCGAAACTTCGTGACTGGGAGACATATTTTCTAGTGCTCATGAATTCTGCATACTTTCAACTATGCATTGTTATGTTACACTAAAATAGAATGTTAATAAAGGATCATCAGGGTATCAGTTGTATTGATAAGCAGCGTGAGGTAATTTCAGTATTGGTATTTGTACTTACATTTCAGATTGGGTTGAAACAGAGTAGTGATATTTCCTCATAGACTAATAAAAGCTGAGACAGATTTCAGGTAGCAACTGTGTATTTAGGTTAATTGAAGATAAAGTAATATATAGGAACACTGTAAATCACTATTGATGAAACAGAGAAAAATCATCAGAGAACTGAATAACCTTGGACTGGAATACCAAACACAATACAGCCTGAGTATCAGGAGTCAGGACTTGAAACGAATGCATGAAGTATTCCTAAAGTACCTCATTGCGCTCCTATTAGGCAGCACTTCAACAAAATGGGAGAGTGAGTTCTACTGAACTATTTTTAGTGATTTAAAATGCAAAGGCTTATAGTCTTATTTGTATTTTGAGCTGTTTAAGAGTTGAGATTATAATGGGAAGGAGTTTACACCCATATATCCATGTAATACTGAAATAAAAATAATTCAAGGAGATATTTTTATTCTCTTCCCTAAAAATGTTTGCAACTTATACAAGTCAATAAAATACTGATGGAACACGTGTTTCTAAGGTTATGGTTCAGTTTCTAAGGAGCCCACCGAGGTTTTTATTTGGTAAATACCAGGATTTATTTTTGGAAGGCAAAATAGGCTAACAGGCAATACTATTAAGATCTAACATTGTTAACAAAAGAGGAATTTTAAAACATGTTCCCTTTTACCACAGGGTGTGAGATGAACAATGTCGATTCATATTAATCAATAGTAACAAAGAATGTTTTACTAGAAATTTTTCTACATAGAAATTACCAACTCATATGCGGAGAGACTAAAAGCTAGACAAAGCACGAGTGTACCCTATAGTCCTATGATTCTGTCATCGTCTTGAGGCAATAATTTAGAAAAATGCACAGTTTCTGTATTTACAGTGCCTTCTGTTTTCTACCACTGTAAAAATTTCTGTGTACTGACCAGGCTGTGTCTTAGAAGGTATGAGTTGCTTCACTATCTGGCTCCTAACTTCCTTCCTGGTTTTGTCTATGACACTTACTGGGAGGAGCCACATGGTCTGTTTGCACTTCTCCCTGCTGAAAGCATGTGCTTTAAGTGTACTTCACTGAAGATGCTGCTCCCTTTGCCAAAAAAATCCATCCTGCCCTCACTGTATTCTCTATGGATCCTTACTCTTCCTCCAAGGTCCTGCTCTTCCTAAAGCCCTTCTCGAAGCTGATGAGACTTGGCCCATACCTTAAGGACTCATCAAAATAGCTCACTTTTGCCTCTGGATTCAAATCACATTAGATATGATGCTCTATTTCACATTAGATATGATGCTCTATTTCCATTATTCCAAATATGACATCTGAATCCATAACTTCAGTCCTAAATAGCTGTATGGCAAGAAGCACGTCTTAATCAACTTTGTTTCTCTATTTTTAGAGATTATCATATAATAGGCCCTAAATAAATCAATGAGAATAGTTAAGTGCAACTCACGGGAAATCACTATAATCAAGTCATCAAGAGAGAAGACAAATTGTAGATTTCTTGTTTTCAGGAAAGGAAGTAATGTTTGATCAGCAAATGTCAATTCATAAGTGGGGCACATGCCAAGGGAATTGAATTTTATCTTAAAATTGAGAACAGCAAAAGCCAACATACAAAAGAAGTTTTAACTTGAGTTTTTGTCTGTGGTATTAAATAATTGATAGAGACATTTGTATCAACTATGATTAACTCAAATACGATTCAAGTCAAATATGATTTCTTTCATCTAAAATGTTTTCATGACAAAATTTAAATAATGTATATTTTAAAAAATAAAATACAATAAAGTCTAATGTTAACTCTGAGGCAAGTTTTCATATATACACGCGTCAAGAAACCCATTTAAAAGAATATATTATCTAAGAGAATTTCATGAAAATAAAAGAGAAACCAGCAGAGAAGAAGAAAGGGATGGGGGAAGGAGAACAGGAAAAGGGGAAATTCTGGGGAACACTATTGACCAAGTTATATTGTTATATTGTGTGCATGTGTGAATACATAACAATGTATCTATTAGGTACAATTGTAATATACCAGTAATATGGGAAAAATACATCATCTAAGTGTTTGGTAATCATTTAATTTATTCCAGTATATACTTTTCTCCATGGTAAGAAAATTCAGGCAAAATTCCTGTTTGTGAAATGAAACAATTTATCAAACAATCTAAAAAATACGTATAATAATTACAAAAAATGAAGTGTTACAGAAAAAGATGTCTAGCTTTATGAGAACACATGTTGTGTGCTAATGAGGCAGAGTGGTGTCTGGGAAAGTTTTACTGAGCAATGTAACATAACCTGCGATATAAATATTGAATTTGTCTCCTCTCAGTAGTCTATAAAAGTGCTGAAGATATTGTGTTAAATAAAATAAATATATATCACACCATCTCCCTTGGATACACAAAATCCTCCAACACTAAGCAAATGGGAAACCAATGGAGGGTTTTGTACATGGGGATAATTAAACTGATTTGGTCTAGATTGTTTGATATTTGTGAAAAATTAGTCATAGAACTTGATTTGCAAAGCAACTTATATTTCAGTAATATGAATAGTGGTAAGGAAAGTCATGCTTTGAGTCCAAATATATGAAACTGGGAAGAAGGAAGAACACTCACATTCTTATTTGGCTTTCTAACAACAAATTTAAAAAGTTGTCATTCTTTTCAAAAGGCGTTTATGTTATAGTTGACCAAACAAAGATTTGCACTGTTTTTATGAAAGTCTCTTCAAACATTAATCCAAGTATTAAAATAATTGATGATTACTCTGTTAATAAAAGTATTTACAATAGGTTTTCTTTATTTGAAGGTTCATGTCACATATTTCATATGATGCTTATGGATTTGTACTTAATTTTTTATCAGAAATATTTTCTGGAAAGAACGGACTATTTTTATTTTGGATGTGGCAAGTTTGAAATTCAGTTTAGCCTACACTAATTCTGATGAGTAATTATTCGACACATATAAATTCTACATGACAATACTGCAGTGTACTGGAGTGTTGTATTTGGGTGTGAAAACAGACTGATTTGTGAGAACAAAGTGATAATAATAAGAGGTACAAAAATACAGTCAAGATCAAAGTCTGGGGGCTTCAAGTTAGAAATACAAAATACTATGGAGTCTAAATTTTTTTTCATGCATATACATTTCTATGTGTTAAGCCTATAATCTGAGTAGCAGGCATAGTTTTGCATCATAGTTTTACTTGTTCATTATGCAACTTTAGAAAATTACTTAGCCCCTGATCTGCAAAAAGAGAATAATAATATACACGCTGACAGGACTGTGGTTGGGAATACATAAGCTGTTACAGGTAAAATACATGATGTAATGAGGCTTGAAGGACTGCATCTTAATCAAGAGACAGGTTATAAATCAAAGGACAAGTTAATCAAAACTAAAATGTATATAAGTATTAGCTATCTACATATTTACACAGCTAATATATGTGTGTATAAGTATGCACATATTGCTAGATGTCAAAAGATATTTAGACCTTGATATCAGCTCCTTTGACAAGTGGACAGTAAAATCCAAAAACATGTATCACACAAAAATTGTGAAAGATGTAGGGAAGTGAATCTTGATTTTCTAACAAGAAAGTACAGATGAAATACAAGGCTTTAGCTCTTCTGCTTTCAAGTTTAGATAATTTATGGCTTTCCTAATGCAGTTTTCTACCATTCTTTCACTTTCCTTCCTTCTGTTCATCCAGATTCTCATTACCATCTAGCTTAATGGGAATCCCTGGTTTTCCCACATCCCCAGGTGGTCCTCCTGAGCATCTTTTTGCCCACTCAACTGAGTTACTCTTACTGTAGAAAACTTCCTTTATTCCCCTCAATAATTATCAAATGTATCTGTGAATTCATTTCCACCAATTATATTCAGAGGCAAGTAAGGTAGGGATCACTTTCTCTTCAGATATGCATGCACAGGTCAAAAAATAACAATTGCTTTTGAAATATGAAGTTCTTTCTTTTTTTTTGCTTTTCTATATTTAGACAACAAATATAATTGAGATATTTTAATCTACTTCTTTAAATTTTTATGACCTATAAGCCCAAGTTTTTGTTATGTAAAAATGGGTATTCAAGTCAGAATTTGCAGTGACTATGAACACTTAATGAGAATGATAAATATATTTACAGAAGAAGCACCAAGGATACGGTCTTGTAACCATATATGTATGCATAATGAGAATTTACGTCTTCCTATTCTCTCTTATTACTGTGAAATATGCTCATGTTAAAGTTTACAACTAAAAGAAAACAGATGGTGAAGCAAATATAAAATGGGATACCAAGATTCTTCTTAAAATCCCAGCAGAAAGATGCACTCCTTTTTTATTTCACAAGATATCTGTAATAGACAGAATAACTATATAAAACAATTAAACAAAAATATTTTAACCTATTTGTGTCAATCCTAGTGATCTGCTTTTCACCAATCTTCTCTGGTTTTATAAGACTATTAATAATATCAGTTTATTAATCATTAATATTCTAACAATTAAACACCTTGCTATTATATTTACATATTTGTTATTTATGCAAATTGTTTCTCTCCTTTTATTATGCATAATGAGAAAAATATTACAAAATATGGATACCTTAGTACCACCACTTTAACCAGAAGCAAAAAGAAAAAGAAAAAAAAAAAGAAATAAAAACAGAAGAAATCTAGGCTGAGGAAGGAGGATCATGAGTTCAAAGCCAGTGTCAACAAAAGCAAGGCACTAAGCAACTCAGTGAGACCTTGTCTCTAAATAAAATACAAAAAAGGGTTGGGGATGTGGCTCAGTAGTTGAGTGTCCCTGAGTTCAATGCCCAGTACCGCCTCCCCACAAAAAAAAACAAACAAAAAAAAAAGAAAAGAAAAGAAATCTTTCACTAGCATCCCCTGAATGTAATTCAGTAAACAGTTCTTATGTTAGTTTTATTATGGGGATTGAAACTGAAATGATTTCTGATTATGGCAATAGTTTGACCTCAAAGTAATTTAAAAATGCTGAGTATCTTGCCCTCTCAGTTTTTAGTATATTCATATCTATTGAAATAATTATTGAGAGCAAAAATAAATCAATTTGAATCTCAACAGAATCTAAAGGAGATGCCTTTCCACACAAATTATTTATCAGCAGAGCTAAATATTTTCCAAAAGTGACAAATGTCTTTGATATAATATGGCAGTTAATTCTCTTCTCTCTTGCCTCTGTAAATTCCACAATGCTTCTTCAAACCTATGATGCCAAATCTGACTACTAAAGCATCTGCAACTTCATGAACAATAAAGGGAACTGTGACTTAACATTTTAATTTTAGAAAATACTGAGTATCTGACAACTTGTATTTATTTGATCAGGTTGATGATTATGGAAGTACCACATAATCAATAACTTTCTTTCTTACAAGAGAAACCCCCCAGATTTTTACCTTTTAATATTTTTTAAGTAGTTGTTTGTTCTAGATTTTAATCAATGATTTCCTGAACTTAACTATAAATTTAATTGATAGCAAAATTCTTGCAAACAAAAAATAAAAACAAAACTTGTGAAATTTGACTGCAAAAATATTTATGTATAATAGAGAAAAGATAGATTCAGGCTTTCCAGAATAATTCTCTTATTTTGTTTCTTTAGATAACTTATATTGGATTCAAAGTCCCCTGAATAAAAAGAAGAATAAAAGCAGGGGGCGGGGTAGGGCACAGGGAATGAGACATTACAGAGACAATGCCTGGATATTGGCTGAAAAGTTCAAAGATAACTACTTTGTGATGTGTGTGTGTGGGGGGGGGGAAGTAAACCCCGCTAAGAGGTATGATAAAATTTTATTTTTAAAAATGGAATTCAACCAGAGCCTCTGCCTTACATGAACAAAAAACCAACAGTGAATGATTGATTCTTAATTCAATACCAGTGGTAGAAAATGATATATTTGATAACCACAATTTAAAAGTTGGTAAAGTGAAGTATCTTTATAACCATCTATTTTATCCCCTTATTTGACAAACATGCTGTCCAATTAGACATGCTGTTTAATTTGGAAATACTGTCATAGTGTGTAAAAGCTGTTTGATGTGAATCATGGATTTTCCCAGCCTTATCACAAATGTGAGCTATTCAAATTCTTTTAGCCTCATTATTTGCAGTTGTAATTTAGAATCATAAAAACCCAGAATTTCCTAAAAAATAAAAACTAAGAGGCAAGATAAGAATTATGCCAACTTAAGAAAGTAAAATGACCCTTAGGATCAGAAAAGAAGTTTTGAATAAATATATTAAATATCTTGTTTTATACATAGATCACTAGTCAGAGGCTTATTTTAGCAGTATTTATCTCATTTTTGCAGGGGATGGAGTATACAGTCATTTGATTTGGAATATTGTGGTTTTGTGTATTTTGCTGCAACAGTTCAAAAACTTATTATAATCTAGGTGACATCTTTATTTCTTTCTTGATGATTATCCAATGTAATGTGGTTAAGAGAACAGATTGAAAACTAGATCAGTCCGATGGAATCTGAAAGTGAGGATCTCATAAAGGCTGAGTACATGTGGTTACCAGAGAGCAAGTACAGTGGGATGGGCGCAGGGAAAGCTTGACCCTGCAGTCACAGTGAGATAGAGCAAGAGGCTCTGGGCACCTATGGTGATTAGAGATCATGATTACATAATGTACATTTAAAAAAAAAAAAACTAGAAGAAAGCATTTTGAAATTTGTTCAATCTGATTTAAACATTATACAATGTATACAAGTATAGAATATTATATGGTACCCTATTAACATCTGCAAACTTTAAGTTTTTGTGTAACCACCTGTTTAGAAAAGTTTTAATTCAGCTGAAGCTTTCTTTTTTCAAGAGACTGTGTCTACCTTTTATAAACTTTATTATGGCAAACATCAATAATAAACAAAATAATATAATGAATTCTCATGCATCCAACACTGAGCTTCAACAATTGCCAACTCATGGCAAATCTTAATTTTCTTCTCATTTCTTGCTTTCAGATATTTAAGGACAAGATAAAATTAAAAATAAAAACAGATTGCATGAATTAGAAAGTGATGAAAAAAACCCTAAACTGTGAATTAACTTAAAAGTAAGAGTTGCCCATGTGCATTTCTTTAATGTTGTACTCTTTTCATGCCAATTTAATAGATTTGTATTCAAAGATTCAATAATAAGAACTGGTAAAGTTATAGAGAAATAATGCATCATTTGCATTATGCTTCCACTAATTAAATTAGTCTGGGATTCTTGGATTTATTGACTAACAAAAACAAATAAAGTGTATGACCTGAGCTTAAGATTTGGTGGGAATGTTAAATCCAATCACATTAGTTTTCCAACTCAGTATATGTGATACAATGTCAATCACTGTCATATTAAATAATTCCTTTTCAATTTCTTCAGTAAGATTGACATGAAGTCATCTCCTTATCTGTTCATGGTTTTCTGTCTCCAGTTCCTTCCCTTTTCAATCCTTTTGAATATTCCATCTGTAGCTGCCTCTTTTGTGTCATTGTGACTTTGCTAATAATTTTGTTTCTTCCTCAAATGTCTTTATTATTCATGTTAATAGCATCTGCTTATCAAGCAAAACTCAGCCAATAGGCTATCTCACTTGTCAGCAGGTCTGAAAATCCCTACTCCTATCATGCTAATTAAGTAGTCTGCTTTTGGGATTCTCCTTTTCATCCCATACACACTTGATGATTAGGCTGGTTAGAATTTTGAATAGGTGCTAATCTAGGTGCTAATTTTAAAAGGTGCAACATCATGGTCTTAAATTGTATGTTTATTTTTTGCATTTTTCCTCTCTTGCAGGATCTATTTTTATCATGATTCATCATTAGGATAGCAAATGTTGTGTGATAATTCCATATTTATTTTCTTGTTTCCAACAATGAACTTAATTGCTTCTTGGAGGCCCAAACTCATGTATTAATATCTCCTTATAATTAACACCTAGCACAAAGCTACTCATTTTCAAGGCATTTCTTCAGCTATCAAAACTAATCACTATTTTTATCATTGCAGCCATATATATTAGCTTTATTGAATATCATCAAAATATTTAGTATTTAAAGTATTTCAAGGAATATTTACTTTCTATATTGCATTTAATTCATTTTTGTCTAGAAGCTCTACTATTATTTTTCAATATTGACATGATATTTCCTGCCAAAATATAAATAGAGTTTGGCAAATTCCATTGTCATAGGTAGACATCCAAACTATCAGTTTCTCCAGCAAGGTAGTTTTGATTTATTCATTAATCTTGGAAAGGGATATCTATGTGTGATTTTTAAAAATTTGTTTATGTTCTTGTTTACATTTTAGAAAACTGTCCATATTAAAATAATAATTATATTCAAACAAACTAAAATTGCACAGAATATAATTTTGTTCTTGCCAGTACAACCATATGTTTGAATAAAATAAAGTTCTAACACTAAGAAATATAAATAAAAGTGAAAAAAAGAGCAGATTTTAGTTGACTAAAAAAATAATAAAATCAGTCAATGTTTTTCCAGTCTTCAACCACTATTCCCAAAGAGAGAGTTCTTACAATGTGAGTAACTTGACCATAAAAGACAGAACTGGGTAGAGATGTAGTATTATAATGTCATTAACTCCCCCTCCCCCATCTTTAGATTGAGAACTGGTTTCCATTGAGTTTCAAATTTCAATTGCTTCATTTATTTGAGTGGAAGAATATGGTTGAGTTAAAGTTAAAGCCCAAAGTCATTGCAGCAAATAGATCAGCAGAGATGACTCTCTATTGTTTCTCAATTCAAGTCCTCCCTTCACATAGTTCAAGATGTTGAATTTAAAATTTTTTGCCATTTTTTCCTAAAATTATACTAGAAGCAGGAAGATTTTCTATCATTGATTTGATAGCAACATCTAATAATTTAATTACAATTGTTTTAATTATTTCATCGTAACTTCAAAGCCAAGATTTGTTAAAACAGGAATAAAAGCATTTCCAGGTCATAGCATACAGGCCAACAAAAAGTTATATTTGATTCATTGTCTTGTTTTTAACAAAAATATGTAAAGTATGAACCTTTGAAGATAATTTTTTTAATAGAAGAAAAGTCATATCAATAGAAAATTTCTTGCTATGCAAGGTAGTTCCTCATTTCCACTTTTTTCCTACAATAAATTTTAGAAATTCTAATCCAAATTTGTAAATTGTATTCTATACCTTTGTGCATAGTCTTCCTTTAAAAAGTGGTAGTCTACATACCTGTAACTCAGTTCTAGGAAACTCATCATTTCTATGTAATTAAGATTTATAAAATAATAATGACTATGATAATGCATTCCATGGAAAATAATGGAACAGGAATGGGTAATGGAGAACTTGTAGCTGATGTTATGATCAAGGACAAGAGAAGGAATTAGAACAATAATGTTACAAAGCTAATCAGGGATAGTTTTATGCAATAATTTTTATTTAACAGTGAGATTTATTGTAAGTCCTTAAGCAAGCGTAATTAAAATGTGTCCACTAGTACGTAGCAATTTACTGATTTAGTTTTCTACATCCTTTTTCTCTTCATTATAAACACTGAAGATGGTACTTAAAAGTTAGACATATTTTCCACAGTCTTGTCCTTTA
The DNA here is from genome assembly GCF_047511675.1 of Marmota flaviventris. NCBI lineage: Eukaryota > Metazoa > Chordata > Mammalia > Rodentia > Sciuridae > Marmota > Marmota flaviventris. The sequence goes on along the minus strand of NC_092508.1, from coordinate 107,071,959 downwards.
TTGTGAACATGTTGCCTTCACTATCTGTCTTTTAATAGTTAATCCAATCAACTTACCTTGGGTGAATGCATCATTGGAGAAATCACAAATTTTCAACTCTTTCCAAAGTAAATCTACTTATTTACCACTTCAATAAATATCTTTAACTTCTCTGTATACAAAAACACATAGCTGTACTAGTTGCTTTCATGCATGCAACTAATTTTGATTGACTATTTCTATGTGTGTATCAGGCATTAGTAGAAAAAAGTGAAAAATACATGTAAAACATTCTTTGCTTATTGGATTTTACAGTATTGTGATGATAGACACGAAAAATAAATATATGATTACAGACTGATGAAATTGCCATGTAAGTGCATATTATAGAAAGAATGTTTAATATATGAATTGGATCTAGAGGAAGGAAAACATCCTAAGAGAGGAAAAAAAAAATCCTAAAAGAAATATAAAGTTCCTAAAGAATGTTAAACCTATGAGGGTAAATAAAGATTCATATTTTTTACACTGAGTTTTCTGACCTGGCTACAGTAATTTGCACATGATGGGCACTTCATTAACACTGATTAGGAAGACTATGAATGAGAAGAGGAAGCTGGACTCCGGATCTGAAGGATCACTAGGAAAAGGGAAACCGAATTTCACACACAGCTATGTGAATATTGTGTGGCATTATGGATGCTGACACTCAGCAATGGACAGCTAGTGGTGTCATTCAGTGTGAATGACTATAGAGAGTACAGAACTTGAAGGAGAAGGCATGGAAAAGGTTTGAAGACGATGCAGGGCTGTCCATATTCAGGTATATATTCTCAAGTCAATGGGAAACCACCAAATTGTTTAAATATAACTAAAGTTGCCTTAATTATAACTAAAGTATACCCATTAGTAGTTCAGTTGTACAAAAGAATGATAACACTGGTACATCTAGACTAGCTATGAAAGGCTCATTCATACCACTCCCCTCCCAAATATGTCTCTACCCTAATCCCCTGAACCTTTGGATTAAATTACAAAACAAAATGAACTTTGCACATATAATTAAATTAATAAATATGGAATGGGGGAAATCATCCTGAATTGTGTGGGTGGGCCCAAGGTAATCACAAAGAGGAAGGATCAGAGTCAGAGAGAACAAGATAGGAAGATATTGCCTTGGTAACTTTGAAGGTGGGGGATGAGGCCATGTGCCAAGGAATGTAGGTGGCCTCTAGAATCTAAAATTATAGGTGTAGATGGTCAGAAGTACAAGTATTCAAGGGAGACTTATGAAATTAATAAAGACATGTTGCACGTAGATTCGGTACAGCAGATAAGAGGAGGTGGATTATCAAGAATGATTTCTGGGAAACTTAGGGGTATAGACCTTTCACTGGGGTTTTTTTGAACAACAGAAATGGACCAGATTTGGAACAGGATGATCTAAATCCTTTTGAACCCACTGTTAAGTCACTTTAGATATTCAAAGGAAATGCAAAGTAGGCCACTGAGATTACCCTTCTGAATCTCAAGGAAGAACTTCAGATCTAATGGTAATAGAAAAATAATGACAGGCTTCAGTGAGAGGGAAATCATTGAATTCTGAGTAAGAGCAGTCTGAAATGAAACCTGTGGCTGAATCCACACTGCAATGCAGTGAGGAAGAGCTTAAAACTGAGGCTATGGAAAGGCATATCATGGTAAAATAGTGAAACAGAAGAGAGAATTCTAGAAGGTTATAAAGTCAAGAGAAATCTAGATACTTTTTAACTTTAAAAAAATATCAGACAGCATGCAAACATTTTTAAGAAAAGGCTTTTAAGGAAATGTTAAATGTAAAAAACGAACAAACAAAAACAAACAAACAAAAAAATCACAATTGACTTTGCAAGTTTCCTAAAAAGTGAGAATGGATAGGAACAAAAATCACATGGTTCATTATCCATAAATAAAATAATGACCAGCTTATTTACCATATCAAAATAGGAGAGGCCAGGGAAAAGACTATTATGGACAGAAATTAGAAACAAATTTGGTAGCAAGAGAGTCCAAGATTAATGAAAGATGTATGTACACATGTGTGTATATAGATAAATTGATCAATATGTTTATTAACAGAGAGACAAGGAGATGGAGAGTAAGGAGACCAGAGGTTATTCATACACTAAGAGTGAGGCTGAGTAGATTGAGTATTAAAAGAATAAAGTGAGAGTAGATTTTGAGTTACAGAATTTTATATTGTGTATCTCTGTAACCTTTAGTATCTTCCAAAGTGCCTGATAAAGGACACACAATAAATGTTGACTCATTTCCCCCTTTACTTCTCTATTTTTATATAATTATTGTTTATTCATTATTGTTTAATAACACTGTTATTCAATTAAATAAACAGCTTTTGAAATTTCCACTAAAAATGATTCATCAAGCCCAACTTAAGTCAATATTTCCCCATTAATGATATGAACCACCATCCTCTCCTGTTCACTAACCTGAGTCCACAGCCCACATGCTTCTTTCTCCACATACTATGCACAAGAGAAAGAAATGAGTAACAGGAAAAAATCTAGAGGGGGAAATGAGTTTGCTTCACATTAGATATAAAGCACAGAAAGGTCAAAAATGCGCAATACTAGTACCAATGAAATGACAGAAAAAATGTAGCAATGATTGGTGGAGACAGAATATACAGGAGAATATCTAGGCAAATAAATATGGATAAAGTACGATGATAAAAATGGAGAAAAGAGACTACAGAACATGCCCTCCATCTCCATTTTCTCATAGTTACAACACATTTGGAGTGTTAAGGGTGAAAGAGATGAATATAGATGAAAATAAAGTAAAATTGCTATATACAAAGATCTCCTTTATAATAAGTACTATTATAATTTTCAGAAAAAGATAAAAAGATTGACAAAAGTGACTACAGAGAATTTTCACACATGGAACATTTAAGGTCTTCATTGTCTATAGTTAATTTTAACTGGATATATTAAAATTTAAGTGGTGGGCTGGGGATGTAGCTTAGTGGCAAAACACTTGCCTAGCATGCCTGACTTCAGTTTCTAATACCAAACACACACACACACACACACACACACACACACACACATACACACACACACACAAAATAAAATAATAAAAAAAATTAGTAAAATTTAAGTGACATTTATCACTATTTAACATTTTTACATGAATTTATTATAACTGTCATTCTTTATGTTCACTAAATCTACACTCATGTTCTTTATTTAAAAGAATAGGAAAAGACACAACACATCAGTATATAATGTGCTTTAAAAATATGCAGGCTAGGTCAACATGTTCCATATTTATAGGTCTAGCTATACTTGATTATATTGCATTCAGTTTCTTGGAAGAGAGCAAGGTAATTGATTATGTTATTGTTTAAATGAAATGCCAGTGAAAATAATAATTTAAAAACCAGTTTGAACCACCCCTACAATGTTGTACATAAAAAGACAATTCAAGAAGAAATCAATATAATTGAGTAAAAAGACAAATCTCAGTTGCCAGCAACTATATAAATAACACCCATTGCAAGCTGCTTGCCTTTATTAACTACAGTCCTACAGACCTTACTGTAGCCAAGTATGGAAGCAGGGGTGCATATATATGTTTAACACTGCTTTTTTTTTTTCTATTTCCTAAACAAGTATAGCTTTTATAAGATGTGTGTTTCAATGAGTTGCACTTTTGTTGTTGTTGTTGCTGTTATTGTTGTTACCAGGGATTAAACTCAAGGGCACTCAAACACTGAGCCACATCCCCAGCCCTATTTTGTATTTTATTTAGAGACAGGGTCTCACTGAGTTGCTTAGCCCTTTGCTTTTTGCTGAGGCTGGCTTTGAACTCTCAATCCTCCTGCCTCTGTCTCCTGAGGCACTGGGATTAACAGGGATGCGCCAAGACGCCCCGTTAGAGTTGAACTCTTAAGCAGATGGGTTTTGATCCAAGTATTGAAAGAAATGCTGATCTTCAGGGGAGTGAAATACATTCTAAGAGAGACAGACATGAGTAATGACATAAAATCAACATGAGAAGAAATGGGGACAAATTAAGAAGGTTAAATAGAACAAAGAGAATGTGACATATTGACCCTAATAGAAAATAAGACTAGAAATGTTGTTTGGGCAAAAGAAGAGAAATGGAGTAAAACTGCTTCAGGGAACTTTTCAGCTCATGGTATGATAGATATTTAGGAAGTGAGCTTCATTCTATGATCTGTAAGCACAATGTTGCTTTGATGATCATAAGCTAACTAACACTTGTCAAACTCCTTGAACTTGTGGCAAAAGGCCCTAATAAATTTGCTTTGAATTTTAACATGCCTAAGATTTTAGAATGTTAAGAAAGGAATGATGAAGACACTGTCCTTTCTTTTAGTCAAGAGCTAATGTACCTGCTGCAATGGTATAGTATCCAATTTCAAAGGATATGGAGTTTAAATTACCCAGATAAAACAACATACAACATTGACTCATGGTTGAGAATGGTTTAAGAACAATCATCACAACATTTGGAAGATCACAAAATAAACTACAACTGATGACAAAACCCAAAATGGCCATTTTTCCTTTAGTAGCATGGGTTTAAAAGTAAAATGACTGTACACTGGGGAGAAAAAAAAAAAAAAAAAAAAAAAAACAGTTACTAAGCATGAAGTTTACTGAATATATTACAGGGATTGGAGTAAGGATTACTGTAAAGTTTAACTTTCAAAGTGTCTTGTATTTTTAAATCATGATTACCAGAATCTAAGGAATAAAGTTTTACTGCAACTAAACTTATTAAAACCTTTCTCATGGGATTTTATTTAGACAGCTTAACATAATACCCACACATAAATACTGTGTCATTATGCACCAAGTATCTCAGTGGAATCAGGAAAATTCAGTTAGATTTATGTATATTGCCTTCAGGATGCAAAATAAATGTGCAAAATATTTGAAAATGTTCACTTTGTTAGGCTGTTGTGGTGATAGATAAATGGCTATGAATTCCAGGGGGATAATTACAAGTAAATAGTTCCCAAGGAAATAGCACACTAGCATAACTTTTCTTCTTTACCCTAGCTGCTAATCCCATTTTATATTATATATAAATTATAAACAGTATGTTTTAAAAATAATTTCATAATTGTGGAAATTAGCAAGATATTTCACTAATTTTTCACTGTTTAAATTATTTAAGTATAACTGTATAAATGTTTCCCCTTTCATATTAATTAGCGTATATATTAATGAGAGCAAAACTGCTATATATCTAAGAAATTCCTATCAACACTCTGCAGCAGCAATCAAGTGGGTCTCAAAGGTCACTGGGAAGCCACCACATCTTGTTTTCTTCAGACACCTACATCTGACTACAACTGTACTGAGACAGTAACGGTTATTCATTCTTTCACCTTCTAAATTTCAAGAGTATCTCTTTTTTTTTTTAAATTTTTTATTGTGGGTTGTTCAAAACATTACAAATTTCTTGACATATCATATTCCACACTTTGATTCAAGTGGGTTATGAACTCCCACCTTCACCCCATACACAGATTGCAGAATCACATCAGTTACACATCCATTGATTTACAAATTGCCATACTAGTGTCTGTTGTGCTCTTGTTCAAAAACCTCAAAGTGAGAAATACAAAGGAAATGCTATTCTGAGGAATGAGGTCCCTGTCTTCTCTCTTGCAATGTAGTAAAGCCCTTAAAAGAAAAAAATCTTAGAGATGCAGAGTTCATAGGAGACCTCCTAGAAAAGTTTGTAAGTAGAAAAAAATCCAGTAACTTGTATCCAGGAGGACCAAGAGAGTAATGTCAGAGGAGTTAATAATTCAGCTGACTCCCAAGGAAAACAGGTCAATTCAAGCAAACGGATGCAAAGAAACAAGGTGGAATATGATGGTAGAGAAGATGCAGCTTAAGCAGTGTCATGGGTGGGTGGGAGCACGTGGAATGTTCAAAGAATCCTAATAGTTGAGAATCCCATACAGGGTACCTAACCAGCAGAGGGCAAGGAGTCCAGAAAGACAGGCACAAGCAGTTTAAAGAAACTGATCAAATAAAAGTCTTGTAAGTGATAGATACACAACTAGGCAACAGGGAGGGAGAATGACTCAGAGTGTGTTATGGTTTGGATATGAGATGTCCCCAAAAAGCTTATGTGTGAGACAATGTAAAAATATTCAGAGGTGAAATTATTAAGACTATGAGAGTTGTCACCTAATCAGTGAATTGATCCACTAATGTGGATTAACTGGGTGGTAACTATAGGTAGGTAGAGTGTGGCTGGAGGAGGTAGGTCCCTGGGGGTGTAATGTAGGGGTTTATATTTTGTCCCTAGTGAGCAGAGCTCTCTGTGCTTCCTGATTTCCATTCCTAGTGGGACATGGTGGCACACACCTGTAACCTCAGCTGTTCAGGAGGCTGAGACAGAAGGATCAAGAGTTCAAAGCCAGCCTCAGCAAAAGCAAGACACTAAGCAACTCAGTGAGACCCTGTTTCTAAATAAAATACAAAATAGGGCTGGGGATGTGGTTCAGTGGTTGAGTGCCTCTGAGTTTAATCCCTGACAACCAAAAAAAAAAACCAAACAAACGAAAGTCTGATTTCCATGTCCTGAGGTGGTTTCCTCTGCCATGATGTTCTGCATCCCCTGGGGTCCAGAGTTATGGGGTTGGCCATCTATGGACTGAGACCTCTGAAACTGTGAGCACCAAATCAACTTTTTCTGCTCTATGATTGTTCTTGTCACATCTTTTGGTCACAGTGGCCAAAAACCTAACCAAAACAGTGTGAGAAAGTAGAAAGAGGAAAGGCAACTAGATAGCCATTGCAGACACCAAGTGAGAAATGATGAAAGATTACTTAAATCTTGAGAGTTGATCTTAAATATATATAATGAAGTAATAATAGGAGGACCAAATTCACAATTTTGATGAGTTGGAAAGGATCCTGGCTTGTAAAAGGCAGGAGAACAACAGGAATTTGGACGGAAACCTGGAGTTTGGTTTAAAACGCACTATAGCTAGCATTCTGTGAAATAGGCACATAACATTTTTCAATGTACAGTTATAAACCTAGTCTGGAACTCATGGAAGAAGCCTGAATGAAAAGAGTTCTTGGTGAGTAATTACTGAAGCCTGGTTGACACACAGACTTGAAAGAATGTTTATTGAATAAACATGCCAAATCAAGAACAAGAAACCACTTAAGTAGTTAATAAGCGCTCAGCAATAGGATTCAATTGCAGAGTTAAGAAAGTAAAAAAATTGTTCCAGCCCACACAGCAACATGTACATATCTATTTATGTGTATTTGGGTGCAGTTCAGATTTTAAAGTTAAGGAGTATAAGTAACATACTGAATAACAGCAACTAACGAAAAGTAGAAGTAAGTACAGTTTTAATTGGACTACTCATGAGCAACCTCACTAGCTTTATGATTGTGGACTGTTTCTTCACCTGTACAGCATCATTCAGAAGATGAAATTAGAAAAGTACATAGACTTGACACTCTAGAGAGGTGTCAGAATCACAGAAGTGCCTTTATAAATTCATCTAAACAATGAATTTTATGTTCCAGTTTTCATGCAGAATTAAGTTTGAAGTGGAAACGATACTGAACTCCACTAGCTGAGCATATATTTTGACCATATATAATTTGTCAATTGTTCTTGGAAATAGAATACGTATTATTCAGTGTGTGAAATATAAATGATATTTTTTATTATGATGACAAACACATGAAAAAGAAGTGCTCCTTTAGAGGATCTTCCATCTTGAAGTACTGCCTTGTTTGTTGGCCCTACAGTTTTTCCTCTAGGTTCAAACCACTGATAGTGAATTTCAGGAGGAACAGGAAGACATGTTATGGACAGTCAGACAGATGCATCCAGACCCTCTAAATTCCTGAAGTCTTGAACACCGGATTTCCCCTTCCCCTGCACTGAGTTTGATTTTTTTTCCAATTTTTATATTTTAATTATAAATTAACAAATTATAGATACAGATTATAGTATCTATGGCACACAACTTTCTGATCATGTAGAATAATTAGATAAAGCTGATTAACATAGTTCTCAAATTTTTTGTAACAAGAACATTCGAAATTCATTTTCAGCTATTTTGAAATGTACATTATTTCCTGTTCACCATGCTGAACTTTATCTCCTGACTAATTGATTCTCTGTACTCCTTGACCGTCATCTCTCATTTCCCCCATGTTCCTACTCCCTGGTAACCACTTCTACTTTCTGCTTCTTTGATTGTTTTGGGTTGCAAATGTAAGTGAGAACATGTGGTATTTATCTTTCTGTGACTGACTTATTTCATTTATCATAATATTCTCCATTTGTATTGTTATGAATGACAAAATTCTGTCTTTTTTTCTGGCTGACTAGTATTCCGTTGTGAATTCAATCTTTGAAGGTAGGAGGTAGGGCCTCTATCATGGACAAAAATGTCCTCAACATATAAGTAGATCACTGTACTATAAGGGAAGAGGGTAATTTTTGCCAAAAGATATGTTGGGATAAACATTCCATTCAGGGTTTTTTTCCTTCCTGCTTTCTTTCTCATGGAGCTAGTTTATGTCTTGTGAGGTGAAGAGCATCACTGCGGAGCTCAGTTGAAGTGACATGTTTATCAAAACTTCCTTAGAATTGGTAACTTAGTTATGAAAGTGGTGAAAGCAGCTGTCCCTTCATTTATACACATGTCAGTACTGAAAGACATAAAGCATTAGGTGACGCAAAACCGAGTCCCCTCAACTTTTCTCCCATCATTTAGGTCAGAGCTGGCAAATGTCCCCTGGAAAGGTATTTTTGGCTTTGCAAGTTAGAAGGACTCTGATGCAATGAATCCACTCTGCTGTTACAAAGCAAAGACAGTCAAACAATCTGTTTAAAACAAATGTGAGAGAGAGAGAGAGAGAGAGAGAGAGAGAGAGAAAACAAAGAGAGAGAGAGAGAGAGAGAGAGAGAGAGAGAGAGAGAGAAGATATCAAAAGAGAAGCACAGTCTGAAGAATACTAAGTAAAAGAAAGCAATCTTGCTGTTGACAGTGTTCTTAAAATGCTTATTTGGCCAAACCCAGCAGTGCCCTTTCTTCTATTTGTTGTTAGGTAAGGTTGCACATTTCCCACTCTCTGAGCCATTTGTAGCTGTTTTGTGGCTGCTGTCACTTGCAGTTCATTTGACACTAAGTACATTAATTCTCTCCAGCCAAATAAAGAACAAAATGCCCAACCTGAACAAGTTATACCTCAGTAGTATGGCTCTCATTTGGGTGTCAACAAAGAACCATGTGTTAAAGGCTTGGACCTGGTTTGTTGTCCTGGGAGGTGGTAGAAGCACTTCAAAGGTACAGCATAGTAGGGGTCATGGGTGGCATGCCCTTGAAGGCAATTACAGGACATTAGTCTCATCCTTTCTCTTTGCTCCTTGGCTACCATGGGGGGAGCCATCTTCCTCTGTCATGGGCTTCCTCACCCACAGGCCAACCAAGTATGGACTTCAGTCTCCCAAACTGGGAGCCAAAATACATCTTATCTCTTTTAAGTTGACAACCTCAGGTACTTTGTTATTGTAATTTGTGGTAATTTATTTTAATCTTAACTGAGCAGTAAATGCCGAATTTATAGGTCTGAGACTCCTGGGGTTGACATAATTGCTCTGCTTTATCATTATGGTCTTTCATTTTCTATAGATTTTTCTGCTGTTCAGGAAGTTGAAAGAGCACAATTGAGTGTCATTTTACTTAATTGGAGAAATTTATTGGTCAATTTTTGGACGCAGGGACTGAGTTTGCTACTGGGATTTAGCCTCCAGTAAAGCAGATATACTCTTTGTATCTTTAAGAAAGCAGCATGAAAGACAATCAGATGATCAGAAAATGATGTCTTTACAAACTGTGATAAATGCTGAAAAGTAAAGAGTCCTGAGAGCTATATTAGTAAGATATGACCTAAGCTGGGGATTAGAAAAGTTGTCTGGTAGAACAATGCTTGAAATGAGGTTGCAAGAATGTTTAGGAAAAGAAAGTGTAAGGATAAATATAAGGCCTGGAGGCCCTATGGCATTGGAGGGACAGAGAGGGAGACCAGGTGCCAGAACTGCTGAGAACAAGGGACTCTTGGTGAGACAGGCTGAGAAGTCAGAGGCCGCCATGTCCTCCAGAGCTAGGTAGGTTTTGTTATAAACAAAGTTACATTAAGTGAACCATGTTCCATTTCTTTCCACAGTAAAGACATAACATCATCCAATATTAGAAGTGGCAGTGGTTCTCAAATCTCTGGTTGGCTGGACTCAAAGTACTTTTTTTTAAAATGCAAATTTCTGGGCTCCAAACATAATCTCATTAAATGTGGATGATAGGGGCCAAAGAATTTGCATTTCTATGAGGTCCCAGGGATAATGCTGCTGACACCGGAACTGACTACCCTTGAGAATCACTCTTCCAACTGGCTGAGCCAATATTGTTTTCTATAAGATTCTCATGAAAGGGACAAATTGATAATTAGGAACAGCTCTCTTAATTCTCAGTTGTGAGCATGCTTGAATATGAAAAGTACTCTTATGATTGGAAATCTAGAGACATTTTGCTAAATATATATTTGTCTCCTACCAACATAGGATTCGGGGTTCTTATCTGTGAAGTGTTTTACATCAACCTGTTTACTCAGAACCACAGATCTGATCTTCAGAACACCTCTGCACATTAGGTAAATGTGAAATTATAAAAACTTTCCACTGATGAGTCAACTTTCATTAAGTGGCTTCTCCACAGTCACCCAATTAAAATGGGCTAAAGCCAGGGCTTCATTTAAGTCTCTTCATTTCACATGCCCTACCCTTTCTATTATGCAGCATTTAAATTAACATTATGTTTTCTTCCAACATTAACATTTACTGTTTCTATTAAGTGCCTGATAAATTGTCTTAGTTGTCATCCCTATACTATTAGCTGAAAATTAAAGCTCGAGTGGTTTGTTATTCTGTCATTATTTCGAAATGTAAGTCAAGTTTATGTCACTTGATGTCCTCAGCAAATGACTTAACTATGGTTCTCAACATGGGGACTGGGATGTTTCATATGTCTATTATTCTGCATGAAAAAATAAAAAACAAGAAAAACTAACAATACTGCAATTTATTTGAAAGATGGCAGTAGGGGTAATCATTAAAGCATCTTTTTCATCAAAGGTAGCAATTTGAATGGGATTATATGTGTGTGGGTTTATGTAGGAATAAATTACTGCTGAAAACTCTCCTTTGGGTTTATTTATGTGAGAATTTTTCTTCAAGAACCTGACATCAAAATTTGTTCGTTTGATATAGTATAAACAAAATATAACCTCATAGAATACACTAAAACTTTATTTCCTGCCTGAATGTAATAGTTGATAAAGGTGATTTGTCTCATATTTGTTTATGTTAATAGAAACCTCACTGAGAAGACACCAATTTCTAGTTGTTTTTCAAGATATTACCATACATATTTTAGAGTTTTTTAGTAATATTTTCATATGGTTTGCAGGTTTTCAAAATTTTTTCTCACAGTAGATGATGAGATGAAATATTAATTGATTTTACTAATGAAAATGGATTTCTAATGAAACTGAATATCACTAATACACTACAGTAATCAGAAAGACTGTAAAGAGAAATTATTCTTATTGTCAATTAAAACAAACAGTGTGATTTATGACACTATTTTTTCCCCAGGTAAGACAATTACAATATTATCTTTACAGGAAAATAAATGCTCATTAAAGCCAAGATGACTCTCTCTCTCTCTCTCTCTCTCTCTCTCTCTCTCTCTATATATATATATATATATATATATATATATATATATGTGTATTTATACATATATATATTCATTAAATGGATTTTTGTACTCTCAAAGAGAAAAAAAAAACAACTGAAGTTGTTGATTTTACGTTATGCCACTATTGTCATATATTTCTTGTTAATAATATCCTGATGGATTTTAAAAAAGGCTCCTAGGAAGAATTTCTTCAGATGTTAGCTAGCCACATCTTTTCTGCTCGATCACTTATTTCTTTATTTAATAGTTGCTATATGGAAAGCAAAGCTCTAGGCATTAGGGATATTTAAAAGAAATAGATTTTTAAAATGTTTTCAACACATACACATCCAGATGAGAGAAAGCAAGAAATGATAGGTTGATGGTAGTTGACAGTAAATTCTATAAAGAATTCCACTGAAAAGTCTGAGATAGTTAAAAAGGTGTGCTGATCTTATATAAGAGGAAACATTAACAGAGAAAGTGATAATTGAAGACCTGACTAAAACATGGGAGTGAGCACTCCAGCTGTGCATCTGGCAAACACAGATATACAGAATTGCAAAGGACACACTCAAAAGACATGTCCTCTCTGTTAGAGAAACACCAAGAGGCCAGTGAGGAAGCTGGGGGAGAGCAGGGAGTAGAGATGGGACTTGGAGCAGGAGCTGAATTGCTTCAAACCTTGCTCGAAAGTTAACATCTAGGGTATAAAGAGTACCACAGGTGTTATAGGGCTATCACCACCACACTTGCTGTATTTGTGAATCCTGGAGATATCCAAGAGCTAGATCTCTATAAAGTCTTAGGACATGAAGAGCCCATGGCTACGTGGCTATATCATGACACTTGACAGTCCTCTTCTTACCCTTATTCCTAGAAATAACTGCCCAATCATCAATGGCAGAACTTCCCCTAGTCACTCTCAGAACAGAGGCAATTCCCTTCCAACACCACTATCATGTGAAGGGTACCCTCTGCTGGATGGAGAAATATTCCCACTTTTATCTCATAACGCTGGATTGAACAAAACCTTTCCATTCTTAGATCCAATGTTTGACTAAAGAAAACTCTTTTTCCAACAGTATTGAGATAGAAACTGAGAGTAGAAACCACACTGTGAAGTAGAAGTCCATGTTTATTACAAATAATCACTTGCATTTTTTTTTTTCACATTTTTGCCTTGTCTATATGAGCACTGGAACTCTGTGAGACAGAAGATAAAAGGACAGGGATTTTTACCTCTGTGAAATTTTTCCATATTGCACAATCTGAGGCACATAAGAAATATTCATTTTATGTTGTACTCAAATGAAAAATAAGGATATCTGTTTACAGATGTATATTCGTACCACTGTTACAATTTTTTTTTTTTTTAAATCAGGGATTGAACCCAGAGGTGCTCAGCCACTCATTGAGCCACATCTCCAGCCCTTTTTTGTATTTTATTAGAGACACCAACTTAGGGTCTAAGTTGCTGAAGCTGGCTTTGAACTCATGATCCTTTTGCCTCAGTCTCCCGAGGCACTGGGATTAGAGGCATGAACCACTGCAATTGGCCTGACAATTTTTAAGTGATCATATGTTCAGGATTCTTGGAAATATATTTTTACCTCTTACAGTTGTGTAATTTATATAAGTTATCTCATAGTCATTATATTTTCCCACAATTTAATATTCCTTATGGGGAATTTTATCCTGTATCTTTGTACAGGCTTCAAGACTTGGAGAGTCTTTTGTGCTTTTCAAAGTGTGGTCCATGGACCAACAGCATCAGCACCACCTGGGAATGTTAGGAATACACTGCAGACCTACTCAATCACCCTTCCCACAACAGCAATCTGTTTTGAGGACCACTAGTACACACAGACTTCTTCTAGTCCTATTATATTGTTTTGTTGCTTTTCTACTTTCCTGTATTCATATGTTGCTCTCAATTACTTGTCTTTCATAAGTTCCTGTTGGTTGTTCCCCACTCGTTTTCTTTATATAGCATAGATTTTTTTTTCAATTTTTTTCAGTAGCTGCTTCAGCATGTTGTCACATATTTTTCACTTATAGAAATGATAAAAATGCCAAGCATGGTGGGGCATGGCTGTAATCCCAGTTGCTTGGGAAGCTGAGGCAGGAGGATCACAAGTTCAAAGCCAGCCTCAGCAATAGCAAGACACTAAGCAAGTCAGTGAGACTCTGTCACCAAATGAAGTACAAGACTGGGGATGTGACTCAGTGGCTGAGTGCCCCTGAGTCCAATCCCAGTACTGAAAACAACAACAACAACAACAAAAGAAATTATAAAAATGGGAAAAGTGCATTACAGGTTCTTGCCCAAGGAAATGTCAATGAGCATATACAAAGTATGTTGTTACCAAAAGATGTCCTTCTTTAGATAAGCACAGAGGACAGCAAATGATTTTAGCAACGTTTATTTTGATGACATGTAAGAAATGGAACTGAATTTGGGAATGTCTATTCCTTATTTGGGGAATCCTTTGCCAATTTTACCCAGCATTTTTTGATTTTATCTTCAAAATGAAATGACGTTGAAAACAATAAATCAGTATAAAATTTGATATTGTCAAAGAATACACAAACTAAAATAAATAATGCCACAATACCATGCCACTCACTGCCCACCCCCCACCCACAATCTATTAGACTGTAAAGAAATCAGGAACTTAGGCCTACTGATTTATAAATGTCTTCCTTCAACAAACGAACATACTGGATAGGTATGATCTTTGTTTAATGGAAAAGGAAAAACTGGTTAAAATTGAGTCTTGTACCCATGTCTAATCTGACTCAAGCCATTGAGAGCATACCCTCCTGTGACTTTCATTTGCTCTGAAGTCTTTATGTGTACAGAATCGTAAATATGCACCTAGTAGGAACTTGTGGAGGGAGATATAATTACCAGCCATCTCAATGGGAAATATTCAGATGTATCACAGTTTGATGACATGAAAGAGGGTAATAAGTCTCTGAATGGTATACTGAGACCATGACAACCAAAAGAATAAAAGACACTAGTTTTTTTTTGTTTGTTTGTTTGTTTTGTTTTGTTTTTTTAGATTCATAAAGAGCCAGAATTTTGCAGTGGAAAGAACACACATTTAGAAATCATTATTACACCTTACTCCTTTCCCAGAATTATTAATATATAATTATGAAACAACAATTTTACAAATTGCTTTTTCTTTTTTTATCAGCATACATTATGAATATGTGATCACAACTTTATAAGTCTTGCCAATATTTGACTTTATCATGTCTCATACTTGGACCACAGAATTGAAAGTGGTATAATAATAAACTATGATGTTTCAATAAATATGGTAAAACATTTATGTAGACACAGTAATACTAAAACTATCGGAGTTTAGGGGACCACGCTCTGGTTCAGGTAGCCACACCCAGGCCTACTCTGTAAGGAATTCCTCATTTTATTCATGACCTTCCTTCTTATTTTGTGCCTCTGCCATCATAGAAAATAATTGTCTTAGAGATTATGTCCTTTTAACACTGATAAATATATCAGTATTCACGCATGACAATGAGCAATGATTCATGGCAGTCTTTGTCTAAAAGCTTGGGTTCTAAGAACCAAACATTAAGAAATGAAGCTCTGATAGCATTATCCCATTACTCTTCATAACTTCTCATCTAGTAGACAGACTAATGTGATTTTCATTGCTTTTAATTTGAAGTCCATCAGATTATATGTGGCAATAAAAAGACCTAGCATTAGAGCATATACAAAGCTTGAGAGAAACAGAATCTGGGTAATGAAATCCCATGCAAGCTTAGCAGTTACTAACACCAGGTAAAATGCCAGTAACACCCAGTCAGGAAATTAATACCTATTTATGTAGAGATTTTTTTTTTTTTACAAAGGAAAGACAGCATTAATATTCTGACATATTTAAACATTGTGTTTGTACTGCTTTGGGTATGAAACTACATAATAAAGACATTTCAATCTCTGAAGATTTACACAATCTCTGAGTTGTTGAAGCCATCAGTCAGAATACTTATCTGAAAGTGGGTAGCATAGACACCTGGAGATTGTTCTTCTCACCTGCTGTTTGTTCTAGTCTGTTTTCTACTTCCCATTCTCTGATGCAATATATTTGGAAATATTACCTTTTTCCTATGACTTCTGCTTTGCCCCATTAAGGCAGAAACAAGATTCCCTTATCAAGCATTATTTTCTTTGTGTAGACCTGAAAAATCACCCAACTGGATTTGTTTGATATGTATTATTCACCTGCCCTGGAAGATCCTTGTTGAAGCAAATAGATACCTGACTGAGAAGAGGTAGCTTATCGAATTGTCACATCCATGACCACTTCATTATGGATTGGGTTTATTATGTTAGTGAACACCGTTACAAGATCTAAATCAAATGGATTCCAAAATCATTTATTTGAATAATATCTCGGTGGAGGGAAAATGTATTTGTTTATAGATTAGGGAACAGTCAATTTACAAACGAAAATCCTGGAAATTCTATCTCCTTGTTAACCTTTCTCAAGACCTGTAGTAATAAAAAGAGGTATCTCTACTAGTATATTTCTCCAAAAAGAAATAGCTTCCAACCTCCAAAAAAAAAAAAAAATTCTATCAAATTATTTATCCTAAAGTTGCTAAACTGACTTATTGCTATCCCAGAAAATGAATGCAATGTGTGTATGTGACTAAATGTTCAGAAACTTACAGGGGCTGGGGATGTGGCTCAAGCGGTAGTGCGCTCGCCTGGCATGCGTGCGGCCCGGGTTCGATCCTCAGCACCACATACAAACAAAAATGTTGTGCCTGCCGAAAACTAAAAAATAAATATTAAAAAAAAAATTCTCTCTCTCTCCTCTCATCTCTCTCTTAAAAAAAAAAAGAAAAAAAAAAAAAAGAAACTTACACATTCATACACAGGAGGAACATTTAAGGTACCCAATAGAAAATTGAGCTTTTTTGGATTGCCTATGGTACACATTTTTCTTCTCATCCAGTTCATATCAGAAGGAATTTAATATATCTATGTATTCACTATCACGTTGCTCCAGAAATATTAAAGAACTATAAAAATATCAAGGACATAGAATTTCTGGTAAATCCTTGACATTCTTTCTTATCTCTAAGAGAATAAGGTAAAGGTGCTCAGTGAGAAGACAGTGCAATGGGAAGGGTGTTTGCAATAAATTGTCCTTGTTAAAACTGTATGTTGAGGAGGGATAAGAAACTGAAATCATTATGTTTGTAAAATTGCCTGAGAAATTATTAAAGATGCTAAAAGGTGCTAGTGCATTAGAAATACATTTGCATACATTTTTTATAGTATGTATCTCTAACTTCTCTCTTAAGAGTTTCTGACAATAGTGCCAGCTATGTGATACCATGAATAAATTCAAGGTTTAACAAGATTCTCTTCTCTCAGACAATTTTCAAAGAATTCATAAATCTATCTTAGTTGTGATTTATCTTTTCTGACATTTGCTCTAGACTAGCTCTTTGCATTCTTGCCTTATTAAAAATCAATGTTTTCAATTAGCTGATACTATCATTTCATTTTTTTGTAGATTCTACTGGTCCGTGGATGTTATGATTTGAATCTCAAACATACCCCCAAGTCCATGTGCTTAAATGCATGCGTGGTCACCAGCTAGCCATGCTATTGAGAGGTGGTAGAACCGTTAGGAGGTAGGACCTAGTGGAAGGAAGTTAGGTGGTAGTATTCCCTTGAAGAGAATATTGGGCCCCCAGTTCCTGTCTTTCTCTCTGCTTCCTGGCAGAGAAGAAATGGCTTCCTTTTCCATGTGTTTCAACCCTGACAGACTCTGTCAGCACAAGTCCAAAACAATGTGGCCAAGTGACCATGGACCAAACAACTGAAAACATGGTCTAAAGCAAACTTTTTCTTCATTATAAGTTGATTTTCTCAGGTATTTTGACACAGTAATGGAAAGCTGACCGACAACATGGCCAATATTTTTATCTTCTCTCATACATAATCTTCAATTGTCCAGAACCAAGTCTATTCCATACACAGTAGAAATACTTCAGTCATCTTCTTTCTATCCAGAGTAAAATCTAATGAACCTTCTTTGAGTTTAGGGATTATGAAAACATTTCTTTCCTTATTCATTTATTCTCAATAACATGATTACTAGGAAAATAAATTTTCTCTTTGTAAAGAGAAGTCTGCATACTATGAATAACAATTTATTTCTATTTTTTATAATTTATTAATTCATGAAAATAATCTTCCCTTTCTACTTACTTAAAATTTTATTAAAATATTTGTTTCCAGGGTCTGGGGCTATAGCTCAATCACAGAGCACTTGCCTAGTGTGTGTCAAGCACTGGGTTGGATCCTTGGCACCATATAAAAATAAACAAATAAAATAAACGTATGCTGTTCTTCTACAACTACAAAAAAAATTTCAAATATATATATATTTGTTTCTGAACCAGAGACACACAGTTTTGAGTAGTATATTCTGTTTCTCCTATTAAAATAATGAAAATCAATAGCAAGAGCAACAGCAATAAAAACAAGGAAATTATTAGAAAAAAAACTACTAAAAAATTTACTTATATCAATGATGATATCTATTCTCAGAACATCGCATTAAAGTCAATCTGTTGACAAAATTTGGATGATGAATGATTTTTAAATGAAGAAAAAATTAGAGGGACTCTTCAGATTTGCCATACTGACCGAATGATATATTGTATAAAGTTACATATAATAATATATTGGTCAGTTTAGGTATAAAATGTTTTCTGACATGATAAAAGCTACTCCACATAGTCTGAGGAAGTCACAACTATATAAAGGCACCTCTAACTAATCCCTATTGTATAATTTCATCTTATCAGCTACTTTCATAGAATAAAATTGATTTTAGAAAATGAGTGTATTACAGATTAAATGACTTACTATATTCACATAGCTGCTGTTCAGAGATGGAACTCATTCCTAGGTTAGTTTGAACCACCATGGTAATTGAATTTACTATAAATTTAAAAAGCATAGCAAATTTTGTTTCATCGACAGATACATAACTACAGCAGTTTCCCTTTATCCATGAAGAATATGTTCCAAGACTCCCAGAGGATACCTGAAAATGTAAATGGTACCAACACTTATATTCTATATTTTCTCCTATATATAAATAAATATGATAAAGTTTAATTTATAAGTTAGGAATAAAGGTTAGCAATAATAACCAGCAATAAAATAGAACAATTAAAATATATTATAATAAAATTGTCAGCATCACTACCCTTGTTCTTTGAGGTTACTAAGTAAAATAAAGTTTACCTGAACATAAGCACTGAAATACCATGACAGTCAATCTGTGAACCAATAAGCCTTCTAAGTGACTAATGTTTATGCAGCATGTACAGCCTGGTCATACTGGACAGAGGTCCAGGGATTAGAATATCCTGAGAAGGATGAAGTAGAATGGCATGAGGTTTCATTACATCAATTAAGAGGGCATGTGATTTAAAACCTATGAATTGCTTGTTTATTAAATGTTCTATTTAATATTTTCAGAATACAGTTAACCACTTGTAATCAAATCATAATTGCATTTACCCCCAGTATGATATGATCAAAGGGTGTTATAATGCATGTACAGATATGACACAATGAAAGCCATTATTCTGCATAATTAATGTGCACTAATAACCAAATTACAGGGAAAAAAATACTCATTTAAATTCCAGGAAGAGTAACTAACAAACAGAATTGATTTTGGGTTCTTAGTCATAATTGTATTTGCTTTTATACTTCACAAGAATTATTCATTGTAATAATTTTTAAAATTTATCTACAGTATTGAAGATTGAACTTAAGGCCTTGTACATGCTAGGCAAGCTCTCTACCACTGAGCTATCTCCCGAGCCCCTCATCAAAAATAATTTTAAAGGTTATATATTTAAAACCATTTTTAGAAATGACAAAATTATAGCTTCCAAGTTGAGTTCCTCATACAATGTCATAGAATGATTTTCTGACCCAGAATTGAACCCAGCAAAAGGTATAAGCAACTATGACACCCTCAGATACTCCTTAGTGTGAGATTCCTGAAGGATTATAGGTATAAGTTGAAGAACTTCCACTTAGTGCTAGTTTCTTGGATATTACTCACCTAAGAAGTTCTTTCCATAGATAACTAAGAAGATTCCTTAAGTCTGTTTACCTTCAATTTTATTGTACCCCATCTTTCTTTAGTTGACAGTTTCTACCATTATGCTTTATCAATAACATTATCCCTTATAAGAATTCAGGTCAAATCATTCTCTAATAGAAAATTCTGATCAACATGTTATAGATGTATCAAATATTATATGAACAAAATAGTACCCGCTGTCTCTTCCTGTACTCTATTTCTAACAGCATTACTGTATTGCTTTCTACCTTGTATTTTGTGCCTTGGTTGATGATGCCAAAACCTATCTTGCCTTATAACTCTAAAACTAGAAAGTATTTTCACATAAGTTGATTTAGATCTACTTTCTTTATGTCCTGTCTAGATGGGGAAGAAGTGGTTTTCTTCACATCTGGAATAGATGCCCTCTATTTATGTTTATTGGTTTGATTGTTTTTCTATTTCAGAAGCTTCATCTCCAATAGAGCTACTTATCTCCCTATAATGGCCCTGTGTCTACCCAGGCCCAAATCTGCTACATATTTCTCTGCTCTTCTTATTGGAATGATTTCCATGTCTTAAGAAATCATCTATTCATGGCACGTTGGATAAATACCTCAACTTCAATAAGTTTTGTAGACTTTTGCAATTAGAGGACATAGCACAGGGTTGTGTGCATGTAGCATCCCACTCTGTACATCTGATTCCTTGTATTTATTTATCTAGTGGTCTAAATTTTTATAATGATATGGTTTAAAAAATTTGTACTCATTTAAGGTATATTAGAAGAAATGCCAAGAGTTATTATGAATTATATCTATTCCTTTGCATCTTAAACCAAATAAATTTCCATTAGGTTGAAAATATATTTTTGGTATAGTACAGCTAGATAATACATTTCAAATCCAATACCACAGTTTGTCAGACCTCCGAAGTTGAAAGAAACAAAATCAGATGACCTTCAGGCTATCAACAAGCTTAGTAATACCACAGAAACACAAATCTTAAATGTAAAAAGACACACAGACTATTTGAAGCCATAAAAAATGTATATGGAAAAAGGTCATAACAAAATATACTAAGCTGCCAACACCATTCCCCGAATACCTATTCTCACATGAGGTAATTGGACTAGCTTTCATCTTCTGCTTTTCTCTCTTTTTGTGATCAACAAGGCTGGAGATATTGTTCAACTATCAAAGAATTCTTCCTTCTTTGGAGGTGGAGGCGAACAGGTAACCAGCAAATACTTATCACCTAAACATTTTTATTTTGTTTACCAGTTAGAAATCGTTCATATTCAGCATGCTGTATGATTTTTACACCTAAACTCATTGAGCTTATTTAACTCAAGTGAACATAATTTCCCTTTTATTGATAAAGAAGCTAAATACTTTTCAAGGCAAATGAAATTCAGAATTCTCAATGGTAATTAGAAACATTTAAAAATTACACCATACAGATTATTTTTATTTTGGCAGGCTACCCCAGAGGAACGTGTCCAAATTTTGGGTGAAAAGAGATTTGAAAAAAGTCATTTTTATTAGTGACAATTCAAATACAGACATTTGACAATGTCTAGCTAATTGAATGATTTGTAAATCAATTTGTAATTAAATGAATGCGTAGAATTTCCTTCTCTTCCATTTTCCAGTCTTTTATTCATACAGAATACATAGCTGTGTATATCTGGCCTGCTCATCATGTTTATTTTTATAAGTATGGTACTTATATAAATCTATCTTGAAGAACTGACAAGGTCATGTAATATATTCTATTGGGTAAAGTGAATAGTTTTAGTATCATATTATGGTCATTTATTAAATATTAATATAAATATTTAGGTCACCTTTTTGTTATCAAGAAGGACATTTTATAACCCAGTATTAAATTGTTTTGTTAGTTAAATAATCATATTCATAATCTATAATACTCCTGATCTCAGAGATAATAGGGTGCAGAGGAAAAAAAAGGAAAAAAAAAAAGATGGACCACTTTGTTATCAGACTTGTGTGTAATCCTTAGTTACTTAAAGATTTCATATCTCCATTTCTATATCTAAATGTAGATAATATTGATTTTCAGATTTATTATTGATTTAACTAATAGATTATTCAACATTTATTAAAATGTGTGTTTATGTGATCTAGATGACAGTCTACATAACCAAAACAATATTCCCTTAAGTGCAGACCATTTTCTTATGTTTAAATAAAATGGGAAATTTTGCAAAAGTAGAGGAACTATGTACATATGTGCTATTTTTAATTAAGCAAGCTGAGACATGATTAATAAATCACTAAGTCATTTCCAAAATTAAGTTATTTGAGCTGTTTTCTAACTTCCAAATTTGAGGTGTTCCAACTGCAAAGTAGGCTAACATTTCACCATTTCAGTCCACAATTTCAGCATTTCTCTGCTGTAATCCCTGCATTAACTCCAAATAAATCACAACAAAAATAGCCTCCAAAATGTCACAATTCTACAAAAGCCAGCCTGTTTATTCACAAAACAATCAAATGTCCCAACTCTTTCTAGCACCATCTGCTTTTTATTTATTGTCATCTCACTGTGGCCATTGAAAACTGAAAAGGAAGCATAATTGCTCACAGAAACAATATGCCAATAAGAGTCTCTCTCCCTCTACTTCTGCAGTGTTTCAGAACAGTGTGCTATTGACTAGAGTAATTACTAGTTTGCCATTACCCTTCCAAACGTGAAATGGATACAAAAGGCTTAATCAGTCACAGGTTCAATGTGTTGCAGGTTCATTTTTACCTACCTGGTGTAGATGGTTTATTCTGGGTATCACCATCAGTCCACTGATACCATTCAAGAAAATGCAATTGACTAATTATTATATGCCTAGTAATGTGCAATGTCTAGAGGATGCAAAAATAGACAGCATGTCAGTCATATTCTTAAGAACTTCCTCATTTAAAAGAGAAAATGAGATTTCAAGCAAATGACCTCCATTTCAATAGGTGCTATGATGAAGAAATAGTTCAAGAAAAAGTGGTGGCATGAAGAAAGGAGAAAAGTAAGTGAGGTACTTTGGGGGTTCATAAGATGTGAAATATTATTTCACAGTGAGATTCTTTGATGCATTAGTAATAAAAACTGTCAGCTTTTTCACTGCTATGACTAAAAGACCTGGCCAGAACAATTTAAAGGAGGAAAAGTTTATTTGGGGACTCACAGTCTCAGTGGTCTCAGTCCACAGACAGCTGGCTTCATTCCTAGGGGTATGAGGTGAGGCTAAACATCATGGTGGAAGAATGTGGCAGAGGCAAGTGGCTTATATGATGATCTGGAAAGGCTCCACTCGCCAGATACAAAATACATACCCCAAAGGCATGCCTCCAATGTCTGTCTCCTCTAAGCCACACCCTACCACTTCAGTTACCACTCAGTTCATACTGACAGGGGACTAATTAACTAATTGGATTAAGGCTCTCAGAACTCAATCATTTCTCCTCTAAACTTGCTTGTGTTGTCTCACACATGAGAAGATACCTCACAATCCAAATCATAACAAAAACCTTCTAGTTAAGGTCAGAGGCCCTCTTTGAGTTGGATTTTTTCTTAATATAAATTCTTTTGCACTGAGATCAAGTCTATTTTTAATCAAATAAACAAGTGATAAAATATAAACTTAGTAGTTCACAAAATTGGCAAATATCCAAAAAGGCAAGGCATTTTCTGCTTATTGGCCACTAGACTGATAAAACCAAAGTACATTAATGTAATCAAAATGTGTATCAATATACATGGACCCAGTCCAAATTTTATTGCTCATATTTATACTGTAAACTTTCAGAATGATAAAATCCTGAATGCATCAAGAATTTGACATGTTAATTGTTTTTTGTGGACATGCTGAAATGAATGGGCATATTTTAATCTGCTCTCCGGAATGGCTGAGTTCCTCTTGAGTTGTCTATGTTATAAAATTTAAGATTCTATAGAGACACATTTATTATTTGTATTTCCTATTATATTCTCTTTCGTTTGAGGGAAAACCCTATTGTGTTGACAATGCCTCAGATGGATTGGATGTAACTGAATAATCTCTGGTTTTGAGTTCAGAATGAGACCATAATATCCAACCTTATTACTGGGGCCAGCCCACTTTTGCTTTCTACTTCTCTTTATACTATTGACCATCTGATGACAAGGGCATAGTTGCTTGAAAGCAGTACAACTCCAGATGTAAGAAAATAAAACAAAATTCATTCCTAGCAGGATTAGAAGATGTTATCTCAGGCCTAACCTCATTTTGATAAGGTATTTTTCCCCTAAAATACCATTTGAATATGAATACTTCCATTTTATTCTCTCTTGTATTATAAAATTATAGATGTGATTATAAATTTATTTAAAATTGTTAATGTCAACCTGATTTTTTTAACATGTTTTATCCTCTTATCCTACTTTGGTCTTTGAGAGCCTATTCTAAATCATCATTGAAATTACAAACTCTTCTGCTTTCACTTGGATTTTGGATCCGTAACCTCAGTTTCAAGTTTGCGATAAAGAGTGCCATTGGTGTCACTGAAATGACATTATTTTGTTCCACTTACTAGAGCTTCATTCCCAAGAAGATTATTATATTTAGAGACAACTTATCAGAATAAAGTATGGGAAGAATAATAATGGAAGGAGACAACTGAGTTTATTGCTTTGACTTGCTGTGAGCCAGATACTGAGCCTTGAAGCACTATGGGTATGGATAATAAAATAAGTAGCAGTCAATATTACAAGGTAATTATAAGGCATCCAAGAAGGCAGGCAGAGGGAGGCTGCATTCTGTGTTGCTCCATGACCTAGCATCCAAATAGTGAGAATACTGTTTTTCTGTGAGTGATTAGAGGACCCCCAACAGCTGCTAACATTCAGGAATCACACCCACAGTGCCAGCGCAGGTCTCCATACCTCAGTGTCAGTGCAGAACTCCTGGCCACTCTCCCACACAGGACCTCAGGATCCTGCCTGAGTAGGATCACTAGCATCAGCACCCACACAGAAATCCTGGCTGCCCATCCACACAGGAATCTCAGCCACTGCTCTCATGCAGGACACCTGGCCACAGCCCATACACAGTAACTTTGGTCGCTACTCCTGTGTGTATGACCATCTACCAATGAGGGGCTTCCCTGATCGTCTCCATATTGGGACACTGCAACCACTGACATAGTCCCCTACATGCAGTAGCCTGCACCTGGGGACACTGCATAGAGTCTGAAGACAGCCACCAGCCACAACATTGCATGACACAGAGCTGTATCTCTGAACACACTGCCCACCTCCACGGCCAGGCCCCACCCAACCTATCACTGAAAGCAGCCATCACCATCTTGTGACACCTTCATCGCCATCTTTACTTGGGACAACCCACAGCTTGGAACACTGCCTGGGGCTTAGAAGCAATATAACTTTAGTCCTCAACTCCCCCACCACACTCCCACCCCGGAAGCTGCTAACCTGGCACAGTGCTTGTAGCTATGCAACTGGTCCATAGCCCGCCATATCTAGTCCAGAACTGCCTAATACAAAACAGCTCTCCACAACAGATACACAGACCACAGAACGCAGCCTACAAGATCTCTCAAGAGAATGCTTCCTGATTGGGAAGTGGACGGGAGGGGTGAGATACAGTTTAGAAACTAAATTGGTGACCAGGAATTGTGAGATTTATAGACCATATAGGGAGATAAGACTAGATTCCCACATCACAGGAAGAGGCCCCAAAGGAGATCTTGAGGGTGTAGTCTCCCATGGGGGAACAGTAAGTGATATACCCCACTTCCAGGAGCTCCACCCCCAAGACCAACCCTCCCACCCTAATAAACTTTACTATCCTGAGGGTGGAGATACCATCAAACAACAGACAATCCTACCTATTGGATGAGAAGGGAAGCAGGAAAGATACTAATCTCCAACAACAACAAAAAAATCCTTTGAGATTTTTTTTTTTCCTCTCTCATCCTGCTCTCACATCCCCAATATTTGTGAAACCAAGTACTTTTCATGAATTAGGCTAATGGGGACTGGGATGCCTGAATAGTGTATTACAGGTATATTCTTTTATTTAATATTTTTACATTTAAAATATTTTTCTTAATATTTATGTTCGTTTGTTGTACTTTATTGTCTTCCCACTTACTTATCTCCTCAAAATCACATTCTCTCTCTTCTCATGCTACTAACCAACTTCTATAGATTCCTCTTTCAGGCTTTCTAAGATCTAATAACTCCATATTCTCACTTCCTACTCCCTCAACATCTCATCCTATACCTCACCCCCAGTTCTTTGTCCACCAGCAGAAACTGTAGACACTTTTGCAAATCTATTACTTACATTGTAGATAATAATTGAAGTCACTATTCCTATATATTGTGACAAAACTGTAAAGTTAGTATATAGTTTGTATGGGATCTGTTAATATTGTTCTCCCCTTAAAGGAAAGGTTTTGCTACCCAGCAGGGACACTGTAAGCCTATAGGGTAAAAACTGCAACACTTCTTTGAATCTGCAGTGCCTGAAGGAAAGAAACATGAACAACATGAAAAAAACAAGGGAATAAAGTGCCCCAAACAAACCAAGATCCTGCATTTTTAGAATGCATGGCCAGAATAACAGAAGAAATGACAGAGAAGGAGTTTAGGATGTACATAATTAAAATTTTTTTGTGAATTAAAATATGAAACAAGGATGCAAATACAGGCAGCGAAAGATCATTTTAATAAAGAGCTACATAAGCAAATACAGAAAGCAAATGATTACTTCAATAAGGAGATAGAGGTTCTGAAAAAAATAAACAGAAATCCTTGAAATGAAAGAAACAATAAACAAAATTAAAAACTCAATAGAAAGCATCATATATCACTTGTAAGACAGGATCTTAGACAATGAAGACTAAATATATAATCTTGAAATGAATGTTGACTACACAGTAAAGATGATAAGAAGCCATGAGTATAACATTAAAGAATTATGGAAAACATAAAAAGACCAAATCTAAGAATTATTGGGTTAGAGGAAGGCATACAGTTCCAAATAAAATGAATGAACAATCTATTCAATGAAATAATATCAGAAAATTTTCCAAACATGAAGAATGAATTGGAAAATCAAACACAAGAGGCTTACAGGACACCAAATGTGCTAAATCAAAACAGATCCACATCAAGGCACATTATAATGAAAATGCCTAGCATACAAAATAAGGAGAGAATTTTAAAAGCCACATGACAAAGAAATCAGATTACATATGGAGAAACCAGTAGGATATCTGTAGATTTTTCAACCCAGACCATGAAAACTAGAAGATCCTGGAACAACATATACAAAGCTCTGAAAGAAAATGGATGCCAACAAAAAATCTTATATCCAGCAAAATTAAGCTTTAGATTTGATGACAAAATAAAAATATCCCATTGTAAAAAAAAAAAAAAAATTAAAAGACTTTACAACTAGAAAGCCAGCACTAGAGAACATCCTTGGCAAAATATTCCATAAGGAGAAAATGAAAAACAATGATGAAAATCAGCAAAGGGAGGTATTACACTAAGGAAAAAAACAATCAAAGGAGAAACCAAGTCAAGTTAAATACCCAAAATAAGCAGAAATAACTAGGAAAACAAATCATGTCTTAATAATAACCCTAAATGTTAATGGCTTAAACTCACCAATCAAAAGACATAGACTGGCAGATTGCATCAAAAAAAAAAATAACGCAATATACTGCCTTTGAGAGACTCATCTCATAGGAAAAAACAACCACAGACTGAAGGTGAAAGTTTGGAAAAAACAAACAAATTACATGGACTGCAGAAACAAGTAGGTGCTTCCATCCTCATATCAAAAAAGTAGACTTAGAGCCAAAGTTAATCAAAAGGGATAAAGAAGACCATTTTGAACTACTCAAGGGAACCATACATCAACAAGACATAACAATTATAAAGATATATGCCCCAAACAATGGAGTATCTACGTTCATCATACAAACTCTTCTCAATTTTAAGAGTCAAATATACCACAACACAATAATTCTGAAGGACGTTAACATGACTTTTTCATGACTGGATATATTTGCCAAGCAAAAGCTAAACACAGAAACTATAGAAATCAATAATACAACCAATAACTTAGACTTTACAGATATATATATGGAATATTGCATCTATTAATGAGTGAATACACTTTCTTCTCAGCAGCACAAGAATCCTTCTCTAAAATAGACCATATATTATGCGACAAAGCAACTCTTAGGAAATACAAAAAAAGTAGAGACACTACTCTGCATTCTATCAGATCATAATGGAAAGAAATTAGAAATCAATGATAAAATAAAAAATAAAAGCTACTCCAACACGTGGAGACTAAATAATATGCTTTTGAATAAATAATAGATTGCAAAAGACATCAAAGAGGAGATTAAACAATTCTTACAGATAAATGAGAACACTGACAAAACATCAAAATCTCTGGAATACTATGAAGGCAGTACTAAGAGAAATGTTCATTGCTTCGAGTTTATTCCTTAAAAGAAGAAAAAGTCAACATATAAATGACCTAACATTACAATTCAAAGCCCCAGAAAAAGAAGAACAAATCAACACCAAAAGCAGAATACAGCAAATAATTAAAATGAGAGCTGAAATCAATGATGTTAAAACCAAAGAAACAATTGAAAAAATTGACAAAACAAAAAGTTGGTTCTTTGAAAAAAATAAATAAAATTAATAAATTCTTAGCAATGCTAATGAAAAGGAGAGAGAAAAATAAAATTACAATATCTGTGATGAAAATGAAAATATCTCGAGAGCCGCCGCCCATGCCTGCAAGGTGGGCAGACCTGAGACCGACCGGCAGAACAGGCCAGTGGCCTGCCGGCGTGGTAGACAGGGGGGCAGAGCAGAGCCACCGACTGCGCCTGCAAGGTAGGCAGACCTGCAACCTGGAGAACAGGCCCAATGGCCCGCCAGCGTGGTAGACAGATCACCCTATTGGAGGAGGGGCCCAGCCGTTGCCGGCAAGGTAGGCAGACCACGCGACCTGGAGAAGGGGCCCAGCGGCCCACCGGCGTGATAGATCACCCCAATTGAAGGAGGAGCACAGCCGCCACCCGCCTCTGCAGGGGAGACTTTGCAACTATACAAGAGCAATATAAATATATAGGGGGAAAATTCAATAACACAAGAGTTTCACCAAGCAGAAAGAAACGCGGGCAGTATGAAAAGACAAGGAAAGAAAGGACCACAAGCAATGCAGGTCAACTCAACTTTAGAAGACGTAATAGCTGCAGCAGATGGAATGTCAGATAAAGAATTCAGGATTCACATGCTTCAGATGATCTGGAGTCTCAAGGAAGACATTAGACAGCAAAATCAGACAATGAAATATCACTTCGACAATGAATTACATAAACAAATCCAAGAAGCAAAAGATCAACTATACAGGGAGATAGAGGTTATAAAAAACAAACAGAAATCCTAGAAATACAGGAAGCAATAAACCAACTTAAAAACTCAAATGAGAATACTACCAGCAGAGTAGAACACTTAGAAGATAGAACATCAGACAATGAAGACAAAGTATTTCAACTTGAAAAGAACATAGACAGCTCAGCGAGACTGTTAAGAAACCATGAGCAGAACATCCAAGAAATATGGGATAACATTAAGAGACCAAACTTAAGAGTCATTGGGATACAGGAAGGTATAGAGGTCCAAACCAAAGGAATGAGCAATCTTTTCAATGACATAATATGAGAAAACTTCCCAGACTTGAGGAATGAGATAGAATCCTAAATCCTAGAAGCCTGCAGGACGCCGAATGTGCAAAATCATAAGACATCCACACCTAGACACATTATAATGAAGATGCCCAACATACAGAATGAGGAGAGAATTTTTAAAGCTACAAGAGAAAGGAAGCAGATTACATTTAGGGGTAAACCAATCAGGATAACAGCTGATCTCTCAACACAGACTCTGAAAGCAAGAAGATCCTGGAACAACATATTTCAAATGCAGAAAGAAAATGGGTTCCAACCAAGAATTGTGTATCCAGTGAAATAAAGCTTCAGGATGGAAGATGAAATTAAAACCTTCCACGATAAACAAAAGTTAAAAGAATTTGGAGCTAGAAAACCATCTCTTCAAAACATCCTCAGCAAAACATTACAGGAAGAGGAAATGGAAAATAACAATGAAAATCAACAGTGGGAGGTAGTACAGTAAAGGGAAAAAGTAATCAAAGAGGAAAAACAAACCATTTTAAGTAACATAAATAAACAAATATGGCTGGAAGAACAACCCATATCTCAATAATAACCCTAAATGTTAATGGCTTAAACTCACCAATTAAGAGACACAGGCTAGTAGAATGGATCACAAAACAAGACCCAACAATATGCTGCCTACAGGAGACGCATTTGATAGGAAAAGACATACATAGGCTGAAGGTGAAAGGTTGGGAAAAATCATATCACTCATATGGACTTTGGAAACAAGCAGGAGTGTCCATACTCATATCATATCAAATAAAATAGATTTCAAGCCAAAGTTAATCAAATTGGATAAAGAGGGACACTACATACTGCTCAAGGGAACCATACACCAACAAGACATAACAATCATAAATATATATGCTCCAAACAATGGTACAGCTATTTTCATCAAACAAACTCTTCTCAAGTTCAAGAGTCTAACAGACCACCATACAATAATTATGGGAGACTTCAACACACCTCTCTCACCACTGGACAGATCTTCCAAACAAAAGTTGAATAAAGAAACTATAGAACTCAAGAATACAATTAATAACCTAGACTTAATTGACATATATAGAATATACCACCCAACATCAAGCAGTTACACTTTTTTTCTCAGCAGCACATGGATCCTTCTCAAAAATAGATCATATATTATGTCACAGGGCAACACTTAGACATTATAAAGGAGTAGAGATAATACCATGCATCTTATCTGATCATAATGGAATGAAACTGGAAATCAATGATAAAAGGAGGAAGGAAAAATCATGCATCACTTGGAGAATGAACAATAGGTTACTGAATGGTCAATGGGTTATAGAAGACATCAAGGAGGAAATTAAAAAATTCTTAGAGATAAATGAAAACACAGACACAACATATCAGAATCTATGGGACACAATGAAAGCAGTTCTAAGAGGAAATTCAGTGCCTGGAGTTCATTCCTTAAAAAAAGAAAAAAAAAAAAAAAAAAAAAAAAAAAACAAATAAATGACCTCACACTTCATCTCAAAATCCTAGAAAAAGAAGAGCAAAACAACAGCAAAAGAAGTGGAAGGCAAGAAATAATTAAAATCAGAGATGAAATTGAAACAAAAGAAACAATTGAAAAAATTGACAAAACTAAAAGTTGGTTCTTTGAAAAAATAAATAAGATCGACAGATCCTTAACCATGCTAACGAAGAGAAAAAGAGAACTCAAATTACTAGCATACGGGATGAAAAAGGCAATATCACACAACAGACACTTCAGAAATACAGAAGATAATTAGAAATTATTTTGAATCCTTATACTCCAATAAAATAGAAGATAGTGAAGGCATCGATAAATTTCTTAAGTCATATGATCTGCCCAAATTGAGTCAGGAGGATATAGACAACCTAAACAGACCAATATCAATTGAGGAAATAGAAGAAGGCATCAAAAGACCATCAACTAAGAAAAGCCCAGGACCGGATGGTTATACAGCAGAGTTTTACAAAACATTTAAAGAAGAACTAATACCAATACTTTTCAAGCTATTCCAGGAAATAGAGAAAGAGGGAGAACTTCCAAATTCATTCTACGAGGCCAACATCACCCTGATACCTAAACCAGACAAAGACACTTCAAAGAAAGAAAACTACAGACCAATATCTCTAATGAATCTAGATGCAAAAATCCTCAATAAAATTCTGGTGAATCGGTTACAAAAACATATAAAGAAAATTGTGCACCATGATCAAGTAGGATTCATCCCTGGGATGCAAGGCTGGTTCAATATACGGAAATCAATAAATGTTATTCACCACATCAATAGATTTAAAGATAAGAACCATATGATCATCTCAATAGATGCAGAACAAGCATTCAACAAAGTACAGCATCCCTTCATGTTCAAAACTCTAGAAAAACTAAGGATAACAGGAATATACCTCAATATTGTAAAAGCTATATATGCTAAGCCTCAGGCTAGCATCATTCTGAATGGAGAAAAATTGAAGGCATTCCCTCTAAAATCTGGAACAAGACAGGGATGCCCTCTCTCACCACTTCTGTTCAACATAGTTCTCAAAACACTGGCCAGAGCAATTAGACGAAAGAAATTAAAGGCATAAAAATAGGAAAAGAAGAACTTAAATTATCATTATTTGCAGGAAACATGATTCTATACCTAGCAGACCCAAAAGGGTCTACAAAGAAACTATTAGAGCTAATAAATGAATTCAGCAAAGTGGCAGGATATAAAATCAACACGCATAAATCAAAGGCATTCCTGTATATCAGCGACAAATCCTCTGAAATGGAAATGAGGACAACCACTCCATTCACAATATCCTCAAAAAAAATAAAATACTTGGGAATCAACCTAACAAAAGGGGTGAAAGACTTATACAATGAAAACTACAGAACCCTAAAGAGAGAAATAGAAGAAGATCATAGAAGATGGAAAAATATACCCTGTTCATGGATAGGCAGAACTAACATCATCAAAATGGTGATATTACCAAAAGTTCTCTATAGGTTTAAAGCAATGCCCATCAAAATCCCAACGGCATTTCTTGTAGAAATAGAGAAAGCAATCATGAAATTCATATGGAAAAATAAAAGAACCAGAATAGCATAAACAACTCGAAGCAGGAAGTGTGAATCAGGCAGTATAGCGATACCAGACTTCAAACTATACTACAGAGCAATAGTAACAAAAACAGCATGGTACTGGTACCAAAACAGGTGGGTGGACCAATGGTACAGAATAGAGGCCACAGAAACCAATCCACAAAACTACAACCATCTTATATTTGATAAAGGGGCTAAAAGCATGCAATGGAAGAAGGATAGCATCTTCAACATATGGTGCTGGGAAAACTGGAAATCCATATGCAACAAAATGAAACTGAATCCCTTTCTCTCGCCATGCACAAAAGTTAACTCAAAATGGATCAAAGAGCTTGATATCAAATCAGAGACACGCCATCTGATAGAAGAAAAAGTTGGCTACGATCTACATACTGTGGGGTCGGGCTCCAAATTCCTCAATAGGACACCCATAGCACAAGAGTTAATAACTAGAATCAACAAATGGGACTTACTCAAACTAAAAAGTTTTTTCTCAGCAAAAGAAACAATAAGAGAGGTAAATAGGGAGCCTACATCCTGGGAACAAATCTTTACTCCTCACACTTCAGATAGAGCCCTAATATCCAGAGTATACAAAGAACTCCAAAAATTAGACAATAAGATAACAAACAACCCAATCAACAAATGGGCCAAGGACCGGAACAGACACTTCTCAGAGGAGGACATACAATCAATCAACAAGTACGTGAAAAAATGCTCACCATCTCTAGCAGTCAGAGAAATGCAAATCAAAACCACCCTAAGATACCATCTCACTCCAGTAAGATTGGCATCCATTATGAAGTCAAACAACAACAAGTGCTGGCGAGGATGTGGGGAAAAGGGTACACTTGTACATTGCTGGTGGGACTGCAAATTGGTGCAGCCAATTTGGAAAGCAGTATGGAGATTTCTTGGAAAGCTGGGAATGGAACCACCACTTGACCCAGCTATTCCCCTTATCGGTCTATTCCCTAAAGACCTAAAAAGAGCATACTACAGGGACACTGCTACATTGATGTTCATAGCAGCACAATTCACAATAGCAAGACTGTGGAACCAACCTAGATGCCCTTCAATAGACGAATGGATAAAAAAAATGTGGCATTTATACACAATGGAGTATTACTCTGCATTTAAAAATGACAAAATCATAGAATTTGCAGGGAAATGGATGGCATTAGAGCAGATTATGCTAAGTGAAGCTAGCCAATCCCTAAAAAGCAAATGCCAAATGTCTTCTTTGATATAAGGAGAGTAACTAAGAACAGAGTAGGGAAGAAGAGCATGAGAAGAAGATTAACATTAAACAGGGATTAGAGGTGGGAGGGAAAGGGAGAGAGAAGGGAAATTGCATGGAAATGGAAGGAGACCCTTAGGGTTATACAAAATTACATATAAGAGGAAGTGAGGGGAAAGGGAAAAAAAAACAAGGGGGAGAAATGAATGACAGTAGAGGGGGTAGAGAGAGAAGAGGGGAGGGGAGGGGAGGGGGGATAGTAGAGGATAGGAAAGGCAGCAGAATACAACAGACACTAGTATGGCAATATGTAAATCAGTGAATGTGTAACCGATGTGATTCTGCAATCTGTATATGGGGTAAAAATGGGAGTTCATAACCCACTTGAATCAAAGTGTGAAATAGGATATGTCAAGAACTATGTAATGTTTTGAACAACCAACAATAAAAATTTAAAAAAAAGAAAAAAAATATCTCAACACACACTACAGAATTACAGAAGGTAATTAGAAATTATTTTGAAAATTTGTACTCCAATAAAATAGAAAATATCAAAGGCATCAACAAATTTCTAGAGTCATATGATTTTCCCAGACTGAATCAGGATGATATACACAAGTTGAACAGATCAATTTCAAGCAATGAAATAGAAGACTCCGTCAAAAGCCTATTAACCAAGAAAAGCCCAGGACCAGATGGATACATAGCTGAGTTCTACAAGACCTTCAAAGAAGAACTAATACCAATTGTCCTCAAATTACTCCATGAAATAGAAAAATAGGGAACACTTCCAAACTCATTCTATGAGGTCAATATGACCCTGATTCCCAAACCAGACAAAGACACATCAAATAAAGAAAACTATAGGCCAATATCTCTAATGAACATAGATGAAAAACTTCTCAATAAAATCCTGGCAAATCAAATACAAAAAAAATATCATAAAGATAGTGCAAGTGGGGTTCATCTCAGGGAGACAAGGTTGGTTCAACATATGGAAATAAATAAATATAATTCATCACATCAATAGACTTAAAGATCAAAATCATATGATCATCTTAATAGATGCAGAAAAAGCATTTGACAAAATACAGCACCCCTTTATGTTCAACACTAGAAAAACTAGGGATAACAGGAACATATCTCAACATCATAAAGGCTATTTAGGCTAAGCCACAGGCCAATATCATTCTAAATGGAGAAAAATTGAAGGCATTCCCTCTAAAAACTGGAACAAGACAGGGATGCCCTCCTTCACCACTTCTATTTAACATAGTTTTTGAAACACTGGCCAGACAGACGAAAGAAATTAAAGGGATGCATATAGAAAAAGAAGAAATCAAATTGGCACTATTTGCTGATAATATGATTCTATATCTAGAAGACCCTAAAAGTTCCACCAGAAAACTTCTAGCACTATCAAATAAATTCAATAAAGTAGCAGGATATAAAATCAACACCCACAAATCAAAGGCACTTCTGTACATCAGTGACAAATCCTTTGAAAGAGAAACTAGGAAAACAACCCCCATTTACAATAGCCTCAAGAAAAATAAAATAAAATATAAATATTGGGAATCAACTTAATGAAAGAGGTGAAAGACTTTTACAATGAAAACTGTAGAATGCTTAACTAAAGAAAACCTTAGAAGATAAAAAAGATCTCCCTTGATTTTGGATAGGAAGAATTAATATTGTCAAAATGACCATACTACCAAAAGTACTATACAGATTTAATGCAATTCCAATAAAAATCTCAGTGACATTCCTCATAGAAATAGAAAAAGCAAAGAATAGACAATATGATTAATGTATGTACATTCCATGTATGTATTATAAATACAAAATGCATTCTACTATCATGCATGACTAAAAATAAATAAATAAATAAAAATTTTAAAAAAAGAAAAAGAAATAGAAAAAGCAGTCATGAAGTTTATCTAAAAAATAAGAGACCCAGAATATCTAAAGAAATCCTTAGCAAGAAGAGTGAAGCAGGTGGCATCACTATAGCAGACCTTAAAATATACTACAGAGAAATAGTAACAAAAATGGCATGGTATTAGCACAAAAATAGACTTGTAGACCAATGGTACAGAATAGGAGACAGAGACAAACCCACATAAATACAATTATCTCATCCTAGACAAAGGCACCAAAAACATACATTGGAGAAAAGATAGCCTCTTCAACAAATGACACTAGGAAAACTGAAAATCCGTATGCAGCAAAATGAAATTAAGCCCCTGCACAAAAGTCAACCCAAAGTGGATCCGGGACCTAGGAATTAAACCAGAGACCCTGTGCCTAATAGAAGGAAAATTAGACCCAAATCTTCATCACATTAGAGTAGTCCCCAACTTCCTCAATAAGACTCCTATAGTGCAAGGAATAAAATCAAGAATCAATAAATGGGATGGATTCAAATGAAAAGCTTCTTCTCAGCAAAAGAAACAATCACTGAGGTGAATAGAGAGCCTAAAGCACAGGAATAAATTTTTAACACACACACCTCAGATAGAGCACTAGTCTCTAGAATATATAAAGAATTTAAAAATCTTAACATCAAAAAATAAGTAAACCAATCAATAAATGGGCCAAGTAATTGAACAGACACTTCTCAAAAGATGATATATAATCAATCAACAAATATATGAAAAAATGTTCAACATCTCTAGGAATTAGAGAAACGCAAATCAAATCTTCTCTAAGATTTCATCTCACTCCAGTCAGAATGGCAGCTATTGAAAATACAAACAATAAGTGTTAGCAAAGATGTGGGGAGAAAGACAAACTTATACTTTGCTGGTAGGACTGCAAATTGGTGCAGCCAATATGGAAAGCATTATGGAGAATCCTTAGAAAACTGGGAATGGAACCACCACTTGACCAAGCTATCTCACTCCTCAGTTTATACTCAAAGGACTTAAAAACAGTATACTATAGTGACACAGCACAATGTTTTATAATAATTTCCTTGCAGCACAATTTACAATAGCTATATTGTAGAACCAACCTAAATGTCCTTCAGTAGATGAATAGATAAAGAAAATGTGGTATAAGTACACAAAAGCATTAAAAGTTAATAAAATCATAGCATTTGCAAGTAAATTGATGGAATTGTAGAATATAATGCTAAGTGAAGTAAGCCAGTCCCCCAAAAAACAAATGCTGAATGTATTCTCTGATATGCGGATGCTGATCCATATTGGGGATTGGGGGTGAGCATGGGAGTAACGGAGAAACTTTAGATAGGACAAAGTGAAGGAAGGAGAAGAGAAGGGCATGGCGGTAGAAAAGATGGTGGAATGAGATGGACATCATTACCCTAAGTACATGTTTGAAGACATGAATGGTGTGATTCTACTTTCTGTACAGCCAGAGTCATGAAAAATAATGCTCTGTATGTGTACTATGAATTGAAATGCATTCTACTGTCATGTACAACAAATTAGAATAAAGAAATTTTAATAAAAATTTATTATAAGTCATATTCAATGCTAAAAAGTAAACCAAAATGGTAGAGTTCTAGGATTAGATGCAAAAAAAATTCTGAAAAATAATTGTATATTTAAATAGTCCTAAAAAACTATAGTCTAATTATTTCTTGAACATGGGAAAATTTCATATATTCTTTATTAAGAATTTCATAATTTCTATATTTGAATGGTGAGAAGTTATTCTACAATTTGCTGTATCAAAATGTAAATTCTCTTTCATTTCATTGAACATCCTCCAGTTCATAATCCAAGTTTGGAGCAGAATCTAAATGTATAATTTCCTGGATTCTACTTTAAAGTTATTAATGTTTAGTGTATGCTTAGAGCTTTTATTTATTGTATATGACATAATTATGGATTCTAAAATAAATCCCAATATTTTTTTTAATTCCATGAAATGATTATCATTTATTGATATTTATTTTACATAATAGACAAAAATTTTCTCTCTGTGGTTAAATATTTCTGGGGTTACAGTATGTGGTAGAGGCATTTCTACTCAAAAAATATTCCATTTCTGCTTCTATTTCCTTGCAGTCTGTTGCATTTTTATAGTGAACACTGATCAATGAACTATGAGTCAGTGGTATTCATCCTTTGCCTTTCCTGCCCTGTTAACTCTGGGGCTGATTGTTCCTAATGGTGGAATGAAATATATAGAATGATTATCTGGTCTGTATTGTACATAACATAGAGATGAATAAGACCTAATTATATTATGTCACTGAGGCTTCGGGCTTTCACTTTTATAAGGAAGAAATTGTTTAGCCTGAAATATAATATTTATGCCATTTAGTATTTGGTCTTTTCCAAACAATTGTTCTGTATGGAACAGGGAAAGGATATCTATTTCACAGTTAAGCACACTGAATGAGTGATGGTTGATAGATTTAAATTTTATTCTAATTCCTACATAGTCCTCTGATCTAGAGCCAATTTATATAATGTATTGAAGTGTGATGTTTTTATAAAAGAGGGGCAAATTCCAATGTTCAAGATTGTTATGAAGCCATATTTTCCAAGATGGACTAATAGAGGTGCCCTCCACATGATTCTTCCATGGGAAAGAACAAGGATAACAAATGGTATGCTGTTCTTCCAGGAGATTTTCAAAGGAAATCAATAAGGAAGTGGAACCCTAAACAGTGTGGAGAGTTGGGCAGACAGACACATAACCTAGAGAAAATAACAGGAAATGGCAAATTCAATCCAGACTCCCTTGGCTACCATGCACCCCACTCTACTGAGAAGAAAGTGAGGGACAAAGTGGTAGCAATCCCAGTTGTCACAGAAGACCAGCAGTTCCAACTGCAAGAAAATTTCATGGTCTTCACTGGCTTAAAATCCAGTTTGGGAAGGTAGCTCATCTGAGATTGTCTGCTGTGACCCAAAGAAGGAATGCGCTGGGGCCTCCCCAGCCTCTAAAACCCAAGCTACTAAAACAATTTATTTATAGATGCAAGAAATACCAAACCCAAAGTTAGAAGGAAAACAACAATAATAATGGAAAAAACATGGCATAAATAAAATCAAAAGTAAAAAACAAATACATAAGATCAGTGCAGCCAAGAGTTGGTTTTTTGAAAGGATAAACAAAATTTACAAACCACTAGTGAGACTAACAAAGAAAAAAATAGAGAAGACCTAAATGAATAAAATCAGAAATGACTAATGAGACATTCTCATAAGGTACCACAGAAATACAAAAGATCATAATTACCAAAAAGAAGCTGGTAAAAAACTAAAAGACCTAGACGAAATGATACATTGCTGAAAATGTACAACTTACTAAAATTGGATCAATAAGATATACAAAATCTAAACAGACAGTAATGAGCAATGAGTTTGAAGCAGTCAAGCTTCCCATCTAAAAATCAGTACAGGACTTCATGGCTTTAATGCTGAATTCTACAAATCCTTAAAGAAGAAATTATTCCAATTCTTAAAGTATTAAAAAAATATTGAACCCAAATCCCTGATGAGAAAAAATATAAAATATTAGGAAATCAAATTCAACAGTATATAATGATTTCATACCACAATCAAATGGGATTCATCCAGGGATGAAAGAATGACTCAACTTATACAAATGAATAAACGTGATACAACACAAGAATGAAAGTACAAAATCCATGTGATCATTTCAATAGATCCATAAAATGTGTTCAATAAGGTTCAAAATCATGTATGATGAAAACTCCCATCAAGTTAGGTATAAGACTTCAAAATACTAAAGACTACATATGTAAAAAGCCACAGACAATGTCTTGACCAGTTATGGAAAATGCATTTCCTCAAAGATTAGGGAAAAACAATCATGTCCACTTTCATCTCTCTTGTTTAATATATTATGGAAGTCTTACCAAGAGCAATTAGGAAGAAGAAAGCAATGAAAGACATCGAAATTGAAAAGGAAAAAAATAAAATCTCCTATTCTACTTTCCTGGTTTTTTTCTAGATATATATATCTAGAAAGAGCAAATAAAAATTAAAATTTCCAGGTACCTAGTAAAACCTAAATATGCCCTCAGAGAGTTGTTAGAATAACTTGCAGTATACCAAATAAATATATAAAAGTCAGTAGCATTTTTATGCCCCAATAATAAATATGATGCAAAAGAAATCAAGAAAAACCTATTTATAATTGATAAAAAATAATGATAAATCCAAGTAAGGAAAAGAAATGTATCTACAAAGAAAATTATAAAATACTAATGAAATAAATGGTAGAGGACACATAAAATTGAAAATATATCTTGTGTTGATGCATCAGAAAAGTATTATTAAAATTACCATATTAACTAATGCAATCTACAAATTCAATGATTCCTATCAAAATACTAAATGAGTTTATTTATCCATATAGAAAACAACTCGAAATATTTGTGAAGTACAAAAGATTCAGAGGAGATGAACAATCCTGAGCAAAAAAGGAACAACTCTGGAGACAACATAATACTTGACTTCAAAATATACTACAAGGCTATGGTAACTAAAATAACACGGTCCTAGCATAGAAAGAAACACACAAATGGACCAATGGACCAGAAAAGAGAATCAAGAAATTAATTCACATATATACCACCTGCTAACACAAAGGTGCCAAGAATATATGGTACACACACACACACAAAAAAAAAAAAAATAAATAAATAAATAAAGACAGTCTCTTCAATAAAACGTGCTGGCAAAGTTGGATATACTTCAGAAGAATGAAACTAGATCCATTATTCTCACATTATAGAAAATCAATTTAAAATATGTAAAAGATCTACATGTAAACCTGAATGTAAAATTACTACAAGAAAATATGGGGAAAACACCTAGATATTGAAGTAGGCAATGAATTTTTAGATAGGAGCCCAAAAGCACATGAAATCCAAGTAAAAATTGAACCACATCAAACTAAAATTCTATCAGTTGTTTCCTTTGCTGTGCAGAAACTGAGGGACAGCCTACAGAATAGGAGAAAACATTTGTAAGTTGTCCATTCAATGAGGGTTTATAATTGGAGTAAATAAACAATTCAAGAAGCTGAACATCACATAAAACAGTCCAACTAAAAAACAGGCTAAAGAATTAGATAGATACTCTTCTTAAAGAAATACATATAAGTGGCCACCGAGTACATTAAAAAGTTTAATCTCATTAATCATGATAGAAATAGAAACCAAAATCCAAATATTATCCCATCCCAGTTAAAATGTCCATAAACAAAAAGACAAAAAATAATAAGTGATGGTGATGATGTGGAGCAAAAAGAATTCATGCAATGTTGGTGAGAATGTCTATTCATACACCCATCATGAAAAATTGTGTAGAGATTCTTCAAAAAAGTAAAACTACCACATGATCCCTAAATTCCACTCTTGGTATATATCCAAAGAAGATAAAAATCATCCAAAAATTATTCTTGTACTCCCATGCTTATTGCAATTATTCACAACAGCTAAAATATGGAAACCATCCGTGAATGAATAGATAAAGAAAGTATGGTATACACAGTGGAATATTATTCAGCCTTAAAAACGAATTAAACACTGTCATTTGAAGCAACATGGAAGGAATTGGATATCATTATATTCAACAAAATGTTAGACTACGGAAAGATAGATACTGTATATTCTAATTTGTGAAAAATAAAAAGCAGATCTTATAGAAGAATGGAATGGGTTAATGGTCACTAGAGACTAGGAAGGATAAGAGGGACAAGGCAAGAGAAAAAACTCAGCAACGGGTACCAAAATACACTTCAAGAGGATGATTAGTTCCTATTTTCCTTTAGTACAGTGGGAGATATTCAATTAGAACAATGTATGATATATTCCACAATGACTAGAAGGGTACAAAATTTCCAACACATTCAAATGTTGGTTGAAGACATGAAGATGCTTATTACCCTGATTTGATAATTACACACTATATGAGTATACCAATTCACCATAATATACCCCCATAAAGATATGACTATTATATCTTAATAAAAATAAAATTTTAAAAATTATAAGGATAAAGTACTACAAAGTAGCTAAGGTATATACTACAGAGACTGGCATGTATTCGATGGAAAAAAAAGCTTTCAGATTTTGGCTTAATCTCCACTTTGTCTTCAATTGGCCATATACTAAATATTTGCCAAGTGAGAAAAATCCACCAAGCTTGGGAGGCTTTCAAACAGAAGAAAGTATAATTGTGTTTATATCTAGGATATCCTGAAGGTTTGCAATATAATAGTATCCCCTTGAGGACTAGGAACATACTGAAACATACTGAAGCAAAATTCCAAAGCTGATAGTATACATACATTTAACTTATCATAATTTACCTTTTAGAAATGTTATCATACCTTGGGTATAGAATAAGAAGTTTAAAGCATCTTCCTTTTTCATTCTCATTTTCAGTGTTTTTTTTAAGATAATTTTCCTTTCCATATATGCCATAAGTTTCAGAATGCATTTTTATTTTTGGTTTAAACATCACTATTCTTTAAAGCATTTTACAAAATAAGGTACATTTATATTGATCCTTGCATTTACAATTTCTGGTTTCCATTTTTTAGATTCAGATATCTATGCTACTTGATTTTTCTTTTGCCTCATAAACTTCCTTTAATATCTTATAGTCTAGGCCTGTTGGTAATAAGTTCTTTCAGCTTTATATGGCTCAAAGAATCTCCATCTCAATTTTTGAAAGAGATATTTCCTGGTATAGGATTTAGATTGACATTTGTACACCTTCTTTAAAGATGTTGCTGTACTGTTTCTGCCTTGAATTTTGTCCAGTGAGAAAATAACTATCATATTCATCTTATTTCTCAGTATTTAATTTGCATTTTTGCATTGATTTAAATATTTGTCTCTATCACTGGATTTGGAACTGCCATGGTATAATATCTTTTTTTTTTTTTTGCTTTGGACTAATTCGTATTCACAGATCTGTGGGTTAAGAGCTTTCATCAAATTTAAAGAAAATAAATTGACAATAATTTCCTTAAATATTTTATGACCCCTTTTTCTTTCCTGGACTTTATTTACATACATAAAAGCTTCTGAAAATTGTTCTTCCACAGCATAAAGTTATATTAACTCTTTCAGTCTTTTTTCTCTTTTTTAAAATTTTTTTTTAGTCGTAGATGGGCACAATACTTTTATTTTATTTATGTATTTATTTTATGTGGTGCAGAGGATCAAACACAGAACTTCATGTGTTCTAAGCAAGCACTGTACCACTGAGCTATAACCCCAGCCCCTCTGTTTTTATATTTCTATTCCTATGTATTTAAGTTCACTAAATGTTTCTTCTGTGATATATAACATGTTAGTTTAATTGAAGAAGTATTTAAATATTTTTAAAGGTGTTGCTTTACTGTTTTCTGCCTTGAATTTTGTCCAAAGAGAAAATACTATGAGTCTTTTTTATATCATTTATGTATCTCCTTTTGATGTTTAATCTTTCCTTCAGCTGTTTGAACACACAGATTGTAATTATAATTATTGATACTAATTCCACCAACTGTATCATTCTTGGTTTATTTTGATTGATTTCTTTATTATGGTTGAATTTTCTTATTTCATGCCTAGTAATTTTTGTTGGATGTCAAGAATTTTGGACTTCATCTTAGTGGGTTCTGGTTATTTTTTTATATCTACAATTATCTTTGTGTTTCATTTTATAATGAATTTCTGGGAAACATTTTGATCTTCTTGGTCTCTCTGTTAACCTTTATTAGGTAGAACTTACAGAAGCATATTACCTAATATTCATTTTCCCCAATATTTGGGCAGAAACCTTCACATTATTCAGTGTACCTTGAATTATAAGATTTGATATTCTTGGCTGGTGAGAACAGGAACTATTCATAGCCCTATGTCAACATTAGAAAAAAAAATTTCTTCTAATGCTTTCAAATGGGTCTTTGGTAGTCTCTTAATATGAGTGTACTGATTCAGAGTCAATGGTGAACCTCTGCATGTGTCCAGTGTTCTCTCTTGGTGTTCTCTCTTGTGTTACTCTTCACTTCTGTGCCTTTTCATCTCAGCCTCCCTGTGTGCGCAGCTCCATCTCATCAACTCAAGGATAGGCTCTACTTTGGTTCTCCATCACTACGTCCCATTTAAGTCTGAGAGAGTTCTCTCTCAGACAAGTTAGAGCTCAGTTTTTCTCTCACCTTAATGGATCAGTGTTTTCATATTCTGAGGTTTAATACCTTGCTAACCATCGTGTTGCATGTTCTGTAAATTTTTGTTTCATGCTGGTGGTTATTTTTCATCTCTGGTATTCCATAGTGGTCTAAAAAAATCCTATTACAATGGATTTTTAAAAAGTCATTTCTTCTATAAGGTAGTCTCTATCTGCATTAGTCAGTCTTGTTCTTTGGATATTTATTGATTTGTTATTTTCTGTAATATAATTTTTAAAGACTTATGATTTCTCCACTTCCATCAAATCTCTGTATATCTATTGTAAATCTAGTCTCATCTCTCCCTTTATGTCTCCTTTCAAAGACTATACACTCCATGGAATTTCTTCTATGTGCTCAAAAAAAAAATTCAGTCATTTTAGTATGATACTTTTCTTTTCAGGGAAGCAGTCTTCCCATTTTGAAGAAGATTCTGAAAGGAAGATTCTTGCTGTTATAAACTGAAATATGTTACCCACTGACATTCAGACACTGGTTTTAGTTTTGCCCTTCAGAGTTACAAAAAAT
This sequence comes from Marmota flaviventris, assembly GCF_047511675.1. Taxonomy (NCBI): domain Eukaryota; kingdom Metazoa; phylum Chordata; class Mammalia; order Rodentia; family Sciuridae; genus Marmota; species Marmota flaviventris. The sequence continues at coordinate 107,027,165 of NC_092508.1, read as the reverse complement.
AGCTCATTACCTTCTAGGTGGCAGCCAATCTCCAGTGTAAATACAGTTACATGTGTCCCTCACATTCTTCAATGTGTTTTAACGGCCCTTTCTGAAAAACATTTTCCAAATACTTCATTATTTTGGTTATTCTGCATTGTTCTCCAGGTTTTCAATAACCCCTTATAATGTGATGACTACAAGTGGCACAAGATAGGAAGTATGATCTGAATAGCACAGAATGCAGAAGCACTGCTTTCTGTGATTCATACTCTAAAATCCACTAATAGTGTATAAAGAATGTGTTAGCTGTTAAAACAGCTGTGCCACTCTTTAAGGGGAAAGTCATGTTTGAGCTCTATGAAACTGAAATTATTAGATAATTTTCATATTATTAAAGATGCCCAAGTTTCAGTAAATATAGAACAGTCAATGATTCTTAGAAATTTTAAGAATTTAAACATTGGCACATATCTGCAAACTATACCCATACCCATATATATTTTAAAGTCATATTGATGTACTGGAAAAAATATTTCAAACAAACTCCAACAAAGCAAAGATAATCAGATAATCCAAACTTTCAAATTCATCTAATATTTACTTAAATTTTTATACTTTAAAAATTTTACCTAATGAGAGCACACTGATACCAACCATTAATTAGTGATTATTTATTATTAGGAGCTATTTAAAGACAAGTATGAAATAGAGTATGACTAGTCGTATTTTTACGTATAGCCAGTATCTGGTCCTAACATGTAACAAAACAAATAGTCTATTTATAAGTGTTAAAAGCTTCAGCTTTTTCAGAGAAAATGTGTACAGTCCAGGAAGTAGGCATTTTCTAAGAATCATTGACTGTTGTATATTTACTGAAATTTTAAGAATTTAAACATTGGCACATATCTGCAAACAATGGATTTCATAAATATTGAAATTAACCCAAAGGGCTCTACTTAAAAGTTTACTTGCTCCTTCCCTGAACTCTTCAAGCAAATAGCTGGTGTCATTTGTCAATACATATGTATCATACTATATTGTACCAGAATAATTTCTACAGAAATTTTTAGTCTAGATAAATTTTAGAGTCTCTTTGAACACTTGGAATTCTATGGTATTAAATTTTCTGAGTAGATTATAGGATCCACATTTCTTTAACGTACCAATCATACTAAAATAAAAAAATATAAAAAGATGTGGTAATATTATGCCCTTTTAGCCTAAGTGCTAACAGGAACATAGTATACATATGTCTCTGTCTGAATTAAGTAACAACCAAACAATATTCTACATCTACAATGGGGAAAATAATGAAATCCATTTTGGCCCTTTTGCAAAGCAGTTGGTAGTGAGTCACATTCTCAGTTTAGCTCTATTTTTAAGCATAGTTTCAACACGTGGCTGGCTCACTGACTCTTGAAGGATGCCTAGATGGTCACTCAGAGGGGGGTAAGAAAAAGGCAGCCTGCCTATTCAATGCAGTCCCATGAATAAAAACCTGAAAAAAGCAAGGGGGTTCAGGGAGCACAGAGTGGAAAGTGGGAAATAATTCTACGGTTAGCATGATACTTCTACAACAGTATTTTTAGCTTCATGGTTTTGAACAATACGTTTGCTCCTTGAAAGAAGAAAATAAGTGTGTAGAAAAAGTCATCTCAGATGCTCTTAAGCAGGCTGGGGAAGGCTACATCCAAATGAAAGGAAGGGTCTCCAGAAATAAAAAATGAAAAAAGAACTAAAAGTGAAATGTGAAAGAGACTAGCTGACTGCCCCCCAAAAAATATGCCAAAGCTTTATCATATAGATGTTCCTAATGGGGAGGATGTTAATCTATCCTATTAGATTTCATCCACCTGTATGCTTAAGTTTTTAGATCAAGTTTCAGTAACTTGAGTAAAGATGTACAGAGCGTGTTCCTCGGAGAAATGTCAGTGTTTATGATGTTTAGACCGGCGTCTAAAATGGAAAGATTCTTCATCCCAATGTCCTCGGTGTGCTCTCATCTCCACATTTCTGCAATGCAGTATTTTCTGTATTGTTTTGATGTTAAGATTGAACTCATTCTGTCTCAGTGCAGCTGAGACCCCAAAGGGAAAAAAGAAAGAAAGATTTAGGAACTTATAGCAACAACATCCTAAAGGAAGCGAATAGACAATATAGGTGGTACATGCAGAGGCTGTAAAGACTGCTTCTCCGGCCTCAGGGATCACACATCTCATCTGTAAAACAGTGGGGTACTAAGAGTCCATACAGGGAATCACTTCAGATAGCACAATTGGAATTCTGCACATTCACCAACCTCCCTAGCTCCCCATCCTCTCCAGAGGAGGCCTTTCTCTTCCACTTAAGAAAACTGCTTGGAGACCTGACCACCATCTAGAGTTCTGATAATCAGTAAACACTCTCACCAAGGACCATCTCTGGATGAAAATTCACCTGGAGCTGCTCCTTTAGGGTACTAGAGAGAAAGAAAACAGCACTGAGAGGAAACTGTACTTAAGCATAGATTAGGGAGGCATGCTGCACTCTAAAGATCAGCATTATTGGTAGAAGAAAGTCAGCCAAGGGCTTTCTAAAAGGGACCTTGCCAAGACAGATGAATAGGAGAGAAGAATGGATGTACGTTCAGAGAGGACTGTGGATATGTGGCAATTTTGAAAGCCTAGGAGCTGGTTCAGGGAGGAGAATCTTAAATGTTAAATCCAGAGAAGAATAAATGAATTAAAAGGTAATCTCTGGAAAAAAAGAAAACAAACAAAACCAACATAAAACACTGGAGAGAAAAGAAAAAAGCAATTGTGTGCTTCCACTTTCTTCAGAAGGAGACACCGTCAGGTCATAACAGCACCACACATAACAATCTGCTCTCTCCTGGTACTAGGGAGAGGGATACACACAACACACCCACCCAATTCTTCACCACAGCTATGGGACCCAAAAATGTTTAGGGAAAACTCAGAGAACTCTTAAAAAAAATGGACAGACACATTAAACTCCGAAGGAAGAATGTATTTAGGACAAAAAAGAAAAGAGAAGCTAAAAGACATGCCTGTGATTTCGTTCAGTAGGAGAAGACCCAATTAAAGAAAGGACACGAGTAAAAATATCATAGCTCTCCACAAATAAAAAACTAGGCTTAAACCTAAATAGAAATGTCCCATATCTTTGTGAAGAAAACTTGAAAATCCTTTTAAAGGACACAAATGAAGACTTATGAAGGCTGAATAATATAAAGATGTAAACTTTCTTTAAGTCACATTAAATTTAGCAAATAAGAATACCCACAGTTTTTCTCATAACTTTTGAGATAGAGACAGGCTTAAAGTGCTTTGTTAATGAACAGGTACAAATACCCCAAAATACTCAAAGTAGAGTAATAATCAAACTTAGTAGATATTAAAACTTAAATTCCCATAATTGTAACTGCATCATTGATGCATGTGCAATAATGCTGTATTTAACTAAACAGATAAGTAGTTAAAATAGGAAGTTCAAAAATAAATCCAAATTTACATAGAGACAGTGGATTTTATATGCTTCATCTCAAGTTAGTGGATAATTAGACAATTGGTGCTATTAGTAGAAATTCTGGAATTGATTCCCCAAAACTCTGAAGTAGATCCATTTTTTTTGTACTAAATATCACAATAAATAGTGCCTCAAATCTTTAGGTGTAAAAATAATAAACTATACAAAGAAAATAAAGAACTATTTTGAGTATCCAACTTTGTATCTATGGTTCACAAATTTACAAGCTTTCAAGCTGTAAATTCCTTTTGGCTTAAAACGATAGTTCACAATATAAATATAGGGAAAAATACCATAAACTAAAACCAAATAAAAAACAGAAAATATTTGTATTATAATGAAGTGTTTCCAGGATCAAGAAAAAGATTAACAAATAGAAAAAATAAGTAAGTGCACAAATAGACAATTCAAAGAAATGGAAATATAAATCTTAAATGAGAGCATACTCAACCTCAATTTAATAAGGAAAGAGAAAAAGACCATGAGGTCAATTCCATTTTCATCTATCTACATGAATACAACACATAGGTCTGATAACACTGTTTTGAGGCTGTAAAAAAATACTGCCACTGGGAATATAAATTATTAAAATCCCAGAAGAGGAAATTGACTAAATCTCTTAAGTGTAAGAATTCAAACTATCTTTTGACCCAGAAATTCAAATTCCTGTATTTTCCCTACACAGATATTTTCACATATACAGAATATTAAATGTAAGCATGCACAGCAGGGATCAACACGTGAAAGAGTTGTTTGTGTACCTGCATTTTCTAATTCAGGGGAGTGAAGCAATGTGTTGCTTTGTAAAAGTGTCCTCAAAAGCCAGCTGTCCAAAGGGCAGCAGCCCTAGTCAAACCCAACACTAAACATGTAGGCATCTCAGCAGTCAGTATGCAAACCCTGTTTCAGCTTTTGGTAAAGGTCCTTTTCAGAACTACTCTCCAAAGATTGTTTGCTAATGAATGAAAGATGAAAGAGCAAAGTGCATTAGTGATACAGTTATGTTTATTCCTCTTCATCACTGCTGCTGCATTTAGATTGAAAATTAGGTATTGTTGACAATTGTCTACTTCCACTGCTATGTAAGTTGCACAAATGGAGGAATCTTACAGGTTTGTTATCCATGTATTGCAAACACCTAGAACCTGTCTTACCCATAATAGGTAATAAGTCAGTTACACGAGTTGAATAAATGAAGCAAACATCATAGTGGTCTCTTTGATATTGTCATATCTTTTCTTTTACTTGATTTACCTACCCTTTAATTTTTTTTTAACTCCTGGTTAGCAATTATGCATTTCACTTTCTATAATTACTCCCTCTGAATCTTCCCATTGAGGTCAGTTTTAGGGCATTTTTATCTAGAATGTTGTATTCTTTTTAGAAATTCTAAAACAAAGGGAGTTTCTCCTCCCCAAAATAAAAAAAAAAAAAACAATATAACAGGCTTGTTTCTTTAAACAACACAAATATACATTTGTTTTGTCTTTTAATTAATCACAGAGTTAATTAAGCCTTAAATGCATGAATAATAGTTTTAGTGACTATACAGGATTTATAGACATGATTTCTCAATTAATGGCAGTGAAGATGCAGAGATAAAGTTTTCAATTTTGCACATTAGCACAATAATTAAGGACATGGAAGTTCTCCAGTGTATAAAAAAAATCTATTAAAATATGGGAACATGTTTCTAGAGCAGTAGTAACTCCACCTCTTGCTCCTGTGCACGTCAGTCTTTTTCTCCTAGTACTTTCATTTATAGCTTCTGAGTGACTTGATCTTTTGGTAAGTTATTTAAAGACCCCACCAAGTAGAACCTAAGTTCTGTGGACAATAATGATTTGAAAGCAGATGGGATCAACACAAGGTCAACCCTTTTCTACTGAAGTTAAATTGGTCTCATATCTAAATAGTGCTATTGTTTTGAAGCCATTTTAGTAATGATTTGCAGGCTCTGCAGAGACCTTGTTTGTCACCAGAGGTCTCTCTTAATGGCAACATTAAACCTGATTATCTCATTATTTAGGGAGCTGTCGCATTTTATCTCTCAAAAAATGACAGCTCTCAGTGATTAAAAATTAGCCCAACTCCAACCCTTCAAGTCTTCTATTGAAGGATAGATACTAAAGAAATAATTAATATTTATTTGATAAAGCTGAATCATGAAAGTGCTTTTTGAGCCATGTTGTTCTGCATCCACTTTCCAACTACAATTTATCACCTCTCAGAAACTTGACTGACTTGTTCTGGTCCAGCTCCTGCCTGTCTGGTTTAGAAACTCCTCCTCACTTCCATAGCCCTGGGAGGAAAATCATCATGGCAAACACAACTGCAGTACATTATAGTCATTGTTTGACCTGTCTGTGGGTTTTTATATGGAAATCTCCATAAAGACAGGCCTAGGACTTTTATTTCATTGTTTTTGGGTATAGCACAAAAGTTGAAAAAAAGTAGAAGGTCAAAAAATTATTTTAATTAACTCTGAACATGTGAAATACACACACACACACATACACACACGTGTGCATGTATAAATACATATAAACATATATGAAGTTTGTATATTTCTGCTACTAATTAAACACCCAAAAATATTTTATTCTCAGTAAATACATGGACACTTAAATATCCATTTACCAATTATAGCTAAAACTGCATATTATTTCATTTATATTTTGAAAAAACAGCTTCCCTATATTTGTGAAATTCCTTCATCAAACCGGAGCCTGTTATGTGTGGGTGTATGTTATCAATTACCAAATGACAATTTGTACATGGTACATAAAAATCTTAGGTAAAGTAGGTGTAGTATTGCTAATGAAGAAAAACTAACTTCCATTAAGAGCCTGTTATGTTTCTAACAAGAGGGAGACTATCATTCATTAAGTATAATTATTTCTGCTTTTAACTCACAAGAATTAAACTTTATAGAATTTTGAGGCAAAAAAATAAATAAAAAGAGAAAACTTTATTTTTGTTGAAGTAGGGACACAAATATAGTAACGTTTAAGTCATAATTATACTTATGTATACATTATCTACAATGTACACTTCTAAATAAAAAGAAAATTACCAGGATCCTCCAAATTGCCCTGGCTTTTCCAAATATCTCTATTTCTCCTCTCAAAATAACCAGTATCCTGATGTCTAACAACAAGGATTCATTTTCTCTATATTTGCAAAGTAAAGACATGGAAGTATGCTTTTGTAGCATACTGTATCTTCCCTTATTTTTAGACTATAGTCATGGAACTACATACTATATATTCTTTTGCCATTTTTTATCTATGTGAGATTCATCAATATGGTTTTAGAAGGCTATTTGCCCATTATTATTGTTGTAGAATATTCTAGAATCTGACTGTTTCATGGTGTACATGTATATCCATCATCTTGTTTATGAAAATTTGTTTTCAGTTTTATGTATCATTAATTTTGCTTTGATATAAAATTATATCTAAACTTTTGATTACATATGGGCATATATTTTATTGATTCTTTACCATGAAGAGTGTGTGTGTGTGTGTGTGTGTGTATGCACGCTTTTTTTTTTTTTTACTGAAAATGAACTGAAATTTAAAAATAAGTGCATCACCAAATTACAGGGTAAAACAATATTGGTGGAACCACAAAAAAAAATAATAATTTATTAAAAAACCTGTCCATGATCTCTTTCAGAAGATAAAAATAGAGGGAATACTTTGTAACTCATACTATAAGGTCAACATCACCCTAATACTAAAACCAGACAAAACATTTCAAGAAACAAAAATTACTGACCATTAATTCTCATGAATATAGATGTAAAAGTTCTTGGCAAAATCATGGCAAATCAAATTCAACCTGCATAAAAACAAGTATACATAGCAACAAAGCAGGGATATCCCAAGCATGAAATTAGGTTCAACATTCAAAAATATATATTCAAAAATCCATCACATCAAGAGACTAAAGAAAAAAATCAGTAAATACATTATTATTAAAAATAATCATTTGACAAAATCCAACAACCACCCATCCCCCAAACCCAGTAAACAGGGAATGGCATAAGCTTCTCAACTTAATAAAGTATTTATTCAAAAAAACCTATGGCTAATGTTATATTTAATTGTGAGAAACTGGTTTTCCCTTAAAGATGAGGAATGAGATGAGACAAGCATGTCTCCTCTCATCATTGTTTAACATCCTATCTGTAATCCTAGACAAAGTAATCAGAAAAGAAAATTCACTGCAAGAAATTTAATACAAACTATGATTTTGAATATAGCAAAAAACACTGTATTTGTCTGAGGATTGACAAATTATCTATGTCAAAAATCTGAATCAACAACAACAACAAAAAAAACTCTTTAAGAATAAAATCTATTTTGTCAATGTTTCAGAAGATTAATACACAAAAGTCAATTGTTTTTAATATAGTAGCAATGAACATATTGAACTTGAAGAAAAAAAAATACATTATAATTTACATTTACAGCACAAAGAAATAAAACAGATGTAAATCTGACAAAACAGGTATAAGATCTATATGATGAATACTATAGAACCCTGATGAAATTACAGTAATTACATAATGGAGAAAAGTTTCATGTCCATAAATAGAAAGATTCCATATTATCATTTCTTCCCAACTTAACTCTATAGTTTTACTGTGACTTCAATCAAAATCCCAGAAAGTGATTTTATTGCTACTAACAAACATTATAAAGTTAAAATACAGAGGCAAAAGATCCAGAATAGCAAACAAAATATTATAGACACATAGAGTAAGACAATGACTCCATATTACTTCAAAAGTTACTTTTAAACTACAATAATCAATACACTGTGGTATTAGTGAAAGAATAGACAAATAGATCAAGGGAACATAACAGAGAATTTAAAAGTAGACCTGCATAAATGTAGTCAACTGGTCCTTGACTAGGAAGTAAAGGCAATATAATGGAGGGCAAACTATTCAGCAGGTGGTACCAGAAAAACTGGATTTGAACATGCAAAAGAATGAACATAGAAAACTCCAAACCCTCTATAAATTTAATTGAAAATATATCATCAACCAAAAGGTAAAATGCAAAACGATAAAATTCTTAGAAGATAATATAGAATATAACTAGGGGTTTGGTCATAACTCTTGAGATATTAGCCCAATCCTCAATTCATGAGAGAAAGAACTAATAAGCTGGACTTTATTTTATTATAGTTAAATTTTTCTGCTCTTTGAAAGACACCATTAAGGTAATGAAAGTATAAACTACAGACTGGGAGAAAATGTTTATTAAAGACATCTGATAAAGGACTCTTATACAAAATGCATGAAGAACTCTTAAGAATAAACAAGAAAATAAACAACTTGATCTTATGAAAGAGCCAAAATCCTTAAGATACTTCACTAAAGTGATGTATAGATAGAATTTGAGCACATGAAAAGAATGTTCTGTATCATATGCTGCCAAGTTAATGCAAATTAAAAGAACAATGAGAAACCACAACACACCTGGTATAATCCCCAAAACCAGGACAATGAAAAATCGCTGGTAAGGAAGTGAAGCAACAGAAATTCTTACTCGTTGCTGGTAAGAATGAAAAATAGTACAACTACTTTGAAGACGGTCTGCCTTGTTTCTTAAAAAACAATAAAGCAAAAAAACACTACATTTTTACCATACAATCAAACAATTATACTTTGTATTTAACTAAAGGAATTGAAATTCATGCCCTCACAAAAACCTGCCTTGTGAATAAGGCAGTTTTATTCAAAATTCGGAAAAATTTGAAACATGCAACATATATTTCAGTAGGTGAATGGATCAACACTGAAATATTATTCATCACTAAAAAGAAATGAGCTATCAAGCCAGGAGAAGCCATGCAGGAAATTTAATGCATACTATTAAGTGAAAGTAGACAATCTAAAAAGGCTACATACTATATGATGCCACAATATGACATTAGGGAAGAGGGAAAACTATGGAGGTAGTAAAAATATTAAAGTGATTGCCAGAGGTTTTGGGGAAGAAGGGATAAACAGGTAGAACACAGGTTTTAGAGCAGTAAAATCACTGTGTATGATATTATAGTAGTGGATACATGGCATTGTACAATTTGCAAACTTACGGATTCTACAACAGTAACAGTGACCCATTGTATAATCTACAAATTTGGATACTAGTGACGTGTCAATGTAGGTTATCAACAATAGCAAATGCACTACTGTGGTGGAGGATGTTCACAGTGGGGAGACTGTGGGTGCAGGAGGCATTTGGGAAATTTATGTACACTTTGTATGTAAATCCCACGTGGTAGTTTTAGGTGGACTTTACTCCAGGTCTGAATGGCATTGAAGTTTATATTAAGCCATATGTAGACTTTGTATATTATTTCTTTATTTTCTATCCTACCTAAGCCATCTGCTTCCCAAACTCAGAGAAAAATGAAGAAAGCAAACACTAACAATGATAAGTGGTAAACAATAGCCAAGTTTACATCGGTGCAATAAGAAAGCAGACACCATGTTCAAAAAAGTTCATAATTATTCTAGTATTTATATAATAAATTTTAATACATGAACATACATTGTCAAAATAAGTAAGGCTCAATTAGGTAGTATATATTAAAAAATAGTGCTTCTTAAAACAGTAAACATCAAATACATGGTGAACCCTTTTGCAAATTCACTCCATCTTCAATAGTGTACAATAACAGATGAATGGATAAAATGAGCCAGACCTCTTTATGTTGCTTCCTTAATATCTTAAGCTGTTTGAGATTCAAGTTCAATAAGTAAAATGACACAAATATGCACAGAGCTGGTTTAATAAAGTAATTTATATAATATCCACATATAGCAAATATACTGCATGTATATACAAATAGCTGTACATGTGTATTATATATATACATATACAAAAATATATCATATATGTGTATATATGTATATATGTGCAGATATATATGTATATATGTGTGTATATATATATATATATATATATATATATATATATCTAGCCACACACCCTTAATGTAACATAGGCATACAAATGGTGTTTAATTGATAGAAGCTAAAATTATAGTTTAATCATAAGGTAAAGGAAAGGTGACATTTTAATCAAGGTTTGATTTCAAATGCCATATCTTAGAACTTTTCACATTTCACATGACTAGAATGATAATTTCTTACATCTCATTGCTATTTTGTAACCAGCATTTAATATGGAAGTTTTGAAGAGTGAGGAAGTAAGATTCTCATATGTTCAATCTGCATATCCACAGACAGCATCACACAATCAAATGGAAGAAGTTCCTCAGGTTAAATGTGGGTGGCATTGTCAGTGACAATATTTTCTTTTTACCCTGAAGACGACCAACCTCAGAGAGAAAACAAAAAACAAAAAGAAGCAAAACAAAAAAACATTCAAACCCACTGCAGCCAGAAAGCTGACAACATCTAAAGCTAATTAAATGCTTGTTTAACATAATTTTCTTTAACCAAAATCTTATTACTATGATCTTGGTTCCATTCCCTGCAGTCATGAGACGCTCTCTTGAGTTTCCCTTTTCTCTCACCATGCAGTTTGAGAATGAGAACATGTGCAGAGATGTCTATCTGATGTCGACAATTTTATTTTACTAAGAAGCTTCTTTTATTGTTTTATTTGGCAGGCATAACTGTGTATTTGTGGAATTGAAATTAACCACCATTATTTTGTCTTTTATTAGCAAAACTTTTTATTAGAACATAGTCCAAAGGGTTTTAAACAAAATGGAAACAAATTGTCAAATTCATAGTTTAAAAAACTGTTACATAGATCATAATTCAATGAAGATAGTACATATACCCTATTTGGGGAGAACCTCTACTGTGCCACTGAGAAAGAAATTGGCCTTAGCAATAAATAGAAATTTATATTTCCTTGAAAATTTAAGATATCAACTACAAAGTTGGACTTAACATTTTACTACCTAGAACAAAGACTGTAATCTCATTATATATCTTTAGAGTTTTATTTCTTCGGACAAATTCTGAGATTCTTTTATGGATCCTAAATCTATCACAATAATATGTTTTCTTTCAATGAACACTCTTCAAATTGTTCTGCTTTCTACTTTTGCCTGCAAAGTGCATTTTCTTGTTCATTGTTATGTATAGAAATGTAGCAAGGTCTCCTCTCCATTCAGTGTGTCAAGGCCCCACATTCTCTGCTTATTATGAGACATTTTTGATAGAATCTTTGGTTTTTCTCATATGAAAATTACAAATTTGTTATATTAAAAATATACATGTCCTACTAGTCCAGTTACTGGCTCTTATGCATTCCTCACCTTTCTTCCTGAAATACAGGTCCTATAAAGGACATGAGTCATTTTAAGTATTTTGAGTCTATAGTCTTACTTTACACAACATAGAACTCATCTCTAGTGCTTTCCCAATATTACTGCTAAATCCCACAACAAACGTAATTGGTATGGAGAATGCTATCACTTTCAGAAATAAGGAAACTAAGATTTAAAGAGGATAAATAATTTATCAAATATTAAACAGAATAAAACTAGAACTTATTTAAAGCTCTGATTATAGGAATACCTATTGGAACAACATGTTTCTCACTCTCTGATCACAATACCCAGGACATACTTACTTGGAATGCTTAGAGATAATGCTATCCACAAAGCATTCGACTAAAAGTTCCTTTCTAGGGAAAATGGCTTTGATAAGCCTGTTGAATATTTGAGGATCCTCATAGGAAATTAAAGCCATTTTAATAACATTTAAATAGCATTAATAACATTTTAATTTTTTTTTTTTTAGTTGTAGATGAACACAATGTCTTTATTTTATTTATTTTTGTGTTGTGCTGAAGCTTGAACCCAGGGCCTCATGCATGCTAGACAAGCTCTCCACCACTGAGCTATAACTTAAGTCCTTACATTTTTACCTATTTTGACATTGTAAAATAGTTTCCATATTTTCTCTATATTTATTCCATATTCCACCAGATGAATGATTTTCCTTCTGAAGAAAGAAATAGATACATAATATGACATTTTCTAAGTCCTATTAGGTAGTGTAGCCTAAGCTTTATGAGATACATGTGTGTCTGATTTGAATTAGAGGCGTTTTCAAAAAAAATAGTTTTCCTTTCTTCTTTACACTGGTCTATGTTTCATAAAATTTATACAATAAACAAGATTTTTCTAAGGCAAAAAAAATTATAGGACACAAGAATTATTTTCCTAATATCACTAGCTAGAATTTCTACATAAGGCCAAAAAATGCCAAAACTTGGCATTTAAAAGCAAAAGAAATCTCAAGTGAGACTGAACTCCGTTTTTTTTTTTTTGTTTGTTTGTTTTTTTTTTTTTTTAACTTAAATGGCGGTATTCTGTTCTCATACTCAGTGTTAACAACTGATTTAACACCTGCTCTCTGCTGCATGTCCTATTGGGTTTCATTCCACAAGGAACAGAGGCACACGCTTTTCCTCCCAATTGCCCTGGAAGAAACAAGGCTGCTTGCAATGCTTCCTCGTGCAGAGAATCTTGATGCAAAAAATCCTTAACACAAGCCCTTCTTGATCCATTCAGAGAGCAGATGCAATATGTGACAGGTCTAGCGCCTGTCTAAATATGAAGAACTTGAAAAAACTCACAAACCTAAAGAGAAATAAGAGCACACTATAATTTTAACAGCAGGCAGACTTTTTCTTCCCATCAACCAATACACTCCAACGTATACCAAGGTAATAGGACTATTTTTGCATTATTGTGTGCTCTTTTATGTTCTGCCATAAGAACAATTTTTTAGAGAATTATACATAGAAACATTATTGTTGTACTTTTCTTTATCATTCTAATGGCAGAGATTATACCAAGAACAGAACATATTTCCAACAGAGAATAATGAATCATCATTTCCTTTGACAAAAATATTACAAGGCCATAAAATGAAGGGGGGGAAATATACAGTCTTTCTTCTGACAAATACTTCAATGCACAGAAAATTGGTGACCATTAATCTATTTGTATGACAGGCTTAGGCTGGACTATCACAGGACTTGGATGATGTCAGATCTTATATTGATTTCTTTCTCGAGGAGAAAAATTATTCATATGGTGGCATATGGAAGAATACAAATTCAAATTGCAAAAGTACCCTGACAAACCACATAGAGAAACATTTCTCCAAGCAATTTCTGTAAACACCCATTTTCAAGCACCATATGATCCAATTTCCACAATTAATTAGCTTTCTGGGTCTGTGTTCAGTAGTCACCTGCTTTGAGAGGATATCAAAATAATGTTTCTGATAAGGAATCGTGATCAATGTGGCTGTTCTTATCATGTCAAGTTTGTTACAGAAAAAAAAACTATTTATAAAAGTTATAACACTCTCTGTGGATAAAGAGAGGAGTTAATAAAATGTGTAAATATTTATCACTCAGTGATAACCAAGGATCAAGGGTTATAGTAAAGCTGAAATTAGAACTTCTCTCAAATCTTTATTCTTATCTATATCCTACCCCTCTTATCAGATTAATAGTTGAGACACTTCCTGGGTCAGATAATAATATTGCCTATTCATCTAGATGAGGTCAGGAGTCTGATCTTCTATGAATGCTAATTATCACATAAGATGTCTAGAAGAGAAATCTAGAGCAACAAAACAGATCATTTCTCATTAGTAGTATTCTGTTTTTCTGAAGAATTTTTAAGTAAATCTTTTAAAAATAAATGTTATTTGTTATATATTTTGGATTAGGTGGAGTCTTGGCAGAAACTAGCATGTTTCAGTACTGAGGTTAGCCACAGATAAGCCCGGAGTTTTACTGTAAAGAGTGGGAAATACTGTACAGGGACCCCAGGTAAAATAGACACTAAGTAGGCAATTAGGACTATCAAAGTTGAAACTGCTCTGAGAAATATTTCCTGTAACTCTGTCATATACTCCATCTTGATATAAAAAATATATAATAAGATGAGTGATAGCCCTAAAAACATACATGCATATCTAAGTCCCTGAATACTGAGAATGTTAATGTATTTGGGAAAAGGACATTTGCAGATGTTAAAGTTAAAATCTTGAGACATGGTCATCCTGGATTACCTGAGTATACCGAAGTCCAATGACAAATGTCCTTGAAATAGAGAAAAGATGGCAGAGACATAAGAGGTGACAACTTGGAAACAGAGATCATTTTGCTACAGCTACAAGCCAGACAATGATAAATATTGCCAACAATTACCAAAAGAAAGTCATGGAACAATTCTCCCCAGGGTCTTAGGAGGGAGTACAGTCCTGCGGACACTTTGATTTCAGAATGCTGGCCTCTATAACTGTGAGAGAGTACGTTACTACAACCCATGCAATTTGTGCTAATTTGTTACAGCAGTTACAGGAAACTAATACAATATACCATCCCTGATGTTTAATGCTAATACAAATATACCAAAGAAGTCACTTTTGGAGAAAAAAAAATGGCTGTCCCCATTTGTTTAGTGTCTAAAACTATTGGGACAATTTAGATGCAAATATGGCAGCATCTCTCAAGCACAGCTAAGAGAAGGGAGGAGAAAGTCTAGTTCAGGCAGGTTGGAAAAAAAGCTCCAGACGATAATGATTTGGAGATAGTATCTTTCATATACCTACTAAGCACAACACCTAAAAGAGGAGGACAATTTCTGCTTTGGTTTATGAAAATATTTCTATTCAATAAACCGAATCTGATGAGAAGGTCTCAGTCTATAGACAGCCAGCTTCATTCCTTGGGGCTCATGGTGAGGCAGAACCTCATGGCAGAAGAGTGGTAGAGAAAAGAAGCTGGAAACATAGCACCAGGAAACAGAAAGACAGAGGTCTTCTCATCAGGATAAAAGACAAACCCCCAAGTGCATGTCCCCAGTGACCCACATCTTCCACCTAACTGTAGTCACCACTGATTTAATAATCCCTATTTGGGGATTAATGCACCGATTGGGCTAAGGTCCTCATACCCAAATCCCATTCATTTTACCTCTGAACCCTTTTACATTGACTCACTGAGCTTCTGGGGGATACCTCGCAGCTAAACCATAACACAGGTGAAGACCAGAGAAAGGGAAAGAGGCGAACTCTGACTGTAGCCAACCCGGCTGAATCACTCACTATCAATTTAGTCTCCATGCAGTATGAACAGCCTAGGGTTCTCCATTAAGATGACATGGGATAAAAAAGACCAAGTGGTTCCAGATGAACTAACGCAATGTAAGAAGTGTACTGTTTTCTATGGCTTAAAGCATCTTTCAGAACACTTAATGAATTCTTCAGAGTTCTGAGGGGTTTTTGTAGTTGCTTTGTTTTTAGTACAAGTGTCCTTGAAAAGGGACAACGATTTCCGTTTTTTTTTTTTTTTTCTAGATATGTGTATGTTTTTTCAATTGCTTCACTGACAGGGGTAAACGCTAAGACTTGGTGTTTTTAATTCTTCCTACAGTGTTCAGCATGATTTAACAGTTGACAACCACTCTGTTATATCAGAAAGATTGTGCTGTGTGAAATATTCTTTCATTTGATAACAACAATTTCATTGCTGTTTTATGGAGCAGGTAGGTGGCCATGGGGGAAGTCATGGTGATGAATTGGCATCATTTAGATCTTCCTAATATGACAATTTCCCAGTAATCCTAAAACCTCTGCCCCGAATCATAGCAGGTGTCAGACACAGGCTGTGACTATCCCTCTGGCTACAATTTTCTACCTGTAACTGAGAAGAAGGCATAAAAGGGAGAAAGAACATTCGGCAATATGTAGTGAACAGAATAAAATGTTTTGGCACACAGAGTCGGCTCTGTCACTGACTTGCTATATGATATAGGAGAAGTTCCTTACCTGAGCAGAAGCTCTGTTTCTGTGTCAGTTGAGAATGATAATCTCTTGCCACAAAAAGAAACAGAATACATATAGGTTTTTTCCTTGTCCCTAAAGTAACCATGAGGAGACTGTCCCCGGCTGACATGGAAGCGCCAAAAAGTCATATAAAACCTGGATTCCTAAGTCCACTAGCCTGCTTTCTTAGCAGATATTTCACCTTTAATGCCACCTCAAGTTCATGGTGCACCAATCATCACATTCACACCCCGGGCAGGAAGCTGACAATGTGTGCACTGGTACAGGACAGGATAAAAGGGAACATGCCAAATAGCTGCAGTCTTCCCGGGGAATTTTTGTAACATTTCTGTTCCCACACAGTGATCTTTACTTTCATGTCACTGACTTGCCTAGTAGCAATAGAAATTAGAAAAGGCATCCTTTTACTGGGCACACTGCCACACAGAGAAAAAAAGAAGGTTGTGTTGCTAATAAAAAAGTTGTTGTTAAGCCTCCAATAAGGTAGTTTTGGAGAGACTTTGACTTCTAAATCATCCAAATAAGCCTTTCTTGATGGGCTTCAAATGTATTCTCCATATGAACTTTTGAATCTTCACCTGTTGACCCATTATATCTGATCCTGTATACATTGCCACTTTTCTTTGAGGTATTGGCTTAATAAAGGAATCCCTGATCTTTCACCTCCCAGTACATTGGCATTCATTTATTTATTCTTTACCATTTATTGTGATACTGCTATATATCAGGTACTAACATGAATAATAAGATTCAGTTTCTACTACTGTAAGGAGCTCAAAATCTACTATGGGAGACAAATAGAACACATTATGCATACCTGCCAAAATAAACAAATGCAAAAATGCAAAAAAAAAAGACATGTAAGAATTGTTACAAAGTATACCCAAGATACAACAGAGACACTAAGATAGATGGAAATGATAAGACAAAGTAAAGGCTCAAAATCTCTGTCATGTCATCTTCTCATCACAACTTTCTCTCCCCACCCAAGGATAACCTTTTCCTGAATTCTTACAGTATCGATTTAATTATCACTTTAAAAACATTATATACTGCAACTATACTATAGGTGTTCATGTATTCCAACTTTTATTTATTTAAAAATTTTAAATTTTATTTATAATTGACAAATAATAATTTTATATATGAGATACAACATGAAGTTTTGTTGTATGTGTACTTTGAAGCATGTTCAAATCAGGCTAATTAACATGCCTATCTTCTCACATACTTATCATTTCTTTGTGATGTGAATGAAGTCCACTCTTCAGCAAGTTTGAAATATACATCACTACTAAGTATAGTCACTGGGCTGTGCAATAGATCATGAGAAATTATTTATCCTGCCTGACATTTGTACCCCTTTAAAACTAACATACTCTCTTCCATAGTCCACCTCAAACCCCCACCCCACAGATCTAACAGCCTCTCTAACCTACAGTTTTGTCTGGGGGCAAAATTGGAAGCAGATGCCATCTCAATCTAGCAGGGTAGAGAATATTAATTTCAGTTACTTTCTGTTTGTTTTATATTTTTAACTGGGGATTGAACTTGGCAGTGGGGGTGGGGGGTGCTTTACCACAGAGGACATTCCCAGTCTTTTCTTTCTTTCTTTTTTTATTTTGAAACAGGGTCTTCCTGAGTTGCCTAGGGCTTTGTTAAATTGCTGAGTCTGGTCTCAAACTTATGATCCTCCTGCTTCAATCTCCCGAGTTGGCGGAATTATAGATGTGTGCCACTGAGCCTGGCCCTTTGGTTTCTTGAGACAACCTTCCCATGTGTCTGACTTCTTTTGATCAACATATTTTTGATGTTTATCCATGTTGCCACACAGAGTGGGTGATTGTCTTGCTGCTTTGTAGTTTCTCATTATGTGACTGAGCCACAATTTATTGACCCATGCTGATGTCAATGGGCATCACTGAATAGTACTGTAATAAAATTCTTCTGCATTTTCTGTGAATATATGCACTTATAACATTTTTCCAAAGTGGTTGCATAAATTTCATATATTTCTATATAAAAATTTACAAAATGCATTCCTCCAGTATGTGAGAGGTCCAGTTCATCCATATCCTCACTGATACATGACATTGAACATAATCGCATCTTAACTACTGATGTTTTCCCCAAATCTGCTTATCGTGTGGCTTTGCATATCATAATGCAAAGTTGCATTCCTACCTGTGCATTTTCATTACTTTAGCTCTTCACCTCAGGTCCTAAATTCAGTGAAGCACAAAGACTGAAAATTCTTTTTCTAAACATCTTTCTAATATTGCCAACTTCCTAGACTAAGCAAATGTCATTTCTCCTTCAGTCAACAACAGTAACTTTTTAACTCTTTTTGCTTCTTCCCATCCATTCTTCATACAATGGCCCATGAATATTTTCAGAGGCAAATTGAACTCTTTCACATCCCTGTTTAAAAACCTTTATATAAATGTCCTATAATTCTAATATTCTAGATGCATTCCTATTTTAGATGAAGATCAATCCATTATGTAGATGTACCATATTTTCTCTCTTCATCTGTAGCAAGTGTGTCATACTCCTGTTCTATTGTGAGTGAAGCTTCAGTAAGCATTTGGGTACATTATTCGAAATGCAGGAATCCAGACTCTGAAAGCCACGTGTTATAGGATCCCACTTAGAGGAGTAGGCCAATCTAGAGAGCCAGAAGGCAGATCTGTAGTTTGGGGGTATAGACAAGGAGGAATGCAGAGTAACTGCTTAATGGCTATGATATTTCCCTTCAGAATATTAAAGAAAATATTCTAGAACTAGATAGAAGTGATAGTTTGACAACAGTGTGAATTCTCTGAATTTACTGAACTATACACTTAAAAGAATATTTTATTACAATAAAAAACCATATAGTAGTTATTGCACAACTCTGTACACATACTAAAAACCTTTAAACCGCATATTTTAAATATTCGTTTTATGATGTGTTATTTATTAATACATTTATTTATAAAAATTCCTACATGTAATTTCCATTTTATTTCAACTATATTCTAATGATCCTGTATAATTTGACTTCTTTCATAGCGTCATTCTTACATGGAGTTGTTTTTCTCAGACTAACTAACCTAGAGCCTTTCATCTGCTATTCGTTTCTAGAACACTGCATTTTCCTTACCTTGGGTCCTGTCCTTATGCCATTCCCTCTGCCTGGGAATATCACGTGTCCTGACTTTTCCCCGTGGCTGATGGCTTCTCATCTGTGACTTTCACTATAAATGTTGTCACTGTGGACAGATCTCCGCTCACTCTGTACAAACAGTGCTCAAGTCCTGACCCTGCACTCACATAAAGCTGCACTACCTTGATTCTACGGCATCACCTGAACACCTCATTCCCAGTGTATAATAACAAACTTGTGTCTTTTCCTATTTAACATCAGTGTTTCCTCCACTAGAGTGAGAGTGGAGATTCTGTCTGCCTTATTCACTACCAATAGCTTCTAGCACATAGCCAGCATGTAAGAAATATTTGTCAAAAAAAATCAAAATTACTAATATATGCCTCTTGGTGGTCAATGCTGAAAGGCAGCATTTTCACAGATGCTCTAAATAAAGCATCTCCAAACACTTATGTGGAGAATTCTTATGATGCCTAACCTACACAGAACTCCAACAAACATTTCTTGAATAGTCAATCCCGGAAGCACCATCTGAGTGTTCTTAAAGATTCTTAAATACAAACAATTTCTTATGTAAAGAATACTCTGATTTATTTTATTCTCAACACTTGAAAATTTTATTCTTTAACACCAATATTATCATTAACATATAATGACTGTGTTTTCAGTCTATTTCATGGGCCACATAGCTAAGTTTTTTTAACTACTTAAATTACAGAGATAAAGTAATTTGTACTTTTTTGATAATTTCAATTAAACTACTCATAAGAGCAAGCAAATAGAAGGTGAAATGGATGACAATCGACCTCAGCCACCTTCTAGGTGCATAGCAAACCCCTTAGTCTTTCTGTGACTCACTCTATCCTATTAAATCCAGGAACCAAGCTACAGAGATACCTTTTTGAGTTCCCTGTCTATGGTCCTTTCTATACAGAAATCGCTTCTACAACTCTGCTGACTTCAGCCATTTCTGCACACATGTTAAAGTAAATTTAAAAGTGGGCCACCAGTGCAGATTTTAATTCTAATGGAAGTTATACTTCTTTTCTTTATGAAACGCCTTATTTATTACTAGTTTAGATTATTTTTAAAAAGTCGCATATCAAGTCCAAATTATATCTTAATATCGAAGCACTCTTTGCCATTTCATTTTACAAGGGCATACAGTTCAAATTGAACCTGGGAATTTATACATATTGGTAGTTAATGGAACCTTGTAAATTGCAGACTTTATATCCATGTACTCCGTCTCAGAGAATTTCTGTCAAGAAATAAGACTATATAATATGTCAAGATTTGGGGAAATATATGCCAAAGTGTAATGGTCTAGTTGGAAACACAGCTGCTGAAAAAGAAGGCAGGAAAATTATAGGGTATAAAAAATACATTTAATATGTTTAGAATGGGTCTAAAGATATCCACATAATCTGCTGATTCTCCTACTGTGGGAATGAGAGGTAGGTTTAAGATGAAGCAGACAGGAATATTTGGTAGTTTTATCTTCTTTTTCTTGAGAGCTATCTAACGACAAAGAAAAGACATAAGAGGTCACTGGAAGTGACAAAAGGAATATGGATAAGTTATCCCCAATCGATGAAAAGGCCTGATAAACAGCTTTAGAAAAGACACATAGGACAGCAGGCCAAGGTTCATCCTGCCACCAGCAGACACCCACCAGAGTTCAGGCCTGGCCTAGATCCACCCATACTGACCTGTGTGGGACCCAGACCCACAGTAGGCCCGGGTCCATGCCACCATTGGCAGACACCTGCTAGAGCTAGACTCCAGCACAGGACTGCCTCTTCTGACCAGCAGACCCCCCACCAGAGTCCAGATCCAGCCCAGATCCGCCCACCCCAACATAGGTGGAACCCAGGTCCAAGGTAGGTTGGAGACAGCCACCCGCCAACACCTGGGAGCCCAAGCCTAACCTACTTCCATCTTGGGACACAGAAGACATTGCCATAGCCTTCTCCATGCAGTATCCCCAACCTTTTGACAACAGACAGGGCCTAGAAGCATCTGCATCTCAGAGCAGTTATCCCAAAGACAGCATAAGGCCCACCCTTTCAAACCCATCTCTTTAAGACATTGCATCCATCTTGGGGCACCTCCACTGTTATCTTGAGTTACCTTGGCTATTGCTGCCACCACCTTTAGTTGCAGTAGGGACACCAGGATCTAGAAGCCCAACATCAAGGTGCGGTACAGACAATCTGCATGGGTACTACAAGAATACAGGGTAGAAACTGTAATATCTCAGATCCACGCTGCAAGAAAGGAAGACACATAGGCAGCATGAAAAAACAAGGGAGGATCCTCGAGTGCCCCAGAGAAACCAGGATACTACAATAACAGAACCCATGGACAGCGAAATTGATGAAATGTCAGAGAAGGAGTTCAGAAGGTTCATAATTAAAATGACTGTGAATTAAAGAATGACTTCAATGAACAAATACAGGTAAAAGTTGATCATTCCAACAAAGAGATAAGAGAGCAAATACAGGTAGCAAAAGATTACTTCAAGAAACAGACTCTGGTCACCATCCCTGTTTTCGACTGACCGCAGCTCATTCAGCCATAGAACAGGTAATTTCAGGCTGCCATTCGCCTGCGGCTTGCAGACAGATTACTCAGGCTCAGTGCCTGAGTGCGTCTTGGAGCCTGCTCTTATCAGAGCATACACCGAGCATGGAGCGGCCGAGTTCCGGCTCCCAGAACTGCTCTGGCCCAGGGCTAAGGAGCCCGCGGAAACTGCTTCACGGTCCGGGTCCTGCTGAGGGCCGGTCAGGACTCACCCGTTGCTTTGGTTACCCAGCAAAGGGAATGAAGTGCTGCCATTCGCATAGGATACCAACATGGCAGAGATCTGATGTCATCAGAAAGCGGCGGAGGAGAGAACTTCATCAATACCAGCGGCGACAGAAACAGTTGGTCTCCTGGTAGGGAGGGTGAGGCACAGACACCCGAGTCTCTCTCGATTTGTCCTTGAGCCAGAGGGGAGGAGCCGGGCCACCGCCCGCGCCCGGAGCAGGCCCAGCGGTTCGCCGGCGTGGTGATCGCGTGACCCCAATTGGAGAGGGGGCAGAGCGGAGCCGCCACCCTCGCGCGCAAGGTGGGCAGACCCGCGACCCAGTGGTACACGGGCGTGGTAGGAGGGGCAGGGCAGAGCCGCCGCCCGCACCTGCAAGGTAAGCAGACCTGCAACAGACTGGCGGATCAGGCCCAGGAGCCTGCCAGCGTGGTACACACGTCACCCCAACTGGAGTAGGGGCAGAGCAGAGCCTTCGCCAGCGCCCGGATGAGGCCCTGCCGGTGTGGTGGTCACGTAACCCCAATTGGAGTGGGGGCGGAGCGGAACCGCCACCCGTGCCCGCAGGGTGAGCAGACCTGCGACCAACCTGCAGATCAGGCCCAGCGGTCCGCAGGCGTGGTAGGAGGGGCAGGGCAGAGCCGCTGCCCGCGCCTGCAAGGTAGGCAGACCTACAACAGACCGGCGGATCAGGCCCAGGAGCCTGCCGGCGTGGTACACACGTCACCCCAATTGGAGTAGGGGCAGAGCAGAGCCGCAACCCGTGCCCGAAAGGTGGGCAGACCTGCAACCGACCAGCGGGACAGGCCCAGTGGCCTGCCGGTGCGGCAGACACGTCGCCCCATTTGGAGTAGGGGCAGAGCAGAGCCGCCGCCCGCGCCTGCAAGGGAGACTTTTCAACTATACAAGAGCAATATAAATATATAGGAGAAAAAAACATTTCAAAAACACAACAGTTTCACCAAGCAGAAAGAAACGCAAGTAGTATGAAAAGACAAGGAAAGAAAGGACCACAAGCAATGCAGATCAACTCAACTTTAGAAGAGGTAACAGCTGCAGCAGATGGAATGTCAGATAAAGAATTCAGGATATACATGCTTCAGATGATCTGGAGTATCAAGAAAGACATTAGACAGCAAAATCAGACAATGAAAGATCACTTCGACAATGAATTACACAAACAAATCCAGGAAGCAAAGGATCAACTATACAGGGAGATAGAGGTTATAAAAAACAAACAAACAGAAATCCTAGAAATGCAGGAAGCAATAAACCAACTTAAAAACTCAATGGAGAATACTACCAGCAGAGTAGAACACTTAGAAGATAGAACATCAGACAATGAAGACAAAGTATTTCAACTGGAAAAGAACATAGACAGCTCAGCAAGACTGTTAAGAAACCATGAGCAGAACATCCAAGAAATATGGGATAACATTAAGAGACCAAACTTAAGAGTCATTGGGATACAGGAAGGTACAGAACTCCAAACCAAAGGAATGAGCAATCTATTCAATGAAATAATACGAGAAAACTTCCCAGACTTGAAGAATGAGACAGAATCCCAAATCCTAGAAGCCTACAGGACGCCGAATGTGCAAAATCATAAGAGATCCACACCTAGACACATTATAATGAAGATGCCCAACGTACAGAATAAGGAGAGAATTTTAAAAGCTACAAGAGAAAGGAAGCAGATTACATTTAGGGGTAAGCCAATCAGGATAACAGCTGATCTTTCAACACAGACTCTGAAAGCTAGAAGATCCTGGAATAACATATTTCAAACACTGAAAGAAAATGGGTTCCAACCAAGAATTGTGTATCCAGCGAAATTAAGCTTCAGGATGGAAGATGAAATTAAAACCTTCCATGATAAACAAAAGTTAAAAGAATTTGCAGCTAGAAAACCATCTCTTCAAAACATCCTCAGCAAAACATTACAGGAAGACGAAATGGAAAATAACAATGAAAACCAACAGTGGGAGGTAGGACAGTAAAGGGGGGGAAAATAATCAAAGAGGAAAACAAACCATGTTTAGTAACAGAAATAAACAAATATGGCTGGAAGAACAACCCATATCTCAATAATAACCCTAAATGTTAATGGCTTAAACTCACCAATTAAGAGACACAGGCTAGTAGAATGGATCACAAAACAAGACCCAACAATATGCTGCCTACAGGAGATGCATTTGATAGGAAAAGACATACATAGGCTGAAGGTGAAAGGTTGGGGAAAATCATATCACTCATATGGACTTCGGAAACAAGCAGGAGTGTCCATACTCATATCAAATAAAATACATTTCAAGCCAAAGTTAATCAAAAGGGATAAAGAGGGACACTACATACTGCTTAAGGGAACCATACACCAACAAGACATAACAACCATAAATATATATGCCCCAAACAATGGTGCAGCTATGTTCATCAAACAAACTCTTCTCAAGTTCAAGAGTCTAATAGACCACCATACCATAATCATGGGAGACTTCAACACACCTCTCTCACCACTGGACAGATCTTCCAAACAAAAGTTGAATAAGGAAACTATAGAACTCAATAACACTATTAATAACCTAGACCTAATTGACATATATAGAGTATACCACCCAACATCAAGCAGTTACACTTTTTTCTCAGCAGCACATGGATCCTTCTCAAAAATAGATCATATATTATGTCACAGGGCAACTCTTAGACAATATAAAGGAGTAGAGATAATACCATGCATCTTATCTGATCATAATGGAATGAAACTGAAAATCAACGATAAAAGAAGGAAGGAAAAAGCATACATCACTTTGAGAATGAAAAATAGGTTACTGAATGATCAATGGGTTATAGAAGACATCAAGGAGGAAATTTAAAAATTCTTAGAGATAAATGAAAACACAGACACAACATATCGGAATCTATGGGACACATTGAAAGCAGTTCTAAGAGGAAAATTCATTGCTTGGAGTTCATTCCTTAAAAAAAGAAAAAAACCAACAAATAAATGATCTCACACTTCATCTCAAAATCCTAGAAAAAGAAGAGCAAAACAACAGCAAAAGAAGTAGAAGGCAAGAAATAATGAAAATCAGAGCTGAAATTAATGAAATCGAAACAAAAGAAACAATTGAAAAAATTGACAAAACTAAAAGTTGGTTCTTTGAAAAAATAAACAAAATCGACAGACCCTTAGCCATGCTAGCAAAGAGAAGAGAGAGAACTCAAATTACTAGCATATGGGATGAAAAAGGCAATATCACAACAGACACTTCAGAAATACAGAAGATAATCAGAAATTATTTTGAATCCTTATACTCCAATAAAATAGAAGATAGTGAAGGCATCGATAAATTTCTTAAAAGTCATATGATCTGCCCAGATTGAGTCAGGAGGATATAGACAACCTAAACAGACCAATATCAATTGAGGAAATAGAAGAAACCATCAAAAGTCTACCAACTAAGAAAAGCCCAGGACCGGATGGGTATACAGCAGAGTTTTACAAAACCTTTAAAGAGGAACTGATACCAATACTTTTCAAGCTACTTCAGGAAATAGAAAAAGAGGGAGAACTTCCAAATTCATTCTACGAGGCCAACATCACCTTGATACCTAAACCAGACAAAGACACTTCAAAGAAAGAAAACTACAGACCAATATCTCTAATGAACCTAGATGCAAAAATCCTCAATAAAATTCTGGCGAATCGGATACAAAAACATATCAAAAAAATTGTGCACCATGATCAAGTAGGATTCATCCCTGGGATGCAAGGCTGGTTCAATATACGGAAATCAATAAATGTTATTCACCAAATCAATAGACTTAAAGATAAGAACCATATGATCATCTCAATAGACACAGAAAAAGCATTCGACAAAGTATAGCATCCCTTTATGTTCAAAACTCTAGAAAAACTAGGGATAACAGGAACATACCTCAATATTGTAAAAGCAATCTATGCTAAGCCTCAGGCTAGCATCATTCTGAACGGAGAAAAATTGAAGGCATTCCCTCTAAAATCTGGAACAAGACAGGGATGCCCTCTCTCTCCACTTCTGTTCAACATAGTTCTCGAAACACTGGCCAGAGCAATTAGACAAAAGAAATTAAAGGCATAAAAATAGGAAAAGAAGAACTTAAATTATCACTATTTGCAGTGACATGATTCTTTACCTAGCAGACCCAAAAGGGTCTACAAAGAAACTATTAGAGCTAATAAATGAATTCAGCAAAGTGGCAGGATATAAAATCAACAGCATAAATCAAAGGCATTCCTGTATATCAGCGACAAATCCTCTGAAATGGAAATGAGGACAACCACTCCATTCACAATATCTTCAAAAAAAAATAAAATACTTGGGAATCAACCTAACAAAAGAGGTGAAAGACTTATACAATGAAAACTACAGAACCCTAAAGAGAGAAATAGAAGAAGATCTTAGAAGATGGAAAAATATACCCTGTTGATGGATAGGAAGAACTAACATCATCAAAATGGCGATATTATAAAAGTTCTCTATAGGTTTAATGCAATGCCAATCAAAATCCCAACGGCATTTCTTGTAGAAATAGAGAAAGCAATCATGAAATTCATATGAAAAATAAAAGACCCAGAATAGCAAAAACAATGCTAAGCAGGAAGTGTGAATCAGGCGGTATAGCGATACCAGACTTCAAACTATACTACAGAGCAATAGTAACAAAAACAGTATGGTACTGGTACCAAAACAGGCGGGTGGACCAATGGTACAGAATAGAGGACACAGAAACCAATCCACAAAACTACAACTATCTTATATTTGATAAAGGGGCTAAAAGCATGCAATGGAGGAAGGATAGCATCTTCAACAAATGGTGCTGGGAAAACTGGAAATCCATATGCAACAAAATGAAACTGAATCCCTTTCTCTCGCCATGCACAAAAGTTAATTCAAAATGGATCAAGGAGCTTGATATCAAATCAGAGACACGCCGTCTGATAGAAGAAAAAGTTGGCTACGATCTACAGTCGGTGGGGTCGGGCTCCAAATTCCTCAGTAGGACACCCATAGCACAAAAGTTAATAACTAGGATCAACAAATGGGACTTACTCAAACTAAAAAGTTTTTTGTCAGCAAAAGAAACAATAAGAGAGGTAAATAGGGAGCCTACACCCTGGGAACAAATCTTTACTCCTCACACTTCAGATAGAGCCCTAATATCCAGAGTATACAAAGAACTCAAAAAATTAGACAATAAGAGAACAAACAACCCAACCAACAAATGGTCCAAGGACCTGAACAGACACTTCTCAGAGGAGGACATACAGTCAATCAACAAGTACATGAAAAAATGCTCACCATCTCTAGCAGTCAGAGAAATGCAAATCAAAACCACCCTAAGATACCATCTCACTCCAGTAAGATTGGCAGCCATTATGAAGTCAAACAACAACAAGTGCTGGCGAGGATGTGGGGAAAAGGGTACACTTGTACATTGCTGGTGGGACTGCAAATTGGTGCAGCCAATTTGGAAAGCAGTATGGAGATTTCTTGGAAAGCTGGGAATGGAGCCACCATTTGACCCAGCTATTCCCCTTCTCGGTCTATTCCCTAAAGACATAAAAGAACATGCTACAGGGACACTGCTACATCGATGTTCATAGCAGCACAATTCACAATAGCAAGACTGTGGAACCAACCTAGATGCCCTTCAATAGACGAATGGATTAAAAAAAATGTGGCATTTATACACAGTGGAGTATTACTCTGCATTAAAAAATGACAAAATCATAGAATTTGCAGGGAAATGGATGGCATTAGAGCAGATTTTGCTAAGTGAAGCTATCCAATCCCTAAAAAACAAATGCCAAATGTCTTCTTTGATATAAGGAGATTAACTAAGAACAGAGTAGGGACGAAGAGCATGAGAAGAAGATTAACATTAAACAGGGATGAGAGGTGGGAGCGAAAGGGAGAGAGAAGGGAAATTGCATGGAAATGGAAGGAGACCCTCAGGGTTATACAAAAGTACATACAAGAGGAAGTGAGGGGAAAGGGAAAAATAATACTAGGGGGAGAAATGAATGACAGTAGAGGGGGTAGAGAGAGAAGAGGGGAGGGGAGGGGAGGGGGGATAGTAGAGGATAGGAAAGGCAGCAGAACACAACAGACACTAGTATGGCAATATGTAAATCAATGGATGTGTAACTGATGTGATTCTGCAATCTGTATATGGGGTAAAAATGGGAGTTCATAACCCACTTGAATCAAATTGTGAAATATGATATATCAAGAAATTTGTAATGTTTTGAACAACCAACAATAAAAAATTAAAAAAAAAGAAACAGAGACTCTGAAAAAATATCAGAATCCTTGAAATGAAGAAAACAATAAACCAAATAAAAAATTCAATAGAAAGCATAAACAACAGGCTAGATCACTTGGAAGAACGAACGTCAGATAATGAAGACAAAGTATACAATCTGGAAAATAAGTTGATCACACAGTGAAGATAGTAAGAAACAGAAACTCAAGAATTATAGGACAGCATAAAAAGACCAAATCTAGGAGCTATTGGGACACAGGAAGGCACAAAGTTTTAAGCCAAATGAATATACAGAATGTCTCTTCAATGAGATAATATCAGAAAATTTCCCAAGCATAAAGAATGAATTGGAAAACCAAATACAAGCGGCTTACAGGACACCAAATGTACAAAATTACTACAGATCTATGCCAAGGCACATTATAATAAAAATGCCTAGCTTACAGAATAAGAATAGAATCTTAAAAACTCAAGAGAGAGGAATCAGATCACATATAGGGGGTGATCATATCTCAGTAGATTTTTCAACCCAGACCCTCAAAGCCAGGAGTACATGGAACAAATACACAATGCTCTGAAAGAAAGTGGATGCCAACCAAGAATCTTATATCCAACAAAACTAAGCTTTAGATTTGATGATGAAATAAAAATTTTCCATGATAAACAAAAATTAAAAGAATTTACAACTAGAAAGCCTGCACTATAGAACATCCTCAGCAAAATATTCCACAAAGAGGAAATGAAAAACAATGATGAAAATCAGCAGAAGAAGTTTATTACACTAAAGAAAAACTAACAGAGGAGAAACCAAGTCATGTTAAATACCAAAAATGGCTGGGAATACAAATCATGTCTCATTAATAACCCTGAATGTTAATGCCTAAATTCACCAATCAAAAGACAGACTAGAAGATTGAACCAAAAAATGCCTAACAATATGCTGCCTCCAACAGACTCATCTGATAGGTAAAGATATCCACAGACTGAAGGTGCAAGGTTGGGAAAAATCATATCATTCATATGGACTGTGGAAGCAAGTAGGGATTTGTATCCTCATATCAACGAAAGTAGACTTCAAGCTTAAGTTAATCAAAAGGATAAATAAGGACACTATGTACTGCTCAAGGGAACCATGCACCAACCAGGCATAACAATTATAAATATATATGCCCCAAATAATGGAGCATCTACGTTCATCAAACAAACTCTTCTCAAGTTCAAGAGTCAAAAAGACCACAACACAAAAATTCTAGGTAACTTTAACACCTCTTTCACCACTGGATAGATCTTACAAACAAAAGCTGAACAAAGAATCTATAGAACTCAATAATACAATCAATAACTTATATATAAAATATTTCATCCTTCAACAAGAGAATACACATTCTTCTCAGGAGCACATGGAACCTTCTCTAAAATAGACCATATATTATACCACAAAACAACTCTTTGCAAACATAAAAAAGTAGAGATACCACCCTGCATTCTATCAGATGATAATGGAATAATATTAGAAATTAATAATAAAATAAGAAATAGATGCTACTCCAACACCTGGAAACTAAATAATATAATGCTGAATGAACATGGGTTGCAGAAGACATCAATGAGGAGATTAAAAATTTTTTAGAGGTGAATGAGAACACTGATACAGCATATTGAAATCTTAGGACACTATGAAGGCAGTTCTAAGAGGAAAATTCAATGCATAGAGTTCATTCCTTAAAAGAAGAAAAAGTAAACAAATAAATGACTTAATATAATATCTCAAAGCCCTTTTAAGGTCCTCAGGGAATAGACCGAGAAGGGCGATAGCTGGGTCAAATGGTGGTTCCATTCCCAGCTTTCCTAGGAATCTCCATACTGCTTTCCATATTGGCAGCACCAGTTTGCAGTTCCACCAGCAATGTACAAGTGTACCCTTTTCCCCACATCCTCACCCTCATTGTTACACAAAATTACATATAAGAGTTTGTGAGGGGAAAGGGGAAAAAAAAAAAAACAAGGGAGAGAATTAAACAACAGCAGATGGGGTAGAGAGGGAAGATGAGAGGGAAGGGGAGGGGGGATAGTAGGGGATAGGAAAGGTAGCAGAATACAACAGTCACTAATATGGTATTATGTAAAAATGTGGATGTGTAACCGATGTGATTCTGCAACTTGTATTTGGGGTAAAAAATGGGAGTTCATAACCCACTTGAATCAAATGTATGGAAGATGATATGTCATGAGCTGTGTAATGTTTTGAACAACCAATAAAAAAAAAATATCTCAAAGCCCAGGAAAAAGAAGAACAAATCTACACCAAAAGCAGTATAAGAGAAAATAATTAAAATTGAAGCTGAAATCAATGAAATTGAAACAAAAGAAAAAATTGAGAAAACAAAAAGTTGGTTCTTTGAAAACATAAATAAAATTGATAGACCATTAGCCATTCTAATGAAGAGGAAAGAGAAAATTCAAATTCTAATTCTAACATCCATGATGAAAAAGAAAATATCACAACAGACACTACAGAAATACAGAAGATAATTAGAAATTATTTTAAAAACTTGTACTCCAATAAAATAGAAAATATTAAAGACATCAACAAATTTCTAGATTCATATGATTTGCCCAAATTAAATATACATAATTTAAACAGACCAATATCAAGTGATGAAATAGAATAAGCCATCAGAAACCTACCAAACAAGAAAAGCCCAGGACCGGATGGATACACAGCTGAGCTCTACAAGATCTTTAAAGAAGAACTAATACCAATACTCTTCAGTTTATTTCAGGAAATAGAAAAAGAGGAATCACTTCCAAACTCCTTCTATGATGCCAATATCAACTTGATTCCAAAACCAGGAAAAGACAAATCAAAAAAAGAAAACTTTAGACCAATATCTCTAATGAACATAGATGAAATCTTCTCAATAAAATTCTGGCAAATCAAATACAAAAACATATCAAAAGATCATACCACAATAAAGTAGGCTATGGTTTTGCACTTGCCAGGCATATGACAGACCCTGGATTCAATTCCCAACAAACCTCCCACTTTGGCACATACATTAATAAGAATAGATGAAAGATATAACAATGATCACAACAGAAACAAGTGAAATAGAAACCAAAAAATTACAAAGGTCCATGGAATAAGGATTTCATTCTTTAAGACAATAATCAAAACTGACAAAACTTTAGACAAGAAAATGAGAGAATCAAAATAAATAAAATTAACATCGAAATAGGATACAGTATAAGAGTGCAGACATACAAAGAATCATTAAGGATTATTATAAAAAACTACATGTTAATTAATTAGAAAAACTTGAAGAAATGTACAACTTCTGGACACACATGACCTACCAAAATTGAACCATGATGACAAAAATTAAAATAAAAGTACATGGACAAATAACAAGTAATGAGATTGAATTGTTAACTAAATATCCCCCCAAAAAGAAAATCCATAAGTGAATGTCTTTACTGCTAAATCTTACAAAACAATTAAAGAACAACTAGGAACTAACATCAATGCTTCTCAAATCATTACATAAAATTGGATAGGAGGGACCCCCTTCTTAACTCAAGTCTATGATGCCAACTTTAGCATTATAAAATCCAGACAAGGATATAGGAAAAAAATAATAGGAAAAAATTATAGATTAATATCCATAATGAAAAGAGATGGATAATTTCTCAACAAAATACCAGCAAATTGAATCCCACAGTGCATCAAATATATCATTCACTGTGATCAATTTGGTTTCATTCCAAGGATGCAAGAATGGTTTGACATATACAAATAAATAGATATAACACCACATCAACAGAGTGAAACAGAAATCATATGATCAACTCAACTTTCACACAGAAAAGCACTTGATAAAATTAAACACACATTCAAATTGTGTATAAAATTTTTATAGAAGGATACAAATTGTGTATACAAATTGGGCATATAAGGGTCCACCAAAATATAATAAAGCCTATTTTAGATAAATCCACAGCTAGCATCATACTGAATGGGGAAATCTGAAAACATTTATTTTTTGTGTTGTTGTTGTTGTTCTTTTTAATTATACATGACAGTAGAATGTATTTTGATATATCATACATACATGGATTATAAATCCCCATTTTTATATTGTACATTATGTGAAGTTATACTGGTCATGTATTTATATATGAACATGGGAAAGTTATGTCCAACTCATTCAACTGTCTTTCCCTTTCCCATGCCTCCTCCCTCCCCCTGCCTTGTCCAATCCAGTGAATCTCCACTCCCTCCTCCCTGCCTATTGTGAGTCAACATTAGGCCTTTGGTTTTTATGGGATTGACTTATTTCACTTATTGTGATAATCTCCAGTTCCATCCATTTACTGGCAAAGACCATAATTTCATTCTTCTTTATGGCTGAGTAATATCCTGTTGTGTATATGTACCACAATGATACTTTATTAAGCCATAAAGAATAATAAATTCCTGTTATTTACAGCAAAATGGATGGAATTGGAGGACACTATGTTAAATGAAGTACACCAGAAACAGAAACACAAGTACCACATGCTGCCTCTTATATTTGGAAGCTGAAAAATAAGAATCTGAAAGTAAAATAGTGATTTCTAGAGATTGGGAGGTGGTGGGAAAAAAAAATGACAGGATTTGATCCAAGCACACTTTGTACTTTCATGGAAATATCACATCTAACCCCATTAAACATGTACAATTAATACATGTTAATAAGACATAAGCAAATAAGATATTATTGTGCAGATATTAAAGCCATATTAACAGAGTTTTTCTAATTCAATCATGCTAAAAGCTAAGTAAAATTGGGAGATCTTTTTCCCCCTGTGGGCAGAAAGTAAAATTATATATAATATTTATATATGTATGTATTGATTTCTATCATATTTTTAATTTCACATGAATCACATTACACCAACACTGTCATTTTTCTCTTGTAACACATTTACAGGTAGGCGTTACTACTTTATTTATTTATTTTTCCCCTGAGGTGCTAGGGCTGGAACCCAGGGTCTTGAGCAGGCTAGGCAAGCATGTTACCACGGAGCTCCACTCCTGGCTCCACTCCTGTGTTTTACACAATGGAAAACTTGGCTCAAAGAAATGTTTTCCCTAATTTCATGCAAATAAATAGAAGCTGAGCCCTCTACGAGACCCTTCTATGAAATTTACTTTTCCACTTCTCCTTGCTATTGTTTACTCTTGCAACTAATTGTTTAAAATAACTGTGAGGAAAAAAGCCCTATGATTTCACATTTTTAGCTAGTGTGGTTATTGAAAAGTTAACACTTGCTGCATATAAATAGTTGATGCTGTTATGTTTTCCTCCAGCAGAAAAGCAATGAAGAAAAACTATACAATTTAATTTTACATTGAAGTAAAGGCTAATCACGGCAGCCTATAAAGTTATTCTCTGGAAAGTTGTTCTGTAAAACAAATGTTACTGATTTTAATTAGAGTACATGTATGCACAATTTCACATTTAATGCTGAAACAGGAAATTAAAAAATTCAATCTCATTGGTCTTAAGTCAATTCAGAATGAAAAACATCTTCTTACGTTGGAGTTTAAGCAATAAACACAGCTTTAAAGTTCAGTCTTTGAATTTTAAGCTAGTCATTTTTTTCCTTATGATTGGAAGATTCCGTTTTTTGAACCTACTGTATGTACTCTTCTTTCTGCCTAGAAAACAATGTCATCATGAAAACAACATTTTAAGAGGGTCAAACTTAAAACCAACAGAGGAAAAACTGAAACTAACTCTCCAGAGATTTTCTTTGTAAAGATGTTATGAGTAATTTCAATTTCTCAATAGCTCTATCTTCTCATCTGTAATGCACAGTGCATTTACGATAATTCCTTTTCTCTTTGATAGCCTCTGCAGAAATCACTCCTGCTTAGCTTTCATCAGCCATGGATTGGGTTACCTAGGAGACCTGCTTTTATTCAAATGAAATAAAATAAAATAGAATAGAAATATAATTAAAAACTAAGTATTCCAATGGTCAGATCTCTCACGTGGGGTATATGTTGAATGAATGTTCTACTAAGAAACAGAAAAAAATGAAAGTCACTCTTCACACAGAAACATTTAATGACTTTTATATAGCCTGCAGAAGAAAAGAGCACTCTTCCCCCAAACTGTGATTCAGGCTTCCCCATCCGATTCTCTGCGAGGTTAGTAAACCTTGGTTGACAGGCAGGAACTAGTGACTGGGCAAGAGATGAGGAGGATTATAAATGCAGGGTAACTTCAGGAGTTTTTATTCTGTGCTTCTACAGCACAAGTTGGGCATAGAACACAGGTTTTTGTAGCACTCTTTTTCTGAAGACTGTGGAATGTGAACCCCAGGATGAATGGGTAAATAATGAAGATATTTGTAGGATTGGAAATGGAACTGAATTTGGAAACCATTTGTCAAGTAGCCAATATGTCTATTAAAATGAAAGATCTGGGACAGAAATTAAAATCTGGCCCTCCCTTAAGCCTCTAGCCTGCCTTCTCTTACTCATGGAAGGCAGTGTTAATTGACCACACAACTATTGATCACTGAGGCCAAATGCTGTGGTACACCCCTCTGCTGCAATCACAGCAATGGCTAGCAATGGCTAGAGGGTCAAAACTGAGTGATAAGTAAAGCAAAGCAATTAAAATTGGAGGCTCCCATCCCACATATCTACAACCCACAAATCCTTTTACCTAAGGGGACATAGTGCTTATGGTTAAAAAGCCAAACTCTGGAGCCACATATTTTTCCCCCATGTCATCTCAGTCACTGTGTGACTTTGCAAAAATTACATATCTATGCCTAAAACAGGGCAAAATAATCAATCTTTTGATGTTGTGAAAACTGAATGAACCTACAACAGTGCCTATCCCATAGAAAAGGCAAACTACAGAATAGGGGCAGATCGAATGACCTTGTCTAGTCTTAGCCAGAAATACACTCTCAAAGTAAAAAAAAAAAATGTGTCAAATAAGAGCTTCATTAGCCTGCTCTTTTCCAACCTCTGCTTTCATCAGTTGATTTTCACATACAATCCCTAATAGGACTTGAGGTGTTTTCTTAGATGACGTGATGTTTGGTTCTGTGATTAGACTGTAGTACCCAGTTATTTAATCTAATCTAGGTGTTTTTGTGAGGGTATATTATAGATGTGGCTAACATCTGTCATCAATTAACTGAGGAAGAAAATGCTTGAGCCTGGTTTGCAGATGGTTCTGCAAAATAAACAGGCACCATCTGAATGTGGATCGCTTAAGCAACACATCCAGATGTTCACATTGCTCAAAAAGAGAAATGGTCAAAGAAGACATGCATGTGGATTGGTGAGCTGTGGAAAGCAATTTGGTTGGATGGTCAGGATCAGAAAAGAAACATAATTGGAAAATTGATGACAGAGAGTTCTTGGGAAGATGAATGTGGATAGGACTCTCTAAATGACCAAAAGACATGAAGATATCTGGGCCAATTATTTATGAAGCTATCCTCCGACAGTACCACACAGTCTTGAAATACAATAGAATGTGTTCTTCTGCTTTATTCTAAAAACAACAACAACAACAACAAACACATTTTAGCTATTCTACTTCCTTTGTGTTTCTACAGAAGCTATAATCTTCTCCATAAAAAAATTTTTACTCAGATTTTGATAGGAAGTTTGGCACACTTCCTATCAATTGAAAAGACACTGAAATTTTGCAGTATTTCTATTTATTTAGATCTGATGCCTTTTAATTAGTTTTGTAGCTTCACACCTGTAGGTCATGTACATACTTTGTTAGATTCATACCTAAGCATTTAATTTTATTTTAGTTCTTCTTTTAAAGGTATTTTTAAATTTACCAGTCTGATTGTTAATTGCTGGTATGTTAAAAAAAGCAATTGATTTTTTTTTTTTTTAAATCAACATTGTGCTGTATGATCTTGCTATAATCCTGTGGATTCCAGACGTAGTTGCTATTAATTCCTAGAAGGTTTAATCTGTTTTATTCTTTGGGATTGCTATGCAAATGTATGTTTTCTTCTTGTGTCTTATTGCATCATCTAGGATAATGCTGAATAATAGAAGTGATGAAAGAGACCATACCTTCTTGATCTAGAACTTATAGGAAAGTATCCAATTCACAATGAGTATGACTTTAGATGCACATTCTCTGTAGATATTCCCTGTTGAGAAAGTTGCCCTCTGAATTTTTCTGAGAGTTTGTTTCTTTGTTCTAATCATGAGCAGGCTTTCAGCTTTTCCTAAGTACTTTTTCTTCATTGGTGTGACACCTCTCTCTCTCTCTCTCTCTCCCCCCCCCCCTTTAGGCTGTTGGTATGATGAATTACAACCACTAATTTTGTGAACCAGCCTTGCATGCCTGGAATAAATCCCATATGGTTTTGGTATATAGCTCTTTTTATACACTATTAGGTTTAAATTGCCTAAGGAGCCTCAATTTTTTGAAGATTTTTTACATCTATGTGCATGACAGATACTGGTCTAGAGTTTTCTTACAGTGTTTTTGTCTAGGTTTGATAATAGGATAATGCTGGTCACACAGAATCAGTTAGTAAACATTCCCTCTACTTCTTTTCTCTGTAAGAGATTATTTACTCAAAACAGCTAATAAATATAGGCCTTTTCAGATGAACTGTGTTTCCTTGTTTGAATTTTGTGGCTAATTACTGATACAATTAGAATTATAAGTACCAAGTTTGCACCTGTTTACTATTTTGTTTGTACTGTTTCTTCTTCCCCTCATTCTCTATTGATTTCTGCCTTCTCTCATTATAAATGGTCATTTTTTTTATGGTTTCCTTTTATTACTTTTGAATTGAATTCTGTGATTCAATTTTATTTCTGTTTGTAAAGGTTTAACTTGTTGACCTAGAATAGCTAATATACATTTTTAACTTACATAAATCCATCTTCAGATTACACAATGATGCCTTGCATGCAGCCTAGGTACCTTACAACAAACAGTCCCATTCCCCACCCCCCTTCCGCCGCCAGGCTGTCCTTCATGTCACTTAAGCATATGCTGTAATGACCAATACCTACATCAATACTGTTATCACCTTAAACAGTTATCTTTTAGATAAAAGACTAGGAAAAAATTTTAAAATATTGTTTTAACCTAATTTGTTCTTTCTCTGACACTTACCCTGTTTTTTAGGTCTTGTTTGCTACCCTACATCATTTTCTTCTGCCTGAAGCAATTCTACTAGCATTTCTTACAAATAAATTCTGGTGATGATGAATGAATTATTTAGGGATGTGCAAGAGGGAAAGAGAGAGAGGAGGAGAATCCTAGATAACTTTATTGTCTTTTCTTTTTAAGAATAATTTTCCTGAATATAGAAGTGTAGTTTTGGGTGTGTGTTATTTGTGTTTGTTTAGTATTTATACAGCTATTTTGAATATCCTGGGTCTGTGGTTTGATATCTATAATTGATTTTGTAAAGTTCTTGTCCATTATTAACTCAAGCATTTCTTCTGCTTGGTATTCCCTTTCCCCCACTGGTGTTTTATTTGTGTGTTACACTTCTTGAAATTCTCCCACAGGTCTTGGGAAATTCCTATTAAACTAATTTCAAGATCAGTGATTCTGGTCTCTGGTACGTCCAGTCTACTTATGAGCATATCAAAGCCATTATTTTTATATATTTCAGATTTGAAATTTTTTCTATCATTGATCCTTTCTTAGAAATTCTCTCTCTTCTCCCATTACCTAAATGTTTTTTGCAGGTTGTCTGACATTTTAAACTTAAGACTCTTTAACATATTCATCAAAAATTCCTTGCCTGGTCATTTGAAAGTTCATAATTTTTTTTTTTTTTTTAGTTTAGTTCTGATAGTGGTTTTCTTCATATTGTGATTTTGTTCTGTTTTTATCTTTTCTGTGTGACATGCTTTGCAATTTTTGGTGAAATTCAGACATTAAATTGGGTAATAAGAACTGAGGGAAATAGACTTTAGCATGAGTACTTATAAGTTGGGCTGTGTTTACTGTTTTTATGTGGCTCCAAGTGCTAGAAGTTTTAAATTCTTTGCTATCTTTATTTTTATCTCTGCCATTGACTCTGGACTTCTAAGAGCTTGACCTCAGTGAGCTGCAACTATCTAACCCTTTAACCCTCCTGAGGGGAAGAGTGAGGATGGGACATGATCTATAATCTTAGGAGTACATTTTGGTCTTTCAGGGGGATCTGAGACTCAGAACTGTGACCTTCACCAGCATTTCTCCAATGGGAGAGTGCCCCTTGCCCTCACTCTCCTCTGCTTTGGCAAGACATGAATTCTAGAGGGGGTCTGAGAGGGTAGAATGCCCTTCCCCATCTGGAAAATATTATGGAGAATTCTCCTGGCATCTTCAAAGAGGACCATTTTCCCCTCTCAGAACCAGGAAAGTATTTTTCTCAGATCTTCACCACGAGAATATAGTGGGGTTCACAGATATAAGCACCGAAGACTACAGCTCCTGCAGTTTCTCACCACCCTTAGACCACACTCAGCTTCCAGCATTTAATCAACATTATGATTTAAGTGCTCCTGACAGTTTTTTTTTTAATCTAAAGGCTTCCCCTCCCCACAGATAAGTG
Organism: Marmota flaviventris; assembly: GCF_047511675.1. Lineage (NCBI taxonomy): Eukaryota > Metazoa > Chordata > Mammalia > Rodentia > Sciuridae > Marmota > Marmota flaviventris. The sequence goes on along the minus strand of NC_092508.1, from coordinate 106,987,889 downwards.
AGTGCTGTTTATCCCTCTCTGGATGCACCTCCCTCTCCTGATTTGGGTTTGCTCTGAAACTTCAATTCTGTTGGCAGCAGGTCCACCCTGGCCCCTGGAGCCCTACCTCCACTAGTTTGTTCTGCATGCCAGTGTGGCCAGCTCACAAGGCCATGGCGAACTTGCGTTTTTTCTGTTCCTGCTTGTCCGTCTGAGACATATGTATCCCACAGGAATGCCTTGACCTTTTCTGGTCTGATGGACTTATTGTTAAGGGAGGTTTCGGTACCTGACAATAATAGATGTTGAAACTAAATTTCTCCCCCCTCCCTCCTGCTTTTGGGTAGTTTTCCACTTCTGCTGCTTGGGGTATAAAAAAAAGGTGTGTTAGCAATAAAGAGTATTGACTCCTGGATGAAGAACCTTGGTGTCCTGTGTGTCTTTTAACCTCGCCGTCCCTCGCCGGACTCGGCTCCCTTGGCCGGACGCGGCACAATTCTCCCATCTAAGGAAAGTCGTTAAGTTCTGATTTTTTTTTTTTTTTTTTTTTTTGTAACATTGGATGTGACAATGCCCAAGATCTTTATGTGTTGGAGCCCAAACTGGAATTCTCCTAGCTTTCCTTTTATATCAGTAAATGAATGACACTACTAGGCAACGCGTAAATACTCTTCTAAAACTAGCAAGAACAGAGCTGTTACTACTTTTATATTTTGAGCAACAAGAGAAAGATAAGCTCTTGGAGAAAAGGGTTTTTTTGTTTTGTTTTGTTTTGTTTTTTGCAGGAAGGTGGAGGTGGGGGAAATTGAACTCAGGGGCACTCGACCACTGAGCCACATCCCTAGCCCTATTTTGTATTTTATTTAGAGACAGGGTCTCACTGATTTGCTTAGTGCCTCACTTTTGTTGGGGATGACTTTTGAACTCAAGATCCTCCTGTCTCGGCCTCTTGGGCCGCTGGGATGACAGGCGTGTGCCCCTGCACAGGCTTAAAAATAGTTTTATAGTGAATTGCCTCTTGACAGGAAGCATGATCTTCCAAGGAGAAGGAAGCCAAGGGATGCCACAGCTCCAGGAAGTTGGTAAATAAAAACTGAGGTGTCACCCATTTCTTTTCTACTATGGCTCCCCATTCACCACTTTACAGGCAGATGGCAGGCTGGAGGAGATCAGAGGAAGGTGTGGGCTTCGCTTTCATGGTTATTACCAATCCTGATTGATGACAGTGTTACCATCATCCAGGAGCAGAGGAAGGTGGAAACAGCACCAGGGAAGGAATAACCTGGCTACTCTGGGAAAACTTCCATACCAAAATAATCTTGAGTTGGGCTGGGGATGTGGCTCAAGCGGTAGCGCGCTTGCCTGGCATGCATGGGCCTGGGTTCGATCCTCAGCACCACATACAAAGATGTTGTGTCCGCCGAAAACCAAAAAATAAATATTAAAATTCTCTCTCTCTCTCTCTAAAAAAATAATATTAATCTTGAGTTCAAGAGTACTCATTCATGTCTAGTAAATTTTCGTTTTTTAAGTAGATACATGAGATCAGAAAAGGCATGGATCTGGCGGAGCAGAAACATGCCCAATTTCTTCCACCTGTTGGCTCTTTCTCCTCTACTTACAGTGCACTCACATCACCTGCCCTGTTGGACCTTTTATTTGTTATTTGTTCCAGTTTTTGTTTTAACTTTTTTTTCTGCATTAAAATTAGTCTCTGTGAATTCTTGAAGCACATTTTGATTCTCCCACATTTCTATTACATTCCATCAGGTGTTATTACATTTGAAGAAGGATTTTTTTCCCATCCATTTATATGTTAAAAAATTATTAGCTTATCAGAATTAAAACATGGAAAAATAAATACATACAGTACATCTATGGATATTAATAACAATTTGGTGTGGATGGTGATACAAGATAAAATTGTCAAAATAAATAATGACCAAGTCTCAAAAGGCTAGGCCAAGTGTGCTCAATTAAAGAGTTTGATTTTTTTTTTCTGAATTCTCTTAAGTGCTTCTGAAATAAGTAACTGAATATATATCTAACTAATTTTACAGTTACTCTTATCTAATAGGTTATATAGTAATCAAGATGAGGTTATTTTGTCCTGCTCTTTAACTAACATGTAGAGTATTTTGAGGAACTTAATCAGTGTTAGGATGATTTGTTTCCATGTATAAAGAAAACGGAGGCTTGGAAAGCTAAATAGGTTGTTCCTGGTGATGAAACTGGAGTGGCACAGATTCTATCCTTATTCCTAGTCCAGAGTTCTGTGCTACAACACAGTACAATTTCCCCTTTCTCTATATATCTTTTCTCTGTTCATATTCATGGTATCAACTAGTATAATTTCACAGTACAATGCTTAACACCTGCTTTCTGCTAGACTATGCATATTAGTATATTTTCTCTGCCAAATGAGTTACAAGTGATTAAGAAAGTTACGGAAATAAGCTTTCTGTATGAAAGGAACAAAGCATTAGTTCTTCCTATTTACATTCAACAAAGAGTTCTGAAACATTTCATCTAGCTATGCATTTATGAAAGAAGAGACCATATAAATTAACCCAAAAATGAACAATAAAGATTGGAATGTTTTTTGATAATCTAGAGGAAGAATAAATGTAAAATAAGCAACATAATGTTTAATACTGATTAGATATTTTGTATTTGGAACTTTTGTAATTTCGCTTTCTGAAGTATAATTTGAACATTTTAGATCAGAAGTTTCCTGTTCCAGTTGCCATGAGTGTCTCAGTGATCTTTTCATAATGCCTCTAAACGAAAGAAATGAGACCTATTTACTAAACATGTAGGTCTAAAAAACTTACATATTTATATCCTAACAAATTAGCAGCTGTTTGATTAAAAATACATTTGAAATAAATGACCACAATTAAACACCACTACTCAACACAGGTGTGCATGTGCCTGTCTAATCACTGCATGACTTCTCAAACCTCCCCAGCAGCTTGGCCACACCACTTTCATTTCCTGTTCAACAGCACCAACAGAACCTTGGCTTTGAAAAGATATGACATAATTGAAGCATATACAATACAACTAAATGTGACTGGATTGCTCAGAGCTTGACATTCACCCGGTGTCATCAAATATATAGTATCACTATGCTTTTCGTGAAAACTTAAAATATCCTTTAGCGCTCTTGTGAGCTCACCATGATGCCCTGGGGAATCCTGTTACATATTTGGGAAGCATAGTTTGGAATTATTGCTGTATTTCCTGTAGAAACAAAACCCATTTGTTTTTCTCAAATTCCCTAGAGGTTGGGAATAGCTTGTAAAGTACTAAATCCATAAACTTGACATTCATGCATAATTTTCCCATGTGGAAAACAACCTTGATTACCAGGTGATAAAGTATAGATGTCCCCAGGCCAGAACTATGGAGAAATAAATGCTTCCTCTTTTATGTTCTGTCAGTAGCTCACTGTGAATATTTGGGGAAAGTCATTGATGCTTCTTATACCTCAAAGTTATTCATTGGCAAGATGAAGAAAATTATTCCTGCTATCCACCAAAATCATCCTAGTGTTAAAAGGTAAAATGCTTGTGAATGCACATTAGATAAAAAAGATATATAGGTGAAATATTTTGCCCCCAAATTACAAATCAATATAAATAAAATTATACATTGAAAACAGATCTATTTAAGCTAAGAAATACACTTCCATTGTGGTTTCCTTATCCAGATTTTCAAGAGGAGAATTTCATGTATCATAATAAAAAAATCTAGCTTACCCATACCATTGTTCAATCTCCCTATACAATTTTAGAATGCATTTTAGTGACCCATTTTAAATTATAGATTCTATATATAAATGCTTATTCATTAAAAAATTTAAAACCCTGATGAATAAAATCTCTCTCCTACTCATTTTCAATATTACCCACATGAATGATGATGATTGTTAGCAACTTATTGTACCTATTTCTGGATATTTTGGTGCACTAAAATAATAAATGCACATTTAAATACACATGGTCATTTCACATATTTTATATAAAACTATTTGATTGTAGGCATTGAACTTTTTCCCCCACATTTAACCTTGTTAGAGAAATTATTTCATATTAGTAGATACAGACTTATTTCAATCATTTATCACTTACTGGTACTCTGCTGTGGCTTGGGCTATGTCTCTCCAGACCCCATCTCTACCGCTCTACACCTTGCTCTGTGCTCCTGTAAACTGAGCTGAAAGGACTGCATGGAAGAGCTTGCAATCCCTAAAACCTACCTTGCCCTCTGACTTCTGGTTGCTTTTAGCCAGTGGAGTGAGAGCCACTGGCAGAAAATCCAGAAAGAAGAAAAAAAAGCAACATGGGGCATTTATTCCCCACCTTCTTTCACACTTGTTCCCTGGTAGTTCACCTTCTGCAGGTCTCTCTTTTCATCAGGTAGCTTTCCACACACAGCTGTCACAAGATTCTGATTAAGCCAAGGGATGCTGGGAGTTTCCATTGTTATTAACAAGAGGGTACGCCATCACCTTCCTTACCTTTTAAGAACTTGCATATATATCATTGCAAACAATGCTCTCAAGAAAATCTGCTCAGATACTTCATTTGAGTGTGCCACCTGTTTTCATCAAAGTTCGTGCCTGATTACTGTACCTTTAGGCTTTACTTTTGCATTCACAGTGTTTTCAATGTTTATTATTTCATAAAAAGCTACAATGAGCATCTTTAAACATCATTTTCTTTGTACCCTGTCAGTACTCTTTTATAAACAGTATTATTTTATGAATCAGAGCTAAAAGAATAGTTTGGGGGCCAAAAGATAGCTTTGACTTCAATATTAATACATACCGCTGAAATCCTTTCCAGAAAGGGAGAGCCAACTTATTCTTTCCCCAAAAGTGAAAGAGAATACATATTTTTCTGCCCCCTACTCATCAATTAATTTTTATAAATGTGTTCTGAAGATGCATAAAATATCATCATTTATATTATTGTAACTTGTGTTTTACTGATTACTAATAAAAATCAAGTTGTTTTACTGATTACTAATAAAAATCAAGTTGTTTTAATATGTTAATTAGCAATTTATGCTTCCTTTCTTAGTGGTGCGTTAACATCTTTGCCTTTTTCATGGGTGGAGGGAATGGGAGTTAGAGGGAGATGAGAAACACATGGAGTGAAACTGGGAGGTTCTGGACAAGACCACCCCAGATCGGCCAGCTGGGGCCAGTTCAGGAATTGACTGCACACCCCCAGCAAGCCCAGTTCCCACCAACAGTCTGGCTCAGATCAACAGAACCTCCTGGATGCTGTGTAGACTCATGAAAAAACACCAGTAAAAATTACTGCTTTCAGCCCTAAATCTGAGTGGTTTGTGAGGCAAGAATAAATCACTGATACAATCACTGAAACCACTTTTCCAAACAATATTTTTTTTTCTCTGATTAAACTCCCATTCACAAAAATATCCCTGCTCAAGTTATGGCTGTTTTACTTCCTGATACCTCATACTGCCAGGTCAGGAGAGGGAATAGGAATCCTCCTGGTCTTCTTTCCTTCAAAACACACAGCTCTAATAATGTTCCTTTTTCATCCTTAGAGACATCATATTTAAAAGTCAAGTCATCCTCCTTCTTGCAAACATCCATAGGTTTCTTCTCCTACCCCAAACATCTTCTCTCCCAAGTATATTGCTGACATTACACCTTCCTACCCTGGATGATTCAAATATTGACCTAGACAACTCACCCAACAGTCACTGTACAGTAAAATGCAAACCTTCCATGATCCCAATTTCAAGCATGCTGCTTTCTAATTACAACCTTTTTCTTAACAGCTTACATTCTCTATAATCCCTCCCCCAATAACCAGAACCTAAGATTTGTTGGTCTTCTTATTTCTCATTGTTCCTCTCTTATTATTATTTTTTTTCCTGTACCTGATTTACGTCTCTTGATGAAAATTTGTAGTCGATCTCATGCATTTGTCTCCAACTTCCTTGACCCTTCCACGACCTTGATTCACTTGCTCTGCTTCTTTTGTACTTGTAAAAGACCGCGCGGACAGTTGAGGTGAAAATCACTCTGGCATTTTGTTTGTTTGTTTGTTTTAGCATTTATAATCATGTTCATTGCTTCTTGCATTCCCATATTGCTGCTCAACCGTGTCTTGTTTTCTTTTTTTTTTTTCTTTTCCCATTCTCTGTTCTGAGGTTCTTCTACCTTGTTCTCTCTTTGAAAACCTAGAGCATCTGAGCTCTACACATAGCATATATATGTGTGTGTATATATATATGTATATGTATCATATACTTTTTTTTTCTGTTTCACTACAAATAAACGGTCCACACTTCCATCAAAGACAACATCTTCAGTTTTGTGGCAGATTCAATTCTCACTAATTTCCTGGAGTTCATAACTCCAAGAATGTTCACCTCCCATGCATTTGTTATTTTCAGGCATGTGTGTGGTCTTTCACATCTTTGTTAAAATCTATGGCTTTTTTTCTCTTATCAGAAAACAAACCCCAAAAGGCAAACCTGCTGCTCAAGTTTCTGCCCTTTATATAAACTTGTTTATTTTTTATCTTTTTAACAATATTGAAAAGATTTGACTAAACTCATTAATTCTAATAGTTTTCTTTATATGACCCCTTAAGCCTAGACAGGTTTATTATTTCTATCACTCTGCCAACACTTTTTTCTTTTTTTTTTGGTACTGGGAAATTGAACACAGTCACATCCCTATCTCCATTTATAAGATTTTGTTTCGTTTTGTTTTGTTTTTAAGACAGAGCCTTGCTAAGTTGCTGAGGCTGATTTTGAACTTGAGATCCTCCTGCCTCAGTCTCCCAAACCCCTGGGATTACAGATGTGGGCCATTGCACCCAGTTCTCTACCAATACTTTTAATACAAGGTCAGCAATGTCCTCTTAATTAGTAACTAGGACTGTCAATTATTTGTTTTCTTTGCTTCATTTCTCTGCAATCTTTGCCTCTTCCATCCTTAGAACACATTCTTAACTTGCATTCGAGATGATTAACACTCTCCCTATTTCCTTGTATATTCTGAAATTTCATTTTTTCTTTTTTCAGTTTTCTTTTCTATATTGCCCTATAAATACTGGAATCCCAAGGGGCTCACTCATTGAATTCATTCATTCATTCATTTATTTTACTTACATGGACACATTCAACAAGTATCATTCAGCTACATATTTTTAATAAAGTTTCTATATTGCAGACTTTAAAATTTGTATATCCTAGCTGGAATTTGACCCTCACCACAGACTTTTTAAACCAACTTTTCCCTTGACATCTATACTTGGTTTTCTAGCGGGCAACTTGAAAGAAACATGCTACAAACTCATCTCCCAGACCAAAAGGTCATCAATACCACCACTGCTCTTCCTGTGGTTTTTACTGCATCAGTGGAAGGCAGCTGCTGTCTTGGTTTCACAGTCCTGTGTGATTTTTTTGCAGCTTTCTCTCTGGAAGCCAACAGATGCTTGGCACAGCATATATTCTCAATGTGATAGAATGATGAAAAAATATATCTTTTGAAGGATTATGACCACTTAAAAGATACTTATTTGTTCTAAATTTACTCAATTAACATTTCCTTTGCTCTAAAATTATTATACATGCTTTTTATACATATTAATATACCTCTGTTCTTTCTTCACTATAGTGTTTTTTAGTCATTTTCTTAGATAGCTCTTTGAAACAGGAAAAGAAAAAAAAAAAAACAAAAAACACTATTTTACAGCCCAATCTGAGACAAAGCATTTAAGTTGCTAAAATTTAGCTATCCGTTTGATTTGTGATTGCTGAGATGTTTAGATATTTCTTGACGACTTATTTTATGTTTTCTTCTTTCTCTGCTTTTCTAAAAAAAAAAGTATTATTCTTTTGTTGAATTCATAGTTTTCTTTCATTTTTTTCTCTAATGGTTTGAAAGTTTGACAGCTCATTAATATTTTTCAAGTGGTTGCGCTTAAAATTTTAACATTTGTATTTAAGCTTTTTTGCTTCTATAAAATGTCTCATGTTAATCATTTTTCTTTGTATTTTTTCCAAATAAATCAAGAATCTTAGCACTTATTTTTATTTTCCTCCCACCTTCTAGCATATTTTATACTAGTGAGTTGAAAAACCTATTTCACATTGACATCATCAATAAAGTTATTTTAAATTTAACCTGTCATTTTTTTTTCATTTAGAAGACACTTTTATTTAAGCCTAAGTATAAATTGTGCTGTTTTCATTGTTCTCCACTATTTTTTGTGTAGTCGCTCAAGACTCATTTCTCCTTTTTTTTCAAAGTGTGTCCTCTAATTATTCTTCCAGATTGGGGTAGGTGGGTGATAAATCTGTGTTTGCGTATACTTTGAATGTGTTTATTTTGTTGTCATAGTTGAATGTTAGTTTCACTAAATACAGAGTTCCTGTTCAATATTTTTACTTCAGAAGTAGAAAGGTATTCCTCAGGTTCTTTTACCTAAGTTTGCTAATGAGAATTCAGATGTCTCTCCATCTGCTACTTACGGGGTTAGCATTTCACGGTTGCTTCCACTACCACCCCAACCCAGAGAATTTAAAAGGCTGCTGCTCTTTGACTTCTAAAATTCCATCCTGAGAGCAGAAAGTATGGATCATTTGAAATTCGTTCTTATTTTGTTTGACAAAAAAAGTCTGAGGATTTGTTTATTATTTTAAAAACTTTTAAAACATTTTGTGTGTGTGTGTGTGTGTGTGTATCTTCTTACCTATTCTGTTACTTGTGTACATAAGTAACATTGGATGATGGAATTAAATTTATTCTCTTAGTTAACTTTTCTCTCCTTCCATCCCTCCCTTCCTTTGTCCATCCTGACCTCTCTGTCTCCTCTCCTTTCTCTCTCTCTCTCCCTCTCTCTCTCTTTCTCTCTCTCTCCCTCTCTCTCTCTCTCTCTCTCTCTCACACACACACACACACACACACACACATACACACACACACACACACACAGGTGTGATGTACTCTGTAATTCCTTGTTTAATCTGCTGGCTCACTAATTGTCTGCGTTGAGCTGAGTCCTTTTAGCTCACTTGCTGCAGTACCACGCCCCACGTTTGTTTAAGTTTTGTTACTTTCCTGTGAATGCTGGGCAAGTACTATCTCTACACCCACAACTTTGAGTGTGTCTTTCAAGCTTCATATTTTCCACCCAGGGAATGTCCACTCTGACCTTTCCATATTGATTTGGAAATATTTCTATATATGATCAAACTAAATATCAATATTTCTATGATATTTAGTTTGATCATATATTGTGTTCGGAACAACACAAAGTTGATTTACACTGTTTTCTTCTATTGTCTATCTCATTTGTGAGTATTCCATTCATCAAATCAGGTGATAATAATTCAAAAACACTTCATGTTTTTCTTTTTTATTTTTACCTTTTATTAAATCTTTATTTTGGTTGATAGAAGATATGCATAAGAATCCATTGCATCTAAAGCAAGGGCCTATTCTATCTCTTTCCTTACTTTTTCCATTTCTACTTTTAAACATAAGTCTCCCTTTCCAGGACTCTAACTATGGCAATCTCTTATTTTTCTCTTCTTCCTGGAACTTCTGCATCTCCGATCTCTGTCTTCTTTGTTTTAATCTCTAGTTTTCAATCCACTGGTTGGAGAAAGATTTGGAATGATTGATTATAAATAATATTGCAGTGCAAGAAATAAGGGCCAGTAATCTTGATGTCTCATTTGTTCAAATACAATTTAAATTTATCTCCTAGTAACATGTTGGCAACAATTTTTTTTTCCAGAAATACCTTAGCAATCTAACAGTGGTCATTCATTATGCTTTGAATATAGCCCTTGCTGCTCTGCCACGGCAACTGATTTTTAAAACGAACAGGATTCTACCTCTTCCCCTTTCCCTGCTCGCCCCTAATCTCTTCCCTTCCCTAATGACAGGAGGAACAGGATTACTATTCTTCCCTATTTTAGGAAGATTTATCTGTCCTTGAGTACACACCCACAATAGGAACAAAGTAATACAGACCTTGGGGATGGTACCGGAAGATCTCAAAAATGACTGTCTCCCAAATTAACAAGTGAATTACAACTCGAACAGAGAAAACATGGAATGTAGCCTCTGAATCACATCTTTAAAAGCCCCCTGTTCCTGCTGATGGGCAGAATCACAGCCTTTGGGACCGGAGTCCCCTGTGTTTCTCCTTTGTTAGCAAAGCAATGCACCTTCTTTTTCCTTATTCTCAAAACCATGTCCTTATTATTATATTGGCACTGGGGGTAAGAACTGAGTTTTGTCCAGAGTGGCACAACACAACTCAGAATAAATATCATCTGGAGAGAAAATATAGCATTTATGATCACTAAGGAAAAAATTATGCAATTACTTAATGTTTAAAAAACTGTTCTACCCAGATAGCGTATGACTTAGTAATAGAAATTGCTAAAAACAAAATGATGAACATAGCAATTTATGTCACTGAAACAACCATTTTAAACAAAATAAATGGAGCCAGTTGATGAACAATAATTTCAAGTGCAGACAACCTAGAATCAACACATCTTTTAGGGGGTGACAGTTCCAGAGATCCAGAGACTTACTGGACCCACAATAATAATTAATATACCTGCATTCACCAATTTAGGTAGCAAATAGTTGCATGAGAAATTTTAACAGTGGTCCACCTTCTGCTTTGAATGTAGCCTTTGCTGCTCTGCCACTGCTACTGATTTTTATTATGGACGTGTTTATTTCTCTTCCTCTCTCTGTGCTCCACCCTGAACTCTTTCCCTCACTATTCTCAGGGGAAACAGGATTATCTTTCTCCCCCATCCTAGACAGAGTTATCTGTCCTTGAGCACTCACCACTGTAGGAATGAAGACATCCAGACTTTGGGAATGTCACCAGAAGAACTCAGAAATGGCTATCTTCCAAATAAACAAGTGAATTACAACTCCAACAGAGAACAGGTGGAAGGTAGCCTTTGAACCACCTCTTGAAAAGCCCCCTGTTCCTGCTGAGGGACAGAATCACAGCCTCTGGGACAGGACTTCTCTGTGTTTCTCCATTGCTAGCAAAGCAATACACCTTCTTTTTCCTTTTTCTCAAAGCCGTGTCCTCCTTATTGGATTGGCATCAGAGAAAAAGACTGAGTTTGGGCAAGAAATTTGGTGACCCAGATGGGATGTGTGAGCAGCACCCACTCCAGCTTTCTTGGGCAGCACTGGTCTTTAAGGAACCCCACTTCCATGCTGAGGGTTCAAGGTGCTGGTGAACTTGTTGAGAACCAACTTCTGGAGACTTAGAAGACAGGTGAGTTTGTCTTCGATCTAACCAGAGAAGCTATTTGTGTGTGTCAAAGGAGGGACTGAGGGACCATCCCAGCAGTTTTCAAGGCTCCTCTTGCTTTAGGGAACTCCCACCCTGTCTCCCTGAACACTACCAGTTGCTCCACCATGGTCCCCTTTGAGAAAAAGGAAACTGAACTTAGTAAAGTCACGACATGCTTGGCCATTTGGTAAGCTTCCCCAGTGTGCACACCAAGACCCTTGATTCTATACATCTGGTTCCCCTTTGTGAGAACATCTGGTCCCTCTTCATGGGGACATCTGTGGCGCCACTGGTGTAGAAGTCACAGTTAAGTGTGAGTTGTAAACTTGAGATTTTTCCAACTCGTCTTTCTATTTTCAAGGTTTCTGTCTGTTTGCTATGGTTTGGAAATTCCCTTTGGTTATCTGTTTGTGTTTTTGTTTTGTTTGTATTGGTTTCTGTCCCTTTTAAGACAGGACCAGTACTGCATTTACCCTATAGGTTGTTTCTTAAGAAAGATCTTGGTAGGTCAACTTAAAGGCACTCATCTTTCAGCCATGGTTTTGGGGGCTTCTCTCTAATTGTGTCTCTGTGTTTTTTTGTTGTACAAATTTGCAATTGGAGTTGGTCTGTCAGGAGGAAAGTAAGTTGAACGGCCACCTATAGGTATGAGACTGTCTAGGACAATGTTTTACTGTAATAACCTGGCTTTTGAATAGCTTTCTGAATTATCATACAATCTTGTAGTTGGAGTTGGTCAAGGTAAATCAAGTGGAAGAAATTTGCACATACAGGTGTTGGTGTTTTAAAGGTTCCCATCTGTCAGTCCTACTTTTGGTGATCCTCTCTCATCTATGTCTTTTTGTATGTGTCACTAGATCTTGAAGACATGGGACATGCTGCTTTGATTTCACTGGTAGTCTTTTGAGCAGAGAGATACTGGCTGAATGGGTCACCTATAGGTATAAGCCTAAGAGAAAGACTGTTTGCTGTAACACAATCTGGCCTCTGCATGAATTTTATGGACTATTATACAATCATGATGTTGAAGTCGGTCTGTCAAGTGTATGAAATAGATTCTCTGTATGTAGAGACATTTATGCAGTTGCATGACAAATGATCTGAGCTGTCAGGAAGTTGAAGGTGGCGAAAAGAACTGCTTCTGATGTGCAAGGATATCAAGACACCAAAAAAAGGGTGTGTGTGAAAAGATTCAAATCTTTTAAACCCAGTGCTGGCACTCCTGGCACTGTTGCTCAGCCTGACCCCAGGCAGCCACAGATCATCACACTGTGGGTCAAGGACATGAGCCCTAACCTAGGGTGTGTGTGTGTGTGTGTCCCAGAAAAGCTGCCTGGGATATAAAGACAAATAACCAAATAAAACTGGATTCTGCCCTGCCTTCCAGCCCCTTTTGCCCCTGGGGTTGTCTGGGGGGATGTAAATGTATTTTTGGAAGGTATTAAGGAGAGACTAATTTGTTTAAAGGTGATATTGTAAAACATGAAATCATTCTGCTATTTTTTTTCACAAAAAGAAAGCTAAAAGTTCTCTTAACGTTTCTTTGATTTATGTTTCAGATGTAATATTGTATTGTCTTATCTGTGAAGAGCTCTGCCTTAACCTGAGGTAAGGCTCTGCCTCCCGCCTTATTCTATGCCAGAATGGCTCCAAAACAGGTGAGACTTCAGCTCACTTAAAGTTGTGTTCAAAAGATTGATTTTTGTTGTTAAGATTACTGTGATCTCAAACAGGGGACATAACATGTAACTAAGTAAAGGTTTAAGATTATATAAGTCATTTTTCTTTGTTTATAGCTGCTACACAAACTGAATATGGTTTTGCTCTGTTTGTGTCATTTTGTATTTTCCCTGTAACTTTTATAACCCTGGCCTGTTGATGTTTTGCAAAGGTACTGCTTCTGAAAAAAAAAAAAAAAAAAAAAAAAACTAAGGTTAATTTGAAATAATAAATGATCACCTACAGGACAGATAGTATATAATGCTGACTTCCAGTACTAATAGTAGCTCAAATTAAATGAAAGGGATAACTATAAAATGATAGATATTAAAGTTATGATCTTTTATTCCCTCTTTAAGATTGGTGAAACTGCTTGCTGGGTGTTTAAAACCAAAAATTTGGAGACCAAACTCAAGGAAGTAAAAGGTCAAAGAAAAGAGCATCAAGCATTTTGGCCCTTGCCCTCTAAGATCAGCCAGGATGGGACAAGGGGACCTCTCCCTGGGTCCTGAAACTCTGGCGAGTCACCTGATCTCCTGATCAGGGAGAACTAAAGGATCCTAGAGAACAGGAAGCCAACCAGTGCACATTCTGCAAAGAGGAGGGTCATTGGAGATGAAAATGGCCCTGATGCTTCTAAAAGAAGCCACATATGGTCAGCAAGACCCAACGGATTCTGGCAGGTGGCACCACTGTTAGAGGAATGCTAAAAATGGCAAGAGGATTTACACAGAGGGATCTCTGAGGAATCTCAGCTGACTCTTGAGAGTAGATAGGAACAGTTCCGTTTTGACCAACTTAGTCTTAAACACCTGACAGGAGAGGATAGCCTAAGCACAGTCTTACAGGGATATTTAAAAAGAAAAACAATGTTTTTTTTTTTAATGTAACTTAAAATGTATGGTTATATCAGCCCTACCAAATATAAGAAAAGCTGGCATCTATAAAGAAAGTGTTCTTGTGTGGGAGTACCTAATAGTAATGATCACAAAGACTCTAGAGTCACAAGTTTGTCCTGAGTTAATTTGAACCTGATCTCAAAGACCTACAAATTTTCCTAACCTCCTACATTGATAAACTCAAACTGTTTTTCACCAATATGATTATAAATTACTGTCTTCACGGTTTTTAGAAATGGGATGAATACAAACTGCTTTGTGCTAATTGTTTAGAAAAGTAATTCTTCGCAAACTTATTCATTGTTGGCTTAGCATGATCCCTGCCCTGTTTATGCCTTGTCCAGTCACCTGCATCTGCCACTCTGGACCTCTGGACTGCTCTGATGCTGAGTGCACTTAACTGTCCATGCTGCACCTGATAGAGATCAAGGAATTTTGATTACTTTTACCAATGTTGCCCTCATTCAGCAGGAAGCAGCTTGGAGATTCAGTTGCCCATTTTTCCACAGAAATGGAATATAGTAATTGACAGTGGGGAAATGCAGCAGTGTTCCACTTTATGTTTTGAATGTAGCTCATGGTACTTTGCCATTGCATCTTAGTTTTAAAATGGACATGTTTCTTTATTTTCCTCTCTCTCTGCTCCTCCCTAATCTCTCCCCCTCTCTGATCTCAGGGGAAGCAGGATATTACCTTTCTTCCCCATCCAAGGCAGATTCATCTGTCCTTTGTTCATACCCACTATAGGAAGAAGTAATTCAAACTTTGGTGATGGTACCAGGAGACCTCATAAATGACTATCTCCCAAATGAACGAGTGAATTACAACTCCAAACAGAGAACATGTGGAATGCAGTCTTTGAATCACCTTTTTAAAATCTGCTAGAAGAATGCTAAAAAAGGCAAGAGGCTTCACACAGAGTGATCTCTGAGGAATCTCAGCTGACTATTGAGAATAGATAGGAACAGCCTCTGGGACAGAAGTCCCCTGTGTTTCTCCTTTGCTAGCAAAGCAATGTACCTTCTTTTTCCTTTTTCTCAAAATCATGTCCTTGTTATTGAAATGGAATGAGGGTCAAGGACCGAGATTTCAGCAATACGACCTTATCTTTGTACTCAAAGCAAATCAAAACATTATTGAGAGTCATTATCATGTATAAAATACAAATGAAATTCCATTTCCTTTGTGTAAAAACTTTTATCTCGAAAGCAGTTCATAGACCTGTGAATAGAAGACATGGTCAAAGATGTCAAACTGCATAATATGTAGCCTCATACCAAAGACACAAAAGATGGAGTGATAATGTGTTCTTGGGGGGTTGGTGGTAATCAAAGGTGAAAATGTATAAAAATGGATAGCCATGTGCAAGGCCCTAGGTTCAATCTCCAGCAGAGAAGAAAAAAATAGCAGATACAAACTTTGCCTTCCACTAAGCTACATGTGGGTATTATAAAGTGAGCCAGCACTTACAGAGAGAAACACGTGCCCATAATCTCTTCTCTGTAATTATGAATCCCTGTGTTTAAGAAATATTCGTGTTTTTTTGTTTGTTTGTTTTTTAACCTACTTGGCAGATAAGTCTGATTCAAGCTAAGGCAACCCAGATTCCTACGTTTCTAACTCAGTGTATTTATTCATATATTCTTGTTTTGTGGTACTGGGGATTGAACCCAGGATCTTGTGCATGTGAGGCAAGCACTCTACCAACTGAGCTATATCCCCATCTCTATTCATATATTCTTCTGGAGGAAAGTCAATGTTGCCCTGTACCCCTAGAATTAGTACTTGCATATTGTTATAATTCTGAGAAAATTCGAAATCTGAATCACGCACGTCCTGTCCTACATGTTTTAAGAAGGGATGGTGGATCCAAAAACGAAGTTAAAAAATTCATTTTCTACTCATTGGGAAGTGGCCTTACTTTTGCATTCAAAGTGAACCAAAAGATTAAGTATTGAGATTCATGATCATTTTATGAACTTGAATAATCAATAAGGGGCAAGCCATTCAAAGCAGAAGTTGTTTTATCATAAAATAAATACAAGAATGCTTGATAGTGAGATGTTAATTTTCTTCACTTTTAAGTCCATTTCAAGATGGTCACAGGGGAGCACAATTATAATCCCAGTGGCTCAGGAGACAGGAAAAGGCAAGAGAATTGCAAATTCAAATACAGCCTCAGCAACTTAATGAGGCCCTAAGCAACATAGCAAGACTCTCTCCCCCCCCCCCCCCAAAAAAAGTAAAAAGGCCTGGGGATGTAGCTCAGTGGTTGAATGTCCCTGGGTTCAATCTCTGATACCAAAAAATAATAGTAAAAAATTCTGAATCAGAGGGTCCTTCATGCAATCAGTTGTCTCAATAGTGCTCAATATAGCCATATATGGCTTAAAAAACTTTTGTGTACCTGGAAGTATTTTGAAAGCTTGACTAGCATTAATTTTTGTGTCTTTAATATTAAACAGTTTCTTCACTTGAGGTGAATATAAATTGATAAAACTACTAAAATATATTTAGATGGCATTTCAAAAAGGAAAGTTATAAATATAGGTCATATTAATTTGAGTTTATAAAAGAACTAAGAAAATGAAAACTGACTGATTTTTTTTTACATTATTAGTGTTTCAAATGTTTTTATGTATGGATTATAACAGAGAGTTTGCAAAACCCATAGTCATTAAGTACTGAATTTTCTCAAGTTTCCTATCAAAGACAGTCATTTTTTTGCCAGCTTCATATATGTATTTTTAAAGAATCATTCTTCTAACTTGAAAGTCAAATTCTGTATTTTTTCTAATGTGAAATAAGGGACCCAACTTATTGATATTTTTTTCTTTTTATTTGGATAATGAGTATTTGCTAACAATTTTTCATGGTAAACACCCCCCCACACACAAACTCCATACAACAAAAATATGTGATTATGAGATCACTCTGCTTTTAATATATGCACAATTATATGTACTTATATGTTTATGTCTGTGTGAACTGACTGGTACCAATATGTTCATTCAGCAGCTATGGGGTTCTTTTTGGTAAACATCTATAGGCACCAAAGATGAACAGGTATAATTTCTTACTTGTGCTCCTAAAACTAAGTATAGGTTATAAGGAAAGAAAATTATAAATTAAGACTTTTCTAGGGCTGGGGATGTGGCTCAAGCGGTAGCACGCTCGCCTGACATGCGTGCGGCCAGGTTCGATCCTCAGCACCACATACAAACAAAGATGTTGTGTCCACCGATAACTAAAAAATAAATATTAAAATTCTCTCTCTCTCTCTCTCTCTTTAAAAAAAAAGACTTTTCTAAACTCACAAATATTTATTGGTAAACAGGTTCAAAAATAGTTATGGAACCTGTTCTTAAAAGCTTAGGGAAGTGCCCCTCTCTGTCCTTTGGCTTTCCCACATGCCTATTGAGTGAAATGTTCATACATGGTATTCATAACCGTATTTGGGCAGCATAATGAGCAAATCTTTTATGTGTCTCAAGCCAAAGAGTGCCACAGGAAAGGGCAAGACCCCAGAATAAAAGGAGCACTGACTGAAGGGCCAACTTGAGTCTATTTGGCCTCTGAGGTTGATAGAATTG
This sequence comes from Marmota flaviventris, assembly GCF_047511675.1. Lineage (NCBI taxonomy): Eukaryota > Metazoa > Chordata > Mammalia > Rodentia > Sciuridae > Marmota > Marmota flaviventris. The sequence continues at coordinate 106,970,354 of NC_092508.1, read as the reverse complement.
CATACTGTATATTTGCAGAAGTGGTGTGCCTTGGTTCTAGCAATTGTATCTCTTGAATAAATCTAATTTCAAGAATTAAAATTAAGTGTCAAAAACCAAATATTCATTCTTGGTTTTCAGTGTTCACATAACCTTTTGAAAGTGTGTGTTTATGATCCTGGTGTGTCAGATGCTCATGTCCTTATCTGAAGCCTAGAACTATGGTTTTTGTAGCAAAGAGAATGCACCCTCCTTCTGTGAATTTGGAAATGCTTCAGAATTTTATGATGTTATAATGACTGGGGAAAATGCCTGACATTTTCTGTATAGAGACCAGCAAATTGTAGCATTGAATCTATATTTAACTAGAATCTCTAAAGAAAAAAAATGAAAATGTAAATTTATACTTTTCTCTTTTTTTACCATATGATTTATCTTTATTTTTTTTTAGTCATACATGACAACAGAATGTATTTTGACATATAATACATACATGGAAAGTACATAAATCAATCATATTGTCTATTCTATTCTGCTGCCCTTCCTATCCCCCCTACTCCTCTCCTCCTCTCCCATCCCTTCTCTCTATCCAATCTAATGTGACATACTTTTTTTTTCTTTTTCTCATCACAACATCATATATGTATTCTGTATAACGATGAGGTTCTCCTTCCATCTTCCGTGCAACTCCCCTTCTCCCTCTTTTTCCCTCCCACCTCTCTTCCCTATTTAGTGGTAGTCTTCTTCTCATGCTCTTCCTCCCTATCCCATTTTGAGTCACCCCCCTTATATCAGGGAAGACATTCGGCATTTGTTTTTTAGAGATTGGCTAACTTCACTTAGCATAATCTGCTCTAATGGCATGATCTTGTTATTTTTTAGTGCTGAGTAATATTCCATTGTGTATAAATGCCACATTTTTTTTATCCATTCATCTATTGAAGGGCATCTAGGTTGGTTCCACATTCTAGCTATTGTGAATTGTGCTGCTATAAACATTGATGTGGCTGTGTCCCTGTAGTATGCTCTTTTTAGATCTTTTAGGTATAGTCTGAGAAGGGGAATAGCTGGGTCAAATGGTGGTTCCATTCTCAGCTTTCCAAGGAATCTCCATACTGCTTTCCAAGTTGGTATACTTTTCTCTTATTCTTGAAAAATTTAAATTATCTGTATGTAAACTATATACATTCTTTCCCCTCACTCTTTTTGGCACCCTAGTTATATGTATATGAGACTTTCAATTTCTATCATTCCCATCTCAATGTCTCCTTCCTATTTTCTCTTTGAATTGCTACCTCATTCTAGGTAATTTATTATTTATCTCCCTGCCCATTATCTTTCTCTTGAGGAACATTTAATTTGCTGTTTGACTTTTTGAATAAGCTTATTTAAATATATAATTTGTAACTTTTGCAAATACTGTTTGCCTTTAATTCCTTTTGCTTTTATTCTGCTATACTTGTTTTAAAATTTTTTAAAAATGTTTCTTAATTAAGGGGCTATAGATGTAGCTCAGTGGGAGATCACTTGTCTCACATGCATGAGGCTCTTGATTGGATCCCCAGCATCAAACAAACAAACAAGTAAAAACTATTTTTTAATAGTCCATCTTTGTGATTTTTATACCTCAGTCTTAAACATTAGTTTCTATATATTATTTTGGAATTCTTTAGTCTTTGCTGTCCAAACACATTTTTAATTATTTATATATCTCTGAGTTATGATGGCTTGACTTTTCATATACTTTTATGCTTTGCTATCTCTATATTTTTTTAGCATTATTATTTTTGAGCTGTTTTGAATTGTAGAAGTTCTAAAATTTAAGTGGGGAATTTTTATGATGTTTCTGCAGACAAGACTTGCTTTTACCATTCTTAAAAGATAATGGGGTTATGTGCCAATCAATTTGAGCTCTTTTGTAAGAGATTCTGCATCTCCATGTTTCCTAGAGTTAGTATTAATATCATCTATTCTCAAGCTAAACTCTCTTACTGATTATCTAATATGTGGTTCTTGGTTAATCATTTTGTTGTAAGATATCCCTGGCAATATATATTGAAACCATTAAAATAACAGTCCTCACAAGAAGAATACCATGTGCAGGGTATAACTGCTGTACACTATCAGTTGCAAAGGATGGATGTTTTGGTTTCTTCTTTCTGTAATACCCATTTTTTTTTATAACTCATCCTTTCTGAGTGCCCAAAGGACTCAAAATATTTTTACCACATTTTTAAGAATTCAGTTTGATTAATAAGCATTATTGCCTCATAAATTATGTTTTAGAATAAAAGTACAATAGCTTATTTTAACTGGAGAAAAAATAGTGAAGACAGGAGCTCCCTGAGTTTCTTTTTAATGGTTTTTTTAATGAAAAAACATTAATTATAAAGAACTCTGGGGTGAACTACAGGGATATACATTATAAAAAAAACTATGTAATTCTAGACAGATGGTCTCTCTGAGAACTCTCTTAGACTCTATTTATAAACTTAATCTTCAAGAATTCATTATGTTCCCATCTCTTGATTTAGTAACTAATATGTATATATTATATTTACAGCACATTTCTATCCCTTGTTGATATTTCTCACTTTAAAAATTTTAGGGGTAATAACAGTTATTATCATTAACAAATTCCATGGTGAGCATGAACTATCTATCTTCTACCCCACCCTCCACCATGCATTATGTTACTATTTAATACTTAAGATGTACAGGTTACAGAGTTTCTTATCATATTTCTATTATTGTATTATTTTGTCTCTTTTTATATAAATAAGACTTCCAACTGATATTCTAAGAATTATTGTAGACAAATGACAAAAATTGACATAGATTTTCCATATGTCCACTTTATCTTCATCAGCTATAGTTATCAGAAAACAAAAGGAGGTAAAATATTTGTTTCAAAACCTGATAATGATTATAACTAAACAAAATTTATGAGAACATATTGAGCAAAATATTTACAGTCCTCAAAGATTGTTCACTCACCTTTGTGTATTGGTAAATGAATATAGGATGGTAAAAAGAAAGGAAACTAATAGGGTACATGTATTTTAAATTAAGGAGATCCCTGCATGTTGAAATCACCCTATAATGCATCAACACATCCAAGTTCTAATTATGAATTGTATTTTCACTTGAATATCATAATCTGAATATAATGCAGAAAAAGAAATCTCTCAGGCTATGCCCTTACAGCAAAATGGCATCAGATAATTTTAAGGAACAATTCCATGTTAGAATTTGCTTTGAAAATATTTTAGTACCTTAGTTCATTTGACACACATAGCAACTCATAGTGTTGAATTTATATTATCATGCTTATTATTTTAAAACTAACATATTTTCCTATAGAATAAAGCTCTAAAATCTACAGATGTCAAATCCAAGTATACATTAAATTAAATAAACTGCAACTTTGAATACTACATGCTGCAACTAAAATTATTTGCAATTATTTCTCAGTTCCTGTTTCCTTTGCTAGTAGATTTTAGGGGAAGGATGATTTAGTGAATGGATTACATTGTTCATAATTCCCATCATCCTACTCTATTTACTGGTTTAAGGTACAATTAAGCATGTGAAAACTAGCATGCATATTTTAAAATTTGATGAAGACATTAAATTCATATCTTCTTTCTATATGGAAAAAATTGTCATGAATAAAGTGGTATAAATAAAAATAGTAGGAGAATTTTTCTACTCTTGCTTTGGAAACTGAAGAATAAGTAAGGGTTAGAATATAATCCTATTCCCAAATGATCAGACAGACAATTTTTCTAAACTGCAAGACCACAGGCTTTAAGTGTACGGGTTGAAACTGGATGATGATTTTACTCAGTCCCAAGTATTAACTGAATACTGAGATAAACAATGTAAATAGATGGCTGGGATAGATGTGTGTGGGAGAGTTGGGAAAGAGGAGGGAGAAGAGAAAGAAGACAAGGAGTTGTTCTCGGGGAACAGGGCTAGAGCTTTATTTATATTACTGATCTTTTCAGTGAACCTGATTTTATTCTTTGTTGTTTTCCTGGTTATTATTATTTTCTTAATTTTCATTGGTTTCTGCCCTACTTTGTGTATTGAATTCTCTTTGCTTGAGGCTTAAGTTGTTCTTTTATCTCCAGTTTTCTAAGGTAGAAACTTAGGTGATTGATTTTATGTATTTCTTCGTTTGTAATAATGGAATTAATGCTGTACTGGGAAGTATACTTCTGTTATGCACGATGCTCTGAATGTATTTCATATATAGTCACCTTTCCACTCCCCATGGCCGACCACTGGGCACTCCCTCTTGACTACCACTGGAAGCTGATGACCTTCCTAGCAGTAAACTCTGAGACTGGGGTTCTCCCAGGAGTGTCTCACTCTTGCTTGTCTACACACAGATCTGCCTCCAGCAATTATTCAAATTCCCATTTACATATTTTACCAGTTTTGGGCTTCAGGTAAACCAAGCTCGCTAAAATTACGAATTGGCATATCTGTCTAGATTCTGCAGTGGTAGTTTGTTATGAAATGACAGTTCTGATTGGTCCAAGAAAAGTCATTGATTTTCAGTTTTTCGTTTTTTGGTTTTTTTTAATTGTAAGGATGGTAGTGAAGACTTTAAAGCTCCTTGTATATACAGTGAAACTCTCCCTGCCCAATTTTGACATGTTTGACAATTATTCGATAGTACATTTATATGAGCTGGAAAGAAATGCCTCCTCCTACGAGTAGCTAATGCTATTTGATTATTTTGAACTATGAGTGGACATAATGGACAAGTGGTCTTGTAAAGGTAAAATAAACATGTGAGGGACTGCTTCCCCTGTAACAGGGCAGGCTGTTTCACATTAAACTTTTATTTTTTGTAAGTAAAGGAAATATACTCTGGCCTGTTTATGACTGGTTCCCTAAAGACTCTTTTGTCTATGTATTAGAACAAACTGAAAAATCACATTCTGGAAATATTCATATTTCAAGGAATATTTTAATTTTAAAATAAAATTAAACATGTATGTCATAATAAATATTGAAAGAGGGATCACTTCTGCACTGATGTCCTACCTTCCACTCCACTCAATTATAAGCTCATGTTTGCAACTCTAGTTATTGTCAAGAGAATTATTTGTCTTATCAAGGTATGATTTTTTTATGTAGATCCTGCTCTATTTTGACTCCCAATTTCACAAGAAAATGCTACGTGTACTCTGTTTAATTAATTGCTACATAAAGTCCAGCATTTAAAGGCAGCATAAAATAGTTTTATTTTTCTTGGATGTTCCACATATTGGTACTGTATAAAAATTAGAAATCCATGAGTCATTTTTCTAAAAGTTATCAGTTCCTGTACCCTTTCAATAATCTAAAATTGATCTTCTGCTTAATCCAAACTATCATGCCGGTGTCCAGCAGAACTTCTCCACAGATGGCATTTTGGTGAGATGTCATCCTCTGCTTTGATGACAATTATCAGAAATAGTGCCACACATCATTACTGTGGGCCCTAAAAATGATGCTTTTGAGGAAGATCATTATATTGCAGGATAGCCTCCTGAGGGCCGTCTGAGAAATTATTTGTACAAAGAAATTTTATGCTTCTTGTAACTGATAGACTTTCCCACTGGCTTCCACTTCTATGAAGGTTGAAGTCAAACTCATACATTTTAAAAATAGCAAATATGTGCAACTTCATGGTTTACATTTCATTACAAGCCTCAGCCAGGCCTTCTTCTATCCTGGCTGTTTTTGTCAATTTTTTAATTTCTTATTTTTTAAAACAAAGTATTTATCTAACATTCATACGCAGAAACACACACACACACACATACACTTAGCAATGTCGACAAGTTCTGAGAAACGCATTAGTAGGCAATTTCAGCACTGTGAAAACTTCACAGAGTGTACTTACACAGGCCTGGGTGCTATGGCCTGCTACACACCTCGGCTGTGTGGCTCAGCCTATTGTTGTACCAGGTTCTTCTGATCTTCTATGCGAGATTGCTGTTGCCAGATTTGCCCTGGCAAGTAATTTTTCTACACAATCGTTTATGCATTTTTCAAAAATTCTTCAACTGCTTTCACATCACCACTTGCAGACTTACTGCTTATTTTCACCTTAAGCAATGAATAGTAACAAATCTTAAATCATTTAAACCACCCACAGTTATCAGTAAATTCGATATCATAGTCAGTTCCAGTCTTTTAACCACAGTTTTTTTTTTCCCCTGTCTGGCCATGGTTGTTATGGTACTGATGAGAATCCCATGTCTATGTCTGCTTTTTTGGTCCCTGTCATTAAAAGTTTCTCCATATCTAATGGAGGCCTTTCTCAAATTTTTGTTGATCATGTAGCCTTCAGTGAATATCCTTTAACATGTTCTCTAATGTTGTTCTTGCTCTTCAAGATCATGGCTATTGTAGAATGGGACACTCCTGGCTGTGAGTGATTACCAGCACTGATTTTCCACCTTTGTAGTCCTTAGTCCCTTGTAATTTTATTTCCAAATGAATCACTCTACAAGGCCTCTCACTGGCAACATGAGTAGTAGACTTTATATACTTAGGGGCCATGATGAGCAGAACAGGACTAAATCAAGCACAAGAGAAAATCATGCCATCAAAAGGTAAAATAAACATGTGAGGGACTGCTTCGCCTGTAACAGGACAGGCTGTTTCACATTAAATTTTATTTTTTGTAAGTAAAAGAAATATACTCTAAAGTAAAAAAAAACTAACTTTAAGTGGGTGAATCATATGGTATGTGAATTATATTTCAATAAAGCTATTGTATATTACTTTGAGAAACTGGAATGAAATTGACCAAATTATGGTGTTTGCATGTTTGACTATATCACAATGCATTTCACTTTTATGCATAAAACAATGTTTTTATTTAAAAAATAAATTAATAGAAGGAAGACCTATAGAGTAGAGAAGGGGATTAGAGGTAAAGAAGATGGGGGGGGGGAAGAATACCAGGAACCAAAATAGAGCAAATCATATTACATGCATTTATGAATATGTTAAGATGAACCACACATTTATAATACACTAATAAAAACATTTTAAAAATAAAAAAATTAGGGCTGGGATCGTGGCTCAGTGGTAGAGCATTTGTCTCACATTTGTGAGGTACTGGGTTCAATTCTCAGCACTGCATATAAATAAACAAATTAAATAAAGGTCCATCAACAACTAAAAAAATATAGTTAAAAAAGTAAATAAATAAAAAAAAGAAAAAAATATGATAGAATAAATACCTAAACCAGTAAGATAGTCATTTATTTTCATTATATTAGGCAATCATGTTATTGTCAATGTCATGATGTATTTCATTCTATAATCATATGTGATGTGCTTTTATATGACTAGTGAGGTTGGTATGCATGGCTCAGCATCACCATGGACACATGAATAAAATGTTGTGCTCCAACATTACCACAGCTATGACGCAGTCACTAGGAGAGAGAAAGTTTTCAGCTACACTTATAATCTTATGGGTTCATTATTATTTATGCAGCCCATTATCTAAAATTTTATTATGTGGTATATAACTATACGTGTGAGTGTGCACACATGTGTGTGAAAAGCAGCTATTTAAAAACATCTGTAATGCTATATTAGAAATATAGTAAGTACTAAAATCTAAACTAGAGCTATAAAATAAATATGTCAGTGGAAAAAAAAAAACGAAATGGTTCCAATTATTTTAGATAGAAAATCTAGAGCGGATGTAGGAGGAACAGCTGACAAGTGAATAGGCTTCATCTAGCTGGAGAGAGCGGTGGGCATTTTTGTCAAGGGCACAGTGAATGATATTGGGAAGAACAAGTAAGAAACTCGTTATTTTTTTAACAGGCCGGAAACAACTGCATAAATGGGAAGGGAAGTCCTTGTGAAGCCCAAGCTGAAAAGGAGCCCACCTCCTTCTGGAGAATAATATCTGTGGTAGCCACTCTCTCTTCCAGCACACTGTGCTTGATTGAGCAAAAGCTGAATAGAAGATGGAATCAGCTTAGCTTGACACACTGAAACAGCTGAGCGGGATCTTAAATTCCACCATCTCTAACGTAACAAATTGTCTCATCTAACTAGAATTGTTGAGGTTTCTCACACTGTGGTGATAGGACTTCTAAATCATTCCAATGAATTTAAGGTGTGTTTAGTAATTTTTTTATATATATGGCTAAAGTTCATTATATTTTTCTTCAAATAATACCAGTTGCAAAGCAAACATTAGACACAAATATAAAAAATGTGTTTAATTAGTTCTTGTTTCTACCATCATGATGAAAGTGTGTCCATTGTTACACAAGATACAACCTCGAACACATAATGTCAGACAGTTTTCTCATACAAAAGTGATAAATTCAGGATTGATGGGTAATTTTGCCGTTTTTAAATAGAAATATCTTTCAAGGCAGGACTAACATATTGTGCAAATACAGAGGTATAATGTGATTTGAAAAGGCAGTCATCCATCATATGCCAGCTATTATACACACTAACACAAACACTGAGTGACACAGTTCTCACAATGATCCTGAGAATGAGAAATAAGACATTCTGATTTATAGGTACAGAAACAGATAAATAAAAGTTCAGTGTTTTACTCAGAGTCAAAATTCTGGTGAGTGGTAGATGATGATTTGAACCTCAGCTTCCTCATTTCTGAAGGAAGTCTCCAGGAGATTAGGGTGTTAGATAACATTACCCAGGAAATGGCAAAATCAAGTTGGAGGCTTTGATCAGATAACTTACTGCCATGGAAGAGTTGAGAGCAGATTTAAATCTGGGATCTATAAGTTTGTGGCATCTATGATGATATTGTAGTTATCTTTAAAAAAAAAATCTGACATTTGCTATCTTAAGCAGGAAATATTTATTGGAAATTTTTAAGTGATCTGTTGGAATGAGAAATTACTTGCAAAAATTTGTGGGACTCCTCTGCAATTGATCTTTTAATTGATGTTAAAGAAAACCATTACAACTAATTAAAACAAAATGTGCCAAGCCAGAAGCTGATTAGTGTTCCTTTTTTAATTTAGATTACTTTAATTTCTTTCTAAAACATCTGATTGTGGCTCACTTGTCCTTCGGGTGACTGGTCTTGTATCTTTCTTCCTTTTCCGTTTCCTTATAGACACAAGAGGATGTCTATCTGTTGAAAGGCAGAGAACTTGGGGCATAATGGAGGACAGCACCTTAAATACCTCTTGTCAAATATTCATTTGGTATCACATCCAATGCAATTTCATGCATTCTGAGTTAACCAAGGGAAATCACTGTTTCCTCACTGTTTTAGTTAGTGTTTTGCTGCTGTGACTAAAAGACAAGAATGATTTTAGAGCAGGAAAGGTTTATTTGGTTTCAGAGGTCTCAATTGATAGACAGTGGCTCTCTATTGTTCTGTGTCCCAGGTAGGGAAGAGCATCATGGCAGGATGGTGTGAAAAAGGAACAAGTTCAGGACAGCAATCAGGAAGCAGCAAGCCGTGAGAGGACTCCACTGGCCATGCTCAAAATGTACACCCCACAGGCACTGCTCTAATGACCCACCTGCTCCAGCCACACCCTACCTGCCTATAGTTACTACCCAATTAATCCTCATCAGCTGATTAATGCACTAACTAGGTTAAAGCTTTCACAATCAATCCATTTCACCTCTAAACGTTCTCCAATTGTCTCACACTTGAGCTTTTGGGGGACATCTAATGTTTACACCATAATACCTTCCACTGCCTCCTGATTTGTTTGAAAATGTTCCTATTTCCTTAATGTATCACAAAAAAATATTTTCTCAGAAACCACATTTTATTTTCCACAACTATTACTTTCTCTGAAAAAAAAAATCAATGTGAAAATAATATGGGATACAAAACTCTATAAATAAACAGACCAAAAAAATAAATAAATAAACCAAACATTTAGATCAACCGTATAGTTATAAATATTGGCAAATATTTTTTAAATTGTCAATATAGTTTGGACCAGTCTGGTATACTTCTCGCCTATCATATATATTCCCATTCTATTCAGATAAAACTTCTGTCCTGAATTTGAAGGTTACTATACCCATGCACTAATATGTGATTTTGTGCAATATGTTTCACAGTGCAATCTATAAAACTTGTTGTTCAAATAAGTTTTGCTAAGTGTTTCCCCTCATCAGTGTTTAGAAATGCCTTTGCAGTATACCCATCATGTATCGGCTATAAACAGATTCATTTATCCATCTGAATGATCTAAAATGGGATATAATCATAATTTTAACTTTTCTTAATAGTTAACCCCTGTATATTTTCATATATATATATATATATATATATATATTGTTTCTCTTTATCTCAACCGTCTATAATACTTTCATATTTTCTAATACAGATATTCAAACTATTTTTAGACATTTTTAAAAGATGTACCTAATACTAATTAGTTATTATACATGCTTATACATCTTTCTTCCAGACTACAACTTGTCTTTTCATTTACTCCCCACTGGTTTTAAATGAACACACTCTTAAAATTTTTGTTGTCTGCTAATTTGATTATGCATATCATTTTGCTTTTGATTTTGTATTCTCAAATATTTTCTTTTAAGATGTGCTAATGTATTGTTTTTCATATTCAAGATTTCACTGCGTATGAACTTGATTTGTACAATAATGGGAAGAGAAGATTAACATAGAGCTTTTTTCAATGTCTAATTATCTAATTATCCCACTATCATATCCTGTAGAGAGCATAATTTTTTGAGCAAATGCAGTGCCACTCCTGTGACATATAATCAGCTCTTACTTACGTGGAGGCCTGCTGTGGGCCCTTTATTCTGTTGCATCCTCGGATCATTTTCACATATATGTTAATTTCCTGTCAAGTGAGTTCTATTCAGGTATCAATCCTTCCTAATTTTATGCATATACATTTTTTGATTTTTTTTTTTTTAATATTTATTTTTTTTTAGTTATTGGCGGATACAACATCTTTGTTTTGTATGTGGTGCTGAGGATCGAACCCGGGCCGCACGCATGCCAGGCAAGCACGCTACCGCTTGAGCCACATCCCCAGCCCCATGCATATACATTTTTATCGTTGACAAATATTTTATATTGTTCTTAGGTGGTGAGTTTGCAAAATAATATCTATTTTTATTTTGTGATACTGTTTTCTGTTAGATTTGCATTTTAATTTTAATATTCACTCATACTTTCTGAAATCATTGACTTTGTGGTTGCCATTTTCAGAGTGACAAATACAGACTGGTTGTGATTTAGACTATAATTGCTCCCCCAAATAGCCTTCAACCTATTATAAATTCCAATTATTTAAATTAATTTAATTAAAACAAAATAAAATTCATTTTCTATTGAAAATAATTAGCATACTCCAAAGACTATGCTCTTAATTATTTTCAGTATTTTAAAAGATTGGGAATTAATGGCAATTAGACATGCTATAAGGTTTAAACATTTACAATAAACTAAACAACCTCACTGCAGCAAAAGGCAATCTAACTGAGATAAAATTTTAATTATCTCTAAAGAGATGGAATAGCATTTTTATGATTAACATTTGTATCTAAGGAATAATTGAAGCTTGTATATCAACCATCTTCTGAATTAAAGGAAACTATTATTTTGAAATTATCATGGCACTACTAACAATCCAGTTACCTTTTTATTCTTTGAGATACTCTAAAATATAAAAAAATAATTTTTCTTTTATGTTTTTATGATCCCACTGATATGGTTATAAAAATATCGGTTTGTAAACATTCATAAATTTTGTTCTTATGTTAATGATGGGGAATTACTTTTATATAAAGTGCTAATATATGAGATCATACAATTTATTTTTTATATATATATATATATATATATATATATATATATATATATTACAATAATAAATCACAGAAGGCATGTTTATCTCTGCAGCTAGAGATTGGGTGAGTACAATTTCTTCCAACAAACACCATCACCTGAGGAGTTGGGCATTGATCGGTAGAAAGTGAATGCTAAAAAATCAAAAGAAAATGGACCCAAACACCTGTTTCTCACCAACTTAGCAGGAAAAACTTGACTTAATAGTTTAAAAATTTTGAGCATGTTACTCATCTTTTCATCTCTGTCAAAATACCTGAGAAAATAAACTTTTAGGAGGAATTACTTATTTTGGTTTATGGTTTCACAAGATTCAATTCATAATCACTTAGCCCTATCACTGTAGGATTATGGTGAGGCAGAATATCATGGGAGGGAGCATGAGATACAGCAAAACTGCTCACTTCATGGTATATAGAAAGACAGGGAGAAAGAGAAGGGGCCTGGGAAGGTATACAACCATATGGGGAAAGCACTCCTACTTCTTCCAATTAGGCCCCACTTCCTATATTTTCCATCAATCATAAACTTCTCAATAGATTCATTAATTGATGAGAACAGAGCCCTCATGATTTAATCAGTTCCCCAAAGCCCCACCTCTGAATGTTGTTATGTTGGGGACCATGACTTCAACTCATGAGACTTTGAGGGATATTTCAGATCTAAACTTTAACAATTAGTATATTTTATGGTATAGTGAACACTTGTAAATAAATTAGCATTAAAATGTTGGTATGCATCTAATATTAGCAGCAAATATTCCAAATGTAAATATTGACTTAAAATTAAAACAATAAATAATGGAAAATATAAATTCTACTACCTAATCATTATCTACCTGACAAAGGAATAATAATGATCAAGGTAAATTATTTGTTTTATATTATTCTCTCAAAAATTCACTGTAAGCAACATGAGAAAACATATTCTTGAAGAAAGAAGGAAATTATTTTGGCTTTAGAGGGTAAAGTATGAAGAATAATTCCAGATGAAGATAACCAAAACATGCCTTCTCAGACCTCAATTTGACGATTTTCCCAGAAAGCATTATTATGTTGAAAGACACACCTAACAATTCTTGATTCAAGCTAAAAAGGTAACCCCATGAAGTAGCTGCATGGCACTAGCTGATATCTAGTAGCTGTGTCTATATACTAGTTCAATGCTGAAAGAGTGGGAAAGGAACAGCTGGAGAACCAACATGTTCCAGATATTTCCAAAGCATGTCCCCACTCTCCACATAGGGGATTGATTGTGTGTCTAACCACTTTGCTGTGTATATATTTTATTCCTCATCCTATTCCTCATCCATGCAAAAATTAAAAATATGAATCACACTGGATTTCATAATTGGTTTGCTTTTTTATAGTGGTATGGCTTACAAATTTTGCAGATGTTCTCTGCATACTTTAAACTTAAATAAATAAAAATAAATACTTGTTATGTAGGCCTTTGTTTTTTTGTTTGTTTGTTTGTTTGTTTGTTTTGTGGTGCTGGGGATTGAACCCAAGGCCTTGTGCATGTGAGGCAGGCACTCTACCAACTGACCTATATACAACCAGAGATGTGAAAAAATGTGCTCTATATGTGTAATATAAATTGTAATGCATTCTGCTGTCATATATAACAAGTTAGAATAAAAAATAAAATTGAAAAAAAAGTAAATACTTGTATTATTTGTGAAAAGAATTAGACATCTGAAATTCCTACCTTTGTGTGTTGACAAAATATGAAACACTGACATGTTTGCAATAATGCATCATCCCTAGTTCCCAAAGCAAGATTTCTTACAGAAATGGTTACATCCAGGACAAAGAAAGTATAAAATGACCTTGGGAACACTTTTATATGCCAAAAGCAAAAAAGTTTTTAGAAAATGAGGAAGACCTCTCAAAAGGATATAATAGTCAAGTTGAACAAAACTCCATCAAGAAAATATGAAGAAATTTAAGGGTCATATTTAGTGGTGATAATGAATTATTGCTATTCACTCAACTTAAAAAAATAATCATGAGTCCATACAGATTTAAATAAAACATGAGATGGAAAGGAAGTCATTAGATACTAAAAGTATCATGAAATTAGGAGTGATCAACAAATGCTAAAGCTAATGCGCATTTGACAAAGAATGTGATGTAGTGTTTTCCTAAAATTACATATTAATTATAAGAAATATTTTAACTTTATAGCAGAAATCTTCATGGACACCATCTTAGGTAAGTCATTAAAGTCAATAACATAAATATGGAGACAGACTGAGGTTCTTTCTGTGCTGATCTTAGGCATCAAAGGATACAGTATTTTTGCAGTATTTCTTCTAAAGTCCATAGACTCAATCTAATCATTTGGAAACATGAGAAAATGCCAAGAATAATGGATATTTCTTTTAAATAAAATTTTTGGCTTGTGTTCTTCAAAAATTCCAAAGTCAAAAAGAAAGGTAGGAAAAAGCTGAGAGTGTGTTCCATGTACCTGAGGTTTGTGATCTGATAGGACCCTCCAGCCCGCCACTCCCTTCCCTTGGCCTGGTTGAGGGCTCCCGTGGCTGTAGCCATCTCACCCAGACCAGGCAGCACTTCAGCAATGACTGCACTCTGCCCCAGGAGGCCAGACTTCATATGCAAGAGCTGTTAGGACCGTGCTCAAGTAGACAAGCATGTTATCACTAAAGAACATCACTGAGATATTTTTAAAAAACTTAACATGGATTGAGACTGACACAGCAAACTGTATCGATGTGGAGTGCCCAGAACTGGCTGATTATCTTGTGGTTTTGTTAGAGTAAGTCCTTAGTCTTATTAGGTGAAGAGAAAAGCAAGGGCATCTCTACCTTCTCTCAAAATATTCCAATTTTCTTTTACTGTCTTTGTGACTTCTTTAAGTTTCAAATTATGGAATATAAAAGTTAATCTTATTTAGAAAGATCTATAAAGACCAATTTCCTCTAGAATTACAAGTGCCCATTTTGTCAGAGTTTGCTCAATCTTTAATCCTTGAGTTGTAGCTCATCAAAGATGAATCAGCAAGTGTTAAACAGGTGACGTTTGTGCACATGTATTGTACTAGGAAATCAGAGAAATGAAAGCTCCCTTAGAAAAGCCTCTGATATTCATGAGGCTTATAATCTCATTAGGGAACCAAAGCTACCAAATATATAAATGAGTGATTAGTTTTGTGGTATGTAGAATATTGAGGTATGGGAAATTAAACATTCCGTAAAAGGACCAAAGACATATAGATTTCTAGATGCTGCCTGCAGTTCATCCAACACACCCAGATGAGAACACTGGAAATCTGGGAGTGGCAGGATATGAGGAAAAAAAAAAAAAAAAAAAAATATATATATATATATATATATATATATTTACTCAGTATTTAGTACATGCTTGCCATTATGCTCAGTGTTTACTGCCTTGGTAATCCACATAACAATATTACAAGGCTGATATTTTTGTTTCTCCTAATTTGTAAATACAAAAATGGCTACTGAGCAAGGTTACTGAGTAAGGTTACTGAGTCAGGGTTTGCACTCACATCATTTTAATTCCAGAACCAATTCTCCATATATGGCAAACAAGACATTAAAGAACATCTTGATCTACTTCACTTTCTTATTCAAAAACCAGAGAAATAGTATCAACATGCAGTATATTTTATCTTTAATCTTCCTGGAAAAGAACAAAAGAGATGATCTTGACCAATCTCCTTCTAAACATGCTAGCAAGTTCCAAACAAAGGAGATCTCCATCCCCTGTGTTGATCTTTATTATGTTGAGAGTCTTTATCTATGAAATGCACTCAGCATAATATAAAAGATCATTCTGATTGTTTAAATAAAGAAACTAGAATACACAGCTTTATAAGAAATAAAGAATTATATATACTCTGCAATTATCAGTTAGGAAAGTTTAATAGCCTAAATAGCCCCCTGCTGTTCCAATCTGGGCCAGGGCATATTGCCATGTGAGGAAGGACTTGCAGAACTACTGCAGGCTTCACATGCATCTTGTGATTAGCTGTGCCCTTGAAGTTACTGCACAAACTGGATACTGAATAAGGGCCCTGATTCTTATAAAAATGATATCAGATCCCCCCAAGTCATGACAACTCAACTTTCATGTCATCACATCATTCTTTCACAGTATTCTTTGAAAGCTTCACATCACTGCATTTATATTTAATATGTTCTTACTGTACAGTTGCTATGGATTAAGATGGGGCTCAGACCAGAGATACAATGGCTAACTTCAGTTAAGCATCACTTATTTTATCACCTCCTCCTTGGCAAGTTAGAATTAATATTCTCTCTGATGTTCTTATAGAATTCTGAAGACATATCAGTTTTAATGTAATATTACTTTATTGTATCATGCCTGCCTTAGTCAACTTTTTAGCTGCTGTGACCAAAGGACCTGAAAATGACACACCTAAAAGAGGGAAAATTTATTTGGGGGCTCACAGTTCCTGAGGTCTCAGTCCATACATGACCTACTCATTCCCTGGGGCTTGAGGTGAGGCAGGACATCATGGTAAAAGGGTGTGGCAGAGGAAAGTGGCTCAGGACATTGCACCAAGAAACAGGAGAAAAGGACTCCATTCTCCATGGACAAAATATATACCCCTAAGCCATGCCCCCAATGACCCACCTCCTCTAGCCATATTCTACCTGTTTTCAGTTACTACTGAGTTATTCCTATCAGGGGATTAATTCATGACTGTGTTAAGGCTTTCATAATCTAATCATTTCACCTCTAAATCTTCTTGCATTGTCTCACACATGAGATTTTGAGGGGATGCTTAATATTTAAACCACAACAAAGCCTTTTGTTCATATATCTCAGTCCTCAAACAAGCCTTTAAAGATGGGGACTATTTCTTATTTCTTCATCGTTTATTTCCTAACATCAAGCATGGTGCACTGCTCATAACAACTACCTGGTAAATATTTATGGAAAAATAAAACACACTTTTCTTTGATTCTTATATTGCTATGACCAACCCTGTGGTCACTATTTGGTTAAAACTAACATAAATAGTAAACATTTTACATTATCATTTAAGTAGATGATCCCTGTGAAAACAAAAAAAAAAAGTTTTGTTGGTTCAATGTCTATTTGTAACTTCTCCCATCTCCTCTTTTCTTTTTAAGGAGTTTGCTTTAGAAAAGTAGAAATGTAAAGGTGACCAGAGCATAAATTAAATTTAAGATATTTCTTTTATGTGACTCTAAAGTAATTTGTGTTGGTAACAAACTTTTTATATTCTTTCTAATTTGATCAAATAACTTCCTAAGAAGTTTGATTTCTTTATTAAGCACCCAAGTTCTCTGGAAGAGCAAGGGGCTGATATACCAAGTGGCTATACTGCATACACCAGAAAATTCTTAGGATTTATGAATTTAAGAAGAATAGGCCAGAACAGATGAATTTCCCCCTCTATCCATGGCCAAGAGACTTATTCATTTATTTGTACTGAACTCCACAATACACATGGACTCTATATCTTAATTAACATTTTAAAAACAACAAAAAAAAAAATAACAAGAATTTGGCATTTTTCCATAGCTCTCTGTTTTATAATTTTAGTTCATTTTTCTTATAATGTTTCAGTACTGCAAATACAGCCAATTTTCTTAAGTAATTAGGTTGTCTATTTTGGGTAAACATGCTACAGTGTGAGAATATTTAGAAGTGTCTGTGTGACTTGATATAAATTGTGTTAATTAAACATACCATTGTTTAGAAGCAATATCTAAAAACCACCACCAGGGAATTCATTTTCTATGCAGTAATCAAATTCATGTGCTAAGAAGGCTTAAACTTAATGAGCTCTAGGAAGTATCATCCAGTGAAAATTTTGTGTTTTCTCTGACCTGGAACAGTGTGGGCCAAGGAAGGTCAGGTGGGGTGTGGGGTGGGTGGCCACCATCAGTGCCGCTTTGCAATGAGGTTATCAACAGGGACAGTACTGAAGACAGAATTTAATAAAATAAATGTTTACTGCATAATTACTATAAATGACAAATAAGAACATGTGCTAGGTGAAATACATGGCGTTTCTTTCATAAACAGCTCTACAACCATATGGGGACATGTTTTCTCTAAAGATGAATAATTAGAACTCAAAAGTATATAACTTAGAGAAGGCCTCAAAGCTAAAGTTAAGAAACTGCACTTGAATGCAACTGTACAACCACGGAGCACCAGCATTTTTGGTTCAAGGGCTGGAGGGGAGGAGGTTGGGTAAGAGAGAGCAAACTAGAAGGTAGGAAGGAAAAGGGGTTAGAGAAAAAAAGAGAACTACATGTATCTTGAGTACCCGAAGATTATGCAATTGGAGGGGATCTCCTCGTGGGAAAAAAAAAATGCAAAATCATGAATCAAGAATTAAGTGTGCAGCCTGAAGAGGGTACCAATGAAAATAAGTGCCTCTGGGGATTCCTGTTCCGGTTCTGTTTTGCTGCACAATGAAACACCTGCAGATTTTCACCACTTAAGCCAATAAATTACTACTATCTCTCCCATACCTGGGAGTTGGTAGGATCGACTAGGAATACTTGCCTGGAGTTCCTTAAGCAGTTGGAATTAGATGTCTGCTGAAGCTGTTGTCTGAGCGCTTGAGGGCTGCACAACAAAAAAATGACTCATTCACACTGGCAGTTGAGCACACCCCGAAGTCACTTGGCCATGATCTTAACTGTGCTATCATCATGGCCTTGGCATGTGGCTTGGGCTTCTGGCAGCATGGAAGCTGGATTCTGAGAGCTCGTGTCACAAGAAGCAGTTTTACATAAGGATGGAGCAGATTTTCTTAGGTCTTTTAAAGAGGTGCCCAGAAGTTGCACAACAGTGCTTCTTTCACTTTCTGTTGACTAAGCAGTGACAGCTCAGTCCAGATTGAAGGGAAAGGGAAACAAAGGTTACCTTGTAATGTAAGAAGCAGGAAAGAAGGTGGGGCTGTCTTCATTCCTTCACTGCAAGTCAGACAAAGACATCCTACATGGGAGGTTGATAGAACACTATGAACGTTCCACACTGTACAGGCAAGCAAGCTGGCAATAAGTATTGGAGTCTAAAATCACAGACCAAGACAAATGAGAAACCTTATTACCTTCTGCCTTTCATGTCTACAGATGCTGATGAAAAAAAAAAATAGAGGAAAACGTAAAAGTAGAAATCTAAGAAGATAATCTACCAATGGTTCTCATGAGGACAGAGGATATTTTGAGATAAGACAATAAATATTATCCATCACACTAATATCACCTATAAGAATACTAGCAAAACCATACCTGCCAAAGTAAATTGCTCAGTTACATAGAAACTGAGTGACTTAAGATAAACTGTGATTTTTATCATAAATCTGAGTTAAAATTTGAGCAGGGTGCAGTGGTATATTCCTATAATCCCAGGGGCTTGGGAGGCTGAGGCAGAAGGATCACAAGTTCAAAGCCAGCTTCACCAACTTAGTGAGACCCTAAGAAAGTCAGGGAGACCCTGTCTCTAAATAAAATATATAAAAGGGCTGGAGATATAGTTCAGTGGTTAAGTGCCACTGGGTTCAGTCCCTGATACAAAAAAAAAAAAAAAGGTTTTTGGAAACTCTTTTACATTTCAGAACTAACAATTTTTTTTTAAATATAAATGTACCCAAGTTTAAATTTAACCACACACAAAAAAATGTGAATGGATGTTTTTAACTTGAATGTATATTCTCATATGCATCATCATAGAGGCTACCCAAAAGAAGGGGATGTGTCTAATTGCCTCATTTACATTGTGGTACTCAGCACAATGCCTGGCGCATGACATGTAATAAAAAATAGATATTTGGTGCATGAGTAAATTAATAAAAATAGCTCTTATTATTTTTACTTTTCCAGATGCTTTAAAAAGCAATATAATTTGCTTATCAAACAATCTAAAAGGTTAAACAGGTTACTTACTTTTCTTTTACTTTTTTTGCACAAAGCCTGAATTAATAGCATTAATCCAAACATCAAAATATAGGACTGAGGATGAATAATCACCCAAAAGTCGTGACAATTCTTAAGGCAAGAAGGAAGCAGGTAATGATAAATATCCCTCACATTAAATTTAACTTTCATTTTTTCATTAAAAAATGATTTAAAGTACATTCTGGGATAAAATAAGTAATAAACTGGTCTAGTCTCCTGTTGCTTGTATTTTCCTCATTTTAAATCCCATTTCATTAAGTGACAATAAGAATCATTAAACTAAATGCCTAAGTAGCCTTAGTACAGATCTCTATGTATTATAATTTTCATAATTGAAGATTTTCAGGAGGTTTTCATTGAAGTGAAACTTAGCAATGACTAAAGGGAATACACATTTACCAGCATGCTACCAGCAGGCTGAGAGTAATTACAAACTAGAGATATTTTTGGTAAGAACAAAAATTTTAGTACTTGATTTGTTTCTCCAGGGAGACAAAGAATCAATGAAGCAGAATTGAGACCCACATAGATCCAGTCCTCCAAATTCCCAAATGTTATGACCTTTTCAAGTTTTTCCAGATATGCATTGTATGTTGGTGAAAGAAAAGTGCCCTGGGTTTGACATTTTAGACAGTTATGTTTAAAAGAGAAAACAGAAATTATAAGGGCAATGTTACTGGATTGCTGTTGATGGGAGCAGTTGATGTTATATGTTTTATTAACCATTTTATAGTGAATTGTTAATCATTCATTAATAATTATTCAGTGTAATAAGAGGCTGGGGGCCATAACGCAGCAATTAAATGATGAATGTGAAAACGGAAAATGCACCTTGGCAGCATATAAGGAGATGCTCACCTTCTGCAGAGAAAAAGCAGGAAAATCAGGACAACTCCAAGGCCATCCAAGGCCATAGTCAGAGTAGCAGCAAAACTCCAGAGAAGGCTAAACTTGTCCCAGCAAATCTGCTACCTTAATGTCAACACTCTGGAACATGATCTTTGTAGCCTATAGAAACAGTCCACTCCTCCCTGTGGAAGGCTAAGGCAGACCCCTTGCTTAAAGGAAATCAGAGGCCTCTCTTTATCTTCCCACAAATCACAACATAATGGAGCCAGAGAAATGCCAATCTTGAAAAGAAGAAAAAATATGTATATGTTGAATGACCTACAGAACAAGCCAAACCTTATAGGCAAGAATTAGGAGTGGAAATATGGGAATGGAATTTGAGAGTGCTTGACCAAGGAGTAGGGGTGAAATATGAAGCTTATGAAGATAAGTAAATGTGGGATACCTCTTCCAGTGTGTGAGATTTAACATTATAAAAAGACCCTTGACATTTGCACTAACAAGTGTTTATGCGGCTATTATAAGCTAGAAAAAGCCAATGGAATATAGTAAATGAAACAGAAATACGTAAATCTCTATGGCAAGCAATGATTGAATAAGGGTTCAAAAAGCTTAGAAAATTGGGTATGGTAGAGTGCCTGTATTATGTAAGGGTGGGATACCCAGAAAATAACTATGCTCCTTGTGAACACTTCATTCATCAAAACAATAAAAAAATATGTTCTTGAAAGAGATACTAGCCCTTAGTATATGTTCTCTGAAGTCTATGGGTGATGATAGGAGATAGGGTTACAGAGACAGGCTACATGATGGCTAGGGGTAGAATAGATTCTGAAAAAATAGGGGCTAAAGTTGTGCATAATTGTTTATTGTTGTTAAAAGCAGTTTAGAGAGGCAGTGTGGGAGGCTGGCACAGATTGTGGGGGTGATTAATAGCATATATATATTTAAAGCTAAAGAAAAATGATTCTACTTTGTACATGGTACTACTAAGAAGGAAGCATATCACAACATCTTTCTTTGGGACATTTAGGAGTACTGATGAACCCAGACATTTGGTGTAAGAACCCCAGTTTTAAGTAGGGCTCAGGATAAGCAAAGATTTTGTAGCAAATACAGCTTGAGAAGCAAAAAGTCTGCCATTTTGGAATATGTGATGCTATGGATCCCTTGATATTAGAAATATCTAAGCTGGAAAAAATACCATATAGAATAACAGGAAGGTCCAAAGGAGAGTCACAATAACTGTTGTGCTGGAAAAGTCCATTCCATTAGAAGCAAAGAATTAAACACCTTTCAAAAGCAATCTTGGCATGCCATCTAGCTCTTTGAGAGACTGCCTGATGAGAGACACAGAATGACCATGTAGACAGAACTGCCATGAGCTGACTATTGTCAGACTTACCAGGTCATTGACTGGACAGGCCCTGCAGCAATCAGTTGTGAGATGTAAGTAATATATCCATAACCACACAGGAGCACAGGACACACAATGTATACAGAAAGTAGCCTCCAACCCCATATTGACGATCCCTTTTTCATAGGTCCTTTTCCTTGAGAGATTCCTTAGAATTCACTGGCAACAGAGAATGGTACATGGCTTAAAACATTCAGTAATAATATACATTGGAAATGAATGACAGCTGGACTATCACCCTAGTCAGGGATGACCCAGGAAGGCAGTGATAAAGTGATGAAGGAAATCCCCCCTGCCCAACACAGAATTCAATATGGTAAACCTGGCCATGAGTCTGGAAAGAGATAGGTCCTGAGATTAGAATTTGTATGCACTCAAAGACGGGTCGTTCAAAGGGACTGGAGGAGATATATTGAATAATGAGTAAGACATTTGTAGAAGAGACATGGATAGACTTATGGAAAGGAATGAAGATCTTTTTATTTCGTGTTAATGTCCAATGGAGTTGAGGCTTTAAACAATCAAATAAACTGACAGTATTCAGCACTGTTTTGGGCAAATCTTTGCTCATACAATAAAGTCATTAATGAAGTTGACTGAGAGAGACTATCAATAGTCACCAAAGCAAAGATGATCCCTTCCCAGACCAGGTTCAACTATGCTGCTGCCTTAACTCCAAGAACTGGACTAACACGAAATTGTCTACGTGACACCTTCCCTCGGAGACCTATCAGCCTCTTGGCAAGTTAATCCTAAGGAACCCTTCCATCCTGGAAGATACAGTAATTCATCTACAGTAAAATAAAAATATATATATTCTTGCTATGAGTTTCTAAATCAGCACCAGAATCTAAGAGCTCAGAATATTTGATTCATTAACAGATATTCTCACATTACCAGGGCATTTACTCTATAGCAAGGAGATTCTATCATGTTCTGAAACTATCCAGAAACTGATGAACTCATACAATGTTTGAAATAGCCTAATGAAGGTAGAGCTAAGATCTGAGCTTGAAACTGACACCATAGAAGGGGACACTAACACGGGGACACACTTGAATGCAGTATGGACAATAAATCATGATCATACATTACTGTACCTACAAAAGAGTACATGAGTCCAGGAACTGAATGGAACTCACTGTGATCTAAGTGGAGAATTTGCATCATGTTCTACAGCTTTAGGTCTTCTTTTCAAGATTACAGAAGTCAATTTCAAATATAATTTAAAAAAAGATGTAATTTCCTATAGTAAAAAATTTAAAATACCTAGTTATATAAAGAATAAAATATAAGCATATACTTAGCTACATTGACTATGCATAGAATAATGGGTCCTTATAAATGTGGAATAAATTTTCAAATGAGCATTCGATGAGGTTATCTAATTATGTGTATTTATCAATGGAAAGATTAAAGTACAAGGAAATCTGGGAATTTTTCTCATGTCATATAACTAGCAAAGAACATAAAAAGAAGTATAAACTTTTCCTAATGTTTTTAATCTTCATGTTTTGATTTCATTGGTGCATTTTATTTTTGTTTTGATTTTGGGGGTACTAGAGATAGAATCCAGGATCTTCCGTATGCTAGACAAGCTCTCTACCACTGACTTATGCTTCCAGCCCTGGGACAATTATTTTAGAAGCTATATATAAAAGTATTTAAAAATTACATTCTGTGCTTTTTTTCTACTTAGTGTCTGATTAGAGGAAGATAAGTATATAAACAGAACAAATTATTGAGTGTTAATTAAAGAAGCTAATGAAAATGTTCCTGTGCACAACAGCCAAAAAATTTCCAAGAATAGTTCATCAATTGAATACTCAATGATAGGAGCTGTTGTCTCTATATTAGGGAACCAAAGTAAAAAAAAAAAAAAAAAAAAAACTGTGAAGAATAAATATAATCTTCTAAATATTTCTCAGAGATCAATTTAAACCAAGGGATAACAAAGAAATATTTATTAAACTCTCCCAAGGGCGAATAAACAGAAAAAAAATGCAAGGTAAAGAAAATTAATTAAAACTTTTTCATAGAAGATTAAATTCAAAAGCTCTTCTAAGACACAATAATTTATTACCATAATGTCTGGAGAATAGTAAGGAGGGAAAGAATGAAAAATTCCTTTCAGGGTGTTAATGGGTAGTTGTTGAACTTTTCCAATCCCATATTAATTGGAGTGGAAATGGTGTGGAGAGAAGAGAAAGGCATAGATCTTAGCAGGTATTTTCAAAATTGTTAGGGTCTTCAGATATTTTAAATTTCCCCAGGGACAGATGACCACCTTTTTAATGACCTGTGAGATAACCTCCACTTCTGTGTACGTTTTGAAGCTGAGATTAGACCCAGTTGTCTGGGCCTGGTCCCAGCCTGCCTGTATCCTGTGCTCCCCTGTCTCAGATGAGCTCATTCAGACAGCGTGGGAACAGAAACAACTCTTAAGAGAACAGGATGCTGTGTTGGATGGCAGTACTCTATAAACAGAATATGAAGTGGAATCAGAGCTCCAAGAGAAATAATTTATTTGTGGTAGTGCAACTCTAAGTTCTAGTCATCAAAACTTTTATATCTTCAATTAGAGCCACATGTACAAATTTAGGAACCATAAAAAGCGAATGCAAGGTGAATTAATTTCAGTAAAATCCCTAAAATTGCAACTATATCAAAAAGCACAAAATTGCTATTCACAGGGTAGCTGATGTTTACCTCTCCATATTTCCAACCCACAAATTTTTATATGTATTAGTATATATAATTATATATTATTACATATAGCATTATATTTAAGATTATGCATATTACATCAGGATAAAAATCATAGGATTTTTAAATATCATTTATCTTTAGGTTTAAAGGACAGTTTTTGGAATTTTTTTTTAATTCAGCTTATAGCTTTGCATATGATTACTTTGAAGGCGATTAGCTCATTGTGGCATAGTGTTCTGAGGAGGCTAAAATTACTTTGACCTGGAGTGATGATAAATGTTCATTTATAAAAGTGGTGAGTCTGATTTTTTCCTCACATGGAAATTAAGCAAAAAAAATGACAAAGGGTTAAAGGAATAATTGTCTTACAAGTGTCATCAAATACATTAATAGAGCCTGGAATCTCTTGCTATGAAGGCTTAAACTACAGCTATTTTTCTTTTTTTTTTCTTAAGAGAGAGATTGAGTGAGAGAGAGATGGGGGAGAGAGAGAATATTTTAATATTTATTTTTCAGTTCTCGGTGGACACAACATCTTTGTTTGTATGTGGTGCTGAGGATCGAACCCAGGCCACACGCATGCCAGGCGAGCGCTCTACCGCTTGAGCCACATCCCCAGCCCCAAGCTGTTTTTCTTGATCCTTGATGACATTATTCTGAACTGAGAGAATTCCCCTGTGACTGCATTACCTTGATATATATGTCCTTGTTGGGGAAAGAAAAATCTTATATAAAAATTCAGTTCCTCTCCAGATGCTTTGTCTGTATAGTGTCCATTATCCAGATACTTAGAAACATATGATGATTGAATGACATTTTCATTTTCAACAAGAAATTGTGGCAGAATGTTGACCCAGTCTTCCTCTGAAAAAGCAAGCTCCTTTTCTGAACTAGAATCTCATTTTAGAATGATTGGCATATCTTAAAATCTCACACTTCTCAAATTGCTATGTTACTGGGCTGCAAACTTGAAAGAAAAGAATAAAATAAACTGCTATAATTTAGATCTGGAATGTTCCACAAAAGCTCACGTGTTGAAGTCTTAGTCCCCAGCTTGTGGCTATTGAGAGGGGGTAGATACTTTAAAAGGTGGAGCCAAGTGGGAGGCCTTCCCATTATTGGAAGCATTCCCTGAAGGCGACTGGGGGACACCCCCCCCCCCCTTTCTTCCTCTTTCTCTCCATCTCCTGGCCATGAATTGAATGGAATTGCCAAACAATGTGCTTTCCATCATTGCCACTGGCACCCCCTCGAGAGACCTAAAAGCAATGGTTCCACTTGATCATGGGCTGGAACCTACAAAACTGTGAGTCAAAATAAAATTTCTCTTTATAAATTAATTATTTCAGTTATTTGTTATAGAAAGGAAAGCTAACACAGAAACTGCCCTAAATTATACACAAACCATATTAAAGGCTTAATATAACAGTATAGATATTAACTCTTACAATTTCTGAGCTTTGAAAATACTTTCACTTTAATATAAAGCAACTGAAGTTGTTATTCTATATTATTTCTAAAGTACTGTTTATTTTATATATATCAAATTTTCTGCACATGCTATTGAGGCTCCTTCCTTCCTTCCTTCCTTCCTTCCTTCCTGCCTTCCTTCCTTCCTTCCTTCCTTTTCCTTATAACGTTGGATTGAGTTCTACTCTGATTGAGAGAATAAAAATTGAATTTATCTTGGGATACATTCTGAGATTATAATTCCATAAGGAAAAAAAATCTTAATCAGTTTTCTTGTCTTTTCACATGTATGTCAATGGCCAGACAGTATCTTTCACATAGGAGGTGCTCAATAAGTATTGAGAAAAGTTAATAAGTGGATATGAATAGTTAAGTGCATCATAACTATTAAGGATTTGGACATTATCTCTGTAAGAGATTATAAATTTTAAAGATCAGATATATGGATGCATTTTTGCTGTTGTTTTAATTCTGATGTTGAAAGGACCATATCAAGGTGTTAAAAATTATACTTGTTACATGTCACTCCTTGGAGTTGGATTAGAATAGGTTGCCCAGGCTGGAAATTTCTTGTTACTGAGGAAGAAGTTTGAACATCCAGGATTTTCAAAGACCTCGATATTCTCCTGAGATTTCACTGACGCCAGAATATATGTGACACATATTTTTTTTTCCTTTCTACTCAATACTTCTAGTCTCCAGATGTGGGTTTCCCCCACACACACACACACTGACTAGTTCCTTAGTACCAGCTGTATGTCTTTATTTTTTTTTAACAATTTTTATTTTTTTTCAATTTTTTTAAAATTATTAGTTGTTCAAAACATTACAAACCTCTTGACATATCATATTTCATGCATTTGATTCAAGCAGGTTATGGACTCCCATTTTTACCCTGTATACATATTGCAGATTCACATGGGTTCCACATCCACTTTTTTACATACTGCCATACTAGTGTCTGTTGTGTTCTGCTGCCTTTCCTATCCTACTATCCCCCCTCCCCTCCCCTCCCCTCCCCTCCCCTCTCCTCCCATCTTCTCTCTCTACCCCATCTACTGTAATTCATTTGTCTCTCTTGTTTTTTTTCCCTTCCCCCTCACTTCCTCTTATATGTAATTTTATATAACAATGAGGGTCTCCTTCCTTTGACACATAATTTTTAAGTGAAATGGAAATCTTATTTTGTTTTATGAATGAATATTCCAGCCATTCAATCACCAACTTCTCCAATATCCCAGCATACTTAGGTAAAACTTATGAAATGCAGTAAGCAGGGACTACTGGGTAGCTTAAGCATATATAATTAATTGAATGTTTCCTTTGTAATCGGGTGGGTCTCAATGATTATGTGTATGGGAGATGTTCAGATGTACATATTTACACCCATATATTAGTGTCTGCATTTATGCATAGATAAAAATACATATAAGATTATTTTTTTTTTGTTAAGAGGTGGTTTAACAATTCCAAACACAATATTTCTCATCAGTTTTTAAAAGCTATTTACAAAAAGTTTCAATTCTACTACTTTTACTTTTAAATATATCAAGCACTTCTAAATATACAGAAGGACTAGATATTCCACATAAGACCCTGTCCACTATTCACACAGCACTGGTAAATAAAAATGCACACATAGCAATGGTTAAATATGAGGTATCTTCTAATATGACCAGTTTGTCCTTGAACCTTTCCCTCCTATTTTCAGTCCAGTGGACAAATACAGGCATATGTAACACTTAGAGATGGTCGAACAAATCCATATCCAAAAGTCTTTTTTACAGAGGACAAGCTTTCCTATAAATTTCAACAAAAAATGTACAAAATGTTCTAATTTTACTAACTACTTGGTCATACACTGGCAACCTCAGTTTTGTATGTTTTGTGTTAAAATTCCTAGGAAAGATTGTCTTCAGAAAATTTGAGCATTATAGCCCACCGGGTCGGTGAAGAGCCAGAATGCTCATATTTTGAAGACATTTTCAAATTAGAACTATTGTTACATGTGTGCAGTGTATTCAAGACTGTCATGTACATAGTGGACAAATTGAGTCCTTACTTGAAACATCTAGTCTTGTCTAGATGTTTAGAAGTGCCCGATGTATGTTAAACGTAGAGGTATATATCTTTTTGTAAAAATTCACAAATATAAATATCTTTTTGCTAAAATTCATATGAAATAGTCTTTTGGGAATGGAACTATTAAACCACCTCTGTGAGCGGTATAATACTGTCTGTATTTGCTCAGTGATGTGGAGGAGGTGGGAGGGAAGCAATTGCAAAAGGTTAGTGTGTTCATATTTGGACATTTTCAGACATCAGTTTTCTATGTTTTGTGCATTTTGTTTTTGCTGTGTATGTAGTGTATATAATGGACAAATAAGTCCCAATTTTGCAACATCTAGTCTCTAGATGTTAAAGAGGTTGCCAATGTATGACCAAGATTAATTTTTAAGGAAAACAAGATTTAATCCCCAAATTTGTAAGTAATGTAGACAGGCAAGACACCAGTAAATATCAGAAATGCCGTATTCTAAAATTAGTAGAGAATTACTGAAAAAGAAAGTACACTAAGTTCAGAGCAGAAAAATACAAAGCATGAGAGGAAGTATTGGGTTAATAGTCACAGTAATTGAGTAAAGAAAGAAATTCTACCCAGCTGTCAACCACCCTTAATACCAAATGCCAATCTAAAAATCAAAAGCTGTAGGCTGAATGGAGTGAACAACTTTCCTTGGGGTTAGATTTAGTTCTAACACAGAATGGTGCAAAGAAAGGACAGAGCTTAAGGAAAAACCTGAACAAGCTAAGGAAGACAGCAGGGATGTGGGGCAAAAGCAGTTTTGTTCATGAAAGAAATTTACATAATGTTCTCAGTTTCAGAAAAAAAAAATGCCCCTTGTTTTTGCAGCCAGGAGAGCATCCTAAGCCTGCTTCCAGTTTCATACCAGTGAATCCTAAGAAGAGTAGTCTTAATAAACCATTCTTGACTTTTTTGTGAAAAGTCTTTGATCTTCCCTCTTAAGGAACACCCATTAATTGTCCAATCCAATCACAGAGTCACAAGATGCTTGAGGGAAACAAAGAACTTTAATGAAAAAGAACAAAGTTAAAAATACATGACAAGGCACTGAGACGCTAAAAGTGAAATCTAGGGAGTAGAAGAGGTATAAAAAAGTCACCTAAAAAAAGAGAAATTTGAGACTATTGTATTCAAAAAATGATAACGATAGTGAAGCAATCCTTATAAACAAGTGAAGAAATATTGCCAAAATTACAAATTATCCAGGTAAAGCTTAATGGCAGTTTGTAACACCAGTTGTAGCAGTAAAGGTGGTTAAAAATGGCTCAATGCTGAGTCTACTTTGCAAAGAAAACAAGACATATTAATAGATAAGATGGGCAATATATTTGATTTTCTGCATTTATACCTTAAACTGTATCTTTAATTCCTATATATGTATTTGGCTACCAATCTACAATTATGTGATTAATAAAAAGAATTCACATTATCTTCACATATTCATAAAATGCAAAAGAAAAAGGATTGATGCATAATACAAAATTAAAATATAGTATTACATTGGTATAGATTGCAGCCTAAATTCGTCCATCATACTTACAATTTAAAAATCACATTCCAAAAATTAAATGCCACTAGGATTTAGAAGAAAAAAAGATTACCTGAATAATTTGGTGACTAAGGATCAAATAGAAAGCCCATATGTAATCACCTAGAAATGAGTGGCAATCAAAGCCCTACAGCCCCAAAATACATGGGAATGGTGAGGAATGACCCAGGGAAAATTCAGTGTTAAATTAACTTATCACAAAACAGAAAAGACTACAATTAGACTTTCACACAAGAAAGATGAAAAATAGAGGAACATGTTTGAAGACTTAAAAAAAGAAATATTTTTTTAAAAAAATACCTCTACAAAAAATAATAGCTAAAAACTGGTTATTTGTAAAGACTCATACTTATTTTTGAGCATGAAAATGTTTGATTTCTGTTGAAGAAGAAGAAGAAAATAAGACAATGAACAAGTAATGATACACAGTTAAAATTTAAGAGGGATTGTAATCTTAGGTACTTACGAAAGCAAATAGTTGAAGGTATCTACAAATTAGCACCATGTGTTTGAAAATCTACATTAAGTGTATGCTTCCCTGTTGAAATGTCAATTAGCAGTGGTTCAAAAGAAAGAGACAGCAAAGAAAAAGATTTTTAAATGGGCAAATACCTTTGTATGAATGAAACTAATGACCTACTAAATGTCATAGAACATTTAATTGAACATAATAAACACATAATTGATACATAGTAAAAATGTACAAGTGATGTCATATATGTGCCTACAGGTATAATTTTTTGCTCTTTTGTTTTTTCAAATATAGACTGAAACTTGGAAAATTACATCACACAAAACTGTTTTTAAAATGTAATACTGATTCAGAAGTCGAGAATACCACGGGTGTAGGAAGTAGCAATGATTTCAGTCAAGTAGACATTTTATGTATTCTTGCTTGATTCACAATACTAAAATTCCTGATTTCCCTCACCAGGGTTAACTCATTATGTAAATTATTCTGTAAGGAAGCTCACACAAAGGCCATCAAGTGTTTCAAGAGGAAACAGCAGGCTCTTGAAACCCATGAAAAGTGTATCAGAATCAGGGGAATGTCTCCTGAGAAGGTTCTTTTATTGAACTCTGAAGTCATCTTCAGGAGCTGTCTTCATTCATTCAAAGTCAATAGAGACAGGAGAAAGGAAAAAAAAAAGTCATTTTGAAGACACAACTTGCTCGTTAATTATGAAGTAACTATAATCAGGAATATCCTTTTGAATACTGAATATATTAAGCCCCACACAGACTGTTTATGTCATTTTTTATGGTGCAATACAAAAAGTGTTTACGTGAGATGGTCCAATCAAGCAATGCCTTGGGCAAATTCTATGACCATAACAGTGAGCAATTGTCAAAGTCTTCAACTAATCTCTAACTTCCAGCTTTAACACAGAAATCCAACCTGCAAGTGACTACAGACTCATTTTATTATACTATCACTTTCACAAAAACATTTCTTTGTAGAAGGATCAGCATAAAAATACTCACTCTTGTTATAAGTCAGTTGTCTGTCACTGTGACAAAATGCCTGAGAAAATTAACTTAAAAGGAGGAAAGATTTATTTTGGTATAGGTTTCAGAAGTTTCTGTCTACAGTCTTTGGCCCCCACTGCTTTGGGCCTTGGGCAAGGTAGACATCATAGCAGGTTGAATGTGACAGAGTCAAGCTGTTCATCTCACGGCAGCCAAGAAGGAGAGAGAGAGAGAGAGAGAGAGAGAGAGAGAGAGAGAGAGAGAGAGAGAGGAAAAAAACAAGGTCTAGTAAGAAAATAAATACGTCAAAGGCACACCTCCAATGACTTACTTTCTCTAAGTAGGCCCCTCTCTTAAAGTTTCCACTCAATAGCACCACAACTAGGGGCCAAGTCTTCAATACATCAGTCCTTGGGAAACATTCCAGGAACAAACTGCAACAGCCTTGTAATCAATTACATCACACTTTGAATCTAGTTACATCTTTATTTCCTGCAGCTCACCAATGAAGTCACTGTAAATCATTATTGTTTATATACATGATAGTACCTTCTAATATTTCTTTCAGCACTTCTTTCAATTTTTAACTATCCCCAAATGTTTGCTCAGCCATGTTGGACTTACATAAATAAGTCAAGTTATATCCTAAACATCCTTCAGGACCCACCTCAGTAGACTTATCCCTAAAAAGGAGATGATACATTATGATATAGATGAATGTTTTACTCATCTTTTTCATTGCTGCTATCAAAAGACCTTATAAGAACAATGCAAAGGAGTCAAAGTTTATTTGGGCCTCACAGTTTCCGAGGTCTCAGTCCAAGATGGCTGACTCCATTTCTCTGGCCGAAGGTGAGAGAATATCATGGTACAAGGCATGGTGGAGGAAAGCAGCTAAGGATATGGCAATCAGAAAGGAGAGAGAGAGAGAGAGAGAGAGAGAGAGAGAGAGAGAGAGAGAGAGAGAGAGAGAGAGAGATCTTCTGACTAGGGACAAAATATGAACCCCAAAAGCATGCCCCTAGTAACCCACTTTCTCCATTCACTACCACTCAGTGAATCTTTCAGTGGATTAATCCACTCATCAAGTGGATTTAATCATTTCACCTCTGAACCTTCTTGCATTATCCAAATGAGCTTCTGGTGGACACCTTATATCTATACCATAACAGGCACCCTTAATCTTATCCCTTCATAAATTCCTTGTACCAGTATATGTTCTAAATTCTTCCAAGATGTTACATAAAATGTTTCTTTTAAGTTGTACTCAGGCCTTTTGATTTTTACCCTGACAGCTATTGTTTCCTCAAATAAAGTTTGTTCCTTAAGAGCAAGGACTCTATTTTCTTTGTTTCTCCCATTGTTGTTTTTAACCATAGTACCACAGTATTGGCAACGTGTCCCATAATTGAAAACTTGTCCTTTTTTTAATTCTGATGGGTTTAGGTCATGATTTCAGGGCCTCTGAAATTTTCTGTTTCTCTTCCAGCTTTAATTAACACTGCCACCTGCTCCAAATCTCTTCTGTCTTTACTTATCTGTTCGCAGCCCAGATGACTGTCAGTTTTCTCTGCAAATGATGTTAATACTGAAAGGTACTGGGTAAAGTGGCTATCTAATACATTCTGCAAATATGAGCAATGTCAATATCACCATACAGATATTTTATAAACTTGGGGAGGGGGCATGATATGCCCAAGGAAATGTTCTCAGTATGAAAAGCATGTGCCTTTGTAAACCTTTTCTATGCAAATGTCTGCAGTATTTTGAGGGATATCTCAAAGACTTTTTCTTAGTTTTCTATTTCAATTATTTCCATGTTTGCTTTTATGCGAATATTATTAGATGAAATTATATCCTATGTGGCATTTTAATTTTCCAAAATGTTTTCTCCTATTTACAATCACAGTATTTATTTTTATATGAATTATGATTTGAACCTATCATTCAAACCTACACGTTGGAAACTAATTTCTACTACAACAGTGTTGAGAGGTGAGACCTTTAAGAGACAATTAGTTCATAAGAATTCTAACCTGGTGAATGGATTAATGCTGTTATCATGGTAGTGAGTTTCTGAATCAAGAATGTAATGACTCTCTTTACTCCTTTTCTCAAACTCATGCTCTTTTGCTGTTCTGCCATGGGATGCAAGAAAGTCTTGCTATATACTA
Organism: Marmota flaviventris; assembly: GCF_047511675.1. Lineage (NCBI taxonomy): Eukaryota > Metazoa > Chordata > Mammalia > Rodentia > Sciuridae > Marmota > Marmota flaviventris. Next base: position 106,936,816 of record NC_092508.1, on the reverse strand, counting down.
GCACCTTAATATTGAACTGCTTATAGAGCTATGTGAAATAATTTTTTTTCTTCATAAATTAATCAGTCTCAGTATTCTGTCATAGTAACACAAAAATAGACTAATACACCAGGAATCTCCAAAAGTAATTTGTTCATCTGATCCACTTTGACCCACAGAATTCCTCAGTAGTTCTTATTACTACATAGCTGCATGTTTTTCATATTAAATCAAGAATTGTGAAGGATAAATGAATTTAAATGTCACTGCTTCTTAAGAGACACAACTTTGGAGAAATTAGGTGAGGGACATTCAGAGGTGTAATGAGCCCTCCTTGGGCTGTGTGTGGTCTGTGACACCCATAGTGGTCTAATGATGGGATAAGTCTGGCATTGGGAACCTCCCGAGGCACTCCTACAGGGATTGATCACCTGACACAGGTGAACTTCTCTGTGAAGCTCTGCCAGAGATCCCACAGAGCACCTGAGATAGGTGTGACCTGCCAAGATGTCAATCAACCTGTGGACTGCAAGAAACTAGGAAGCAAGACTCCACCCCTGGAACCTTATCCCCCTTTGATGTCCCCTTCTCCCTCCATATAAATAAAGCAAGCATGGGCTCCATTTTGCCAGAGTCTAGAAGCTCAATCTGTCTGATCAGTTTGCCAATCCTGCCCGGCTTTTGCAATGACTTTGTGTCCGGTGGTTGTTTCATCTTTTTTTTTTTTTTTAGCTTTAATTTCTCATCCAATCCTTTGCACCAAGGGGACCCCCATTTTCATCACCTTCTCAGGATGCAGGTGAGACAGAGAGTTGTATAATAGGTGGACTGATTCTTCTCTCTTCCTGGAGAATCTGCAGATATAATTGTTGGCTTTCCTATGTCCCTCGGGAGCAAAAAGCCACATCTTGATAAAGAAAAATCTCTTAAAGCACTTGTTTTAAAATCAGCTGATTCTTACTTCTAAAGATAATCTAAGATTGGCAGCCTCCATCAATTCCACAGACTCTTCTTCATGTGTTTATCCCTCTTAATTTGAAGGTTTTGCTGGGATTATGCCAGAATTATTTCTATTTTATTCACAAAACAGTATCTTTCTTTTTCTCGCAATGAAATAAATTCTTGGTTTCATTTTCAATCTGTCTTTTTATGCACTAAATCTTATTTTTGATAACAATTTCTGGTAGATTTTCCCCAATAGTGACACCTTCCTATATTTCCTAATGTTTTTACTAAAAAGATGATTTTTTTCCCTTAGAAAACTTTCTCAACAATCCTGAGATAATAAAACCATACATGTAAAATTAATCAGCTGAGTCAATGTCTTTGAAGTTTATGAAGCATGTCTGCATCTATATTTTCATTGTTCCTCCAAACCCACTTGTAAGTTAGTTTGAGAGGAGGTGACTATGAGGCTGTTCAGAGCAGATTTGACAGGAAATAGTATGTAGGGGAAAAACTGAAGAATTTTCCTGAGAATGAATCTTTTATCAAACACATAATTCTGTGTCCTCCTTACTCCATACTGGAAAAACCAATCCAAAATTAGAATTAATTTTTTTTAACATTCCTGGCATTTAGAAGGATTAATATAAAGGAGAAACTAAAACAAAAAATAAATTATTGAAGGCAAGAATTTGATGTGCAGCAGCCACTTCCTGATTGGTAGAGACAACATAGCTACAAAACCTAGAGACAATCCGAGTCACACACAGAAAAAAGTGATGGTGTTTGTTTACTCCGAGCACTCAAATAAGGCTGAAAAGAGTAGAAGTGGTATTCTCCTTAGGTATTACACACTTCTAAAGTGGGAAATGTACATGTTGCAAGTTAAAGGAAAAGTGAAGAAAATCCATTTCTACCTGTGGTGTCAACCACACCAGGGCCTCTCACTTCCTCATAACCGTGGTTTTCAGTCTGGAAATGATTTGTTGAGGCCTGAATTTTACTTTATGTTTATGAAGGGAAACATAAAAATACACTATTGCTCCAAGAGAACTCTCTGCACAGCTCAGAAACCCTCTCCTTCTTTTATGTGCCTCTCTCAGGGAACCACTTCTCCAGTCAGATTCTGCATGAGAACAGTGGCAATAGTGGGAGCATAGATGTTGTAATTCAAAATCCACATGATAAAGGTTTCCCAGAGTAAGAGCTGAATTAGCAGTATTGTTATTGATTTTAGGTGCCTAAAGTTTGCAATCCAAGTACAGATCAAGAGACATCAAGAAATCAATCAAGAGGAAATAAAAATGGCCAAGTTGCATGTCATGGGTGTGAAGTGCTGTTATGCTCGAGTTAAGGACCCCCAAAAGACCACCAGAGACCAAGATCTATGTAAGCAGCAAAGAGACATTTATTGCGAGCTAGCTGGGTCCTCTGCACACACAGCAACTGGTGACGCTGAGAGGCCTCGAGCCCAGGGTTTGCAGCAGTTGTATACACTCTTTGGGGAAGGCAAGGACTTTACATACATCATAGCATCTCTTAGCAAATCATCCCACACTTCAGGAAAATCATAAAACAACTCTAAAACATGGTGCTGAACTACATGGTCATCATAAACTACTGGGAGGGTCATCTGGCATCCCACGTATTTTCCTTGTCTCATGCTGATTGGTGGTTTCTAGGTCCCCACCTACCCTGACTGAGTCAGGGACACCTGGCACCACAGATCTCTCCTGTTATTTGTAAATAAACAACTCAGCAGGGTGGGTATGTGCCTAGGAGTGCTCTGTGGGTTTTTCCAAGGACAAGGGTCATGCCTCCTTCCTTGGTCAGGCTTTGCTCTGAGGTAAAGGCTAGTTTCTCAAAAATGGAGTCACATCAGTTTCTCAGTGGAAAAAGAACAAATCCTGCTCCAGGAACAGAAAGATCAGTCCTTTAGCTACACAGACACTGCATCATTATCACCAGGAAGCAAGCACAGAGCAATATCTTGACATTAATGGTGATGTAATTTTAAAGTAGTGATGAGGCTAAAAGATAATTTTCCTTTCGACCATTTAGAAGAAATCTTGGCTCCAGATAAAAGGGATATTCAGACATCTGATCCCACTGGAAGGGAACCACATAGGAGAGCTATAGCTCTTCATTCACTAAAATATATTCTAATGCATGAAGTGTATATTTAGTGGGGCAACCATCTAGCCTCCAGAGGTCTAGCAATGAGCAATGGAACTTTAAGTACAAATAGAAATAAACAGACAGAGAAGCTGAAAAAAATAATTCCACGGATATAACAAATAATTATCTATATTGAAAGAAATGAACTTGGATTAATTGCAGAGTTGCAGAAAGAGGACAGCAGTAGGATCTGGAGTTGCTTTATGTAAACGTGGCTGATTACAAAGAACAGACATAAGACATACTTGAACTTGTAAATTCAAAATACTATTTCCCTCAGGATTTTGATGTATTTGGTTTTCTAGTCTCTGGTATTGCATTAGGGAAAGACCAATGCCCTTCATTTTGATTTTTACATTCATTTTTTCTTCTCCTTTCAATATTTTAATAACATCTCTTTATTTGTGCCACTGAAAATTTCACAACAGTATGTCTAAATTCCTTACTTTATTCATTATATTTTTATTATTTTCTTTGGGCCACTAATATTCCTTTGAAAATGTTCACTTCTACTTTCTTTGTTTATTCTTTTGGTCAAATGATGGAATTGAGATTATTTCTTATCTTTTCTTACTGGATTATATCTTCTTGACTTCCCCCAACCCCATTTATTCACAAGTACATTCCAAAAATGCTAATTTCAAGCTATTGTGTGGAATTTACATTTTCTGCTGTTATATTTTTACTTTCAAAATTTTTTCTGTTGTTATTAATGACTATCCTTTTTGGAACACTGTATTCCAATCCATTAGCTTAAATACATTTACTCTCTGAAGATATTAAGTCTTTTTGAAAAAAAAAAAAAATCTCAGTATTATTTCTCTATCTCTTCCATGTAGTCTTTTTTTCTGTTTGCAGCTATTTCTGTCCAATGGCTAAAACTAGAAACAACTGTCAATAATTTCTGGTGAGTATACAGGACAACAGGCATTCCCATTATTGGTGAAAATGCAGAATATTGTAGTCACTTTTGAAGATAGTTTGTCCATTTCCTTATACAATGAAGTATAGTTTTAACACAAAAACCAGCAATCTTTCTTTTAGGTGTGTACTAATTAATTTTAAGTTTTATATACACAAATCTGATTTTATGCATTATGTTTCCTTCATAATTACCAAATGTTAGAAAAACCAAGATGCTTTTCTATAAGTAAATGCATAACAGACTACACCCAAAATCTGAAATGCTATTCCAAATTCTTAGTCCATTTTATGCTGATATAACAAAATTCCTGAGACTGGGTAATTAATTAAAAAAATAAATATATATTTCATAACTTTGGAGGCTGGGAGGTACCAGTATATGGTGAGGTTCTCACTGAATCCTCACATGGAGAAAGACAGAAGGATTAGCTGGAGTAGAGGAGCATAGGAACAAGCTAACAGAACCTCCTATGCAACCCCTTTAGAAAGGGCCATAATCCAGTTAAAAAGGAAGAAGCCCTCTTGTCCTAATCACCCCTTAAAGGCACCATCGGTTGACCGCACCTTCATTTGGGTAGGAGCACATTCAAACAATACCAAGAAGTAAACAATTCAAAGACATGGATGAATGTTGAATGTGTATTGCCAGGTGAAAGAAGCTAGACTGAAAAGGCATGATTCCATCAAATGGAATTCTGGAAAGGGCCACATTTATTGAGATGATAAGCACTTAAATGCCTGTCAGAGATCAAATTCGGAAGGGCTTGAGTAGGTGAAGCACAGAATGTTTTAAGATCAGTGACACTATGGTACTGTAATGTGGATACACAACATGATGTATTTATCAAAACCTTTTATACAAAGACTGAACCTCAATGTATGCAAATTAAAACAAATCACTTTAGGAACTTGAGGGAATCTCAGGAGGAAATGAAGAATGGTACAATAGAATTTCATTGGATTACTCAAAGTGAGGAACAATCGCACTGTTGAAATTCAACAGAAAAGGTGCTGACCTAAGTATCTCTGGAAGTGAGTGGACTCTAAAAGCAAAAGGAACCAAATATAGCACTGTACTCTAGTTGGTAAAGTTGTTCTGCATAGGAATATGGGTTAAAAATTCTTAAATTTACTTAGGTTTAAGGAAATTGATGTTGGATGTGTAACCAAGATTCATATAAGCAAAAGGTCAAGACTAAAATGACCCATATGGTAATGAATTAGAATTAGAGAAAGCAGTATGAGCTACAATTTATCATGATATAGATAAAGAGAGTTACATATAGAAATATTTATATATGATACATATATATATATAATATGGCATATATATATATATATTTATTTATTTATCTGTTAGCTCTAAGTGCCTAGAAACAACACCATCTGCATTGCAAAGGATACTTAGAGTTGATTTTGTATTCAGATACCATTATTTAAATTGATCTGGTACAATATACATACAAGATGAACTGGGAGGCTTTGGAAGCTCTAGAGAGTAAGGAAGTTTTAAACGCGCGCGCGCACACACACACACACACACACACACCGACAGAAGTGTGTCAAAGGCACATAGGAGTCAACTCAAGGTGCTCCCAATGGAGGAAAGTCAAGACATTCTCAGACAAAGTTGTAACCACTTGAGTAACAAAATAGATGAAGCACTGGTGGATCATAGGCAAAGTATAAAATGAATATCCTTGAGTCCATACTGATATAAATAAATGCATGGAGAAGAGCAGACAAATCTCCCATGCACAAGAATTCTAAATAATTTATCCAGAGTTCACCTTCAAGAAAGTAGAGTGCAACTTTTCTCTCTTTATATGTAGGCTTTGCATTGTGATCCCTTCCAAAGTGAAAAAAGGGGGAAAGAGTAGCTTACAATGAAATGAAGAAACCTGACATTACCTCCCTCCCTCAGGTGATCACGGTGAACCTCACCCCTGACCTATTATGTCAATAGCATTAATCCATGAAATGTGATGAAAATGTCCATTCATCTTGTAATTTCTGTCCCCACAACATGCACCCCAGTCCTATGATGACAAGCAGGTCAGACACACTGAGATTGAGAGATATTGTACAAAACTAAGTAGCCTTGAAAATTATCAAGGTCATAGAAAAAAGTCAGAAACCATCAAGGCCAAGAGTAACCTAAGGACACATGGTACTAAATGTTATGCAGTGTCCTGGATGGAATACTGGCATGGGAAAGCATATTAAAAATTAAAAAAAAAATAATACAGTGTAAACTTTAATAATAATGTGTCAGTATTGGTTCATTCATTGGGACAAAACTGCCTCATCAACTTAAGAAGTGAATAGTAGGAGAATCTGCTGGGAATATGAGAGCTCTCTATAATACATATTTTATCTATAAATTAAAAATATTGTAAAATCAAGTTTCTATATAATACCAAACTAAAGTATCAATTCTCACAAAAATTTTATAAAGTACAAAGTTTAAGAAATTAAAAACTCATTGTGTTTGAGAAGCTGTAAAAAAAAATAAAATAACACAGGCACAAACTGTATCCCTGGAGTTGAGTTTGGCAATATCTAAAATTACATAGATTTTTACTTTTTGACCATTCCACTCAAGCCTCCTATGGGAATTCACTCTGTGACATATCTCCAACTATACAAACAGACTTCCACAAAGACTTTCATTGCAGAATTATTTATAATAACAAATTATGGCAGGGGGAGGCAAAATAAATGCCCCTACCCAAGTAACTTGGACACCTAATAGTACTATCCCTGTGATGGATCACCATGAGTGCACAAGGACACATGAGTCATATGGTGTGAAGAGAGCAATATGCAAAGAGTAGGAGTAGTTTGCCACATTTTGTATAAAAAATGAGGAAAGTAATTTTAAAAATTGGTACTTACTGATCCTTCTATGTTACTTTTTTTCTTTTTATTGTTTCTTTTTAGTTATACATAACAATAGGATTTATTCTAAAAAAGTAGAAGATCATAGAATATAATTTGTGTTAATTCAGTCCACAGAATTCTCCTTTCCCTTCCTTCTCCCTCTCTGTTCCCTCCTTTCTACTCTGAATTTCTGCTATTTACTAATATTTTATTTTAATTTTAATTTTTTTGATTACTGTCTTCAGATGCATGATGGTCAGATTTGCATGGCATAATCATATATGTACATTGGAAACTTAGGTCAGATTTACTTCACTATTCTTTCCTTATTCCATCCCTCCTCCATCTCCTTTATTCCCCTTCATCTACTCCACTGATCTTTCTTTTATATTTTTATGTCCTTCCCTTATTTTGGATTATCTTCCACAAATCAGATAAAACATTCAACCTTTGACTTTTAGGGATTGGCTTATTTCACTTAGTGTGAAATAAGTGTGATAGTCTCAGGTTCCATCCACTTAAGGGCAAATGCCATAATGTCATTCTTCTTTATGGTTGAGTAATATTCACCTTTGTATATATCACATTTTTTTATCTAGTTATTTGTTGAAAGACACCTAGGTTTGTTTCATAGTTTGGCTATAATGAATTATGCTGCTGTAAACATTTTTGTAATTGCATGACTGTACTACAATGATTTGAAATCTTTTGCACATATACAAAGGAGTGGCATGTCTGGGTCATATAGTGGTTCTATTGCTACTTTTCTGGAGACCTCCTTACTGCTTTCTATACTGGTAGCTCTAATTTTGCAGTCCTACCAACAATGTAGGAATGTACCTTTTCCCCCACATATTTACCAACAGTATTGTTATTTGTTATTATTTTTTTTTTTGATAAATTGTCATTATTACTGGAGTGAGACAAAATCTCAATGTAGTTTTAATTTGCATTTGTCTAATTGCTAGAGATGTTGAATACTTTTTCATATATTTGTTTACTATTTGCATACTTCTTTTGAGAAGTATCTGTTTCATTCTTTTGCCCATTTATTTATTGGATTATTTGGGGGTTTTTTGGTGCTAAGCTTTTTGAGTTCTTTGTATATTCTGGATATCGACCTTCTATCTGAGGAGCCGATGGCCAAGATTTTCATCCATTCTGTAGGCTCCCTCTTCATGCTCTTAATTCTTTCCTTTGTTGTTGACACCATTCCACTGCTATTTTTTAAATTTTATTTCTTGTGCTTTAGGAGTCTTATTAAGGAAATCTGTTTCTGTGTCAACATGTTGAAGTTTTGGGTCTTTAGTTTCTTCTAACTGTTGCAGTGATTTTGTTCTAATTCCTAGGTCTGTGATCCACTTTGAGTTGACTTCTGTGCAAGGTGAGAAATCGGGTTTAAATTTTATTCTAATATACAAGGATTTCCAGTTTTCCCAGCACCATTTGTTTAAAATGCTCTCTTTTCTCCCATGTATGTTTTTGCCAAGGACCGGCCAGCTGGGAACAGGAGAGGGGTACACTGAGGGCCAGCTTTGTGGAATCAGAGTGGAGGTGGGGAAGGGGTGTCATGATTCAGTTGTGCAGATTTTCACTTAGTAATAATTTGCTAATAGATTATCAAGACTCCCTCTGGTTTACCTTGTTTTCATGATCATCTTGTGCATGAGGTGGATGTCAGTCTTGTCTGAGTGTCTGAACCCATCTCAGATCCCACAGCAGCGGGTAATAATCTGGTCTTATCTAATCCCTTTTCACATGAACTTTCTCCAGTTATGGCTTCTGATTTTAATCTTACTCTGACCCTTGCTTTTGTGCACCTAGTGTTTCTAACTTCTGAGATTTTCTGACAGAAATTACTTATTTCTCATGTTTTTCCTCCTTGTAGATTTCTTAAGTTTTTCTTCAATAAGTCAGTTACTGCTTATTTGCTGCTTAACTTCCAAAGTCTATTATATTCCTTACTTTTATGTTCATTTACTATTAGCTGAGAAAAAAAATGATATTTGATACAAATCATTTAACTGTCAGGGCTTAGTTATCAGCTTTTAATATGCAATATGCCATGGGTCTAAATTAACATTAACTCGTGTTTTACTTGGTGTGGATTTCATTTCTTTTTCCAAATAATTTAAATACTTTTTAACTTAAGTTTGTGTGAACAGTATTTTCATTCATTCAAGAAATTGTGGAGAATTATCTACATACCAAATATCATAGTATAAATGCCTCCTAGGCTACATTAAAATATTTTTCTTAAGTAAATCAGGAAACTCTTACAAGGCTTGAAGTAGGGTTTCAGTTTAATAATGTATACACTGAAAAGTGTATCACTTTGGCTGCAGCTGATAAAGTGAAATGGAAGGACAGAATATTTATAGCAGAGATAACAGAAGATGAGGTCATTTCTGAAGGGGAAGTAAATGAGGATAGTGGCTTGGACAAACAGCTGTTTAAAAGTGAGAAAGGAATAATGAGCTTACTTGGAAAATACTTTGAAGGGTATTGTATTTAGGGCATGATGCAAATGGGCAAATAAATACAACTCAATTTTCTAACTTAAACAACTAATGAGTCTTTTTTTTAAATGAAGACAACTGGTAAATTAGTGCACATATGAGAGTGAAGGCGGTATATCCCAAGAGTTATGTTTTATTTGTATCGTATCGAAATCCTTACTTACAGACCATTTGTGATATTATTTAAACAAGGCAGCAGAGATAGAGAGATTCAATTGATATCTGCTGTTTTCCTGGTCGTTCGATTAAAAACAAAATCAGATGCAGAATCTTTTTATATTAATTGGACAAAAATATGATATTTGGCCAAACAAAAGATTTAAGAATTCTAAAGAAAAAACAAACTTGGAAGCCTAAATTTTATAGATGCCAGTTCAATAACTAAAATTCTGTTTATTAAAATAAACTTGAACATTTGAACTTATTAAAAAGATGACCATACATCATACAAATAAGGACCAAAAGAAAAGTAACAAAGCTGAGAACTAAAAGTTGTTTTGGAGAACTCAAAAGTCTTTGCACACTTCTGCTTATAGCCTGAGTTATTAATGAAAAATAATACTACACAAGTGGCTAAGTATGCAGTGTTTCCTTTTTTAGAAAGCATCGTTAATCCTGTCAATTGGTTAAAAATAAAAATAATTTTACTAACAGTTTGGTTGTAAAATATGCAAATTTAAACTCTCAATATTTTTTTTTCATATGAGCTGGTGATTAAGGTACCTTGTTGTGTAGAAGTATGAAAATACAAAGGTCTCTTAGTCTGAATGGCAGCAAGTGGAAAAGGTAAAGTTGGTCTGAATTCTCACACAGTGCTTTCTTTACAATTACTCTCAGACTTCAGAGGATTCAAAAATACATGAGTGAAGCTTCCATAGAAAGCAGATTTTTTTTCTTTTCTCTCTCTATTTTGGTCACCTTTTTTTGTTGCTATGATCAAAAGACCTGGGAAGAACAGTTTTGGTGGATGAAAGTTGATTTGGTGCTTACAGTTTCAGAGTTGTCAGTCCTTAAATACCAACTCCAGTCCTCAGGGTCTGAGGTAAAGCAGGACATCATGGTAGAAGAGTGTGAAGGAGACAATCAGGTCAGACCCGGCACCAGGAAGCAGAGATTGCACTCTGCTCAACAAGGACAAAATATAAGCCCCAAAGGCATACCCCTGGAAAATCACCTCCTCTCACAGCATCTTCTCTGCCTACAGTTACCACTCTGTTAATCCTATCTGGGGATCATCGAATTGATTGGGTTAAAATTCCCATAATCCAATCATTTCACCTCTAAACTTTCTTGCATTGTCTCTCACATAAGCATTTGGGGGACATCTCATACGTAAATTGTAACACTCTCTCTTTAGAGCTTAGTTGGGAGTTAGAAGAAATTGAATATTTTATCATGATCAGCTCAGGTGAATTAATGCTCTCCCTAGCTCAATTTACGTCTTTATAGCAATTATACAAATTTAGTTTATTTCAATAAATGAATTTATTTACCTACTGAGCTAGATGTGGCTCAAAGATAAAATAGGTTGCCTGCCTTCACAGGGATTCTTATGTCAACAAATTCTTCTGAAATCTAGCAGAATAAAATTGGAGAAAGTAGAAAGGCAAAAAACATAGACAAATAAAAGGAATTTTGTCCCTGCAGCTAAGAGTTATTAAATTACACAGCTTTTACAAGTTAATTCTACATACGTTTTTTTATGTAGTGAAGATGCTAAATTGTGAAAGTGCATCATACTTTCCAAAAATAATACATGCACATACAACGCAGTTATTTGCTCCCTAATTCTGCTAGGTGAAATAGTGGGGGGTAAATTGGTGCTTCACATAAAGCTGTAAGCACTCATTCATGACAGACAATGAGGTAAATCTATTGCCTAGATGGATTTTTCTTGGAAATTCTGATTGTGATTGCAACTCTAAGCAGATACTGAGCTAGTAATTTTTCATAAAAGTATTTTGCCAATTTTTGACACACTGATCTCCAAAAATTCTATAGCACCTTTATTTTAAAATTCCAATTGAAAGTTCTCAGGATGACATCAACCTTAGCTGCTATGCTTCACAAAACAGGCAAAAAAAAAATTGTGAATTGTCACTTGGCGTTGGGCACTGACATCGTGAAGAGGCAATAAGCACACATATTTGTAAATCCAAAAGAAGAAGTCCAAAGGAGTAAACTTAAAGAGTGTCTTCATATTTGAAAATATTTGTTCAAATATTAATTTTGCATAACAAGCCTCAAATATGAAAAAAATATGCCAGATGAATGCATATATTTTACTGAATGAAATAAACCTAATCTCTAAGGTTTTAAATGGCACTTTTATATTTGCATTGTTTTCACTTTTGGTAAAAGATTGACAAAATTAAAAGAAACTGTGTATTGTATGCTGTCCGTGATTATATATAAGAGCAGAAGCATCTTGCCATATGCTGGCTTCAATATTACAAGGCAGAGGCAGGCTCACTGTATTGAGAGAAATGTGTTTTAATTTCAGATGGTGAAATCGACTTCTGTCCTTGTCATCATCACTCAACTGTCTCCCATTACTGAAGCCAATACTTGAAATGAGGCTGGGTCATTCTAATGAGGTGATTAGACATGATAGTCCCTATTAACATAATCACTACCCCTGAAGGAATGGGTCTGCTTTCTTGCATATTTACACTGTTTAAGTGCCTTTAGTGGAACTGAGGGAGGATCAGAGGCTTGGCACTTAAGCAATGGGATTTGGAGACAGAGCTACTGGTGACTTGGTCCCCTGGTTTGTCAGTTAGAATTTCCTCTTTTATTCAATAATAGCCTCCAAGCTGTTCATTTCATCCTCAATATATGGGGTCTATGTATTCTTGAATATTTTTTTCAGCTAATCCCTTGAGGCTAGAAAATGAGGTGAATCTAACTGCCAACATTTCACAATAAATCTTAGTGTGTGTGTGTTGGCATCTTGTATGTCACAAAGTCCCAAGAGTCACAATTAGGGGGGTTTGAGCCCCCTAATTTTTTGGGGGGATTGAAGGCAAAGGTAATGTTAGCAACATACAACCAATAACAACTCTTAAGATATTGCTCCCCCCCCCCAAAAAAAAAGACTACTAACTAAATTTAGTTTTCCCTAACCATTCATAATGACTACTTAACAAGCAGATGGAATCAACCTGAGAAACAACAAATAGAAGCTTAATCTGTTTCTTTCAACAAGTTGATGGGAAGACCCAGACCACTTCAGTTCTACAAGGAATATTAATGCCTAGTTCCAAGTACAGAAATGAGGTTCCACAGCTGTGGCAAGGGAAGAACCAATCGAGGACTGATATGCTCAAGTTCGGGACCCCCAAAAGACCACCAGAGACCAAGATTGATGTAAGCAACAAAGAGGTGTTTATTGAGAGCTAGCTCGGTCCTCTGACACACAGCAACTGGTGACTCTGAGAGGCTCCAGTTTTATACACTCTTTGGGAAGGCAGGGACTTTACATATATCATAGCATCTCTTAGCAAATCATCACACACTGTGGGAAAATCATAAAACAACTCTAAAACATGATTAGCACATTCACTGGTGGGAACAAGTTGGGTAAGGGTGATTGGTTAGTAAAAGAGGGGGATTCGTTTGAACTGATTGATTTAAGCCACAAGGGGAGTATGTGCCAAACTACATGGTTTCCCAACATATTTTCAACCACCATAAACTACTGGGAGGGCCATCTAGCATTCCAGGTATTTTCCCTGTCTCATGCTGAATGGTGGTTGCTAGGGGTTGCTATGGGTCCTCACCTAGCCTGACATAGTCAGGGACACCAGGCACCACAGATCTCTCCTGTTATTTGCAGACAAACAACTCAGCAGGGTGGGCATGTGCCTAGGAGTGCTCTGTGGGTTTTTCCAAGGACAAGGGTCACGCCCCCTTCCTTGGACAGGCTTTGTTCTGAGGTAGAGGCTGGTTTCTCAAAAATGGAGTCACATCAGTTTCTCAGGACCTAAGTACAAAGGCAAGCACACTGCTTCCAACTGGGCCGCATTACCAAACTCCTGAGCAACTATGTCATTTGAAATATTGTGCGATGTGTGTTTTCTGTTTAGTCTCATGGAGTAAAGATGACTGGCAACTATTTGCACCATAAAAGAGTTAGTTTTGTTTAGTTTACTTTATGCAGGAAGAGAAAATGAAAGATGAGAAAGGACTGGGATATGTAAGGAAGATTTAGAAAAGAAGTCTTATAGGTTTGAGACTTGTATGGTGACTTTGATAAGGACATCTAGATTGGTATCTCTAAGAAGTTGGGACAATTCAGTGACTGGTCATTTTAATAATTTTAAGTAGTGTTACCAAAAGCTGTGTCCTTACTTCTGATGCCAATCCAATCATCAGGACATGATGTTGAGAAAAATTCAAAATATTTGTTGGTTTGCTAGCAAAGGAGTACAGGGGACACCTGTCCCACAGCTTATGATTTTGCCCATCAAGGGAAGCAGGAGGCTTTTAAAGAGGTGTTTCAAAAGCTACATTTTAGGATTTCTCTGTTGCGGTTGTGATTTGTTTGTTAATTTTGGCGATAGTCATTTCACCATCTCAAATCTGAATTACTTTGTTCCTGTGGTGGGCATGTGTCAAAGACAGATAATTCCACCTAGGATGGGGAAGAAAAGTAATCCTACTTCCCAGGAGATTAGGGAGGGTGAAGGATTAGGGAGGAGCAGGGAGAGAGGAAGGGAAAGAAATGTATCCACTTTAAAAATCAGTTGCAGTGGCAGAGCAGCAAGGGTTATATTGAAAACATAAAATGGACCACTGTGACAAACAAACATGGTATCAAAACTAATGTTAAAATATTTTGTCTAAATATTGCATTTAGACACTTGTTGTATATACATCTTCCAATTAAATTGGAGTGAACATATATTTTAGTAAACATCCTTCTTTATCAGATGCTCTTCAATCTAGCTCCCCATCTTTTTGAGGAAAATAGATAAAGTAATATGGCAAAAATGTGTTGTTGTAATTTCAGAGGAAAGAGGAGGGCAGGGAGAACTTGTGATTGTGATTCAGACTAAGGGATCAGAAAGACTTCAGTAACAAAGAGATGCTTGGGCTGAGTATTGAGTGTAAAAGAACAGGAAGAGTTAGAGTGAGGGGAATACATCCTTAGCAGAAGGAACAACTTGTGAAGAGGAGGAAAAAAAAAAAATTCATGCCTTCCATAAGGGAGGCTGCCATAAGGGAGTGCTGGGCATGGAGCCTGGCAGAAAGTATTTGTTTAAAAACTCATGAATTAATCACCTACATATGGCACTCAGTTAAATTAGCCCTAGAAATCAATGTGTTGAGACATCCTTTGCATGCAGCTCAGCCTCACTACCCAGGTCTGCTAGATGACTTGCGGCACAGAGAAATGGGATCCTGGGATTCTTAGCATGCAGTTGCCATAGCATTTGGTCTCCTCCAATCACAAGGCAAAAATAATAATATATGGTGGCACATGTATACTAAGCACAGATTTTCAAAACTTCTGATATTTTGGGGACCAATCTTATATTAACATTTTTATGTCTTTTAGTGCTGAAACTTTTGAATTTTTTTTTCCTCACCACAGTGACAGATACAGTTACATTTCCTCATAATCAATCAATAGGCATCCAGCTTATTGGATGGCTGTGCTTAGCTACTATACAAGATAAATAAAATGTATTTTCCTTAATATTTACTTTTGAATTTTTGGAAACAAAAGTTTACAGACAAGTATGAGACAGAATAAAACCAAATATGAAGGTTTATAGGTAGATTATCGTAAGTTAAAAATAATATGAATGCTTATGAAGAAATGGAACTTTTTCCAAAAGATGTTCTAGGATTAAAATGTGTTTTTGACTTATGAGATCAAGCACAGAAAAATAATCCTGATGTCAAGGAACGAAGATATTCATAAAATCTGCAGAAAAGATCACTAAATGCAATTGAATTATTTTTGCAGTGATGCTAAGTTGAAATATTAGAATAATTATTGAGGGAAGGGTAACTCGGTTTCCCATTTACCTGGAAATAATTATTTTTGCCGTTTTATAATTAGTTTAGCAGCCTTAAAGATCTTGTCTATATAAGGAATATGAACAACAAAAACAAGTCAGGTGTTCTGCATAGTTCACTTCCTTCCAACAAGTCACACAAGGCACCTTCAGAAACCCCTTAAGGCAGAATAAGTTAAATGTATAAGTGAGAGATACTAAGCTCAGCCACATTTCATCACTCTCTGATGAGGGCAGAAATCTAGTTCTCTTTAAGCCTTTCTGAAAGAAAATCTGTATGAAGTTAAGAAAGTTCTAAGGAGAAAATTGCTCACTGCTGCTAAACTGAACAGAATTCTGCACTCCAGATTATATGGAGAAAGAGTGGCCAAGAAAAGATCCAGACGGAGATCTCTTTGCCAGACATTTTTAGTCGAGTACTTATTACGCATCTACTGTATGTCATACTATTCCTGGTTTTGGAGACACAACTGTGGATAAAGAAGTCAGCCTTCAGAGAACTTACATTTTACCAGGGGGCGTATACTATAAACAAGTCTTGACATGAAAATAGAAATTCATATTACAAGCTGATAAGCATTAAGAAAATAGTGTTGTAACAGAAAGAGATCCTGAAGAGCCATATTAAGAAGAATGTGTGGAAAAACACTCCCTGAAGTGTTATATTCGTATTTTCTTTCTTTCTTTTCATTCCAGGGATTAAACCTAGGGGCACTTAACCATTGAGCCATATCTCCACATCTCCAGCCCTCTCTTTTATTTTTATTTTTAAATTTTAAGACAGGGCCTCATTAAGTAACTGAGGCTGGTCTGAACTTGTTATCCTCCTGCCTCAACCTCCTTGCTACTGGGAATAGTGGCCTGTGCTATGGTGCCTAGTCCTAAAGGATAAGAAGACAGCTCTACTAGGACTGGAGAGAGCACCTTCTAAGCAGAAGGACAATTTTTATTTTGTTATTTTGTTATTCATTCATAATGCCGTCAAGCAAGCAAGCAAATAATTAAACACACTTGTAAGCTCTTATTATATCAAGACACTATTTTAGAATATTAGGAAGCAATTATAAATATAGTCATTAAGGAAATCAGAGTTTAATAGAGGGAAATATGTCCAAAAGGAGAATGGAGAAAGTAAGGTGATACGAACACCTGATTTTCCCCCAAGTATCACATAATTACAAATAACAAGGAATAAAAGCATCAGGATGTAGGTGTTAATGAGGTACAACAAATTCAATCCTTTCCTCTTGTACATTTTCTAAGGCCCTTGTTGTCTATGGAAATTGGGACAAACATTTCCTTGTCTGCCTTTTATTCCCTTTTTCTATTATGAGTGTTGTCAACAAACATTCAAATGTACCCATTTCATGTTTAAATTTTGCCAACTTTTGGCAAATTTTTCCCAGTGTGTAACCACTCCCACAGGGTAGTCAACAACTCTGCCACTTCCCAAAGTTTCATCACTACTCTTTTTTATCAATCTATTCCTGTACTGGAAGCTTCCAGGAAACAGCTTTTGAGGTATATTAGAGTTCTCCATTGAAAATGATACACTGTGGATTAATACAACAATGCATTTATTCTGGGTTCAGTTATGCTCTTTGGAGGGATTTTATTACTTTTGTCTCCATGAAGTAATTTAACTTGCTTGCTGCACTCATACAGCAAACTAGCTCTTTTCTGCCTTCTCAGTACCTAACAATCCTGCTCATTTCTTTGATCTTGTAACTATGTATTTTTTTCCCCCAACCCTGGTATCTGCCCAGACCCTGTTTCAAGGTTAACCAAGGATTCAAGCAGTTAATATTCACCCTTGGGAACTCATTTTGAAAGGAAAGCAAGGAACCAGGAGATGGGTGAGCGAGAAATGAAAGACAGAGACCGGGCAGAGATAAATAGAGAGTTAATTTGTCAGAGCTGACAAATAAAGGCACATCTCTCCAAAGACAGAGAGAGGCAATACAGGCTTGGTTTCTCTGGGACTTTTATGGGGCAGGCTCAGGGATTAGATCTGGGAGGGTCCTAATGCAGGCAGGTAAGGTTGGGGTTCATAGGAGGGAGTGGTGAGCCTTTTCTGTGGGGAAAGCGAAACTTTTTCAAGATGGCCGTTCAGATGCTAAGAAAGGACCTTACAATTTTCCCTGTGGTTTCCTTGTTTCCAATTCATCCCTCTAAATTCCAGAGACTCTGGCAGTTCCCAATTCTGTTGTTTGAGACCTCAAGCCAACAGATCTTGAATTATTCTATTGCCTGATATTTCACAGGTAAACCTATTACTGTTTTAGTCACCTTTTTTGCTGCTGTGACTAAAAGATCTGACCAGAACAATTTTAGGAAGATAAGTTTATTTGAGCACTCATGGTTTTGGAGATCTCAATCCACAGCCAGCCAGCTCCCTTCCTCAGGGGTCAAGGTGAGGCTGAACATCATGGCAGAAGAATGTGGTAGAGGGAAGTGGCTCACATAATGATCAGAAAGCAGAGACTCCACTTGCCAAATAAAGCCGTGACCCCAATGCCCCACCTCCTTTAGCCACACCTACCTGCCTTGAGTTACCACTGAATTAATCCCATCAAGTGATTAATTCACTGATTGGGTTAAGGTTCTCCCAACCCAATCATTCCCCCTCTGAACCCTCTGGCATTGTTTCACGTAGAGTTGGAGGACATCTCACATCCAAAATAACAATCACATAGTGAAGTAAACCAACACAAAATCTCGCCCATTCAGCACTTTCTTTTCATGGTGGTCTTGCTGCCTTTGCCTGTTTTTTACACTAAGCTGCCAGGATTTTCACCCATGCAGGTGTTGATTTAGAAATCATCCAGAGATTAAATCCAGATTTGAGGTCTAGTCTTGTCTGTGGCTCTCTTCCCTCCAGAAAGTAACCTGTCAATTTCCAGCTTCTCTGCTAGCCCTGCCCCCCCCCCCCTTTTTTTCTACTGCTTCTTAGTGTTAAGCTGTAATTTTTTTCAGCTGAAGCTGTGAGGGTTGAATGATTCCATCAAAGAAAACAGCCACAAACTCAAAAATGTTAACTCTTAGAATCACAATGTTTCCAGGATAGACTTTCCTCTTAGTGCTGGATTGTAACTCCTTCTAAACCCTTCAAGTAGTTTCCATACTAGTTAATGAGTGTACATTCTCCAGGAACTATGAAACATTCTTCAGATATAGACATAAATCAGTCAAAAACTCTGATCTCAAAAAACTTAGTCTTTCTACTTTTAATTTTTTTTTTCACAATCTTGTATTATAAATTTAACCTGACTCCAGGTTTTGATAACAATACAAGACATTGCATGGGTGAAACTTCTTGCAGATTATAACTATAAAATCTGGACAAAGTTAGTTTATCCAGGCCTACTCCTGGATGGGGCACTTGGGGCCCAAAATTTGAATAGGATCTAAGGGCCACTATACTAAGACTGATAATTTGAAACACTTCAAAAATAGATAGATCATAGATTAAAGAAAGAGAGGGAGAGAGGAAGGAAAGAAGAAGGAGATATATTAAAGGTCCCTATTTGCTTCCCTGGGGTCTAAAGCTGCTTGAGATGAGAGTATCCAGGTAAATTATTTCTCCATGAGAACTTTACCTATAATAGATCAGTATAGGGTTTACATTTGGCAGTTTCCATGAAAAAAAAGGTGAGACCATATTTCAAACGGAAGCAATATCTCTAAATACTGAAAGGTGCTAAAATTATGCAAGGCAAAAATAAAAAGTATGTGTATCTCATCTTCACTATAGACTGCAAATACCAGGAGGCTCTAAAATAAAATCTCTGCTCCAGATGAACATCATATTTTAATACTTTGTTCTACTAGGGAAAAAAAAAGTCATGATTTATAAAGTGTTGGTGAGTCTGATATTTGGAGACTGTGCAGAACAGACTTCATAAGAAAGTATTGGAAGCAAAAATTGGGGATCTAGGCAGTCTTTGGGTTTGTTTTTATATTTGTTTGTCTTCACTTTTCTTTTATTTGCAGTGCCAGGAACCCAACTCGGGCCCTCCCACATTCTCAGCCAATGCTGTACTGTTGCAGAAACAGACACCAAAGAATTAGCAGGAAGCATATTTATTTGGCTGCAGCCAGGTTGATAGCAAAAAGCTTTTGCTGTAGTCAATCAATCCTCCTGAACTCTGAATTCAGGAAGTTTTAGAACTTTCTAACCAGTGTATAGGGGGAGGTACTCAGAGGCTCACAATCTACAGAAGTTCCCATGACGACAGGTTTTTCTTTCACTCTTCTGGTCAACTTAAGCCCTCAAAGACACTTTTTTTTTTTCCTGCAAGAATCAGTGCCTGAAAAGGGGAGAGTTTCTTCTCCCCTCTCTTCCCTTCCCCTGCCAGTTTTTACCTAGGAGCCCAATTAGTAACATCTTCTCTAATCTTTGAAATGTAAATATCCCTGTGAAGTTTGCCAACCTAAGGTCAGAGACTGGGTTAAAAGAATCTGTCTTCTTTATCACATTCTGCATTTGCAAGCACACTTTCCTCTTGAAAACTTTTACAAACTGTTATATATTGTTACAATACTAGATAGTCCATAAATGTTGTGAAAAACTAGTAAAGTGGTGTTCAACACCTGGAGTGCTGATCTCTTCTAGGCTGGTGGCCACGTGAAATAGAGCAACAGGAAATAAGAAGCTTAATTACATTGAACTCTTTTGTAAAGATTCTTGGATGATGATCCTAAGATCAATTATAGTATGGATTTCTGGAAAAACTTAATTAAGAATTTCTATGGAAGAAGGGGTGCCTCTACAGTCCCACTGAGCCGTACCTACTCCCTGGCTTCTGTTATTTATTTATTTATTTATTTATTTATTTATTTAGAATATTGGGGATTGAACCCAGGGGTGTTCAATCACTGGATCACATCTCCAGACCTTACATCTATCTATCTATAATTTTATATATATATATAAGATATTTATATATACATAAAATATATATATATATATATATATTTTTTTTTTTGTTTGTTTGTTTGTTTGTTTCTGAAACAACAACTTGCTAAATTGCTGAGGCTGTCTTTGAACTTGTTATCCTCCTGCCTCAGCTTCCTGAGCCACTTGGATTACAGGCATGTGCCTCTGCTCCTGACCCAGCTTCAGTTTTAATCAGGGACACTGGATCTGAAAGATTTACAATTTAATGTTATTGCAATCTCTTTCATAAAATTAAATTGGATTTATATTGAGCTCTCAAGATATGACAGTTCTTCCATTTTCACAAACCTCAGGAATTCAGCATAATCATTACTGAAATAAAAGTCAACCAATAAATACGAGAGTGACACAGGCCTACCAGTGCTGTGCTGTGAGAAAGGGAGGCCCATCTGCACACGGTGGAGTTAGGTTCTACCTGCAGGAGGCCACTGCTGTGTGGAGACCTCCTGGTGCAGCCACCACCACCATGTCCAAGCAGGAGCCAAAACTGTCAACCAAGGATTTGGGGGATAAGAAGAAAGGAGAATATATTAAGTCATTGGACAGAATAGCAGTGATATTTGGTTCAAAATGAAAATGACAATGTCACAGGAGAGCATGAGGCAGAAGCTCTAAACCTCAGTTCTTGTGTTCCCACAAAATAAAATTTAAAGTCAGACATAAAAAAGTCAAGTGAGGGAATGTATTATGAGTGGAAGCAAAGTCAGGCTCAAGCAAAGAACCCAAAGGGGGAGGGAGGGAGGGAGGGGGGCGTAGAGGGAGAGAGGAGGGGGCAGGGGAAGGGAGAGAGAGACAGAGAGAGAGAGAGAGACCTTTAAGCAGAGAGGGACAAAGGAATAAGGACACTGAAAATTTATTACTGTTTGATGTTTATCAGCAAAACTGTGTTCCACCTTCTAAAGTCTTTACCATTCAGATGTTTATGTCCTCCTTCATATTAACAGAGGAGTTTTGATCCTTAGTTGGTCCTTTCTGAAACTGTCATGGCGACCATCCCATTTAGGGGCCTCCATCTACAAGTCAATGCTATGTTCATGCAGGTGCTGGGGTCAAGGACTGAGAAGACTTGATCTTAGTATACTCGCATTGTTAAGGAAATTTCCCTTCTGAAATACGTGGAGAAACCTATGGGCTATAAATCCTAACTTTACAAGGACCTCAGTGACCCTGCCAGGAGTTAGTCCCATTGATCTTTCCTTCTAGACGGATTTTTTAAAATTAGCTGCCTTTGGTTCCATCCATTTATGCTCAGGGTTAGTACACTTTTTGTTCTATAAGATACTTGATGGTCATTGAAGGCAATTTCAAAGAAACCCGTGCCTCTTCTACATTTTCAGTTTACATTTCACCACTCATAACTACTACCAAATAAAAACATATCTCAAGAAACTCAAAGAATCACACTGTCAAAGATAGAGAGTTCCATGAACTCACTCAGGTTTCTCTTTGATGCTCAGAGAATTACTGATAATTTTACTCCAAAAGAACTCACAATGGAGGAACAAGATGTGGTAGAAGTTTATCAGGAACAAATTGGGGAGAGGTCTGACATTCAACAGTTTAGATATTCTTTTATTGTTGATGATACTATTTGAAATAAGACTCAGTTTCACAAGGTCAGGCTTTTGCATAGCATATTTACAAACCTCCAAAATCTCCAAAGAGACAAGTTCATCCACAGAACTTGCAAAAAGCAATTTCTACCTATGGTCAAGCAAAAAAAAAAAAAATGAATTATGGCCTTGAATTAATGCAAAAGTGCTGTAGAGATCTCCAAAAATGCATTCAAGTGAAAAGAAGTACAAAAAAAGATATTCATTCTAATGTGGGTCATAAGGACACAGAACACTTATATAGGAATGGTATTAGAAGAGCTAGAGATATCATGAAATAATGCTGGGTCGGTTCTTCCCTACTACTTATAAAATGGGTAAACGTCTGCATAAATTAAACAGTTTGACCAGTTTATTCAGTAAGTAGGTTTATGCCAGCTAGAAGTAGATGCCAGTACTCTAAACTCTATGCTGTACACAGTGGTTGATCAGGCAGCAAAATAAGATGCAAGTAGAAAAGATATAAAATAGTAATTTCAATTTCTTCAGTGAAATCTCAGTACATCTCTTATCTATAAGCATGATGTGATTTTTCCTTCTTAGCTCCTACAATATTATGTCTGAGGTATTCTGGTAAATTGTATCAAATGCTATCTTGTATTGCTAGAATGTTTTTCATTTATATCCTTTACCCATTCATCCAACAATCACTATAATTCAATAAATATGTGTCAGAAACCAAAATCAGCTTCAAAAATCACTATAGATACTTGAACATAAAATGTGGCACTCAGAGAAAGAGGTGTGGGTTGAATATGTTGTTACAAAACTACTTCTACTAAGGTGATGTTAATACCCTTAAAGTTAGGAGTGTAGCTTGTTGATTTGCTGTTCCATATAGTGTGTCCTACCATTTGCATAATATGACTGTTAACTTTCCCTTTAAAGTTGAAGATAGACAAATCTTTGATCAAGGGATTCTTGTGGCTTTGAAACTTTTTGATTTTAATATATAGTGAGATTCAGTAAAAATTACATTAAAATAACTATGTGAGATAAACATACATATACCTTTGATTCTAATGATTGCAGTATATTTTATTTTCTATTCTATTGTACTCTCCCCCCCATTTACTTTATTATTTTTCTTTTTTATTTTACAATGATATTTGTGATGCTTGATGTTAAATACACAACCTAGTAATGAATTCTAACCTGCTGAAAAATACTGCTCTTAAAAAAAAATCTTAGACTTCTATATCCAGGGTTGTTCATAATAATACTGGAAAATAACTGAAATCCACAATAAAATAATCAAGAATAAATATAAAAATGGAAAAATAAATTTTGGCATGTTTATAAAGTTGTTGTCTATATGTCAGTGAATACAAATGAATTACAGATATACATACATATATATGGATGGGTTAAGAAATAGTCTGCAGAAAATATCAAGTCACAGAATTGTATATAGAATGTGTTTCTATTTATATAAACCTCTTTTGCAAGTAAAACCAATAAATATATTTGTTGGGAAACGAAACATATATGGTATATATATATATATATATAAAAGAGCCAGGAAACTAATATGAAAAACATTAAAAATGGCCAGTATGAAATTCAAGATAATGGTTTCTCTTGGTTTAACAAAACAAAAAATGTTATCATGATAATGCAATAGCATACAGCACTTCAAAAATACTAATAGTGTTCTATTTTCTAAGCAGGTTAATATGAAATGCATATGTCTAAATATTTTTATAATATAATTATATTGTGTATGTGATATAATTAAATATGTTAGCACAATTTTAAAAGACATTGACTTGGGCTGGGGTTGTGGCTCAGTGGTAAAGTACTTGCCTAGCACACATGAGGCCCTGGGTTTGATTCCTGGCACCATATAAAAATAAAATAAAATAAAAATACTGTGTCCCTCTACAACTAAAAAAAATATATATATATTTTTTTTTTAAAAGAGAGTTGACTTAGTGAAAGATTTAATTATTTAATATTTAGAGAATCTTATAAAGGTTTGTATCCTAGGCACCATTGCATGCTTATAATCCCACCTACTAAGGAGGCTGAGACAAACGAATTGCAAATTTGCGGCCAGCCTGGGCAATTGGATGAGGTTCTAAGCTACTTAGAACTTGTCTCAAAATAAAATTAAAAACAAAAATTCAAAATTTTATCCTGATAAATATTATTTTCAAAACATAACTTGGAAAGGGGATCTTGAGAAGTAATAATGCCAGGAATGGTGGTGTAAGCCTGTAATCCCAGTGGCTCTGGAGACTAAGGCACAAAGATCTTAGGTTCAAAGCCAGCCACAGCAATTTAGTGGGGCCCTAAACAACCTAGAGGGAACTTGTCTCAAAATAAAAAATATAATAGGGCTGGGGACATTGCTTGAAGTTGCAGTCCTCCTGCCTCAGCCTCTGGAGTAGCTGGATTTCAGGTGTGTGCCACCTCTCTCCGGTTTATGCATCATATTGTCCATTTTTGTAGTTTTTACTAACAATTCAGCTAACATTCATTGAATATTCTGATAATTATATTTTGATAAACTATGAACAACAATACCCTCTGATGTATACCTATGACTAAAATCATTAAAACTGAAGGAGTATATATGGTAAACTTCATCAGATACTATTGAATTATTTTTAAAGATGGCTATCCCAACTTATATTGTCAATAGAGTGGTAAATTCTCATTATTTGATAACATTGATAATATTCTTGTCAAACCTAAGTTCTCTGACTTTATAACATTTTATTAATGTATGGTTATTTTATTATACTAGGTGTTATTTAATTTGCAATTTCTTTTTTATTAATGTTTTCTACAGATTTCCATTTGCTTATAAGCCTTTGATTTTTCCTCCATAGTAAAAACAAACAAAAAACTTCACATTCTTTTTCTCCAGTTTTCAAAATTTTTCTTCTTTTCTGTTTTCTATGAATCCTAATACATTCTAAATACCATATCACTGCAGGCACCTGTACTAAATATACTTTCTCCATACCCATAAAAAATAAGAATTTTAATTTTGTCTTATTTTCTACTTTGCTTATCTTTATCACCTCAAGCATAAGTATTTTCACTATTGCTTTTCTTTTCGATGTTTTGCAATTTTAGATTTTACAACTCCATCTATGGTTTATTTTGAGTTAGTTTTTGAATATTCTATGAACACGAATAAAAGTTTATCTTTTGATATGGATAGCCAATTATTACACCATAATTTTTAGAGCAAAATCTCCTCTCTCATTATTTTCTTCATTTGTTTCTTTCCTTACAGAAACAAATTTGTATTTCAACACTTTTGAGCCTACGAAAGTGATGCTTACAAATTTCTGAGATGTCCTCAACTCAACCTTTCTATTGTCCTGGTGCAAAGTTCTTGGTTTTGTTTCATCAGTGCTAGAAATCTCACCATCCTTGGCCACATTTTGTATGCGCTTTTTCTGGCCACACTGCACATTTTTCAAATCATCTTTTACTGTCCCTTTTTGCTCCTAATTCTTATTGTAAATTTGGCTAAAGCAGCCAAGAATACACATGCTATTGCACAAATGCTTTCCTGCCTTCAGATTTCCTCCAGTAGATGAAATAGTTTATCACCTTTATGCTCAGCCTCCGATAAAGTCTGTGGCATGGGCAAAATGCACCCACATGTTTTGCTGCAGTGTAACAACTATAGACTGTAGTCCAACTCCCAGAGAATCTGCATTTGAATCGCAACCTCATTAGAATAGATTTTATTACCTACATTTTTGTAAGTATTCTGTTCTTCTGAGTCCCTACCTGAATCATCTAACAATCTCTGTCTGTAACATTCTAGGCTTTCTCTACTCTGATAACATGAATTAGGTGTTGTCTGACTCATCAACCCATAACAACATTAGTTGGGTGTGGACAGCAATACTCCATCATCACATGAAAATGTCTTGTACATGAATGATCCCTAAAAGCCTAGTTTACAGATGTTTCTGCTTGATAGGTAGGCACCACCTGAATGTAGGCAGCTGCAGCACTACAATCCCATTTTAGGGCATTACTGAACAACAATGGGAGAAGAAATTCCTTTCAGTGCTCAGGACTTTGGAATATGCACCTATTTGTACATTTTTCTTGGAAGAAGAAAGAAGAAGACATGATTATACTTTTCATGGGTGATAGCCAATGATTTGGCTGGGTAGTCAGGGATTTAGAAAAAAAAACATGACTGGAAAATTGGTGACAAAGAATGTTGAGGAAGAGATATATGGATAGATTACTCTAAATGGGTGAAAAAAGGCAAAGAAATTTTTTTGTGATGTTAGTGTCCATTAAAGGTGACCTTAGCAGAGAAGCATTTTAATAATCAAATGACTAGGATGACCCATTCTGTAGATATCAGCCACCCCTGTCATCACCCAATGGGCTCACAAACAAAATAGCATGGAAGCAGGAGTGAAAGTTCTCCATCAGCTCAGAAACACAGATGTTCATTAGCAAAGCTGACCTGTCTTTGTCCACCACTGAATATCAAAATCTTCCAACAGCAGGAACCTACTCTGAGAAAACAATATGGCAGACTTCCAGGGTAAACAGCCAGTTACCTGATGGCATACTAATAACCTTGTACATTTTCCATGATGGAAAAGACAGTAATGTCCTTAACCAAATGAACACTCTAGATGTAGATTTACCTTTTCCACATGAAATTCTCTTGTGAACTTATAGAATGTCTTAGTCACCATTTTGATATTACCAGTTATATAAATAAGAACTATAGCCTGGGCATGTTAGCACATGCCTGTAATGCCAGCAGCTAGGAGGTAGAGGCAGGAGGATCTTGAGTTCAAAGCCGGCCTTAGCAATGTAGGGAGATGCTAAGCAACTCAGTGAGACCCTGTTGCTAATAAAATATAAAATAGGGCTAGGGATGTGACTCAGTGATCAAGTGCCCCTGAGTTCAATCCCCAGTTCCCATCCACCCCCCGCAAAAAAATAAGAACTACAAATCTACAAGCATTTGTTATGATCAAATAATTTATATCTGTCAAAGAAATGTAGCAATGGGCTTATGTACAGGGAACACAATAATCATATCATGTCTCCCACTATCTTGATGCATCTGGCTCCAGACAACAATAGAATGGCCCTTTAAATACTCAGTTATAGTTCTGACTAAGTGAGAATGTATTGCAGAGGTATAGCATGATTCTCCAAAAGGCTACAGAGCTACATCCCTAGTGTTACAGAGTGACACTATTGCTTGTCTGGGGAGGAGGCTATGCTCCACTGCTTATTAGTCCAGAAATAGGGTCAAATTAGAAGAAAAATTGGTTTCATTCAAAGCCCATTTTGAAGAAAAATAGAAGAAAATTTTCATTTCGAAAAAATTCCATCTTCAGGAGGTTCTGGTGTGAGAGAGGCTTTTAAGAGTTAACAAGGTAAGACAAAGGGCAGGAAATGTTCATAGACAGATTTAATTATCCAGTGCTAGACAGACCTGGGGAGAGGACATTCTCTGTTCTCAGTTTCCTTGGTGCCCTTCAGGATTGGAGGCTGCAAACTTCAGCCTTTACTCAGCAAGAGGAAGTTGCTCTCAATTTTAGAGGGCCCCTAAATTCAATCTCTTTCACTAGTCATCATTTTCCCCTCGTTTGAACAGAAATGTTTTCAAGATTAATCCTGTACCTATCTACTTACTATATGTTGACTGTATGAAGGACAGATGGCTTCTGTAGTCTCACAAATCCACATACTGAGAGGAACTGTTCTTAATTAGTTGAATTTATGGCAATATGATCTGAGGAGCCTCATCATAAGTTAGAAACAAATTAAAGGGTGACATTATAAATTTTGAGTGGTGATATAATGAGAGGGTGGAAGAAACTTTGATGGACTTAAATATGTTTTAAAGAGGGACAGGATAGGGACTATCAGAGGTCAAAGTGCAGATTGGAGAAGGCATTCTCTAAAATGGCCCTGATAATTTCCTGGTGTGAAATCCAACATTTTGTGTGATCTCCTCTTCTTTGATGGCCTAGTGACTCTCCTCCAATTAACAGACTATGATAAACGTGTTGGGATTTATCCCTTCTGAGGTTGGCATATGCCTTCTGAGATCTGGCCTTTCTCCTGCTTGCCAGTTCTGGCTTTCCCTCACTTGTTCATTCTGATGGAAGCCAGGGGTCCTGGTGGGTGTTGCCCTATAAGAGGCCATATGCCAAGTAACACAGGGACATTCTGCTCTCCAATCAAGGAGGAACTAAGATCTTCAGGTCAATGACAGTTAGGCATCAAGTCCTACAATCAAGTATGTGAGTGATTTGGTAGCACATCTTCCCTTAGTCAAGGCTTCAGATGAGGTGACAACTCTGGCTGATACCTTGACTGCAAACTTGTGAATAATCTTAAGGAGAAATCACACAGGTAAGCTGCACCCAGATACTTAACCTGCAGAAACCAAGATAATAAATGTTTATTAGTTTTAAGCAATTAAATGTTGATTGGTTTGTTATATGGCATTAGATGAATAACACCATTTGGGACTTTCATTTTATTTTTCCAGGAGGATCAAACTCAAGGCCTCATGTATGCTAGGCACTTGCTCTACCACTGAGCTAAACCCTTAGTCCTTGGCTTCCTTTTAGCAAATGAGGGCTTTGTTCATTCCAAGATTTGATCAATAAAAGTCTGTTATCCAACTTTTTTTTTCCCCTGAGTTGTTCTTAGAAGTCTGAGTCAACAGGTAGAATTCTAACTATGCTGAGGCCCTCATGCTGTGAGGAAATCCAAATTGCCTCAAGGTTTAGGAGAAACTAAGCCTAATTTTAAAGCCGTTCTTGCAATGTGGTAAAATGTATGTGGCTGAAAAAGGCTACCTATGATTCTTTGGACTAGCCAGTTTGGTCACTGCCATTCATTCAGGTCTTCTAAGCTAAAGCAATAGACAAGATGAGGCAGAGGAAAGCTATCTTTGTGGTACTATACATAAACTCTGTGCTCTTTAGTAGAATAATAAAATTATTGTTTTGTGACACTACATTTATGAGTAACTTAGTCACTAGTAAACAACTCTGAGTCTACCACATGACTTTTTCTCTTTACTTATTTAAAAAAAAATCAAAAGCAGTTTTCTAGCCAGGCACAGTGGTACACTCCTGTAATCCCAGCAGCTCAGGAAGCTGAGTCAGGAGGATCATGAGTTCAAAGCTAGTCTCAGCAAAACGAGGCACTGAGCAACTCAGTGAGACCCTGTCTCTGAATAAAATACAAAATAGGGCTGGGGATGTGGCTTTGTGCTCAAGTGCCCCTAAATTCAATCCCAGTATCCTCCCCCATAAAAAAATAAATAGTTCTCTACAAGCTGCAAAGGGCTACAGAATACTTTTGTTGTTTTATTTCATAGAAATATCAACAATCTGGTCTTGCTTACTTCTTTATAACACAATATGCAATCTTGATCTATTGCAAAGAGGGTATCATGCTAAATGGAATTAATGAACAAGAGACAGCCACTATTAAACATTCTAATATGACATAAATATGGCATAGGGAAGTAGGAAGTAAATCCTATAAAAATTCAGGAACTGTCTGTCCTATAGTATGGAGCATATTGAGTTATCCTTCCCAAAGTACTGGGTAAATTGCTGCATCTGGTGTCCCCACGACTAAGAATCAGGAAAAGTGTCTGGTGGAACTATACTACTTATCAACTTGTGCTACTGTAAACTACCAAATAACTCAAAGCCTTTCAGTTTTGAGCAGGGTTCAGAAAAGGAAAGACTACCAAGTCCAGGGTGCTTTGCAAGCTGTGTGTGACTTGGTCAGTGTGGCTGAGGAGAGCCAGTGCTGTAAGGAGGTGTGGCAGATAGAGATGATACATGGAACTTCAAGAGACACTTGCAGGTGAATCACAGCAATCCTTTAGAATTCTGGAGTAAAGCTATGCCGTTCTTGGCATTTAGTTATCCATCTTCTGAGAAAGTTTCTGGCTTACTGTAGTTTCTCATAGTCTCTAATATTGTCCTTGGCTTACCATAGTCAGGCTGAATTTTTGACCACTGCCATCTAATTCCCTTCATTATCTGGGCATTGTGTAATAACTAATCAAGCTCTACATTTGGTTGACTGCAGAAGGACTTCATTGTTAAATAGAAGTAGTGATAAAATTGAAGGATCAAATAAATCCTAAAATTAATAAGTTACATGGCCATTTGGTCTGGAGGTGCATGACCCCTACTGCTGCCTCATTACTTCCTCATGGAGAGTGTCTTGTTGTTAAGTGATTAAGCAAGTGATTTGGCAACTTGCATTGCTGTGCACCTAACTTGCCAAAAGCCAAGACCAACACTGAGCCCCTGACACTATTTCCCAGCAAAATCAGGCAACCACCTGGTGACGAATTTGTTGCATTGGCCCATTTGCATCATGAAAAGGGGAGCATTTTGTTTTCTATCTCCAAACTTTATTTCTTCTCTTCTCCCTCCTCCCTGGCATAATTGATTTCTCAAGTCTCTCACTCCTTCTTTCCCTCCCCTGTTACTTCCTCCGGACTCCCCTCCCTTCTCTCTCATCTCCATCATTAAGTCACAAACATACAAGAGGATCTAATACTGTATTTATTTTCCTGTGATGCCACATAGACCTCCAACTTTAATCATGATCCCAACCCTGTAGGAAAACTGTTCTTGTAAAGATCAGCTTATTTTTTTAATAATATCAAATTTAATTGCATTTTCTTTTATTCTTAATCTTTTCAGCAACATTTAAGACTTCATAGAGTTTGTAATAGAAGGAGAATTTTTGTCTTTTTACCAGTCTCTTTTGTACAGTGTTCCTCCACTATGGGTATTTTAAATGGATCGTTTTAGGGTTTGGTTCAAAATATGCTTCTTTTCACCAAGGCAGTAATAATAGTCATTAAATGTGTGGGGTTTGGATTCAGACTATATGAATTTAAAAATAGCCCCCATCATTTACTAACTATGTGTCAATGGGAGGGTTATATAACCTTTTAAAAGCATGGTTTTGCTTCTCTAAGTGGGTTATAATAACATTACTTACTTCTCAGAGTTTATTCAAAGGGTAAATAAATGATTCAAAGTGCTAAGCACTCCTCCTGGCATCCAGTTAATAGTCAATAAATGCTAACTGTATTTACCATATCTATGTACTCTTCAGAGGTGATCTTAATCATTCCAGCAAAAATCTATAACTCTTATGTGCTAATAATTTCCAGCTTAAACCCCCACACCAAAAGATACTGGGGTCATCTTGGTTTCTTTTCTGCTCTTCATTTTATATCATATCAATCAACATGCAGTGCCTTTTTATTTTTACTTTTAAAATGATCTCTTTAATATGCCACCTTTCCATTTCTAGGGGACCAATTTCAAGTTATCATTATTTCTTGCCTTAATTGCTGGAATCATCTCACTGTTGTCATTTCTCCTTTGTATTTCTTCATCGCATCTTATTGTCTTCAGAGTGATCGGGATAGTAAATGTGCAACAGATCATATTGTGATGCTCTACAACTTAATATCCTCCAAAAGTTTCCTACTTTATTTTTATATAAAACTTAACTGCTTGACTATGACCACCAAAATCATGCTCCACTTACTGG
The DNA here is from genome assembly GCF_047511675.1 of Marmota flaviventris. NCBI lineage: Eukaryota > Metazoa > Chordata > Mammalia > Rodentia > Sciuridae > Marmota > Marmota flaviventris. Next base: position 106,905,213 of record NC_092508.1, on the reverse strand, counting down.
CCTTGTCTGCTCCTCTGATCTCAGTCCCTGTCACTTTATCTGTTGCTCATTTGTCTCTGCCAAATGGTGTTCTGTCCTCTTATAGTTTTCTTTCACCTGCTTCAATATTTTTTTCCACTGTATGCACTGTATACTTTCCCTTTCTGTAGATAATTCCTTCCTATTGTTCCCAAAGGTTCACCTCTGTTTCTAGTGATTTTATGAAGTCTTCAACTGACTTTATTGTGAAAAGGATCCTTTTCACAATCAAGCTAAATATTGATAATTAAGGATTTTATCTTAAAGGAAAATCACAAATAAAATCCTGAGTTGTTGCATAACTTTTCCAGGGCAGGGCAGAGTACATGCTTTTTTTTTTCTTCCTTCTATTATTCTGGTTATAACCTCATTATATCTGCAGCCCTGATATCAGTACATTCTTTATATATATATATATATATATATATATATATATATATATATATATATATATATACACACACACACAATCTCAAATACATGCTCTGCTCCCCAGAATAAAGAAATCGTTCCTCTAAAATTCCACAAGAAATGTACATCAAACTCCTATTCATTTCTAATCCTGGAGGCCAGTTCTATTTCTATCACTTGAACACACCCTGACTGCTGTGCATTTCACATTTTATTTCTTATGTAAGAAAGGTTGTCCTTATTTTTATTTTCAATTTTTCTTAGAAATATATATATGTAAATATATGTGTAAATATATACATATAATTGTAATAAACATATTACATATATATGTAAATATATGTATTTACATAAGTGTATGTATACATGTAGATAGGCATAGGTATATCTGTATGTATGTGCATATTAGTTTGTATGTACATATGTTTGTATTTTCAAAAGTGTGATAGCATGAATGTATTTGTCAAGAAATTTGAAATCTCTTTTATATTGATTTGAAAGTCCTTAAAATGCTCATATGCTTAAAAGTATTGACTTCATGAATGAATATGCCAATATATTAAGGAATGCTTCAGAGCTAAGATGCCCTGAGAATGCAGGTAGGAGATCATGGATTCTAAGATTAAAAATAATTTAATGACATAAAGGTAGGAATAAGGCTAGATTATTGACAATGACTGACTAATTATTTCAATATGGAACCAGTATGATTATCTTTAGTGACTATATGAGAGCTCGTGGTCACATTTTGAAGAGATAGCATGTGATAATCTTTGCTGTATAGTGTACTATAAAGATCCTGGTTTAGACACTCAAGAGGGATTACCCATAGAATATAAGCAGACATATCTTCTTGCATGATATTGTTATTATCTCTGAAAAATATTTCTTTTTTTCCCTTTAACTTTTCCTAATGTAAAATATCATACACTTCTATAAAAACATAGAAAACTGAAATATACTATTCATCAAATTATTGAAAAGAACTAACAAGCAGATGAACAAAACATTGAAAATAATTTACTTAATTTACATGTAGCTCAGTAAAGAGAACCCTGACTATGTCTTCTGTACCATCTGTCTGAATCACTACTTTACCTTTTCAAAATTTCATGAATTTCAGTTATTATCTTTTGACTTTGAAATACTTTCATACTTAAGCACATATCATTAAATATAAAGGCTTAGGTTTCTTATTTTATTATTATTTTTCTATAAATGGATTCAGAAAGTATTTATTACTTTCTGCCTTATCTCAATTTTATTCACTATATATTATATTGTAATATCCATATGTGTATGTGTATGTGTATGTAAGTGCAAATTTTATTTACAATGTATATCATTTTGTCAAAATATAAAAATGTATTTGTCATTCTACAGATTTTATTTACTAAGAGTTTGGTTGTGTCAACTTACATTCCCAAGAGAAGGTGATAAAAACTCTATTCATTCTACATGATCACCAAATATGATTTAAGGTGGCAGTGATACAGTATTATGACTTAAAATTCAATTTCCTTAATTCTTAATGAGGATTACACATTTAGTCAAAATACTTTATTACTATTATGATTTTAACTTTGACCCATGAAATTTATAAATGAATATATCTTATCAGTCACACATATGAATATTAACTTGCAGCATTTTATTATTTATACATGAATCGAATTGTGAAAATATAATTAATTGCATGAATTTAATCTCTGACATCTTTTAAGACTACTCAATGGATTTATGTTGACCTAGTAGACCTAAAACTGTTACAGGAAGGTCTGCTTGAAGTTGACCGTGGCCTGACATCAGGAAAGTTATGTATTAGGAGGGTCATTACCATTCACAAAACTGATGAATGACTCACTCACTGTGCTTGTAATCATTATGTCCGTTTATGCTAAGCAACTGCTTTCCTTCTCAATTTCTTGAATTTTATTATATACAAGGCAGAGGATGCCTACTTAACCAACCTCCAGTAAAAACCCTGGGCATCGAGTCTCTAATGAACTTCCCAGAGAGACATCATTTCACACATGTCCTACTTTATTGCTGAAGTAATTATGTCTTGTGAGACTCTTTGGGGAAATTATTCAGGAAAGTTTGAGCCTGATTTCCTCTGGACTTTACCCCATCCACCTTTTCCCCCTTTTTAATTTGCTGCCCTTTGCCATAATAAATCATAGCCTTGTGCAAAACTTCTGTGACACCTCCTACTAAATCATAGAGTCTGGTTGTACTCCTAGGAACCCTGATACAGTTGATGTCAGAAGTGAGATTTGTGTGACTGACTCCCTGAAATATGGTGAAAGTAATGTTTCAGAAAAAGAAAGCTCAAAGGACAGGGATTGATACCTGTTTACTTGCAGAGTGGCTTTGGAATCCTTTATAGTATGAAACAGCAGCTACACTGCTGTCTACTGGGAGAAGTAAAAGTTACCTATGGAATTTTAAAAGGATGCATTCCGTTCCAGGACAGTTCGCCTGCTGGATTCTTCAGCTGCTTTTGGTCATGCTGGCTAAAGTGAAGATGAAAGAATGCAGCCTCTCTGATATTTTTGCTTGTTTTGTCTCTGCTCCTGATGGAAAGAGAAACAGCCCAAATATTCCCATGTCAACTTTAGCACATCCGCAAATGTCACACTTCTCTATTTTTCTTTCCTCCAAGTAGAAGGAAAGAGATTAAATCAATTGCCAGTACTGTGTTTCAAAAACTTGGCTGCAGGACCCCCTGATCCTTTTTATTCCAGCTAGATCTCATTGGCAACTATAATGTTAACTCCATAAATATGGAATTAACTAAAGGAATTTGAACTAATTTTTAATAGTCTTAAAAAGGGAAATTATAAGTTAGTTTATAATTTGTGGTTATTGTGTCTAGATATATATAGCAAAAGTTGTCATAAATAGTAAAATTTAATAAATTCTACAATAGTTATCACAATTGGTAAAAGCTGCCAAGAAAATTGTTAGTAGGACCCAAGTTCTTTTTTTTTATTTGTTCTTTTTACACATACATGACAGTAGAATGTATTTTGACATATCACATGGAGTATAACTTATTCTAATTAGAATCCCATTCTTGTGGTTGTACATAATGTGGAGTTTCATTGGTTGTGTATTCATATATGAACATTGACCCTCACACCCTCCACACCCAACTCCCGTTATGGATCAGCATCTACTTATCAGGAGAACATTCAGCCTTTTGATTTGGGGAATTGGAAATATTTGAGCCTATTTTTTCCTTACTTTTCTTAGCATGATATCTCCACTCCATCCATTTATTTGAAAATGCCATATTTTTTTCCCTCTTTTAGTATGAGTAATATTCCATTATGTATATGTACCACAATTTCTTTATCCATTCATGTATTGAAGGGTATCTAGGTTGGTACCACAGTTTAGCAATTGTGAATTGTGCTGGTATAAACATTGAAGAGGCTGCATTACTATAGTATGCTGATTTTAAGTCCTTTGGGTATAGACCCAGGAGTGGAATAGCTGCATCAAATGATGGTTCCATTCCAAGTTTTTTAAGGAATCTCCATAATGCTTTTCAGATTGATTGTGCCAATTTGTAGCCCCACCAGCAATGTATGAGTGTGCCTTTCCCCCCACATCCTTGTCAACACTTACTGTTGTTTGTACTCTTGATTAACGCCATTCTGACTGGCATGAAATAAAATCTTGGAGTAGTTTTGATTTGCATATCTCTAATTATGAAAGATGTTGAACATTTCTTCATATATTTATTGATCAATTGTTTATCTTCTTCTGAGATTATCTTCTTCTGTTCAGCTCCTTACTTGGGCTGTTTATTTTATTAATTTTTTTTGGTGTTAAGTTTTTTGAGTTCTTTATATATCCTGGTGATAAGTGCTCTATCTGATGTACATGTGGCAAAAATTTGCTCCCAAAATGTAGGCTCTCTCTTCACCTCATTGATTGTGTGTTTTGTTGAGAAGAAACTTTTTAGTTTAAATCCATCCCATTTATTAATTTTTGATTTTATTTCTTGTGCTTTAGGAGTCTTGTTAAGGAAGTTGGGGTCTAATCTGATGTAATGAAGATTTAAGCCTACTTTTACCTCTATTAGGCATAGGGTCTCTGATTTAATTCCTAGGTCCTTGATCTACTTTGAATTGAGTTTTGTGCATGGTGAGAGACAGGAGTTTAGTTTAATTTTTCTGCATATGGATTTCCATTTCCCCCAGCACCTTTTGTTGAAGAAGCTATCTTTTCTCCAATGTAGGTTTTTGGTGCTTTTGTCTAATATGACATGATGTATTTATGTGGGTTTGTCTCTGTGTCTTCTGTACCATTGTTCTACATGTCTATTTTGGTGACAATACCCTGCCGTTTTTATTACTGTAGCTTTGTACCATAGTTTAAAGTCTGGCATTGTGATGTCTCCTGCTCCACTCTTCATGCTGAGGATTGCTTTGGCTATTTTGGGTTTCTTATTTTTCCAAATGAATTTCATTTTCTATTTCTCTAAAGAATGATGTTGGAATTTTTATTGGAATTGCATTGAATCTGTATAGTGTTTTGGGTAGTGTGGCCATTTTGACAATATTAATTTTACCTATCCAAGAGCATAGGAGATCATTCCATCTTCTAAGGTCTTCTTCAATATCTTTGTTTAGTGTTCCATAGTTTTCATTGTAGAAGTCTTTTATCTCTTTTGTTAAGTTGATTCCCAATGCAAGTAGCAGGATATAAAACCAATACCCATAAATCAAATGAATTTCTGTATATCAGTGATGAATCCTCTCAAAGAGAAATTAGGAAAATTAGTTATTCACAGTAGCCTTAAAAAAAAAAACTTGGGAGTCAACAAAAGAGGTGAAAGACCTCTACAGTAAAAACTACAGAATACTAAAGAAAGAAATTGAAGACTTTTTTTTTTTTTTTTTTTGGTGTTGTGTCTTTTGAGTTCTTCATACATCCTGGAGATCAATGCTCTGTGTGAGGTGCTGGTGGCAAAGATGTCTTCCATTCTTCAGGCTCTCTGTTCACGTTCTTGATTGTTTCATTTGCTGTGAAGAAGGTTTTTAGTTAGGACCTAAGTTGTTTGCTTTTTATCACTTATAGGTTGGGTGGTATTTATAAGTTTTTTTATTTAAAATGAATCATGTCTTTGTGCTTATTGCCTTTGTATCTACTTATTGCATATTATTAAAGTATCTGGATGGAAAAAGAAAAAAAAGAAAGAAATCATAAATCAAGAGTGTCAATATCTCCACTGAGGTACACTTTTGACACCGAAAAATCAGTCTTTAGTTTCTAATGAGCTCTTATGAAATCAGATATCTGACCCTTAGATAGTGATAACTTTCTAGCTTAATGAGCATATTTTTGAGAGGGTCAAGTTGAACTATAACATGACCAAAAGTCTCAGGAAAGCCTTACTTGTCTCTTACATTTGGAACAAAGCTGTCTGCTCTGTAGCTTACCAGCTTAACTGCTGTTGCACTAAATCTGCTGGCTGTTTTTAACTATCTACATTCAGAGATTCTAATTTCTTACAAGTAGCTCTAAGATGAAACCTAGTATTTGATTATGGGCGATTTCTGCCTCAGCATGGGATATGCTGAACTGAAATCTGCCAGGGATTTAATGAACAAAATTTAGATTCCAAGACCGTTAGACACTTCGGGTGCCCCTTTGTATGAGCCATAAACTAGGAAAGTATCCTTGACATTGATTGGACCTTTTCTGTCACATTCAAATGCCCACAAAAAATGGTTCATTATTAGAGAGAACTACCTGAAATTGAGTTCCTGGTTAACTCCATATATATTATATTGCTTGCATTCCTAATTTGTGATCTCTGCTAAATTTTGTAAGTTGAGGGGAAGGCATATCTCAGAAAATCTTGGCCACCATGAGATATGCTTCACTGTTGTTGACTTGTGATTCACTTTAGGGATTAGTTGTAATCTGCAACAATGAACAAAATTTAGATTCCGAGACTGTTAGACACTTCGGATGCCCCTTTGTATGAACCATAAACTAGGAAAGTATCCTTGACATTGATTGGACTTTTTCTGTCACATTCAAATGCCCATAAAAAATGGTTCATTATTAGAGAGAGTCTATTTTCATTACTTCTTTTGGTACATTCACCTCAATAAAGTAATTTTATTATTAAACACAGCTCCCTTGAAAGATGTGACTATTGTAGATGGTCACTAGGTAAATGATCAGCATTAAAGTAAAAAAAAAAAATTGTAAACTAAATTTTAAAATGTTTGATTTAATCCTGATCAATTCCTAAACATAATTTTTCTTTCTGATTAAAATATATTAAAAAATATTTTTCTTCTGAGAAGTTATGTATGCCTCTTGCACAAAACTTCCCAAATGAAAAAAAAAATCTATGTAACAGCAGGAGATCACTGAAAAAGTAGAAGTAGAAGGTATGATTGCTTAAAAGGACATTGTTATTTATGACAAGAGGAAAAGCAACATCCAGACACTTGGGTAGACAAAGGGAAGTGGAGAAGTGGTGATACTTGTTTTTCCAAACTGTTACTGGAAACTTTTCCCTACTTTTAAAGAGAGAAAAAAAGTTTCTTTGTGTTGACTTTCCAAGTTTCTGTGAGAATTTTGAATTTAATCTGAGTGTTGATCTCTCATATTGACAGAACAGGGCCTCGCGCTGAACTTTCCACACAGAATTTTGCAGATACCTTCACTTTTGTGAGGATGAACTGGTGTCAGCTATGAGCAAAATGGCTTGAAACTGTTTGGCTCAGGTGTTCCCTTGGACAGCAAGGACTTCACTAAATTAGTAAATGGGCTTGCTAGGGTGTGGGAAACCACATCAGGGGTCTTGTTGATTTTACTGCCATCCCTCAGGTGGAAGTCCAACAACTGCATTCAGATCAGCTTCAATATACTGCCCAGAGGGATGCTATGTCTGAATTTTTGCCTTGGGACTGGCAAATTAGACAAAATAAAACAAACCAACAAAAAAGTAATATGATAACTTAAAAAAAAAGCCACTTAGGTTTTTGTTGTTGTTGTTGTTGTTGTTTGTTTGTTTGTTTTTTTAGCATAGACTTTATAGTTACAGGGATTGGCTTTAACTGAAAAAGTCCATGAAACCTAAAGGTCATAACTGAGATCAACAATTCAATATTGTCTCATCAGGTTGTCTCAAAGTCCTGATTTATTTTTCTGTAAATGTGTCTTGGCCAGGTGGCAAGGGTAGACGTTAAAGTGAATTATTGGAAACCCACTCTTGGTTTTCCTCTTGACTTTACTCCGTGTTCCTTTTCCCATGACTGTTTTGTCTTGGCACTTGTATATGTGGTATTATATTATATTATATTATATTATATTATATTAGGGCTGTCAAAACAAAATATCATGTATTGACTGAGTTAAAAAGCACATGTTTATTTTCTTATAACGGAAGCTAGAGTTCCACTATCAAGGTGTTGATGGGGTTGTTTTCTCTTCAGACCTCTGTCCTTAACTTTTAAATGATCATCTTCCTCCTGTGTCCTCAAATGATCTTTTCTCTGTGCAAGCACCTCCCTTGGTGTCTTTTGGGTCCAAGTTTCCTCTTCTTATAAGGACATCAGTCATACTGGATCAGGGCCCATTCTAATGATCTCATTTTAGTTGAATCAATTCCAAATAGAATCACATTCTAAGTGCTGGTGGCTAGGGCTTCAACATATAAATTTGAGTAGGGGGAAGAGAAGAAGATGGCGGTGAATAGAGTGGATCACCCCCGTGTACCGCGTCACTGCGCAGGTGAATAACGAGTTAGAACAGCCAAAAGCTATCTTGTTAGGAATTTCCAGCAAAATTGGGGTGCACCGAAACCTAGAAGAAGGATTTCCATCACCCGAAGATCAGTTACTGGGGCTCAACCGCGACTGAACCATGCGCCCAGAGATTCAGGCTGATTGATCAGCGGCCCGCCCCACTGCTAGAGACTGCGGTGCACCGGGAAACGACATGCTAGCAACGCAGAGGAGCTGTGCTGCAGATTCTGTGGGCTCCTGCCAGCTGTGCCCTCACTGTGCTCCGGGCTGAGTTCTGGGTTTGAGACGGGGGAAGGAAGCCATCCAGTCTGTCCTCCACACCGGACAGCCCACCGAGGAAGCCAGCGGCCACCATCTTGGAGAGTTAACATCACCATCGCCAGTTTTCGACAGATTGCAGCTCATTCAGCGATAGAACAGGTGTGTGTCATTTAGACCGTCTCCCATACGGCGGGGAAATCGCATAAAATCTCTCCCCGGCTTTCCGGGGGCATGATTAACGGAGTGAACGTGAATAGACGCGTGGGGAAAGGTAAACGCACCTGACCGCCAACTCCCACCAGCAGCGAAAATGAAACCTGTCTCGCCAGCTCTTGGAGGAGGGGCTAGCGGAGGGAATCAAAACAATAAGGTGCCGGTTCCCAATAGCCGCGCTCCATGTCCAGGAAACTGCAGGCCCAGAGTGTAGCTTGAACTGCCGAGAGGTATCACACTGGGAAAGGCCTGGCTGGCAAGAGAAGCGAGGGGACTAGAGACCAGGAATAAACCTAAGCTAACAGGTTTTGAGAGACACCAGGTGGGGGAGGAGGGAGCGGCCTCACACGGATTGTTTCCTACAGCCGGAGGGCAAAATCTTGGCCCGGAAGGCACAGCACCACCTACTGGAAGCGAAGAAAATAGAAGCCTAACAGTGCCCACATTTTTTTTTTCTCTCTTTCCCTTTATTTTTTAAAAATTTTTAAATTTTTGAATTTTAATTTTTTTTCTTTTTTAAATTATATTATTGGGTTTTTTAATTGTAATTTTTATTTTACTGCATTTTATTATTTTTTTCTCATTTTTTTTTCTTTTCTATTTTTTTCTCTTTCTTTCCTCTCTCCCTCTCTCCTTCTTGGTTTGCTTCCTTACCTTTTCCCCAACTTTCCTCTTAAGCATGACTACCCAGATTATGTACAACTTACTAAATGCAAATAGATGAATACTACCAATCAGTCTATAGTCTGCCTAAGCCCTTAACTACCCCCAAATACTCCTGTCTATTCTCTTGTTAATATCCGCCTGCATTTGAGCAACCCCCCAAAGAAGCTAACATATACTAACCTCCATACCATCAAATCGCCTGACCTCAACATAAAATCCTAAGTTCAAACCTCAATTCTATATATGCCATCAAAATCTGTAGGCCTTTAATGAAACTGATTAATTTACCTTAAATCACAATTAAATCCAACATCTCTAAACATTGTCTCCCAACACAAAGGAGAGATCTTGGAGCTATACAAAACCAAAACAAATTTATAGGAGAAAACAGAAACACGGCAGTCAAACAGAGTTGGAAAGTAATGTGAGCACCATGAAAAAACAAGGGAAAAAAGGATTACAAACAATGCAGGACAACTTAAATTCACAGGAGAACCTAGAGGCATCAGAAAAATGGACAGAGAAATAACTCAAGGCCTACCTAACTCAGATGGAATGGAATCTTAGAGAAGACTTTAGACAGCAAGTCCAAACAATGAAAGAATACTTTGAAAACGAATTACATAAGCAAATTCAAATGGCAAAGAATGAGCTCTACCAGGAGATAGAGATTTAAAAAAAATCAAACAGTAATTCTAGAAATGCAAGAAACCATAAACCAAATTAAAAACTCAAATGAGAATATTACAAATAGACTAGATCAAATAGAAGTCAGAACATCAGATAATGAAGACAAACTTTATCAACTTGAAAAGAATATAGTCAACACAGAAAGGATCCTAAGAAATCACGAGCAATCCATCCAAGAGATATAGGATGTCATAAAAAAACCAAATTTGAGAGTCATTGGGATAGAAGAAGGTGTAGAGGTTCAAACCAAAGGAATGAACATTCTATTGAATGAAATAATCTTAGAAAACTTCCCAGATATGAAAGATGGAATGGATTGCCAAATCCTGGAAGCCTACAGGACCCCAAACATACAAAACCGTAATAGACCAACTCCAAGACACATAATTATGAAGATATCCAACATACAGAACAAGGAGAGAATATTAAAAGCTATGAGAGAAAGGAGGCAGATTACATTCAGGGGTAAACCAATTAGGTTAACGGCTGATTTTTCATCACAGACTTTGAAAGCGAGAAGATTCTGGAACAACGTATTTCAAATGCTGAAAAATAATGGATTCCAACCAAGAATACTGTATCCAGCAAAATTAAGCTTCAGATTTGACAATGAAATTAAAATATTTCACGATAAGCAAAAGTTAAAAGAATTCGCAGCCAGAAAAACAGCACTGCAAGGCATTTTGAGCAAAATACTACAAGAAGAGGAATTAAAAACAGCACCCCAAACTAACAGTGGGAGGTAACTCAGTAAAGGGAAGAAAAAATAACCAAAAAGGAAAAACTAGCCAAATTAAAATAAATAAATAAATAAGCATGACTGGAAGTACAAACCATATATCAATAGAAACCTTAAACGTTAATGGCTTAAATTCACCAATCAAGAGACATAGGCTAGTAGCCTGGATTAAAAAAACAAATCCAACAATATGCTGTCTTCAGGAGACTAATATGATAGGAAAAGACATACACAGGCTGAAGGTGAAAGGTTGGGAAAAATCATACCACTCACATGGTCCTCGGAAGCAAGCAGGAGTGGCCATGCTCATATCGAATAAAATCAACTTCAAGCCTAAATTAATCAAAAGGGATAAAGAAGGACACTATATACTGTTAAAAGGAACCATCCACCAACAAGACATAACAATTATCAATATTTATGCACCAAACAATGGTGCTGCAACGTTCATAAAACAAACTCTCCTCAAGTTCAAGAGTCAAATAGACCACAACACAATAATTATGGGTGACTTCAACACACCGCTCTCTCCATTGGACAGATCCTCCAGACAAAAGCTGGATAAAAAAACTATAGAACTCAATAACACAATCAATAACCTAGACTTAACCAACATATACAGCATATATCAACCATCATCAAGTGGATACACGTTCTTCTCAGCAGATATCTTCTCAAAGATAGACCATATATTATGCCATAGGGCAACTCTTAGTAAATATAAAGATGTGGAGATAATACCATGCATCTTATCTGATCATAACGGAATGAAACTGGAAATCAATGATAAAAGAAGGAAGGAAAAATCCTGCATCACCTGGAAAATGAACAATATGTTACTAAATGATCAATGGGTTACAGAAGACATAAAGGAGGAAATCAAAAAAATTCTTAGAGATAAATGAAAATACAGACATAACATATAGGAATCTATGGGACACAATGAAAGCAGTTTTAAGAGGGAAATTCATTGCCTGGAGTTCATTCCTCAAAAAAAAGAAAAAAAAAAACAACAAATAAATGAACTTCATCTCAAAACCCTAGAAGAGGAAGAGCAAAACAACAGCAAAGGTAGTAGAAGGCAAGAAATAATTAAAATCAGAGCGGAAATCAATGAAATCGAAACAAAACAAAAAAAACATTGAAAAAACTGATAAAACTAAAAGTTGGTTCTTTGAAAAAATAAATAAGATCGGCAGACCCTTAGCCATGCTAATGAAGAGAAGAAGAGAGAGAACTCAAATTACTAACATACGGGATGAAAAAGGCAATATCACAACGGACACTACAGAAATACAGAAGATAATTAGGAATTATTTTGAAACCCTATATTCTAATAAAATAGAAGATAGTGAAGATATCGATAAATTTCTTAAGTCATATGATTTGTCCAGATTGAGTCAGGAAGATACACACAATTTAAACAGACCAATAACAAAGGAGGAAATAGAAGAAGCCATCAAAAGACTACCAACCAAGGAAAGCCCTGGATCGGATGGATACACAGCGAGGTTTTACAAAACCTTCAAAGAAGGATTAATACCAATACTTTTCAAGTTATTCCAAGAAATAGAAAAAGAAGGAGCTCTTCCAAATTCATTCTATGAGGCCAACATCACCCTGATCCCGAAACCAGACAAAGACACTTCAAAGAAAGAAAACTACAGACCAATATCTCTAATGAACCTAGATGCAAAAATCCACAATAAAATCCTGCCGGATGGAATACAAAAGCATATCAAAAAAATTGTGCACCATGATCAATTAGGATTCATCCCTGGGATGCAAGGATGGTTCAATATAAGGAAATCAAAAATGTTATTCACCACATCAATAGACTTAAAGATAAGAACCACATGATCATCTCGATATATGCAGAAAAAGCATTCGACAAAGTACAGCATCCCTTTATGTTCAAAACGCTAGAAAAACTAGGGATAACAGGAACTTACCTCAACATTGTAAAAGCTATATATGCTAAGCCTCAGGCTAGCATCATCCTGAATGGAGAAAAACTGAAGGCATTCTATCTAAAAATTGGAACAAGACAGGGATACCCTCTCTCACCACTTCTATTCAATTTAGTTCTTGAAATACTAGCCAGAGCAATTAGACAGACAAAAGAAATTAAAGGCATAAAAATAGGAAAAGAAGAACTTAAATTATCACTATTTGCGGCTGATATGATACTATTTCTAACAGACGCAAAAGGGTCTACAAAGAAACTACTAGAGCTAATAAATGAATTCAGCAAAGTGGCAGGATATAAAATCAACACGCATAAATCAAATGCATTCCTGTATATCAGTGACAAATCTTCTGAAATGGAAATGAGGACAACCACTCCATTCACAATATCCTCAAAAAAAAAATAAAATACTTGGGAACCATCCTAACAAAAGAGGTGAAAGATTTATGTAATGAAAACTACAGAACCCTAAAGAGAGAAATAGAAGAAGACCTTAGAAGATGGAAAAATATACCCTGTTCATGGATAGGAAGAACTAACATCATAAAAATGGCGATATTACCAAAAGTTCTCTATAGGTTTAATGCAATGCCAATCAAAATCCCAAAGGCATTTATTGTAGAAATAAAGCAATCATGAAATTCATATGGAAAAACAAAAGACCCAGAATAGCAAAAACAATTCTAAGCAGGAAGTGTGAATCAGGCGGTATAGCGATACCAGATTTCAAACTATATTACAGAGCAATAGTAAGAAAAACAGCATGGTACTGGTACCAAAACAGGCGGGTGGACCAATGGTACAGAATAGAAGACACAGAGACCAATCCACAAAACTACAACTTTCTTATATTTGATAAAGGGGCTAAAAGCATGCAATGGAGGAAGGATAGCATCTTCAACAAATGGTGCTGGGAAAACTGGAAATCCATATGCAACAAAATGAAACTGAATCCCTTTCTCTCGCCATGCACAAAAGTTAACTCAAAATGGATCAAAGAGCTTGATATCAAATCAGAGACTCTGCGCCTGATAGAAGAAAAAGTTGGCTCTGATCTTCATATTGTGGGGTCGGGCTCCAAATTCCTTAATAGGATGCCCATAGCACAAGAGTTAATAACTAGAATCAACAAATGGGACTTACTCAAACTAAAAAGTTTTTTCTCAGCAAAAGAAACAATAAGAGAGGTAAATAGGGAGCCTACACCCTGGGAACAAATCTTTACTCCTCACACTTCAGATAGAGCCCTAATATCCAGAGTATACAAAGAACTCAAAAAAAAATTAAACAATAAGAAAACAAATAACCCAATCAACAAGTGGGCCAAAGACCTGAACAGACACTTCTCAGAGGAGGACATACAATCAATCAACAAGTACATGAAAAAATGCTCACCATCTCTAGCAGTCAGAGAAATGCAAATCAAAACCACCCTAAGATACCATCTCACTCCAGTAAGATTAGCAGCCATTATGAAATCAAACAACAACAAATGCTGGCGAGGATGTGGGGAAAGGGGTACTCTTGTACATTGCTGGTGGGACTGCAAATTGGTGTGGCCAATTTGGAAAGTAGTATGGAGATTCCTGGGAAAGTTGGGAATGGAACCACCATTTGACCCAGCTATTGCCCTTCTCAGACTATTCCCTGAAGACCTTAAAAGTGTGACTACAGGGATACTGCCACATTGATGTTCATAGCAGCACAATTCACAATAGCTAGACTGTGGAAACAACCCAGATGCCCTTCAATAGATGAATGGATAAAAAATGTGGCATTTGTACACAATGGAGTATTACGCATCACTAAAAAATGACAAAATCATGGAATTTGCAGGGAAATGGATGGCATTAGAGCAGATTATGCTAAGTGAAGCTAGCCAATCCCTAAAGAACAAATGCCAAATGTCTTTTCTGATATAATGAGAGCAACTAAGAACAGAGCAGAGAGGAAGAGAGGAAAAGATTAACATTGAACAGAGACATAGGTGGGAGGGAAAGGGAGAGAAAAGGGAAATTGCAAGGAAATGGAAGGAGACCTTCATTGTTATACACAATTACATATAAGAGGTTGTGAGGGGAAAGGGAAAAAAGAAATCAAGGGAGAGAATTAAATTACAGCAGATGGGATAGAGAGAGAAGATGGGAGGGGAGGGGAGGGGGGATAGTAGAGGATAGGAAAGGTAGCAGAATACAACAGTTACTAATATGGCATTATGTAAAAATGTGGATGTGTAACCGATGGGATTCTGCAATCTGTATACGGGGTAAAAATGGGAGTTCATAACCCACTTGAATCTAAAGTATGAAATATGATATGTCAAGAGCTAGGCAATGTTTTGATCAACCAATAAAGAAAATTTGAGTAGGGGGTTTGGAGTTCATCTAAAACAGTATATTTCGTGTAAAAACTCACAGCTGTGTCTATATGTTAATTTTTGAGAGGCTTCTAAGTTAATTATCAAGGCTGCATAGTCATTTTTATAAATGTCCTATGTGTTCTTGGTACTTTAAAAAAGTATTCCTTGGAATTTGGATACAGCTTTTACATACATATATTTTGTTCATTGTGTTGATCACATCATTTTAATAGTACTTTTCTGGAACTTTTTGTTGTTGTTGTTCGTTTTGCTTCTTCTAGTTTTCTTTCCTTTTTTGGTGCCTTGTTATATTGCATTGAGGATTGGGCATTCTAAAAATGACTTGTAGCAATTCTTTGCAGAAAAGAGATTTACTTTTTCTCTGGCAAGTTATCTGGGAACACTGGCAATCTAAAATAAACTAATACAATTTTAGGTTTTGAACTAATGTGAATCACTTCTAAGCCATTGAAAAGGCTGGACTATTTCCAATTAAGCCTTAATTCTGGGTCACGGATTCAGGAATTCAATATACATGTTGACATCCGAGCCCTACCAAGCTGTCAGTTGCTTGGATGTACTTCTCAGTTGTTGACCTTCCTCTGCTTGATTAATAATCTCCCAGGGAAGGGGCTTCTCGGGCTTACCTCCTGAATTTCTGTTTTTATCCTAGATCTTGTTTGGGAATGCTTCACAATCTTACAGGCTTTTTGCATTTAATAAAGTACCTCTAATCATCCTTAGTAGGTAGGTTATTCTAAACTAGTATGAAATTGAGGGTCTTCTTCAGCCTTAACTTCTCATTTATTAAATATCATTATCCTTCTACTTACTTTAAAGATCAATGGATAGGGTCAAATTAGATGTTTGGGGAAGCCCTTTGAGAATTTTCTTGCCTAGAACTGTACTCTTCACACAGTTTCTTTTCTTTAATTGATCTACCCAGGCTAAAGAAATGAAACTTCTGGGAGAAGCCATTTTCAAATAATAACTCTTTTTGAGTAAATGACACATTTATCTACTATGGAACACTGTACTGTTAGAAAGAGCCATTTCAGCCTGATTTACTAAAAAGCATTTCATCTGATCTGAAATCTATGTCTTCTTGGAAGATTAAGGCAAGCTCTTTGTCTTTCTGGAAAATAAATATAAGCTGCTTCTTTTTAAATAAATACCACCATGAACCTTCTAATATATTTCATACAAGATATAAAGTATAAACATACCTGCTACAGTCATCTTCTAACAAGAAACCATAGTGTCTGTACATAGATAACTACAGACTGCTATGGGAGTGCATATGTTCCTAGAGACAGCTTTTGTACACAATACATTCCAAATATTTCAAGATGTCTTCTAAGCTAGAAATTTAAAAATAGAAAAAGTAAACTCAGCAGTACTAAAAGAGTTTTTTGAAGGAAATTTACAGTAGACAAGGCATACAAATTTTAAATAATTTATTTCCATAAAGCATATCTGTTACTAGTTAAAAGTAATGGGGAGAGGAGAGCACTGGACATCTCCTTGGCTAGCTTAAGTTCCTCAAGTATTATCGAGTCTTCTAGGTAACGAGTATATTATTGGAAACATACTTTCATTGAATTGTGTTTAACCACATAACATAATATAATATTATTGAAGATAAAAGAGGTGCTGAAGATATGTATTCTTTTCTGAAGATCTGTATTCTTTTCTACAGAGACAATGGACAACTGAAACACAAATTTGTGAAGTCATCTTTTTAATAGAGTATTTAGAATATTTTAAATGAAATTAGAAAGATTTGTTCAATAAAAAAATCATGAAAGAAAATCTTTGCTAACAAATAGAATTATCATTGGGTAATATGTAAATTTGAATTTTTGCAGATTGGAACTTTTTTACAGCAATACTACTTCATATTGTACATAGAAATTTGGAGTGGTAGACAAGAAAATGTAATTTTTACCGTATACCTATTTTTTTAACTGATTATCATATTTTTTTTAGTGGCAAGGAAAATCTATTTTCTTATTGTGCTATTTTGAGTATCATTTCTTCAAGGTAAGGACCAAGTGGTCCATTTTGCAAATCCCTGTTGAAAATTGACTCTTGAGCAAAGAGTTAAACAAAGTTAATATGAATTCAGGGAACAGTGTCTTATGCTTAAATAATTGGCCAATGCTGGGTTGAAAGATATTAATGGCAAATGAGGTGTGGCTAGAAGTGGTAGGTAAATGGGGGCATGACTTTTGGGGTTATATTTTGTCCCTGGTAAGCAGAGCTCCTCTGCTTCCCAGTTGCCATACCCTTCTGCTCTGATGTTTTGCTTCAAAGAGCTACAAGTCAGCCATCTATGACTGACACTTGTAACCATGAGCCCCCCCGCCCCCCCCCCCCAAAAAAAAAAAAAAACTTTTCTTCTCCTAAATTGTTCTTGTCAGGGCTTTTGGTCACAGTTATGAAAAGCTGAGTAAAACATGTCCTTTCTTTTCTATTTTTGCTTTATATTGCTTTTATATCCATCCTTAGGCCAACCTTGCCCCTATTTTATTGATGTTAATAAGAATCATTTTCCATTGTTTTATTTGCTACAAAAGAACTCTACATAACAGGCACAAAAGTGCTTAACCAACTGAAGATTTTCAAACTTTTGACACTTCTTCAAGATTCATTTATAAATCTTTGTGGTCTTGTCTATTTGAGTAGAACTTTTCAATATTGTAATGGTTCTAAAACTGGCTTAAAATTAGAATCAATGACTTTTACCCTACAGAAATCATCATGTCAGTCTTGATCACGAGCACCAGGCACAGTGTTTCATGTTATTTGTTTGAATAACACATATGGCTTGAATAAGCATCAAATTGAGATCCACCAACTTATCTCTCTGCTAACAAGAAATGCCACATTGCTTTAAGTAGTATACAATTGGTTATATATTTCTTTTCTACTTCAGACTTTAAATACTGGCTATAATCTCAATTATTCCTCTAGGTCAGTATTATGCAAATGATGTACTAAATATACGTAATTTTTGGTGTTTCTTAAAGAGGTTCAAAATGTTCAAACAGGTGAGTCACTATCTACCTAAGGATATAAAAGGCTCAGAGAAACTCTGTAATAAAAAATCATTTAATATCTTTCAATCTAGCATTGCCCAATTATTTAAGCATAAGACACTGTTCCCTGAATTCATATTAACATCTACGGGAGCCCTTTTTAAGAATAACTATTCTACCCTAGCAAGGTATTGCTTCCTTTGCCATTTGAGTAAGGGAAAGTGAATCATGGTATTTTAGGAAACCTGGATTGAAGGATTAAGAACTTTTAGAGGCTGAGTATGCTAAGAGTAAAAACGTATATGATCTAGATATGATATTGTACCTTATCCATGTTCTCATTACTATTGGGCTCATGTCACACTAATTCACTTATATTAGCTTAATGTATCTTAATGTATCTTTCACAGAGGCAAAATTCAGTAAGTGGATGTTTATCTTTTTCCTAATTATAATTAGTGACTCTTGGCTTCAGACTGTATTAACCCAGTAAGCAGTACCAAGCCATGACAAAGAACCTCAGTCCCAGAATCAGTACAGATTCTGCCTGCTCATTCTAGCTTTTCAAAGTCATAGAAAATCAGTGATTAATAAAGCTTTATCTCAGAAAAAAATTAAAACACCAACTATGTTTAATTGGAAATACAAATGAAAGCAAATAAACAAAATGCAATACCTCCATGCGCTTAGTCAAAAAAGTTCAATAACAACAACAACAACAACAAAAAAGCAAATTTCTTTACCAGTGCTCATAGTTTTCCTATGATTTTGTTTTCCGGTGTGTTCTCTATTGGAAAAACAGCTTTACTCCTTTGAAGGTGATTGATTTCATATTTGGGGACAGGAAAAATTCAACGTAGACTTAAAATATACTATGATTGCTAGATTGCAGGGATTATTTCAAGAGTACCTGAGGGAGTCAAGTAATGTAAAAAAGACAAAGGAACCATGTAAAACGGGCTCAGATTAACTGAACTTGGAAGCTTCTTAAATTAACATTGATATGAAAAAAACATCATAATTGATGGAAATAAATACTAAATGCCACGACTGCATAATGAAATCTGAAAATAAAAAATAAACATAGAGTGTACTATATTATACAATATAAAAACAGGAAATGCTAATATATATATGCATAAACTATTGTTCTATTAAATATATATTTGTTTATAAACTGCTATGATGCACCAATCTCTATCACAGCAAGAGTGAAAAACAGGCAGGGGAGTTGATTATGCAAATAACCCTGGATATCTTAGTGAGTATGCCAAGAACAGGAAGGAAACATCAGTCCTAAGGTCATTAGAAATACACATGCAACAAAAAAAATTCAAGAGTGTGTTCCGGGTTGGTGAATTATCTAAAGAGTTTATACAGTGGGATTGCCATGTTGATTCGATCCTTCATCCAGTAAGAGAAAAAGGTTTTGAAGGCCCTAATGATTATGTACATATAACACATCATTATCTTTTTAGCATTAAGAACAGGCAACACACTGATTTATAAAATAACAGAAAAGTTACCGTGTGCATAATTTGAGGAGAAAACTAGGTACACACAAAGAACTTACATGAAAAAAATAGACCAAATCATTGACATTATCAAAGAAAATGTATGCGATCCCCCCAAAACAAAGCTTGAACTAATAACAAATATTTGCTTGAAATTCTTTTGGAGAATCAGTCAGGTCTAATGACCCAACAACAATATCATCTGGGTAATAATACGTAGCTTGTGTCACTTTTCACTTGACAATTGTATATTTTGGTATCTGTAAATATTCAGGAAGCCCTGTAAGGTGTAAAAGTGGGCACTACTGTACAAATTACAAAATATGAAATTAAATAGAAGTAATGATGACAGGGTGCTTTGAGTTCAAATGGCAAAAAAAAAAAGTACACCTATGCAGATCATTTCAAACTACAAAAAACTGAAGACATAAAAAAATTAAAAAAAAAAAATCTGAAAGAAGCCAGAAGAGAAACACCTGACCTAAATAGGAGCAAAGATAAGAATTGCATCTGACTTCTCCTCGGAAACCACATTAGCAAGAATTCAGTGGCATGAATATTTGAAGCAGTAAGAGAAAAATAAATAAAAAACAATGACCTACAAATCTGTGCCCTGGGAGATTATTCTTCAAAAGTGAAGGAGAAGTAGACTTTTTTTTTTTTTCCTTACGCTGGAGATTGAACCCAGGAGCATTCTACTGCTGAATATAGTCCTAGCAGTTTTGTTTTGTTTTGATTTTCTAGTTTTTGAGACAAGATATTGCTTATTTGTCCAGGCTGACTTCGAATTTATGATCCTCCTGAATCAATCTCCCAAGTATCTGCAGTTACAGATGTGCACCATTATACCCACCTGAAATAAAGATGTGAAAATGAAAAGATGAGTGAATTTCTGACAATATACGTGCCTAGCAAGAAAGGTTTTAGAAAAGATTTTTTTTTTTTAGAGAGAGAAACTCAGCTTTACATAAAAGAAATATTAAATTATATTAAATTAAGGTAAACCTTTTTATTTCTCTTATAGCTAGTTGACATAATATCTCATTGAAGACAATAGCCAAAATAGATTATATGTGCCCATACCTATGTGAAAATTTATTTATTTATGTGTAAATATACAAGCTTATGTATAAGTGAAATGATTGGTAATAATGATACAAGAGATGGGAGGTAGGGATTAATATTAATTTGTTGTTACAGGGTACTTGAACTATCTGTAAAGTGGTGTCTTGGTCCATTTTTCTGCTACTATCACACAATATATAGTACAATTATAAACAAAAAAGTTTACTTAGTTCATGATTATTTAGGTTGGGAAGTCCAAGTTTAAATAGTCTCATCTGATTATATTCTTCCTTCTGTGTCATAACATTGTGGAATGTATCACATGTCAAGAGAATAAATGAGAGAGAAAAGGGTGTCTGAACTACTCTCCTAACTCATTCACTTCTGCTATAACTTCCTGAGTCCATGGTGGTACCATAACCTCTTAAAATTTCTACTTCGAATATGTTATACTGGCAATTAAATTTAAACATGAATTTTGGAGGGGATTTTCTAACTATAGCAAGTACAATGGTTTCATTCGAAAGTAGGCCTGAAGTAGTTGTAAATGTATACTACAGGCTTTATAGAAACTAGTAAAAAAAAAAAAAAAAGAAGAAGAGGTACAATTATACTAAGAAAATAAAGTCAAATCATATGAAATGCTAAATTAAAATCACAAAAGGCAGAAAAACAATGAAAAATAAAGACAAGAAGAAAAAAGAGTAATAAACATAACAAGTATAACTCCAACTGTATCCATAATCACTGTGAACACTATTTGTCCGGGCTGACTTTGAATTTAAGATCCTCCTGCCTCAATCTCCCAAGTAGCTGCAGTTACAGATGTGCACGGTCTAACTGTGCCAATTAAAAATTGATTAGAGAGGATCCAAAAAGAAGACTCAGTTAAATGTTTTTTTGAGCAAACCCACATTAAACATAAAGGCACATATAGATAATAAATAATTGGATAAAGGAAGATACATTATGCTAACAACAATCAGAAAACAGCTACTTTAATTCTGGAACAGACTTCAAAGCAAGGAAAGTTGTCAGGGATAATTATAGCAGGTATAATTAAACAGGAATTCTCACCATAGTTTTGAGAATGTAAATTGGACAATTTTTGTGATGGCATATATGAGCATGTGTATCAACATCTTACATTTCATCCATTTTAACACTTAATGATAGCTATTTTGACCTTTAGTTATAGGGTTACTCCCAGCAACAGGATCAGATTTACCCTGTCTTCCAGTCTTTTCTGCTTTCCAAATACTTCTCTCTTGCCTTCTTTGTTGGGACAAATTCCTCCAGATTTGCACTGATGGCAGACTTCACAACTGCTTGTAAGAAAGTATGTTTTAATTTATGAATTTTCTTCACGTATTTTATTTCTTCTATCAATTAATCAAAATACAACTCTGTCATGAAGCATTAAATGTGAAGAACTCATTTATTGAAATGGTACATTTAGAAACTACTTCTTCTGTGGTTGAAAATTTAGGCTTCCGTAATTTCCTCTCAGTTTTGTTCAGAATAGAGACACACGGGACCTAATGATAGAAACATGCAGATTGACTCTTCCTTGTCTGAAATGCTTGGGACCCAAAGTAGATTAGATTTTAGATTTTGGAAAATTTGCATATATATAATGAGATATTCTGGGTATGGAACTCAAGTCTATGCATAGCGTTTACTTATGTTTCATATCCCAGACATAGCCTGAAGGTAAATTTATATGATATTTTTAGGGCACTTTCATTTTGACTGTGATTTATTACATGAAGTCAAGTGTGAAATTCTCAGTGTGGAATTTAGGATCAGTTCAGATTTCCAGTTAGGGAAATGTGTTGTTAGCTTTTTGTTGTTGGGACAAAACACTTGAGTCTATATCCCCAGTCCTATAAGTTTAGGACTAAACACTAATACAGCTCAGTGGTAAAGCACCTGCCTATCATGTGTGAGGCTCTGGGTCCAAACACCCAGCAATACAAAATAACAAAACGAACCATAAGGAGGAAAGACTTTATTTTGGCTCTTGGTTTCAGAGAGTTCAGGCATAGCAGCTGGCTCCATTGCTTTGGGCTTGTGGGGAGGCAGAACACCACAGCAGGATACTCATGAAAGAGAAAAGATGCTCTCCTCATGGTGACCGGAAAGCAAAGAGAAAGAGGCTGGGTTCCCAATATCCCCTTCAAAGGTGTGTCTCAAATAACATAACCTTAGACTCATCTGCTAAGGTTTCTATCACTTCCTAGGAGTGCCACAGGCTGAGGACCAGTCTTCAATGTATGGCTATTGGGAGACATCAAAGATCCAAACCCCTGTTGGGCAGCAGGATGCTCAACTTGTGTCTTTGAACACCCAGGCAGGGTGGCTGCTGACAGTGGAATTGTGAAGTGGTGGTTTTTGTTTCAGTATACAGAGCAGGACTGAAGAGAGAAATGCCATTTTTAAAAATTATTGTTTGTTTTACTTAGTTACACATGATAGTACAGTGATCTTGACATATCATACATTTGAATCAAATGGGGTATAATTACTCCTTTTTCTTACAGGTTGCTGAATCACATTGGTCATACAGTCACATACAGTCACATACACACAGCAATACTAGTGTCTGTTTTATTCTGCTGTCCTTCCTATCCCCCCACCCCTCCCCTCCCCTCACTTCTCTCCACCCAATCTAATGTGACACACTTCTCTTTTTTTTCCCCCTCACATCATCATACATGTAATCTGTATAACGATGAGGGTCTCCTTCCATCTTCCGTGCAATTCCCATTCTCCCTCCCTTTCCCTCCCACCTCTCTTTCCTATCTAGAGGTAATTTTCTTCTCATGTTCTTCCTCCCTACTCCATTTTGTGTCACCTCCCTAATATCAGAGAAGAGATTCGGCATTTGCTTTTCTGGGATTGGCTAACTTCACTTAGCATAATCTGCTCTAATGCCATCCATTTCCCTGCAAATGCCATGATCTTGTTATTTAGGAATGCTATTTGTGAAAATGTTACCACCTTGTATCCACATAAACTTTCTGTTTTGTTCTTTGGTGTTCTAGTTTTCTTTCTAAGATTATTGCTTATGCTAAACATTTTCACCTAAGTATAATGGCTGTGTGGAGGAAGCAGATCATTCTCAGCCACCAACAGAAGTCAAGATGAATCTTCTCCAACCTCTCACGTTTTTTCTAATTCTTGGTCCCAGAATCACATGTGTTTGCAGTATATCTTCCAGACGTGTCTCTACTTGCATTGTGAGTGACCTGGTTCCATTCTCTCAGAATAACCAGACTGATCTATTTCAACTCTTCCACTGAAAACTTTGCAGAATTTGTATCACTTGTGGACAAGACAATAAACATAACATTTAGCTCCATGTTAAACTTCTTCCTGTCTAGTTATAGCTTCATGATCATATGACTGTATGCTTACCAAAGTGAGCAATTTTTATTCTGCACACATGATACACTATAAAAATAAATGTACTTGCTTCTCAGGGTTAACAAGAAAGAATATATATAAAGAACTTGGAGCTTTGCCTCAAGAAAAGTCCTCAGCAAATTTAGCTTTTGGAATTCATTTTATAGTGGTAACTACACATTTGACATATCTCACTGTTTTGGACTAGGGATGCTCCACCTGTACCTCGAAACATGTATGGATTTTCCTCTGGGTAAACTCACAACTCCCCAGTTCCCATCTCCTATGTTGTTCTATGAATCTCTGACTTATCCTTCAAAACACAATCCACAGGTCATTTTCTCTTAGGTACTTTCCCTATGAACGGAACAGCAGATTCCTCTTCATCATTACAACATAAGGTTATCCTTCTGCAATTTCCTCTTTCCCATCTGTGTTTATGATTGCTCTGGATCCCTCCCGAAGACAAGAATGTTTTGGCATTACAAACAACACTTGATAGGAGCTCATTAAAAAACAACAACAACAACAGCAAAACAAGATGGGAAAAACTCTAAAGAAACATGGTCCACAAAAGAAAAAAAAAGCTGATATTAGTTGTAAACAATATTAGTATATTACTTATATGTTGATCATAATGCAATTTTGTGGTGGTAAGATTTTGTGAGCAAGTGTCTATGTGTTGTGAAGCAATGCAGGACTAAATGCAACAACCCAATATTGTAATAACCCTTTACATTGGCATAATTCAGGTTTAGCATCGTATGCATTATTAATTGATCTTAATTAAATCAGAGTATTGGGAAGAAATGAATTTAAAAATGTCACAGAAAATTTTCTTTTGCTAGGTACTGGAAATGGAAACAATCAGAGAAACACAACCCAAATGTTTAAAAAAAAAGCAAAAAATAAATAAAGAAATAAAGAGTATGTTTTATTTCAAGTAATGGAAAGGCTCTGATTCAATTTCTGAAATATATTTAAACCCCGTAAATAGGAAACTATTGCATATTTCTGACCTAGTCTCATCTGATCGCTTGACTTGCTATTCTAGTAAAGTGGATATTGGTTAATTGCACAGTTTATCAATCTGCAAACTGCACTGAAGTCCAGATGCTCTTTAAAATGTAATCATTCTACATAAATAGTGTTGCAGTTTTCATTTCAATTTTTGATCTCATCCCAGTAATACAATATTTTCTCATTACATTTCACTATAGATCATGCCCTGACATTATTTTCTGTACTTACTCACCAAATGCTTCTTCAGGCTGTCCTTCCAGCAATATATGAATTCTGTCAAAGTGGGAACTATGTGTCCTTTCAACTGGGTGGCATCCTTCCTAGTCAGGAGCATTTCTATGCCATTAAAATCAGTCTAGGTAAATGGGAGAAAATGCAGAATAACATTCTACAACTTCGAACCTTGAAATGTTTTCTTCTCTCAAAGAAAAATTCATTAATCAAGATCCTAAATTTCACACTTGTAATTTTTCCTCCCATATGGATAATACAGATGATGTTTTATAGCAACATAGGAAAACAGAAGGGTGACTCTTGGAAAATATAGAATGTCACCTTATAAATTAAGGTAAACATTTCAGAATTTTTAAATACTATTGCTTTTCAGAGACATAACAATGTGATAAATAATATGCACATGAGTTTCAAATGATGTCTCCACTAAATTTATATTTGGTTATCATAAGAAAAATTGAATATGTTCATATTAAGAAACATTTTAATGTGGAAAATCTTTTCCATTTGTGATAGTACCCAAAACAAGATAAGTAACGCACATAAAATGAACAACAAGAAGAAATGTGCACTTTCCTTTTGAAGAAAACTTTAAATCTGAAATTACAAAAGATAAAGTTAATACATTAGACTATAGAAAGTTAAAATATCTTGAAGGAAAAAGCACTGCTAAAATACATGTTTCTGGTCCAAGTTATAGACATTTGCCATTTAGTTGACTTTCATTTCCCCATTCCCATTTCCCCATGGTATTTTTAAAATTGCTGTTATTTGGACATAGTTCCCTTCCCCATGTAGCTCATTTGCTTTGAGGAAAGATCATCTTACCTCAAATTTAAAAGCCACTCTAATTTATTTAGGTCACGCAACATTTTCTAATTATCTAGCTACCATAATGGGTTAGCAGTGGCCTAAACCAGTCAAAAGTGCATTCACATATTTTACTTAGCCCTTGCTAAGATGGCAGGTACCCGGGACTGATACCGCTGGTTATCAGTGATAAGTCCTGCTTCCTCAAATGTTGAAGTTTGAACATTAGAGAAGTGCCAAGGCAAGCATATAAAGCAGGTTTTATTTACAAAATAGTAACACAGACTTCTCCTGGGGCGGAGAAGGGATCCCTAGCTGGTATTCTGGTATCCCAAGAAGTGAGAGCATTCTGCCCCTTTTCTACATTTCAGACTTTCTTTGTTCTCCTGTTCTCTTCCCCCTTTTCTTTCCCCTCCCTGAAAATGGGGTTAGGCCCAGGAGATGCTGGCAGGATGGCCAAAAGGTGAGAAGCAGATGGGCAGGGGCAAGGGCCAAGTGGAGTGATGGGGCGGGAAGGGAGCAGCAATCCAGTGGGCATTAATTAGCAGCTCCCTGTCTGTTCTGGGGGTGCTTCATTAACAGCCTTCTGGAGGGGCAGTACAGGCAGGTAATCTTGGTAATCAAAGCGTTCTGGAGATATGAATATTCCAGTTTTCCAGGGGTGGTCTCCAACATCCCAGACTCAAACTGGCCCCCATTTTCCCCATCCAACCCTATTACCTATGGACACTAACTGCCTGTCTTTAATTCTTGCTTCGTGAAAACCACTTCAACAGTAAACTCATTGTTGGACTCAAGAGGAAGAAACATGAATTATATCAAGTCACTGAGATTTGGAGCTTTTTAAAATTCCTTTCCCCATCCTAAGTAGCAGTGTTTGCTAAGGGAGAGGATTGCATTTAATAGCCTTGTGGAAGGGGGCATAACCTATGCCTTTTGTATGGCATGCTGAGGATTCATTTCTGAGTTAAAATTTTGACTACCTCGTGTCAGCACAGAAATTCAGTTAACTAGATTTTCTTTAGGATCAAATAGCCTTAGAAGACTCGCTTTGCAAATGTATTCCAAAGTGACATTGAGGTTAAAAAGCTAATTAGCCAATTTGGGAATGAAAGGGCTTATTTTGGTCATTGAATGAGAGTTTCAAATACAAATGGATGAAATGTATAAGGGTCCTCTTGGCTTTATTTTGGGTAATTTTAACTTGGTTATGAACAAAGCTGAAATTGACTTAGACAATAAGGAAGTGTTACACATTGAAAAATGTCCCTTCCTCCAACAAAGTCATATGTTATCTAATCCACTGCATCTAAGAATATAACTTTATTTGGAAATAGAGACTTTGCATACAAAATTACTTAAACTGAGATAAGTAGGGTGGATGAGTCCATATCTAATATGATTGGTATATGTATTAAAGGGGAAAATAGAGACACACACAAGGATAATGTAATGCTAAGAAGAAAACAGAGATCAGGATAAGGCTTCTGAAGCAATGCCAATCATCTCCAGAAAACCACCCAAAACTAGGTGAGTCATAAAAGAGATTCTTCTTCACAGTCCTTCAGAAGCAACCAGCTGACTCTTTAATCTGACTCCCATTACCTAATTTAACATACAACCTCAAAGATCACTTTATTAGTTTCCTAGGTTGCCATAACAAATTGCCATATATTTGGTAGATTAAAATAGTAGAAATTTATTCTCTCACAGTTCTGGAGACTAGAAGTCTGAAATCAGAGGGATAGAGAATCTACTCCATGACTCTTTTCCAGACTTGATGGTTGCTAATGATTCTTGCTGATCCTTGGTTTGGCTGCTCTCCAATCTCCACCTGCATCTCCACATGGCCTTTTGCTCTGCGTGCCTCTGTGTCTATTTTCCCTTCTCTTCCATTATAGCTTAATATTGAGGTTAGAGCCCACTCTTATGCAGAGGGATCTCATCTGGTTATCATTACCGGACATGGGCAAAGACACTCATTCTGCTTAAGGTCACATTTTAAGACTCTGAGGAGACATTCCTTTTCTGGCCACAATTCAACCCACTTCAGTCATCACAGAGATGAGACGGGGAGCCACGGTGGATATATACATCATTTTCTCACATTTTAATGGTTAAAACTACTTATGTGTCTCTCAGTGTGAGGTGACTGAGGAATGGATCTTCTGGTGTAGAGTGGATATATGATGTCTGAGGAATCAGCTATCCTTTGTTGCAATACCACCATGATTGGAACCTAGCTATTCTTCTCCATAATATCCTGATAGTTCTGTAACAGAACTGTCATATGATGAGTTAAAGTGGTTGAAAAGGAATAGCAAGGAGTGCTGCTGTGCTTAATTGTCCAGAGCACCTGGTCAATCTTGAGAAATCTCTTCAGGGATATCCAAAAGCAGAGCACTGTGGCAGCTTTTTTTGTAGAACTGTCCTTGGAAACATCATCTAGTGGACTGTCACAATTGAATCTTCTACCTCTATTCCCCTCTGTGGCAGCTGCAACTTGAGGTTCTAAATGAATAATTTTTAATATTATCCTTGATATTTTCTGAATTTGGACACTCTAGGTGAATAGATGCTTTCTTTTGCTTACAACAGATAACTTATCTGGGTTCTACATTAGTCCTGAATCATATCCCATATTAAACTTGTACATGATCCATTGTTAGAAAAATAAATACATAAATAAAAATCATATTCTGGTGTTTTAGCAGATGTAACATACTTTAGCATGTGACATTACTTTGGCAATGACCTACCCAAGACTGTATTCCACAGTAGTTTTGGCAGGTGTTTGAGTTTGCAACATCAGAAAGGCATGGCAGAGAACACACTCACAATTCTGTGCTCAAGCACCCCCATTGGGATTATTTATACATGGTGACAAACAAAGATTGGTATGACTAAATTGCCCCAGTGATTAATTAGCAAAATATCTTGGCAGAAACAGGTATTCTCTGAACCCTTCTCAACAAATACAATTCACTTTATCTCTAAATATACTCATAGGAAGCAGAATAATTTGGATCAGAGAAGATGATCGGAAAGTGAATTGTGAAGAATTCAAAGATGATTGGCAACAATTTACTTAAGGCTCTCCAGCCTATCTCAATAAATATAATTATGCATTAATTCTATTTCAAGCACTTTATGTATACTAATTTGTTCAAGTATTTCAGAAACATTGACAGGTCTTATTATTTCTATTTTTCAGTGAAGGAAATTCAGGCCATAGGAAAGGAATTAATGTAAGTCTACTTGATATTTGTTAAACATTGCTGCAGTGATTTTTTTTGTAACGTGAATGACTATTTTAAGATTTAGAAATCCTTTTCTTGACATTTCTAGGGACGAGCTTCAAAGCGTGGATGTTCATCTCATCCCATCCAGTTTCAATTTTAACTTATCTTTGTAGTAATACATGTTTTATAATACAGAGACACTTATAAACAGTAGATAGCCCTTCAAAACACTCTTTAGAGAAAGAAACCTTCTTTTCTCAAGAAAGAGCCACAGCTTGAGAAGCACAATCAGTACATTTACTATGTTCTGTGTCTTCCACAAAATACTTAACCTCCAACCTCTGAAATTCTGATCTATGCTCTTCAAAGCTCTGTGTGTGGTGTATTTGAAAGATTTTTTAAAAAATTAACTCTATGTTCATGTGACTTTATCCACCCAGGTTAGAAAAAAGGCAACAAATACGACTTGCAAAGTGATCATTCATCTACAAGACTGGTAAATATAGCAAAACAGTTTTCTCTCATTTACTTTTTTTTTTCTCTTATGTTCCCTCTGAAATGTCAGAATACTTTGATTGAGCATGCAATGACTTGACTTTTAATGCCAGATCCTAGACACAGCAGTCCTGGGAATATGAGCTATTTCTCATCTATGCATATCATTGTTTTATTCATTAAGTAGAAGTGGGCTTGGATAAAATGTTAAGAGTACCTTAATCCACGACTTATTTTTCATTTATTCAAAATGAAGTGATTAAAAAAAGGCAATCTAGAAATTTTATTACAAAATTTGACTTATTTTTTTTTCAATTGTTTGTTTTTGATTCTGAGGACACAATCACAGGTCTATCCTAAGTTTTGGGAAGTATAATACCCTGCTTTTTCAAAATGATAATAAGATACATGGTGACTATTATAAAATTCAACATTTAATTTTGTGAAATAAAAAAATTCCTAACTTGGAAAACTTACAAAATGCATATCTTGCAGCTTTATTGCTGCTAATTTTGATGAAGAAGATCAATTTTGTATAGTTCATTTCAATCTAAATAAAATTCAAATTTTGTTTAAAAATTACTAAACATATCTTTTTTGGGGGGAGGTTACTGGGGGTTGAATACAGGGGTGCTTAACCACTGACCCAAATCCCCATCACTTTTTATATTTTATTTAGAGACAGGGTCTTGCTGAGTTGCTTAGGGCCTCGTTAAGTTGCTGAGGATGGCTTTGAACTTGCAATCCTCCTGTCTCAGTCTCCAGAGCCGCTGGGATTATGGGTGTGTGCCACTATACCCTAAATATATATATATTTTTTATTTTAGAATCACATGTATAATGAATGTTTAAAACTGCTGCACTAAAAGATCACTAAGTTTCCTTTCAGGATTAATGTTCTGTGATTCTATGAATATAATGCTCAGTACCTAACATAAGATATCTTAATCTTAAGATATCTTAATCTTATTCATAATCTTAAACAATGTCTAAAAGAGACAAAATCTTCTTAAATATTGGATAAGGAGTGCTTTTCATAACCAAAGATAATTATTAAATCAAATAAATTTGTATGTGTAATGAGTAGATATTTAGGTCTTGCTAAAAGCAGTGAAGAATCAATAAATGTATGTTGAGGTCAAAAGAAAATATGGATAGAAAAGAATAGGAAGAAAAAGTTGATGTAGTTATATCACTTTTGAGTTATAATTCATATTTAATAAGCTGCACTGTTTGTCAGCTTTCTGTTTCTATAACAAATACCTGAGAGTCAATTTATAAAATGAAAAGGTTTAATCTGATTCACAGTTTAAGTCCATGATCAGTTTCCCTGTCGTTGTTGCATCTGCGGTGATGCAGTACTTCATGGCAGAAGCATGTGGTAGAACAAAATCACTCATCTTATGGCCAGAAGGTGAAAACAGAGAAAGAGAGAGAGAGAAACAGACAGACATACTAGAGTCCACTTATTCCCTTCAGGGCACACACTCAGTGAATTAAGGACCTCCCACTAAGTCCTAAAGGCTCTATACCCTCAAAAAATAGTGCCAAACTGGGGAGTTATCCTTTTTTTGTTTGGGTACCAGGGATTGAACTCAGGTCCATTTAACCACCGAGCCACATCCCCAGTTCTGTTCTGTATTTTATTAACAGACAAGGTCTCACTGAGTGTCTTAGTGTCTGAGTAAGTTGCTGAGGCTGGCTTTGAACTCCTGATCCCCTGTCTCAGCCTCCCAAACCACTGGGATTACAAGTGTGTGCTACTGTGCCTGGCAGAAGTAAGCCCTTAACACATGGACCTCACATTTAAAATTCAAAGCACAATATATACATAATTTAATGGACAATAGGACAACTTTTAATATGTGTGAGTGTGCATATGAGTTTATCATACAGTGATGATGATGAACATATTTATCACTGCCCCAGAATTTCCTCATGACAATTTATAATCTCTCAGTCTTCCAAGTAACCTGTGATTTGCTTTTTGTGTTCTCTGTTACAGGGGAGAAATCCTGACACTATAATACTCTACTTCTATAGAGAAAATTCTGGCAAACCTTCTATCAATCAAGGATGGACCAGACTCCTGTCCTTTTTATATCTTGTGGTAGAATACCTTGAATTTGATAGAAAATATAAAGGTTGAATTCAAGGGTATCAGGTGATAGAGTTCATGCAGACTAGTGATTGATGAGGTGTCCTAGGTCAGTAGATGCAGGGTTTTCTAGATGTTAACTCATTGCCTTAGGGAATATGGAAAGAAGCAGTTTCCTTTTCACAAGAGTGAGCTTGTGAAAAGCTCACCAAATTTCATGGCATACAAGGAACCCGTGTAGAACCCAAGCGCACTGTGGAAGCTGCAGAAGACTTCCCAGGGTCCTCAGCAGAGTTATGCACTGGTTCTCAGGATATAATTCAGAAGAGCTTCTAGTAGTGGTTCAAGAATAAGTAGTAACATAACACATTGGCATAAAATTTTATAAGGCTGTATAAATAAATGTTACTTTTCAATTTTTATTTTACTTGGGAAACGAAAGGTGTAGCATTCAGAAGTTTCCTTTTCCAGTTCAGTTAAACAAAAAATTTTGGAATTATAATCTACAAATTTTCTTTTAATGAACTCCTAAGATGATTCCAAAAGGCTGTCATTTTATCAGCTGCTGGTGCAAGACCTTCCCCAAGAGTTGACTGGAGAGTATTTAACAGGTGTTCTTATCACTAACTGTTTTGCTTTCAAACAAACTTGAAAGTGCTGTGCATAAACTTTGTCCTAGATATACAAAATAAACACTAGCTTGGTTAAAAAAAAACCCACCAAAAATCCATTTAATGTGTTCTTTACAAAAAGGACAATTTTGCCAATGCAGTCGTATAATCATGTAATCCCAGTGGCTCTGAGGGCTGAGGCAGGAGGGTTCAAAGCCAGCTTTAGCAACTTAGTGAGGCCCCAAGCAACTCAGTGAGACCCTGTCTTTAAATAAAATACAAAATAGGGCTGGGGATGTGGCTCAGTGGTCAAATGCTTCTGAGTTCAATCCTTGGTTACCCCACCACACCAAAAAAAGGTCAGTTTTTCTTCATATCTGTTAGTATCTTTAAATCAGTTCATTTTTTAACTCTAACATAAACCTGAAACTATTTTAGATATGGTTTAACTTTTGTATGTTATTTTAGTTGTTAAAATTAACTGAAATAATTGATTAATAAATTTAGCTTCAATACTCACAATACCCAACATATTCAAATATTAAATATTCCACTGGGAACCAGAAAATTATTAACATTATATTTTATCTGTTCCTGTAAGATTAAATTAAAGTAACATCTTTTATTTCGACCTATGTTGGGAATCTCTGTAAAGAATTTTTTTGTAAAGGTTTATTTAAACTAGATAATATGTTTCCATTTCTAAGAAAAGGAATAGACAGTGATTCCTCAGTATCCACAGGGGATTGACTTAAGTGTTCCCACCTCAAATCAGGGGTATTTCATCAACCTTTTTTCTTGTAATAGCTTTGTAGATATAAAGATTGTATGTTCTTTATACATCCTAGACACAGCTCACCCTAAGTGGTGGCAAAGTAAGGTTCATGGTCTAAATCTGACAATTAGAAAAGAAAAATAGTTTTCAAGCTAAGAATATTTTTCACGTTTTTCAGTAGTTGTCTTCTAAATGGTTATATATAACCACATGTATAATGCTCTAAAATTTGTGGTTTAAGATTGTAAAATCCAAAGTATTCTTCAATCCTTTGAGGAAAAATTTGCCAACTTCTGCTGTAAATGATTTCTAGTTCAAAAGTGCCCTCTTCTGTCAATGTATCAAAATATCATCCACTTAACAGATTTGTGGGGGCATGGGGGTGTATGACACATAGAGTAGATTTCTGTAATAGTGTACTAGGGCTTTTATAACAAACTGCAAAAAATACAGGGCATCTGTGTCTTCTACTCTTCTTATTAGAACATAAATCTTGGATTTGGAGCCCACTCTAAATGGTTCTATCTCAATGCTTTTCACTGTTTCCGTTTGCAATTATCCTGTTTTCAAATAACATTACATTTCTTACATTGAGTAAATAAATTCCGCCTTCAAACAAGGTAGATATGAATTGCAGCAGGTGGGGGACTCTTTGGCACACTACAGTGTGGATTATGATAAGTATTTTGTTTTATAGGACAACACAAATGTCCTCTTTGCATCATTTGTCCATCAGGATTTCAAGTGGATTGTCTGACCCTCTCATTTTCCCTTCTTTTTCGCCTAAAACAATTGTTTTAAACTGCCTAGTTTTGCAATCACTTATGAGACTCTCCATATATCTAGTTTTGGTATATGTTAAGTCATTTTCTTCGTTAGCTTTTCTTTAACCTAGGAAGAACATTTTCTTTCTGGAAATTATTTACTCTGTTCTAGAAAGATTTTTCATTCTCTCTTGATCTATTTGGATTTATTTGTGTTGCTGGAGCTTAAAGATTTATTCTGCCAGAGATTGAAAACTGATTTTCTACTTATACATAAGTTGAAGTTTAGTCAACTATCATTCCTAAATGGCTTTCCCTAAAGTGTAAATTCTGTTATTTATTTATTGCAGTAATGAGCATCAAACCCAGGGCCTTGTGTGTGCTAGGTAAGTGTTCTACTACTGAGCTATTTCCCCCAGCCCCAAAGTCTGAATTTTAAATAAAAGTTATGAATCTTGCTACTTGACCATAAACTACAATAGATTATAAAGATGCTTTTTACACATTTTCTCCAACTTGAAAAGATATTACTATGTTTAAGATTCAATTGCTTGTAGAACTATATCTATATGAAATAATACATGTTGTAAATGTAAATTCCTGAAACGAATACAAGTGTCTCTGGGCTAGGAATACAAAACAGCCCCTGCTTGAGTAAAAGAGGGAAAACCAATACTCATGCAAATATCTTACAAATGATCATTTACCTATTAGCTAAAGTATAGTTTTGATTATGATTTATTGTGGTTATTAATAGTTTTATATAATTTTCAACCTGTTAATTTAAACAAATGATAACAATTGTAATAAGATTAAAAACTTTTGGTTCACTTACCCTAAAAAGTCTAGAGTTAAATTTTACTTCATCTGTATCAAAATCCAGGTCAAATTATAATGCAGACTTTTCATATCTTGCCTTAAAATTAGCATTCTCACAATATGTGGTGACAGCAGAAGAGGAAGATATTTTATTCAAGCAACAGCTCGAATAAATATATACAAATGATTCAAATTGACCTATTTAGGTTCATTAAGCCATTTTCAACCAATATCTGTGGCCGAAAGGGAGAGAGTACCTTGACAGACCAAGTCTAGTTAACATGCCTACTACTTGGTCTCAGGACATGATATTGGCCCTATATAAATACCTTGACTCAGGAAAATTACTAAGGAACTGGGAAGAGGTGGCTACCCAAAGAAAATTATGTCAATCTATGATATTTCCCTCAGTCACTTTAGTTCATACCAAAACATTAACATTGATTTCTATTGCTTAAGGTTGTCCCTAATGAGCATGCATTGCTTTTAAAATAAAAATTATCATCATATTCAAAATGTAGCTGGTCAGATTATTAATAATTATGATATAGTAATTAAGCTATTTCTTTTCGACCATGTTCAGAAGCTCACTCACTGCAAATAATCTTCTTAATGACATTGTTCTCATCCTATCAATTCCTGAGAATATGGCTCAGAGGAAGATGATCTATCTGGTCTCTATTAATCAGGTGGCATATGGGCTGAAACCTCTAATGTGATGACCTCAAGATAAAATTCTCCATGAGCAGATTTACACAACCCTGCTGACTTTGGCTCTGCCATTCTCTCCTTGTTTATTAAGACAGGTGCTACTGTCTTCTCTCTGCATGCAGCTGATTGAAGAGGAATTAGTGAGGTTTATCATTGGCTGCATCCAAGTGCAGCTAAACCAAGTGGTAAGTCCACTCTTATCCCTTTTCATAATTTTCAAATCACTTCCGAAGCAGATAAATTCTAAGAGTTATTAGGAAGCCACATCTCAGGTATAATTTTGACTGAAACTTTTTTAAATGGAGAAAGGAAATACAAGTGAATTATGACTTTAACTTCTGGGATAAAGTATTACAGTATAGAAATTGATTATCAAATATTAGCTTTTTTCCACATTGTAGTTGTCACTAGAGTAAAGTAAACTAATTTCTTTGGTGCGGGGGATGTATTTATCCAGCAAGATTAAATGGGTAAGAGATGCATGCAATTGCAAATAATTAACAGCAATGAAGTTACTGATAATTTACCTGAGCAATATAAATGAGACAAAATATACAGTCATATTTGTATTTTGTTCTTTTAATTTTAAGTTTTCATGTTGAGCATTTCCTAATTCCAGTTATATTCCTTGTCAAAAATATTTTAATTGTTGAAAACATGTTGTCAAGTAGTTTTGGTGTTACTTTGCTAGCTTCTTATTTTATAAATGTTTCCAACTTTCTGGAATCTTAAGTGAAACCTTTTTCTGTACTTAGAAATATTCTTAAAGTTATATTTTAAGAAATGCAAGATTGGGGCTGGGGTTGTGGCTCAGTGGTAGAGTGCTTGTCTAGCACATGTGAGGCGCGGAGGAGTTCAATCCTCAGCACCACATAAAAATAAATAAATAAATGTCCAACTACAACTAAAATATATATATATATATATATATATATATATATATATATATATACACACACACACATGAAGTGCAAGACTGACATTTTAAAGATTTTAAAGCTCTTGATATACAATTCCATTGTTCAAAAACTGTATTGACTAAAAAATAGTATATTAAATATTAAATCATATGCAAAACTTATTCGTAATTATTTGACAAAAAAATTAGCTTTTTATGTACATTCTCATTCAATTTGCCCGGTTTTTATTTTTCTAACTAAGACATAAGCATTTAATGATTTTTAAAGTAATGTTCTTTACACATGTTTTCTTAAATTTCTTCCTTGGATATAAGATATTAAGGAATATAATGAGCATATGCAGTATAATCATAAAATACATAAAAAATCAAAAACCTCACAAATTAAATAAGTTTTTTTAGCCAATAATTTAATTTTTATTCACTCAAAACAGCCTCTCTTAATGATCACTGAAATAACAAACAGCCAGAACTCTGTGTTTTGGGTAAATTGCAGCTGACTCTTTCAGACTGTGTCAGAAAAACTAGATGTCAGAGTGGTCCTGTTGTCAGTTAATCTCTTGGAAAGCTGATCTACACACACACACACACACACACACACACACACACACACACAGTTCTAATAAGAACATAGAGAAGGCAAAAAGGGAGAGTCTGCATGCCCCAGGAGTACCAGTTCCCTTTGTTTCTTCACAGAATTCACCTATGTGTAATAATGTCATGTGTTCTACTGAATCAGACAGAAAATTTTTTTCAGCCTAACAAGTTACAGGGGCATTTATGCTGTACAGCAGGAATGCTTGGACATGTCTTTCATATTGAGAAACTCAGTATTTTTTTAAAGGTTTCATTCAGACATATCAAAAAAGGGAACTTCTCTAGACAATTTTCTTTTACTTCTCAAGACAATTCTTCTTTAACACCAAATTATATTCCTAGAACATTACACTTTTATTGTTTCTTCAAACAGCCAATTCCATAGTTTGGGTGATGTTAGATGATCCAGCTGTTTGTCTTTGGGCAGGTTGGGCATCCAGTATCAAGTCCTTCCTCCTTTGCTTGACAGATAAGGTCAGGAGGCCCCGGGGCCTGTTAGGGCTGAAATGGACTAGGGGGTGAGGCAGAAGAGGAAGCAATTCCTTCTGAAAGCAAGGATCTTCACAGCATAGAAGAAGCCCAATGTGAGAAGTTGGTTATAAGAAAGAGATTTGTTGCACAAACTGCTTATCCTCATTTAACGTGACCCCCTGGAAGGTACAGTCACCTCCTGTTGACTGGAGTATAGAAGGAAAAACGTGTCCATTTTTTATGTTTGAGAAACTTTTAGGGGGATGGGAGGATTGCTTGTAGCTGTCAAGGGACGAAGTCAAATGAAAACAACTTTAAGACACTGCTGCTACATCTGCACCTCTAACTGAGACACTCCTGGCTCGTCAGGCACCAGAGGATAACCATTTGCCAGCAAAGGACACAGAGTGCACAAGCTTAATACTTGCTGTGGGTTAGACTTTCCATGGCCTCTGATGAGATTTTTAAGGTCAGTCACATATAAAAGTAGATAAAAATATCAAGTAGTTTTTGAGAAAGTAGATGGTTTGTGGCTCATTTGTAAGAGTACAGGTCATACTGCTACTTAGATTTTATCTGCTTATTGAAAAAGTCATGAGATTTTTGCAGAAAGATATATTAACGTTGATACCATGGTATCAGCCCACTCTTCAGTGTGCCAATATGTGCTGTCTCTCCTCCCTGTCACACCCTCTCGCTTGGTGGCTCACTGGAGCCTCTGAATCTGCTGTATGTTGTACCAGGTAATAAGATTATATGTGAGGCAGGAGGATTGCAAGTTGGAGGCCACCCTGGAAATTTAGTGAGATCTTGTCTCAAAATAAAGTTTAAAAAAGGTCTGGGAGTGTATCTCAGTGGTAGAGCCCCTGGGTTCTATCGTCAGTACCAGGGGGAAAAGATTATGTGTGACATTCTTATCCTTTGCTCACTCTTGCAAAAAACGGAAAATGAAAAAGTCTATACTTTGTATCCTAGAACGGAGCAGGAGAAAGAACATACAACTATGATCTATAATCACTCAAATACATATGTTATTTGAAGAATGTTTCTAAGAATCTTAGAGGTAGAAGAGAATGAAAAAGGTGTTGAGAATCATTGCTTGAAGGCATGGTTCCCTCCCTATCTCCACAGTCCAGATCAGCCTAATTTGTCTCCTCTGCAGGTCTTTCCAGGTTAACGACTTTCTTTGTAAATAAAGCACCGACACGGAATGTGGTGTTCCACAAGTGTGACAGCACACACAAGTGGCCCCCTTGAGTTTGTGCTCTAGCTCCCAAGACCTGCAGCACATCACTGATAATGTGCTGTCCTCCTGTTTGGAAAACAGAACCACGAGAAATGTATCCAGCAGATATTATTCTTTGGGATATTTCCTTCCACTCCAAAAGGGGTGATATTTTCAACTCTAGTATATTAATCTCTCTGGGCTCTCTAAATAAGTTCTTCTGGAGAATAAAAAAGAATGCATAATTTAACATCCTAATATATCTATTATCTATCTTAGTCCATTTTCTATTGCTATAACAAGATATATGAAACTAGGTAACTTATAAAGAACAGAGGAGTATTTGGCTCAGGATTCTGAAGGATAGCAACTCCAAGAGCATGGTCCAGCATCCTCTCAGCATCTGGTAAGGGTCTCAGAGTTCATTATAACATGAGAGAGGCATAGTAGTGAAAGCCTTAGTAAGTGTGCTAGCTCAGGTCTCAAGTCCTCATATTAAGCCACTAATGCTAAATGGGAGCAACACCTTCATTGCCCAATCTAACTAATTACCTCCCGTAGTCCCTCACCTCCATATACAATCAGCAAACAAATTTGGGGATTAAGTTTCCAATACATGAACTTTAGAATACATGCTCAAAATATAGCATTATTGACTTATCTGTTAGAAAGCTTCTTCCTTTAAATAAAAATTATTTGGGAAATAAATTGCTCTTCTATTTTATTGTATTTTGCAAACAGTTTTGATTAATTTGGGGCAAAGATATGAAGAATGCTATTTTTTATGACATGCTTTTGCATAAAATAATCAATATCTGTTGGAATGTTGAAATGATTAAAAAAAAAAAACAAGGATCCCCAAAATTATAAATCCAAACTGACTTTTACCAAGAAATCATACCAAATATACCTACAAACAAGAAGTATAAAGAAAAGGCTGTAGAAGAAAGAAAAAAAAAAGGATTATTCCTACAATCACCCTGGTCCTGGGAGAGTAGTTGTGATAGTTTAAGAAAGCAAAATGCTTAGAACACAAATGCCCTATTATTAGCAATGTATGAAACAGCTCAGGTGTAGGATGTGAGAGAACATCACACTGAACTGTCTTTACCTAGACAAAACAGGGGAGGTAGATGAGAAAGAAGGTAGGGGGAAGAGTTGAGATTAAAAAGGAAAAAAGAAAGGAAGAAATATTAAAGCAAGTCATTAACTGAAATTTAAGATTTAAGGAAACATATGGTCTTTGGTAAAAACAGCCTTCAAGGACTTATTCAGACTGTATTGCCTTAAACATCTGTGTTGCTGTTCTACAATAAGATGTTGGCTTATTTTAGGCCAGATGTTTGCAATGTATTAGAAATTGCTTTGTATCTCATTTGGAACACAAAATTCAGTTTACCTGTCAGTATCAAAGGTGGAGATATTTGTTCTTTAATTTCTATATTATTTAAAGACAAAGACAAAGACAATTTTTCAAATTATGAAAATGCAAGCTAAACAATTAGCAAGTTACTACGTTTAGAGGAAATTAAAAAAGTCAGATGTTAGAAGTCACTTTATTAGTCTCCTGGGACTACCATAACAAATTGCCATAGACTGGGTGACTTTAACAACGTAAATTATTCCCTTAGTTTTAGAGGATGGAATTCCAAGACCAAGGTGTCTGCAGGTGAGGTTTATCCTGAGGCTTCTCTCCTTGGCTGGCAGATGGCCATCTCTTCCCTAAGTCCTCACATGGTCTGTACAGATATATGCTTGATGTCTCCTTGTGTTTCTGAATTTATTTTTCTTATAAAGACCACACTAATGTCCTCATTTAAAGTTAATCATGGACCCACTGCATTTCCTGCTGCCAGAGAGGAACACCACGCCCACGTGGAGAGGAACACCTGTGCTGCACGTCCCCATTCACCAACATATGGCTCCACCCAAACCACCTCCATCTTGGGACATTGCAGCCACCGCCATAGCCCTCCCCACATGGTAATCTCTACCATGGAACAACAAACAGGGCCAGGGGGCAGCTGTCCATCCCAGCACAGTGCACCACACTGTGGCATCACTGAATAGGCCACCTCATGCCATCATACCACTCATCCTTCCAGCCCCATCTCTGTAAGCGGTTGTCTCCATCTTAGGACACCTCCACTGCCATCTTAGGTTACCTCCACTGCTGCCTCAGCCATCTTTAGCTGGGGTAGCTTCCACCTTGGGACACTGACTGGGGCCTGGAATCCCAACATCAAGGCTTGACACTACTGCCACCACCAAATAGGGGCATGTCTGCCTCCATTTATGGAGAACAATCAGGACCTGGAAAACTATTACCGACGTCCTGGTGGGCCCGGTTACACCAGAGGTATCTGTACTAGGTGTGCTAACAGACACCATCCTGGTGCAGAGGCAACAGTGGGCCTTGAATGGGGTTGCTTTGCTCTCTTTTTTCTCCTGCTAACAGCCAACTTCTTTTGATTACCCTTTCACTAATCCTATAATCTAATACCTCTATATTCTCACATCCTACTTCATAAACATTACAGCCTGCTCCCCCACCTCTGTCTACCATTAGAAACTGTAAACCCTTATGCAAACCTATTGGCTGTATTGTACAAGATAACCAAGCTCAACATTTCTGTTTGTAGCAACAAATCTGTAAATGTCAAAATAGAAGCTAATTGATTTATGGATGCATATTGGTGAAATTAGGTACTGATATCCCCCTTAAAGTTGAGGTATTGGTAAACTGCAGGTAATACTACAAAATTATAGGGTAAAAGCTGGAATACCTCAGATCTTCACTGCAAGAGAGAAAGACACATAGACAACATGAAAAATCAAGGGGAGGAAAGTGCCCCCCCGCCAAAACCCAGATACTACAATAATAGAGTCCATTGACAGGACAGTAGATGAAATGTCAGAGAAGAAGTTCAGAATGTAAATAATTAAAATATCTGTAAATTAAAGAATGAACTAAGTGAGCAAATACAGACAAAAATGATTATTCCAACAAAGAGATAAGGGAACAAATACAGGTAGCAAAATATTACTTCAAGAAGGAGATATTGATTCTGGAAAAAAAAATCAGAAATCCTTGAAATGAAGGAAACAATAAACCAAATAAAAAACTCAATAGATAGCATCACCAACAGACTAGACCACTTGGAAAACAGAACCTGAGACAACAAAGACAAAATATACAATCTTGAAAATAAAGTTGACCACACAATAAATATGGTAAGAAACCATGAACTGCACATCCAAGAATTATGGGACAGCATCAAAAGACAAAATCTAAGATTTATCAGGATAGAGGAAGGCATAGAGATTGAAACCAAAGTACTACACAATCTCTTCAATGAAATAATATCAGAAAAATAAAGAATGAATTGGAAAAGCAAATACAAGAGGCTTACAGCAACCCAAATGTAGAAAATTACAACAGATTCACACCAAGCCACATTATAATGAAAATACCTAGCATATAGAATAAGGCTGTAAGAAAGAGAATTCAGATTACATATAGGGCCAGACAAATTTAGATCTTAGCAGATTTTTCAACCCAGAACCTCAAAGCCAAGAGATCCTGGAACAACATATACCAAGCTCAGAAAGAAAATAGATGCCAACCAATAATCTTATATCCAGAAAAATTAAGCTTTAGATTTGATGATGAAATAAAAACTTTACATGGTAAAAGTTAAAAGAATTTACAGTAAAAGAGCCTACCCTATAGAACAATCTTGGCAAAATATTCCATGAGGAAGAAATAAAAACCAACAATGAAAATCAACAAGTGGAAGAACAACACTAAAGGAAAGGCCAATCAAAGGAGAAACCAAGTCGAGATGAAAACCAAAAATAACCCCAAATGTCTAGGAATACAAATAATATTTCAATAAAAACCCTGAATGTAAATGGCCTAAACTTATCAATTAAAAGGCATGGACTAACAGGTTGGATTTAAAAAAAAAAACAATAATATGCTGCCTCTAAGGGACTCATCCCACAGGAAAAGATAACCACGGACTGCAGGTAAAAGGGTGAGAAAAAACATACCGTGCACATGAGCTGCATAAACAAGCAGGGGTTTCATCCTTATATCAGATAAAGTGGACTTTAAACCAAAGTTAGTGAAAAGGGATAAAGAAGGTAATCCATACTACTTAAGGGAATCATACATCAACAAAACATAACAATCATAAATATCTATACCCCATGTATATCAAACAAACCCTTTTCAACTTCAAGAATCAAATAGAACATAAAACAATAATACCGGGTGACTTTAACACACGTCTCTCCACCATTGGATAGATCTTCCAAACAAAAACGAAACAAAGTAACTACAGAACTCAATAAAACAACAATTTGTACTTAGGAGACATATATAGAATATTCCATCAAGCAAAGAGTGAATACACGTTTTTCAAGCAGCACTTGGATTCTTCTCCAAAATAGACCTGATGTTATGCCACAAAGCAAGTCTTAGCAAATACAAAAAAAAAAAAAAAAAATAGAGATACTACCCTGCATTCTTTCTGAAAATAATGGAGACTAAGTAATATGCTATTGAATGCCACATGGATAACAGAAAAAATCAGGGGGAGATAAAAAAAAAATTCTTAGAGACACTATGAAGGCAGTACCAAGAGGAAAGTTCAATGCATTAAGCTCATTCATTAAAAGAATAAAAAGTCAACAAATAAATGACCTGACATTACATCTCAAAGCCCTAGAAAAAGAGGAACAAACCAACTCCAAAAGAAGTAGAAAACAGGAAATAAAATAAGGGATAAAATCAGTGAAATTGAAACAAAAGAAATAATTGAAAAAATTAACAAAAAAATTATTCTTTGAAAAAATGAATAAAATTAATAAACCATTAGCCATGCTAACAAAGATGAGAGAGAAAACTCAAATTACTAAAATTCATGGTGAAAAAGGAAATGTCACAACATACACTATTGAAATACAAAAGACAGAAACTATTTTGAAAATTTATACTCCAGTAAAATCTTGAAGACACCAACAAATTTCTAGAGTATATGACCTACTCAACTGAACCAGGAGGATATACACAACTTAAACATATCAAATTCAAGCAAGGAAATGAAGACACCATCAAAGGTCTACCAACCAAGAAAAATCCAGGACCAGATGGATTTTCAGCCAAGTTCTACAAGACATAGGAAGAAGAATTAATAACAATACTCCTCAAATTATTCCATGAAATAGAAAATGAGGGAACCCTTCAAACTCATTCTACAAGGCTAGTATCACCTTATACTA
Source organism: Marmota flaviventris (assembly GCF_047511675.1). Classification (NCBI taxonomy): domain Eukaryota; kingdom Metazoa; phylum Chordata; class Mammalia; order Rodentia; family Sciuridae; genus Marmota; species Marmota flaviventris. Next base: position 106,860,992 of record NC_092508.1, on the reverse strand, counting down.
AACCAGACAAAGAGAAATCAAAGAAAAAAAATTTCAGATCAATCAATATCCCTGATGAACATAGACACAAAAATTCTCAACAAAATTTTGGAAAATTACACACAAGAATATATTCAAAAAATAGTACACTATGATCAAGTAGAGTTCATTCCACAGATGCAAGGTTGGTTCACTATACAGAAATCAATAAACATAATCCATCATATCAATAAATTTAAACATAAAAACATGATTATATCAATTTCTATAGAGAAGGCATTTGACAAAAGATGGCACTCTTTCATGTTCAAAACAGTAGAAAAACTAGGGATAGTAGGAACATATCTCAACATTGTAAAAGCTATCTATGCTAAACCCAAGGTAAACACCATCCTGAAAGGAAAAAAAAATTGGAAGCATTCCCTCTAAAATCCAGAACAAGACAGGGATGCACTCCTTCACCTCTTTCACTATTTCTATTCAACATAGTCCTTGAAACTCTAGCCAGGGTAACTAGATAAAAGAGATTAAAGGGATACAAATAGGAAAAGAAGAACTCAAACTATCATTATTTGCTGACAATATGATTCTATTCTTACAGGATCCAAAAAAATTCCACCAAACAATTTCTAGAATTAATAAATGAATTCAGCAAAGTAGCAGGATATAAAATCAATACCATAAATCAAATGCATTTCTATACATCAGTGATGAATCCTGTGAAAGAGAAATTAGGAAGACTACCTCATTCACAATAGACTCAAAAAAAAAAAAAAGTTGGGAATAAATCCAAGAGGAGAGGTGAAAGACCTCTACAATGAAAACTACAGAACACTAAAGAAAGAAATAGAAGAACTTAGAAGATGGAAAGATCTCCCATGCTCTTGGGTAGGCAGAATCAATATTGTCAAAATGGTCATACTATCCAAAGTGCTATACAGATTCAATCTGATTCCAATTAAAATCCCAATGTCATTCCTTATAGAAATGAAAAAGCAATGATGAAATTTATTTAAAAAAAATAAGAAACCCAGAATAGCCAAAGCAATCCTTACTGAGCAAGACGAATGAAGCAGGAGACATCATGATACCAGACCTCAAACTACACTACAAAGATATAGTAACAAAAATGGCATAGTATTGGTACCAAAATAGACATGTAGACCAATTGCATGGAATAGAATACCCAGAGAAGAACCCACATAAATACAATTGTACCATATTAGACAAAGGTGCCAAAAACATACACTGAAGAAAAGATAGCCTCTTCAACAAATGGTGCTGGGAGAACTGGAAATCCATATGCAGAAAAATGAAACTAAACCTCTATCTCTCACCATGCACAAAACTCAACTCAAAGTGGATCAAGGACCTCTGCTCAAGAAATTAGAGCAGAGACTCTATGCCTAATAGAGGAAAAAGTAGACCCAGATCTTCATCATGTCAGATTAGGCCCTGACTTCCTTAACAAGACTCCTATAGCCCAAGAAATAAAATCAAGAATTAATAAATGGGATGGATTTAAACTAATATGCTTCTTCTCAGCAAAAGCAACAATCAATGAGATGAACAGAGAGCCTACATTTTGGGAGCAAATTTTTGCCACATGCATGTCAGATAGAGCACTAATCTCTAAGATATATAAAAAACTCAAAAAACACCAAAACCCCCCCAAAAAAACCCAATTAATAAATGGGCTAAGGAGCTGAACAGACACTTCTCAGAAGAAGAAATACAATTGATCAACAAATATTTAAAAAATTGTTCAACATTCCTAGTAATTAGAGAAATGCAAATCAATACTACTATAAGATTTCATCTCATGCCAGTCAGAATGGCAGTTATCAAGAGTACAAGCAACAATAATGGTTGGCAAAGATGCAGGGGAAAAGGCAAACTTATACATTGCTGGTGGGACAGCAAATTGGTGCAACCAATCTGGAAAGCAGTGTGGAGATTCCTTAGAAAACTTGGAATGGAACCGCCATTTGACGGAGCTATCCCATTCCTTGGTCTATACACTAAAGCCTTAAAAACAGCATACTACGTAACACAGCCACTTCAATGTTTATAGAAGCACAATTCACAATTTCTAAACTGTGGAAGAAAACTAGATGTCCTTCAATAGATTAATGGGTAAAGAAACTCTGGTATATTTCTCAGCATTAAAAGAATAAAATTATGGCATTTGCAGGTAAATGGGTGGAGTTGGAGAATATCATGCTGAGTGAATTAAGCCAATCTTAAGAAAACCAGGGGCTGAATATTTGCTCTGATGAGCGGATGCTAATCCATATGGGATGGGGCATGGGATAAGTGGAGGAACTTTGGAGGGGCAAAGGAGAGGCAGGAGGGGGTAAAGGGGCAGGAAAGATGGTGGAATGAGACAGACATCATTACCCTAGGTACATGTATGATTGCATGAATGGTGTGAATTTGCTTCACACACAACCAGAGAAGTGAAAAATCCTGCTCCTTTTGTGTACAATGAATCGAAGAGCTTTCTACTGTCATGTATAACTGACTAAAACTAATTAAAAAAATTGAAAAAAAAATAAAATGAATCACCTCTCTTATGGCCCTATCTCCAAATATAGTTATATTCTAAATACAGGGATAAGAAAGTCAACGTATGAATTTTCAGGGAAAAAATTTATCCCATTTTATATGCAATTCTCAATTCATATAGTCCCTAGCTATATTTTTGGTCTGCTTTCCTTTAATAATAAAGGTAAATTCATGATACATAAACCATACTGCTTTCTCACAAAATGTAAAGTTGTCCTTGTTATATATATATATATATATATATATATATATATATATATATATATATATATATATATATATTAAATGTGGTTAATTATTTTAAAAATTCAAATAATCCAGAGCCCTGCTACTTAGAATTGTGTCAAATTGAAATGTCTGTGCTTCCCTTTCAGAAGTTTGTATTCAATAGCATATTTTTAAAACAAAATCAGTCCTATTCTAAATTTAGTCCTTTTTTGCTTTTTTCTTAAATACTGCATTTTCCATTTACCCTTATGTTGAGCACAATTTCCATGAAAGAAAATAGTATATAACTCATTCATATTTCATAATGTTTTTCCTTTTCTCTTTCCGTCTTGGCATATCCTATGTCACGTCTGTATCTTCCATATTTCTGGCAATAATAATCCCAGGCTGACTACCAGATGAAGTAGGTTTCACAGCTTTCTCCATCACGCCCTGGTGGTGGGCTTGCCTGAACCAGTCTTTCCTCCAAGTCTGACTCTCCCACCTGCACGAGTGTTTGGGAGGTTAGTTAGGACCATTCCCTCAACCTCTAGCTCTCTTTGTGGCCCTAGGTACCCAAACCCCTCTCCAAAGTGTGTTATCTCTAACTCCTGTCCTACATCCTTATTCTTTGATAATAATAATGGTTCTCTTTCCCTGATTAAATACTGACTGATACAAATTTTCCTTTTCTTTTATTGCACACTTACAACCACAGTTAATAGCCATTATTATTTGTTTTATTTCTGATTTCACAGATAATGGCCTCATGTAATTCATACTCAGACAAATAAAATGCATTTTATTGGTATTAGTGGATTATTAAGCATTCAATTCTTATAGTTTTAGGAATAAGGTATACATAATATATAACCAATTTCTATTGATAAAAAGGCCAAGCCTTGAACACCTGTGCAAAGTATCGAGAAATAACTGGAAACATCATCAACTACTTGCAGTACTCAAAATATTTTACAGGAAATGATACGTTCAGCAGAGGGGTTAAATGTATGAATTTGTAGTCCAATACATTCAAATTGAATCACACTTTCCTGGTCTACAATTTGAGAAATATTGTCTTTTTAATCCTTTAAAATATCAATTTCTTCACATGTAAAATTGAGATGATAATATTTACTTCATGGATTTGTTAGAATCATTGAGAACATTTAATAAAATTCCTGGCACAGAGTAAGTAATCATATTGTATGGTGACTACTTAACTAACCCTCTGTTCTGAACATGCCACATATTTCAATTTTAATCAACAGGACTCACTTCGCAATTTTTATAATCTTGGTTTTCTGTATAGAAAAATTTAGGTTCGGGTCCCTTTTCCTATACACAGAATATCTATATTTATTTAAAAATATTTGTCATAATAAAAGCTGATTTCATCCCTCTGGAGAATAGTTAGGAAATACATAGTAACTCTGATTCACTACCTGAGTAGAGACACAAATAAGCCAAAAACATAGGCAACCCAAAATTATTCTTGGGGTTGCCTAAATTACCTATAGTTTCTCCAGCAGATTTGTTTCCTGATTCAAAACAGGGACCCTGTTTTACACCTTCTCAGGAAATATAATTGCTACTGAACACTGAGCTACTTCCTGTGAACTGAATTTCTCTGAAGAAGCTGCTTCTGTATTAAAGATTCAGTGGACTGCTTAACTTTGGCTGACTAGACCACCACGATTACGGAGAGATGGAATCTTGTAACTCATTAAAATTTTCTTGGACTACCTTCGGTCCTTCAGTAGCCATGTACCTTAACCTCTTTATCTGATATAATATACTCATAACCAATAGACAAGCTTCACAGAATGCATTACTAAGTTTAGCAAACCTCTGGCCTTCACTGACCCTCAAGCTAAAATGTTATAACATCTGAAACCTATAGATTTTCCTGCTTTCCATAGTCTGCTTACCTGGTACTCCCACCACCCTACCTGGTTAATGTATTGATTTATGAGTTTCCTTTGCTTGGTGACTATAAAAGTCCATGTGCCCTCTTCCACAGTGGAGCATATCATTCAAGGTAACATGAATCCATGTTCCCAGATCACGTTACACATTTGGCTCTGAACAAAGTATTTCTTATTTCATTTAAAGCAGAACCATTGTTTTATTTCTATATTGCTGAAAACAGAAGAAAGATGAACTCAGAGTCAAAAGTGCCCTCTGATCATCCTCAATGTTTACCTCTTCCCTTAGCTCAACCAGAATGTGATAGACTATTAAATATTAAAAGAAGGCAATGACTTCTTGGAAGAACAAGGGACTAGTAGCATGAGTTCTGCCATCAGATAAGACTGTGATTTCACTCCAAATCAGACATCTGTTATCTCTGCATCTCTGTAGCATGCTTATAAGCTACACTGAGATGCAGATTTATCATCTGTAATAGGAAAGTGATAAATCCTACCCAATTTGAATGTTGTGAATATTAAAATGGAATAATACATAAAAAGAACAATTTGTAATCATGGGCAAAAAATTTGAACAGACATTTCATTAAAAAATATGTAGATGGCAAATAAACCATAAAACATGTTCGACATCATTAGATATTACGAAAATGTAAATTAAAATGAAAAGAGGTCACAACTAGAATTTCTTATAATGGCCCAAACCAAACCAAAACAAAATGTGCCAATATCAAATTCTAGTGAAAATGCAGAGGAACTAGAACTCTCATACGCTGATGAATAGAATAACATCATAAAGCTAGTTGGGGAAATATTTTATATAAACATATATAGGCATTTGACATATAACCCAGCAACCCTTCTTATAGGTATCCATTCAAGAGAAATTAAAAACTGTTCATACAATAGCTTGTGTGTCTATGTTTACAGCAGATTTACTCATAATCATTAAAAGGAAAAAACTGAATATTCTTCCATCAATGTATAAATTGCATATGCTACCATAAATCCATATAATCAAATGCCATATAGCAGTAGAAGGGAACAGACCAATGGACAACAGCATGAATAAATTTCAGCTGTGCTATGCTAAGTAAAAGAAGACAGACTCCAGGTAAAACTTTGACAACAACAACAGAAATCAGTTTTTGCCAAAGGTGGAGGTCATAAGAAGCATCAAGGATGTCTTGGGGGATAAGAACCGAACAGTTGTACAATTTTGTTTATGAATATAGCTACATTACCATGTGACTATTTCAACTCTCGAAGAACTACATACTGAAAAGAGTAGATCTTACTCTGTGTAAATATAAAAGACAATTTCATATTTGTTCAGCCTTTTATAATATACCTCACACATTTCATACATCATCAATTTGTTCTTCACGCAATTTAGTTGAGAGATATCATTCTCCTCCTCCTTTCATAGGTAAAGAATGAACACTGAACCACAAAGAGTCAGTACCAATTTCAAGTTTGATGACTCCTAATCAGGTGTTCTTTCAATCATACATCAAAATTTTGAGGTGTGTTTCCTTGAGTAAAAGTTCCTTGGTAGTTTAAAAACACCGCATCATATTCTCCCTGTAAATAGTCTTACAGTGAATAATATCCCAGGGTGTTTTATACTTTATTTTTCTTTTATCATCCTTAAGGTGAAAATTTTTCTGGGATAATTGACTGTCCCTTGAACTTTTCTATTCTGTGTCTTTATTCTATTACTATTCTTTATCTGAAAAAAAAAAAAAGCTTAAGAAATATATCAACAACACCTCGGCCAAACAACTACAAAGGAGCTGCTTTTGGAGAATCTAAGAATAGGTTATTTTTGTTTCTAGCTATAAACTTTTCCCCCAGGGACAATAAATTAGAGAGGCTAGCAGGTCAGCTTTGAAGGCATTCAAAGCCTACCTGTGGCAGGACACTGTACTGATTATTTTTTTTTAGCAAGAAGGATATTTATCCTGCTTCTTTTCTACCACACAGGAAGGAAACCACACAAAGGAATTAAAACCTCTTGCAACAAGCAAAATAACCACTCACCCCCAACATAAAGGGACTCCCTGAAGAGGAAGAGCAGATCTCTTATCTGCCGAGAGTTAGCCAACAGCTGGAACTGGGAGGTGCTTCCAGCTGCTCAGATTGGTGACCCAAACTGTCCTTCCCCCACTCCCAGCATCACGAGAGAACTGCATCTTCTACCTTGCTAAAGAATTTCAGGTTGATTTTAAGTGGGAACCAGACGGATAGCATTACAGGAACTGCAATAAAATTGACTTGTCCGTCATAACTGAGAATCACATTCACTAATGGACATGGATTAGTGGAAAATGGATAGAGATAACATAGAAAGTGTGATTTGGGGTATCAAGCTAGAATAAGTAGGGAAGGGAAATGGGGAAGCTATGCTAAATTTGGAGTTCCTTTTTAATTTTCATGATCACAGTGATCCTACTCATGACTAATAGATCTCTGGCACTTGGAATAGAGACTGACATATTGCACATACTCAAACATTAGTTGTCTGATCCTTACTATCAGCAAACAGAAATTCTATCAAGACAGTCTGTTCCAAGGTCACCTTCTCTGCCACCAATGTTGGGCAGTTGCTAACCTTTGAGCAAATAAGCTATGTGGTGATGGAAATAATATCTAATATAGCTTCTACATCTGCAAACATGTTGATGGGGTTGGGGGAAATTTCTAATTAAGCAGTGACAGGTCATATTACTCTACTGTCTAGTCTACTGCTTCTGAAAGTGTGGTCCCAAATCTTGCATCAAAGTCCTAAAAGATGCTTTGTAAAATTCAGATTTCTGGACTTTCCCCCCAGGTTTCTCAGATTGGAACCCAAGAATTACTGTTACCACAATATTCTCCAGAATATTCTTTTTTTTAAGGAAAATCACTTTATTTAAAATAACCTCAACAAACAAACAAAAACAAAACCCCAAACCAAGAACCAAAACCCAAACCAAACCAAACAAAAGCATCCAAACCCTTGGAAATTAATCTAATCAATGAGATGAAGGTCTCTACAATGAAAACCTTAGAACTCTTTTTTTTTTTTTATTGGTTGTTCAAAACATTACAAAGCTCATGATATATCATCGTTCATACATATGACTCAATTGGGTTATGAACTCCCATTTTTACCCGAAATACAAATTGCAGAATCACATAGGTTACACACTCACATTTTTACATAATGGCATATTAGTGACTGTTGTATTCTGCTACTTTTCCTATCCCCTACTATCCACCCTCCCCTCCCCTCCCATCTTCGCTCTCTACTTCATCTGCTGTTGTTCAATTCTCTCCCTTGTCCCCCCGCTTTCCCCTCACAACCTCTTATATGTAATTTTGTGTAACATTGAGGGTCTCCTACCATTTCCATATGCTTTCCCTTCTCTCTCCCTTTCTCTCCCCCCACTCGTCTTTGTTTAATGTTAATCTTTTCCTCATGCTCTTCCTCCCTGTTCTGTTCTTAGTTGCTCTCTTTATATCAAAGAAGACATTTGGCATTTGTTTTTTAAGGATTGGCTAGCTTCGCTTAGCATAATCTGCTCTAATGCCATCCATTTCCCTGCAAATTCTATGATTTTGTCATTTTTTAGTGCTGCGTAATACTCCATTGTGTATAGATGCCACATTTTTTTTTAATCCATTCATCTATTGAAGGGCATCTAGGTTGGTTCCACAGTCTAGCTATTGTGAATTGTGCCGCTATGATCATTGATGTGGCAGTATCCCTATAGTGAGCTCTTTTAAGATCCTCAGGGAATAGTCCGAGAAGGGTGATAGCTGGGTCAAATGGTGGATCCATTCCCAGCTTTCCCAGGAATCTCCATACTGCTTTCCAAATTGGCCTCACCAGTTTGCAGTCCCACCAGCAGTGTACAAGTGTACCCTTTTCCCCACATCCTCGCCAACACTTATTGTTGTTTGACTTCATAATGGCTGCCAATCTTACTGGAGTGAGATGGTATCTTAGGGTGGTTTTGATTTGCATTTCTCTGACTGCTAGAGATGGTGAGCATTTTTTCATGTACTTGTTGATTGACTGTATGTCCTCCTCTGTGAAGTGTCTGTTCAGGTCCTTGGCCCATTTGTTGATTGGGTTATTTGTTATCTTATTGTTTAATTTTTTGAGTTCTTTGTATATTCTGGATATTAGGGCTCTATCTGAAGTGTGAGGAGTAAATATTTGTTCCCAGGATGTAGGCTCTCTATTTACCTCTCTTATTGTTTCTCTTGCTGAGAAAAAACTTTTTAGTTTAAGTAAGTCCCATTTGTTTATTCTTGTTATTACCTCTTGGGCTATGGGCGTCCTATTAAGGAATTTGGAGCCCGACCCCACAGTATGTAGATCGTAGCCAACTTTTTCTTCTATCAGACGCAGTGTCTCTGATTTGATATCTAGCTCCTTGATCCATTTTGAGTTAACTTTTGTGCATGGCGAGAGAAAGGGATTCAGTTTCATTTTGTTGCATATGGATTTCCAATTTTCCCAGCACCATTTGTTGAAGATGCTATCCTTCCTCCATTTCCAGAATATTCTTATGCAGACTAAGGAATGAGATTGAGTTTTTGAATACTGGTCATTTATAAATTGAATGTAATAAATTCAATTATTGATAAGGCCCCCTTTAGCCCTAGTATACTTTGTATATAGTAAATGTATATGTATGTAAAACTCTAGAATATAGCATCTGGCTGTGTGGAGCTATGGGAGGAGTCCTGGTCCTGAATTTATTTTTAATATTTATTTTTTAGTTGTAGTTGGATACAATACCTTTATCTTTAAATTTATTTTTATGTGGTGCTGAGGATCAAACCCAAGGCTTCACGCGGTAGGCAAGTGCTCTATCGCTGAGCCACAACCCCAGCCCCCTTGGTCCTGAAATTTTTAAGATAAAATCTTTGTAAATTTTGATCTATATATCCCTAGCACTTAGAGTAGTGGTTAACATATCGTATACAATCAAACTTTAGCCATACTTGTTAAATTTTTAATGTTCTTATATGTATTATTGTTAAGGATAATTAATTTTGCATGTCAGTTGGAGTTGAAAACGAGGTGCCTAGGTTAAACATTTTTTTAATGGGTGTGTTGTTGAAGGTATTTCCAAATGAAGTTAGCCCTTTCCAAGATGAACATGATCTGATCCATTGTTAACTTAAATGTAACAGAAGTCAGAGGAAGAAGAATTTGTCCTTTTCTGCCCTAGCTCATTGTTTGACTAATGTACATCATCAGCTCTCCCTGGTTCTCAGACCTTTTGACTTAGACCAAATTTTTCTAGGTCTCCAGGCTGCAGAGGGTAGATTGTGGGGCTTCCCAAACATCAGGTCATATAATCAAGTGTGCCAGTTTCTTATAGTAAAACTTCTTTCATATATGGATATTAATTGTAGTTATCAATATATTTTAATTAATATATAATTAATATATATGTAAATACATTCATACTGTGTCGTGTGCATGTATATATTCAGAGAAAATGTTGAAAAATCAGCTACTACTATCATATGACTAGCAAAGTATGCATATGTATCATTGGTTCTGTTTCTCCAGAGAAACATAATTATTGTTTGATGGCAAAATAATACTAGGTACAAAAGAACAATTGCTTTGTTGTCTCAGAGCAGACTTGGGGTGATGCAAAATAGAAAGCTGGATAATTCACTGATAATTCACACCGTCACTTCTGTCTCTTTATACACTCTTCTTAAACCTCAGCACTTGAGATGAGCCAGTCCACCAGTTCCACTCCAAATTTATGTTCTTTTCACTTCAAAACATTCCTTCATCATGAACTTGTTTTGTTTTTAGTTTGTGATCTCAGATTAACTTGAACAGCACCATTTGGTAAAATAATATTTACCTAAGTTTACCTTCTTTTGTGGCTAAAGAATAACAGCAAATCTCTGTGGATATTTGGACAGAACCCTGGAAAGTCAGTTACTCATGTAATAGCGTACAGGAATTATTGAGAATCATTGGCTATGTCACCCAAACTTCAGTTCTCCTTTTCTTCCTCCCTCCCTACCTTCCTTGCTCCCTCCCTCCCTCCCTCATTCCCTTTCTTCCTATCTATCTATCTATCTATCTATCTATCTATCTATCTATCTATCTCAATCTCTCTCTTTCTAGACAAGTTGCCCACACTGGCCTCAAACTTGAGATCCTCCTGCCTCAGCCTCTGGAGTAGGTGGGATTACTGTTATGTGCCACTGTGCCAGTCTCTCTTTTTTTTTTTTTCAATGTTACATGTATATTCAGATATGAAGTTCGAGATGATCAATAAAACCAGTGAAATGAGGTACTAATTACACAGGAAAACAAAATTATTTCACTTATAACACTTTGCTTTCTCAAAAAACAAAACAATCATGAGTTCAAAGCCAGTCTCTGCAACTTAGCAAGGCACTTAGCAACTCAGTGAGAACTTGTCTCTAATAAAATAAATAATTAACAAAAAAAGAGCTGGGGATTGTTGCTCAGTGGTTAAGCACCCCAGGTTCAATACCCAATACCAAAAACAAAACAATTAAGATAATAGTGTAGCTCACACATAATAGGAGTTTTTGGGGGGTTGTTTTCTTTTTGGTGAGGTAATATCACACAAATATTATTGCAACTTCTTTTTCTTATGGTTATAAATATTCTTCCTGGTTATCAGATAATCCAACACATTTACCATTTTAGAATTTAAGTTTAACACAAATTATTTTATCACATTTTTTTTTTTACCATTTTAGAATTTAAGTTTAACACAAATGATTTTTAAACTTCTTTTTTTTTTGCTTTGCAATAACTCTTTGCCCATGCTTTGCAACATATATCATACTACAGAGAAATTTTCTTTACGTGTATATTTACAGACTAATGTATAATTTTTCTGAGATTATATTTTTATAATATAGGTCAAAGGATACTGACATTCTGGATCTTAATGGCCTCTTCCAAATTAGCTTTCTATAAAAGTTCACACTCTTTCTATCAAAATATCCATTTCATAATATCTTCACATTTATTAGATGTTGCTCTACTAGTTTTCCCTAATTTTATAAATAATATGTGTCTCACTGTAGCTTTAACTTTATTTTTCTGAACTACTTGATGAGGTTGAGTGACTTTTCATAAATTCATTTAGCTACAATTAAATTTCAAGGAACCGATAAGAGTTATTTAAATCATCCCTCAGGATACTCTCCAAAAATGCTCCTTTTAACTTAAAAAGAATGCAAATAAATCACCTGATATCAAGTTGGTGAATCCTAACATTATGAGAGAATAGGACTTTGAGAGAATAACCAGCCTCTGTCTCCATTAGGGGAAGGAGTGAGGAAGACCATGTGGGGTAGTCAGAGGGGAAGGTGTTGACCACTTAGCATATGATGGGACTTTCTGGAAGGCTCCTGGGCACTTGAAGAGCAGGACTATGCTGTGACAGTATGAACAACCTTACATAAGATGTAAGCAGAGCCATAGCGTTCATATGTAAGTCTCATGAAGAAACACTAGTCAAGAAGAAAATTATAGTCTATGTCAATTCAGGCCTTACTTAGAAGGCTGTGTTCACTTCTGAGAAGCCGAATGTTGAACTAAAGCCCCAGAACAGCATCCAAATAGCCATGGGTATGCTGCCCCAGAGGAGCACTGGCCACTTACTCAGGGAACTCTTTCATTGCTTCCTTGCCACCCTGAGGAAGGTCAGTCCTCTGCCCGTGTACAATGACAAAGGAATAGACCTAACTGGACAAATGACTCAGAGTCTTTCCCATTCTTTGATGTCATTCTCAACCCTCAAACCCTGGGCATCTAACTACTCTTTTGTAAACCCAATAGATCTGGATTTCGCAAACCTATTGACATTGTCGTTTCTGTGACTGTCAACTTCAGCAGCAATCCCATTCTAAGCCTCTGAGTGAGCAGCCACCTTTCCTGTCCAAGGCCTCACTCTGCTGGAAGCCCTGGGGACAGCAGGCTAACTAATGCAGTCCCCTTTGCAAGGATATAGGTCAGCTAGACTTTGTCTGAGATCTTCCTGGGTGACCTGATTCAAGGCAGACTAACCTTTCCACAGAGAGAGTTATGTTCCTGCAGAGAAGAGCTGGTTCTCTGTAGGAGAAACACACGAAAATAATGACTCTGCTGCCCTGTGGAGAAATTAAAGTCTGCCCAAGATTCCTGTTGCTTTTCTTTTCCAAAAAAAGATGTATTGATGTAGTGGATCCATTCCAAACAATTGAGCTGTTTTGACTAGTTTAATATCTAGGAGGAAAAGTGAAGAAATGAAGACTATGAGAAAATAATGTCACATTTGATTTGTCTCTCTTCCACAAGAATAATCTGTCATCCAGATGAGTCACTTTGTCACGCCGAATTACCTAATGGAGCATACCAATGCTTCTAATTCAAAAATATTCCATCTCTTCTTTAAAACCAATTGTGACATAAACCCACTTACAGTATAAATAAGTTTATATCCATTGCCAAAACGTTTCTCCCTGAGTATAATGAGACAGAGTAAAAATGGCACAAGATGCAAGTCAAGAGGCCTGCTAAATACCAAGAGAGAAGAACTGTTTCTGAAGATTTTGCCAGGGATAAATCAGGTCCCAGGGGAAAAAAAGTTATAAATTAGAACAATCTCACTTAAGGATCTGTAGCCTCTGAAATGATGGAGCAATATTGTATGGAAACATTTCTTTGGTAAATTTATCTATCTTTAATATTGCATGTTTATTACCAATATAATGGTGTTTTGCATCTACCATGTGACTATACGTTATATATTTTGCTCTCATGAAGAGGAAAAGGAAAGAGAGAAAATGTGCAACTAATGTGAAAATACTTTTATAATTTTATTTCACAAAATAATATTAATATAATGATCATTTAAATTCAAAATTGGGAGATCAATATTACATTTAATAATATTTTAAGAAATAAATTTCAAGTTATCCCTTTGGAAAATCTAAAGAACATGATGTTTCATATAATTAATTCTCACTAATTTTCCATTTGGAAATAAAATGAAAAGTGCTGCACCAATTTTTTAGTAGCTCTGACTATTGGAGTCTTCTATAAATCTGTGAATTTATAACTTCACTCATACACCTTGTACATATAAGGATATTATATGGCTGCTATATGCTGAATCCTGTGCTCGCCAGTGAATTTTCACAAATGCAAAGAGATGCAGCCCCTGCATATAAGAATCTTACATTCTTATGGAAGGCAGTCCTGCAAGTAAAGGCACAGACATGATGAGATGCATACAGTATTTGAAGCATGAGCGCATGGAAGAGAGCATATAAATTAACTAGAGGAATAAAATATACCTTCAAAGAGAAAGTGAATTAGATTTCCAAAAAGCATGGGAGTTTTTCACTCTAAATCTCGGATGGTCACCTGCATGCATATATGAGAAATAACTGTATATTAAGCTAACAGATAGGTTTCAACACAGACACACAAAGAGATGCAGGCAGTAGACCGATCCGGTTACGATGAACTTTTATGCCAGGAATTTTTTAATAATAAATGATTGGAAGAATTCAAGAGCAGAGCAGATAAGTTATATGATTCGCTTTACACAGTATAGAGATTTTTGACTGTACCAGTCCTTTGTGGAAAGAAGTGAGAGAGAAAATTTAAGTTGGTGTGCCCAGGGAGAGAAATATTGAAAATTTTGACCCATCCGAAAAGCACCTGCAATAGGGCTGTGTCATTCCACCTGAGCTGTCACATTTTTGTGCATGGAGTTGTTCACAGGATTCTCTCATCCTCTCAATACCCGTGAGATTGGCAGCAGATGTCTTGTGTTTAATTCCCAATATCAGCAATTTCCCTGTTTTTCATTAGTCTTTCTGGAGTTCTATGAATTTTGCTTTCTTTTTTTTTTTTTCAGAGATACTTCATTTTGTATTGCTTCATCTCTAATCTTTTTTCTGTTTTCAAGTTTATTCCTTTTGGAATTATCCTTGTATTTCCTTCTCTCTGCTTGATTTGGGTTCATTTTCATCTTCCCTTTCTAGTTTCCTTATGTGGAAGTAGCTATTGATTTAAAACTGTCTTCCTTATTAATATAAATATTTAATGTTATAAATACTCCTTTAAGCACTTCTTTAGCTGCATTCAACAACATTTTCATTTTCATTCTGTTTGAAGTATTTTCTAACTTACATTAATGCTGCTTTTTCTGACTCATGGGTTATTTAGATTGGGTTGTTTAATTTGGGAGTTTTTGTTAGTAATTTCTAGTTTAATTTTGTATGGTCTGAAAACATATTTTATAAGATTTCAATCACTAATCTTTGTTAAGGTTTGATTTATGAGACTGAGTATGATCTACTTGTATTAGTATTTCAAGTGTATTTGGGTGGGGTGTCTTATATCCAGTAGTTAATTCATGGTGCTGTTTAGTTCTCCTACTTCCTCCTCACTAACCTTCCATTAGTTATATAATATTACTGAGGAAAGCACATTGAAATCAACTATAATTGAGGCTCTATCTTTACTTCCTTTCATAGATTTTGAATCCCTGCTGTTAGATGCATACACATTTCAAAATTTTAAGTGTCCCTGGTGAACCATCACTTTATCAGTAGGGATTATCTCTCTTTACCATGGTAATTTTTTTTGTTTGATTCTAATATTACCACTCTAGATTTGTTATCTTTCATCATTGCAATTGCAGAGTTTTTCTTACATTCTACTTTTATTATATACTTATCATAAATTTGAAGTGAATTTTCTATAGATGTCATAAAGTGGAATCATGTTGTTTATATTCTTTCTAAACATATATTTTAATTAGTATATTTAGATTAGTGACATTTAATGAAATTATTAATAGGCCAGCATGCCCTTGTGCCTTATGCTTTTATTATATATTTATCATAAATTTGAAGTGAATTTTATATAGATGTCATAGAGCTGGATCATGTTATTTATATTCTTTCTAAATATCTATTTTAATAAGTATATTTAGACTACTGTCATATAATGTAATTATTAATAGGCTAATAAATATGAATGAATGATATTATACATATATAACTTTTTCCATATTTAACTTTAAATAGTTTGCTCAAAATCAATGTTTCATCATGTCATTTGGAATATAGAAATATGAATCCCTTGCAGCCTTATGTGTTAGTATCTCATGCATATTTTATCTATATATGAGAAAACTCTCATCTGGCAATAATAGACTGATCTCAACTGTTACATATTTTTAACGAATTAAGAAAAGAATAAAATAATAATTACCTAGATATTTTCCAGTTCTGCTACTCTTCCCTTAAACTTGATCTTCCAAGTTTATTTTACTTTCTATCTGCCATACATCGATTCTCTTAGTTTTCCTTTAAATAACTAGCTTTATTTTATCTTCCTTCTTCAATAAAATGTTTTTTTGGATATAGGTCTCAGGATTGTTTCCTATCAATACTTTAAAAACAGCATTCAATTCTACCTTAACGCAGTGATTAATTATAAGAATTCCATATTCATTCAAGTTGTTATTTCACTATAGGTACTATATAATTTTTATATGGCTGCTTTCAAGAGTTTTCACAGGTATTCAGTTTCACAGGTTTGTTAGAATGCTCCCAATTCAAATTTTTGTATGGGACTGGCTTAGCTTCTTAAATTAGTAGGTTTGTTTGGGGCCAGACATAGGAAGTTGTCAGTCATCATTTCTTCAAATATTTTTCTAGTCTCACTCTCTTTATCTTCTCTTTCTGCTAGTCTCACGATAAAAATATCAGATCTTTTATTGTTTTCTCACGGATCCTTCAACTCTGTTCACTTCGGGTTTCTGTGGTGTGTGTGTGTGCGCGCGTGTGTGTGTATGTGTATGTGTGTGTGTGTGTTAATCATTCTCATTCTCAAATTCAGAAAATTTGTGTAATTTTTCACTCTACCTGGTAATGTACTGACTTCTATTTTTATCTCCATTCTGCCATTAAGTCCATTCAGTGAGGTTTCCATTATGGTAATTCTGTTTCATTTCTCAAATCTGTTTTTTGTCTTTTTTTTTTCTTCTTTTGCTGAAGCTCTCTATTTTTACAGTTTTTCAGAAGTATTCATATTTCTCAGAGCATTTTTGATAATAGCTAATTTAGTGTTCATCAGATAATCCCAACACCTGTGTCATCTTGGTTTTGGAATCCATCCATTGTCTTCTCCCATGAGAGTCAAAATATTTATGTTTCTTTGAATACTGGGTGATTTTAGGTTATATTTTCCACATTTTGAATATTATAGAATTCTCTGTTTAAATCCTGTGGAAAAGCTATTATATTTGTTTTATTAAGTCACTGAACTGATCAGGTTTGGGGCGAGTTCAAACTTGCCTCTTGAGGTCTATGGTCCAATACCATATCTGTTTTCAAAATCTTTGTAGTGGACTTCATATTTGTCCCAGGTATGGCCCATCGAAGGGTCATTCTGGGATGTAGATGTGGTCCATCTTTAAATTTGTTTCTTAAAGTCTTTGATTATTAAGATCAGTCTTATATGTAGAGATCAGCAGTGAGCTCTAAGTTTATAAAATATTTATTAGGTATCTTTGCTACTTCTACATGATCTCGTTGGTACTTTAAGATTCCTGGGTGCTCCCCTTTATAGTCCTCCAGGCAGAAACTAGCTTACCTGCTTCGCTGAATGTTACCACAGTTGTGCCTTCAATTACTTTTAAGTTTAAGGTAATACAGACAATGTCTCCATCTTAAGGTCTTCAACTTCAGTCACAACTGATAAGATATTTTGATATATAAGGAAACAGGTTCTAGGTGTTAAGCATGGACATCTTAGGTGGGTATAATTATTATATTTCCCATAGCCCATCTTCTGACAGCTAAGGTTCACATTTGTCTCCCATGCACAAAACATTTGCCACATCACAAGGTCCTCCAAAATTTCAACATTAAGCAACAACTCTAAATCCAAAAATCACATCTAAATTTCTCCAGATCAGAATTGCCCAATGTCATCTGATTTTTTTTTAAAGAGAGAGAGAGAGAGAGAGAGAGAGAGAGAATTTTAATATTTATTTTTATTTTTAGTTTTCAGCGGACACAACATCTTTGTTTGTATGTGGTGCTGAGGATCGAACCCAGGTGGCACGCATGCCAGGCGAGCGCACTACCTCTTGAGCCACATCCCCAGCCCTCATCTGATTTATGTATGGGTGAGAATCTAATTCATTTTGGAGAACAATTCTCCATCTGTGGACATGTGAAACTCAAGTTCTGGTTTTAGTCAGCTTGATTTTTGCTGTTGTGACCAAAAACAAAAACAAACAAACAAAATTCTGACAGGAATAATTATAGGAAGGAAGGTTTATTTTGGAGCTCACAGTTTCAGGGTCATAGTCCACAGAAGGATGGCTCTACTTCTTGGGGCTCAAGGTGAATCAGAGAATCATGGAGAAGAGTGTGATGGAATAAGGTAGCTAGGAACATTGCACCAAAAAGCAGAGAGACTCCATTCTTCAGAGATAGATATACGCCTCTAAGCCCCCACCTCCTCCAGACACACCTTACCTGCTGAGAGTCATCATTCCGTTCATCTTTATGAGGGTACTGATTCACTGATTGGGTTAAGACTTCATAACCCAATCACTTCACCTTTAAACCTTCTTGCCTGGTTTCACACAAGAGCTTTTGTGGGAAATATCTAACCTAAACCATAATAGTTATTGACTCCAAAATATGGTGGGAAAGACACAGGAAAACAATTTTAGACATTCTTGCCCTAAAATGGAATAAAATGAAAGGGAAACAGTCACTGGTAACAAGAAATTTACAAATCCAGCCAAATGAGCTACATTTGCTTTCCAGGTCTACAAATAATACTCTTTGACTCAAAGGTCCATTTTCTGAGGTCAAAGTTCTATTCCTTGGCTTTGTGAACCAATTCTCAGAAGAGAGAGGAAATGTTATACATATGTGTTTGGAGCTGAGTAGGGGTTTTATTTGTTTTGTTTTGTTTTGCCATGGTGATCAAATCCAGGGTCTTGTGCATGCTATGCAAGTGTTCTATAATTGAGCTCTACCCTCAGCCTAGTAGCTGAGTAGTATCATCAACCTGTTTCCTTTCCAGGAGGATTTGGGGTTTTTTTGTTGTTGTTGTTTTATACTTTTTCTGTTCCTTTTGATTCAATCTACCATTGGCTCTAATGAACTCTCAGGAACCATGTAGGTTTCCTGTGCATGTTAATTTGGACTCAGTAGGAGGCTCATCTACAGATCTTTCTTAGAAATTCCTTACTCATTTTTGGCTCTTACTGATATAGCTGAGGGACAAGTCCTCAGGCTTTCAAGAAGCTCTATATTGTGATTGATCTGATCTGGAGTCACACCTTTAATCTCTTTAGAGTCTTTATGTGATTGATTACTCTGACCTTTACATCTTTCTAAGTCACTAGCAAAAGGTCAAATAACCACATCCTCAGTCTTGTCTTTAGAGAACTTCTTCCTGACAAGGGTTCTCTTAATTTCAGCACTTTTTGCCAACCGGTTAGAATAAAACTTTCCAAAATTAAGTCCCAGTTCTCTTTTGTTTAACAGTTCATCCCTCAGTTTCCCACATTCCTCTCCTACCTTACTGTTTGCAGCAAGAATCCGATCACATATATAACGCAGTTCTGAGAAATCCCTGACTGGTTCTATTTACACCAAACTACAGGATACAGGACACAGTTGCACTGAGCTGGATCTCCTTCCCTCCACTTTCTAATACCATTTTCATTTCCTTTTAAGCCTTCACCAGCAACAGCTACAGGTCTCTTGATCAACAGTTTGTTCACAACAGTTTAGGTGTTCTCTAAAGTGATATATTTTTTCTACCAGATTTCTCAATTCTTCCTGAGTCCTCACTAGTAGAATCTTCTATGTCTATATTTCTGCTGTCTATGGAAGGCAATCTAGATATTCTCTATTATTCTGCCCCCAATTATGCTGCCCCCAATTTTTCTAGCCTCTGTTCAATATCTGGGCCCCAAGGCACTTTCTGCATTTTTAGTAATTTATTACATTAGCACTTTGCTTTCAGGTACCAAAATCGTCACGATTTTTTTTTTTAATTGCTGCTGTAACACATGTTCCCAAACTTGGTGTTTTAAAATATCACAACAGGGCAGACATCCCCCCCCCCCCCCCCCCCGCGCCCGTGAACCTCACTAAGCTAAAATTAAAGTGGCGGCAGGGCTCCATTATCTTCTGGGGGCTTTAGTGGAGAGACCATTGTTTGCCTTTTACAGCTTTAAGAAGTCACCTATACTCCTTGGCTGGTAGCCCACTTTATCTACCATCTTCAAAGCCAGCAACAGTGGAGTCTGCCTGACTTTATTATAGTCCTCCTTTTTTTTTTTTTTCTGACTGCAGCTGGGTAGGCTGCTAGAAGTTTAAGAATTCATATGATTGAATTGAACCCACCAGGATATTCTCCATCTCAATATTCTTAATCCCAATCACATTTGCAATGCCCCTTTTGCCATTCAAGGTACATTTTTGTAGCTTCCAGGTATTAGGATGTGGACATTTGGGGAAGAAAAGGGAGTATTATTATGACTATCACACTATGGAACTCATTGGGACACATTAAAATTAGAGATCAATCAGGTAAGAGGAGAAAATACTCTGTTCATGGTGAATCAGGAAAAAAAAAGCAAGCTGAAAATACTCATTTCCTTATTTAGTAAGTTAAGAAATAAAAAAGATCCAGAAAGATTTTGCTTCAATGAGTGATTAAACTCATTTATAATAAACTTTATGCATAAATTGCATAAATTCTCTAGCAAAACCCATCTGGTTGAGAATTTCTGTTTGAGGCCAATTGTACAATATTATTTCAAAATGAAAATAGATCTGAAATTCAGCTTCCATTTAATTTGTCTTCCAAGTGCAGATGTGCTTCAAGACAGGGTTAGAGTTGAGGGATCAATTACAAAAGAGAGAGTGTATCTTTAAATTATTCTAATAAAATTAAGATAAATAATTCAGGAAAATGGAAGAAAGAAATGAGATTTGTACAAAAGGCTGTACAGAAATTAGGGATGGAGAAAAATCCAAGTTATTTCATCAAAATCTCTGGACATTTGAATGACTTCTCAATTATTAAAGAAACAAGCTTAATATAAACAAAATTAAATTATACTCAAGCAAGCTATTAAGTAGCTACTGTGATTGACTTCCCAAAAGCCATTTCCAATGCATTTCTTCCCTGCTGCCTATAACTATAGAGGTTTGAAATACCAAACCCAGCCAGTTACAGTCTGCCTCACAATTCTGCATAGTTAAGAATTCCACTTTGTTGTTTTTTTTTTTTTTTTTGTGGGTGGGGGGGATTGGCTAATTTCACTTAGCATTATGGGAGAGCATGGGAGGATTAGATTAATTCTAGATAGGGAAGAGGGGTGGGAGGGATAGGGAGGGGGCAGGGGATTAGCAAAGATGGTGGAATGTGATGGTCATCATTATACATAGTACATGTATGAAGACTTGAATTGGGTGTCAACATACCTTATATACTTATATACAAACAGAGATAAGAAAAATTGTGGTATATATGTGTATTAAGAATTGTAATGCAAAAATACATAAATGTGTAATGGCATAAATTGGCATGAACATATTTTATATACAGAAATATGAAAAACTGTGCTCTATATGTGTAATAAGAATTGTAATGCATCCCATTGTTGTTGTGTATTTAAAAAAATAAAATAAAAAGAATTCCAGTTTGGGCTGGTGGGGTGGTGCAAGCCTGTAATCCCAGCTGCGCAGGGGGTTGAGGCAGGAGGATTGAGAGTTCAAAGCCAACCTCAGCAACTTCATGAGGCTCCAAGCAACTTAATGAGACCCTGTCTCTAAATAAAATACAAAATGGGGCTGGGGATGTGGTTCAGTGGTCCCGTGCCCCTGAGTTCAATCCCCGGTACCAGAAAATTTAAAAAAAAAAAGAAAGAAAGAAAACAATTCTAGTTTGGTCCTAAGAAAAAGTTTCAGTTATTGGAAGGTTCAGGTGGAAAATTCTCTGCTTATGAGAGTCAAAATGATGGAATTAGTTATAAACTTACCATCTCCTTCTTTTCTTGTCTTGTATGGGGAAAAACTTGCTAACAACTGAGGCAGCCATCATGTTCACATAACAAGAATTGCAAATGGCACTGACATGGACACCATCAGGCCAAGAGAAGCTACCTCCCGAGGAAGCCACTATAAATCTAATCTTCCTTAAGTCCAAGTGATCTGTTTCTAATTACCAAAGTCAGCGAAAGGCTTATAGTAACTTTAGTTTCATTAAAGTACTTGGGGAGTTGAATGAATGCTAGAGGCCTGGGTTTGGATGTGGAAGGTAGAGAAAGGGACTGATTCCTGAAGATTGTATACACTGAATCAGTGAATATCATTCACACATCCTGATGCAGAAACTGTGTCAGTTATGAGCTCAGTCATCACAGGGCAGGTCCAACTTGGCCTGTGTAAGAAAGATGTAATGACCAAACTCAAAATGAATAGTGAAACATATTAAAAAGTTATGTAATTGGAGAGAAGAAGACATAGTCTTAGGGAATACTGATCTTAAAGACAAGTAAATTTATCTGATTTTCATAAAAAATGCTTGAATTGCATACCATTGATTTTATGGATTTATTTGTTTTTACAACTTCCATATTTTCAGCCCTTTCGCAGAGGATGTCAGGTTTGAGAAAAGAATTTTGAAAGCCACCCTATTTCTCTGTTTTCTTGGGAGCGCCACCTCTAGACTCTGAATGTGTCAGCCATCTGCTTGGCTCTAGCAGGATCTAACTCATGTCAAGTAGACTATACAATAAATAGTGGAGATAAGGACAAATGCCTGGTTTGGGAGTCTTTATTTGGGAAAGGTATGAACAATAAAATTGCATATTTTAAAACTAAGATTTTCCCACTTGTGGCATCTGATAAGCCTAAAAACACCTCTGTAATGATCCAGATTTTGCACTCAGATGTCCTCCAACTACTTTGCATGCAACTGAAAGAATAAATGACACTATTCTCATTTATAGGGAAGGAATAGATTCTGGTTATATTGGACCATTAATTTGTTAAATGGTTGCAAACAGCTTCCGCCCCTCCATAAGAACCATCACCACTAAAACTCTACTGCCTCCATTTGGGTGTTTGATTTGGGCAATTCCACATGCTCCATAAGAAATAATTTAGTATGTCGGTGAGATAGATGACAGGGCTTGGATCTTTTCTCCTGGGAGATTTAACCTGGAAATTCTTTTTAATCCTAATGGCAGTTATTCATGTCAAGGCTGGCATATTGATGGTAGAATACATTCCTAAATCTGTTTTTACAGTTTGTGTATACTTCGCAGGATTTTACCACCATATGGCCCTTAAAGATTTGTTATCAGTCAATCCACAGTGGTTACAGAGTTAGATGGATATCATTCTTACAGGTACTCCATACCTCCATTTTGGGAAAGACATCTCAAATGAAGATGTTAACTGCTAGAGGAGAGTCAGCAGATGTAACCAGTGTGATAAGACCGATTCTCACTTATCTTCACACTCTCCACGTCATAGCGACTTGGTGAGATACAGATGGCCATTGGTTGAGCGATGTATACATTTTCCTTCTTTATGTGTCTGCAAAAGGAAGAGAGAAATAAATGGTACAAGGAACTGGTGCTGTCTCGAATGAAAACCTGAGGAGGAACTGGCAGACAACATTCCAATTAAGAGAGCAGATTGCCAGAGTCTAAGAGCTAGCCACATCTTCTTCTAGGTGCATCATCTTAACAAAATTAATTATATCTTTCCCCCCAGTTTCCTCACTTATACAGTGCATAAATAATAGTATAATAATACCACAAATAATAGTACTTCTGAAATCAAATCAAACCAAGACCTGGCATAAGGAGTCATCAGTTTTACCTATTTTTAACAGTTGTCATACTCTTTCTTTAAGTAGATCTACATCTTCACAAAATAATTTAGAATATTCTACCTATTTTGGATAGATAATTGTAATGTCTCACATATTTTTTCTTCTTTTTATGAGAAGATTATGTAACTATATGTGAATGTGTTTAAGAGCATAAATAACAAGCAAGATGAATATCCTTATAGTCATTCATCTGTGGATAAAAAGAATTAAAGTAAAAAACATTAGGAATGGAGGTGCTCACTCATTTTCCCCTTATACCCAACTTTTGCATATACAAAAAGAACTTATAAGTATTATTTTGAATTACCTGAATATTAAGCATTGTGTAAACCATGGGTTACTTATTATGTTCTTTTCCAGAAATTTAGTGTGGTATCCATCTATATACAGAGACCATCTATTTTCTTCCTATTAAAACCACTAGAAATAATATTGGGTTTTCTTCACATTTTCATCACCAGTGTTCCTAATAATCATATTAATAATAGTAACAAAAAATTGTGAAGTGTCTGACAAATTAGCAGGAGGTAACAAGCTTCATCATATCTGCACAGTTTGGATGAGACTTTATAATAGTCAACATGAAAGGCAGAATAGTAGCCTAATAATAACGTCAGACCCTAAACCCATATTTGGGGAATATGTCACTCTACATAACAAAGTGATTAAGGCTGTAGATTTAAGATGAGGAGGTGATCATGGATTATCCAAATGGGCCCAAACTAATTATGCAAGCCATCAAAAACAGAGACCTTTTCCCAGCCATGGTCAGAGAGATGTGACCACTGAAGAAAAGACAAGGGTGATGCAGAGGGTTGGACAGGATTTAATCCACCATGACTCGATTTAAATCAAAGGGAGGGACCATGAGCCAAGCAATATAGGCAGTCTCTAGACACTGGGAATAACCTTATCTGACAGCCAGCAAGGGTATGGGGACATCATTCCTAAAACCACAGGAAGTAAATTCTACTGGTTACCAGTGTGAGGAAGGGAAAGATTTCTGTCCCAGAGCTTTCAGAAAAGAGCATAGTCCTTCCCACACTGCAAGAGCAGCCCTGTGAGACACAGTGTAGACATCTGACATCAAATGTAAAGCTGTTTGAAACATTTTTGACATTATATTTATGTAATATAAATATATTGTTTTAAGCTTCTAGATTGGTGGCAATTTATTATAGTAACAAACACTAAGGGGGTGACATGTAATGTGTCTTATATGTGTTTTTAATAATTAATTCGCTAATTATGTTATGTCTAATTAATTTAGTATAATCATGTGATACTTGGGATAATTCCTGGTCTTTGATTTATATACATAACCCATCCCTATGACTTGATATCAAAACTATATGCTGTTCTTTGGATATTCACAGAAGCAATAATGGATTTAAAGATGTAATTCTTTGACAAGATAAGCAGAATAATGGGAATTAACCCTGGATTCAGTGAATGTGTAGTGGCTGTAACTTCAGTTTCTAGCCAAAGGCAACTGTGAGCTAACTTAGAGAAAGCCATCAAGATTGTTTATTAAAAAAAAAAAAAGTCTCTTGTATAACCAGAGAAATGAAAAGTTGTGCTGCAATTGTGTACAATGAATCAAAATGCATTTTGCTCTAATATGTACCTAATTGAAATAAATTAATTAATTAATAATTTAAAAAACCTCTAGTCTTCTCAAAATCAGATTTTTTTGAAAAATCTGGTTGCTTGAAAAAGCTAATTAATTTCAAAGTTGGAGTTAGAGAGCTCAGCAAGGACAACCATTCCCAATTGCTTTTTGGTCCATAGTAGCATTTACATTGGTCCCTGAAATACCAGTAATTTCTGAGTGCTTTATGTTGGGCCAGTAGGGATGCAATGTGCCCAGTAAACTAGGAATTAGCCTTGTGAGGCACTAGTGAGGATTACTCTGGTCACCCTAACTAAATTGCAACTTTCTCAACATTACTCATTCCCCACAATTTTCTCCTTAGCACATGTCACAGAGCAACATAAATGTAATAAGAATCTGACTCCGCCGTATCTTGAAGACTGCTTGCTGACAGGTTAAGAGTCTCACTTCTTACTCCTCTTGGGCCCCATAGCTGGGCAAGCTCATGAGAAAGTGGGAGGGCTCCTTCCTTTGGCACCAGCAGGAAATTCAATCCATGTAAGATCCTACTCACGTGCAAACTTACCTGACTCTCATTCCTACCCTCTTGCTTTCTCTCAAGCTACTTCAGACCTGCCAGTGTCCTGCCTGTAGATCTCCGTATGTTCCCTGTTTATGTTTGTGAGTGATGCCATTGGTCTCAATATTCCAACCAAATTTGGGATGCGACTTCCTCCCAATTTTGCAGGGTAACTATGTAACAAAATACACTCCCTAATGTATCTATGATCTGATTATCAATTTCATGAGAGAAACTATTCTCTATGGTTGCTCACTGTATCTCGAATGAAGTATATAGCTGACATAAGTCACTCAATCAGTTGGGGTGGTGTGAAAGATAGAGAAAATAATTTCATTCTTAGTATACTAGGTATTCGGGAATGAAGACCTTAACCATTCACTTATTTCTTTCGTGATAAAATAGTCAATCAAAATTAAATGAACTCACAAAATCCCACCTTTCCCCTCTCCTCAATTATTGAAAGTCAGCTACACTCTAGCAACTAGGGTATAATGGAAAGAAAGAGAAACTTGCTATCTATCATGACTCTTCATTTATTTAAAAATATTTTTTCTTTCCATGAATGCCACTGAGGAGAAATTATTACTAAAGTCTCTCTCATATGGCTATCATGTCTACATCAGGGTCACTTAAAGAGCTCAAAGAGGTTCACCCTTGAAATAACCTGTGGAAATCTGAGGAGCCATTTTAAGCAATGAGAACACTCATAGACTGTGTGGTAGTAAGAGATCCAAACTGCAAGCACTCCTTAGACTTTGGGTTGTCACATAGGCCACTGTAGAAGGAGGTGGATGCCACCATGAACGCAAGGCCACAGAAGAAGGATGGAAGAGCTGTAGAGCCAAAGAGGGCTATTTCTAGAAGAGACTCCAGAGGCCAGGTACCCTCTTTTGAAAATCTTTGAAATTTTGAAAATCTTTGTTATTGGCATTAAAAAGATGTTGAAGAACATCGCCAATGAGATTATTTTGAACAATGTTGGGAAATAGAAGTGACTGAAATTGTGACTAACTCAGACACAGGAACGAAGAAGGGCTTTACTTTTTGAACCTTTGAATACCACAACTTGGTGGGAAAAAATGTTCAGAAATACTGTCTTGTAAATGGCTACAACTGTGAAGTGAGGAAAACTCTTAGTGAAGTAAGAGATGGCAAATGCTTCATCCAGCCACAGGTATTGAAGTGGTTCTGGAAATTCTGATGGTGGTCATGGAGGTAGTTTTGGTGGCAATGTCAACCTTGTTCATAGAGGAATCTCCAGTGGTCATGGTGACATTACCAACAGTGACAGTAGGGATGACTCCAATGGATTTGGTAATGATGGTGGTTATGGGCCGGGAACCCTAGTTGTTCTGGAGAAAGCAGAAGCTATGGAAGTGGTTGACAGGGCTGTGAACACCAGGGAAGTGGTTTTTAATGGTCAGAGTGGAAGCTAAAGCAGCTGTGGTAATGGTGGAGGAGAAGAAAAATTTGCTAAAGGTAGTGGAAGCAGTTGTGGAGGTGTGATTGTTAGTTATTTTGGCAATTAAAACAACTAATCTTCAAATTTGGGGCCCATGAATGGAAGAAACTTTGGAGGTGAAAAGTTCTGGCCCCTGAGATGGTGGAAGCCAATACTTCGCCAAACCATGAAATCAAGCTGTCTATGATGATTCCACCAGCAGCAGCAACTACAGTGGTGGTCAAAGGTTTCATGTACTGTCAGAAAATAAAACTTAGCAAAAAAGGAGAGCTAGAGAAGTGATAGGGAAGCCTCAGATTATAACAGGTCTGTGAACGCAGCCAAACACAGTGACAGAAAGCTTTTGCTGCGACAAAGAGTTTCAAACAATACTCATGTGTATGGGGCAAAAATTCAAGGACTGTATTTGTGAATCATTGCATAGCATGTTATTTTAGTTTCTGTTCTGGGGAAAAGGTTAAGCACTCCAACAAGACTTTATTGCAGGGTTTTTTTTTTTGTTTGTTTTGTTTTGTTTTTTTCTATCTATGCTGTTCATTGTCAAATGTAACGGTCTGATATGTGTATTTTTTAAAGGGTGCTGTGTATACTTAATTTACTCTGAAGCCATGTTGGTAAGCGTCCTTAAAAACATGAAGTTAATATTCCTTCAGGGTTGTGTTAGCCAGATTTTCATTACTGTCACAAATACCAGAGATAATCAGCTCATAAAGAAAAAAGGCTTATTTTTACTCACAATTCTGGAGATGTTAGTCCAGATCAGTTGACACTGTTGCTTTTGGCCTATGGTGAGGCAGCACGTTGTGGTGGCAACACGTGGCAAACCATTTACCCCATGGTTGAGGCACAAAGGAGAAGAAACAGGATCACACTGTGGTATCACACTCCCCTTGTAGGGTATCTTCAGGTAGGCTCCACCTCTTTAAGTTTTACTACCTCCCAAAAGTGCCACTCTGGGGAATGTATCTCTAACACATGGGGCTTTGGGAGACACTGAAGACACAACTATAGCAAAGATGATGCTAACCAAACTCTATTAAAATTTATTTGTAACCTGCTTGGACAAAGAAGCCATTGTCTTCAGAAACCTTGGTGTAGTTCAACTGACAGCTACTGTTGTGATTTTTCTGGAGTTTGCTATCAAAAGGGTGACCCAAGAACAGTTACTGAATTATTATGCAATAAAAATGATTCTTGGCACATCCTATTCAATACGTGTAAATTGAATAATGGTACCTGATAAAAATGATTGATGGGAATGAAACTTGTGTGTCATCAATTATCATGGGACACATGATTTAATTCTCTTTAAAGAAAAAAAAAATTAAGCATTATGTTCCAGGCAGTGTTATTAGTACCAAGGTTCTTGTGATTAATAAGACAAATAAAAACCTTGATCTCATGGACCTATTTATACTATAGTTGTCTTTTGAATATATTTATCTTTTTTGCAAAGTAAAGATATTCAACTCTGTATTTAACCTGCATACATAACTCTGCACACAACCTAAGAACCCATCTTTAAACATTAAAAATCAACTCTACATAGTTTCCTCAAAAATAATATTTATTTTAAAATATATTACCCCAAATCAATGCAGAAACATCTGGAGCAGAAACCACACTATTTTCACCACAACATCCCCTCTTCCTGTCCATGCGAGAAGACCATGATATTTTTTTAATTTTTTAAAATTTATATATGACAGCAGAATGTATTACAATTCATATTACATATATAGAGCACAATTTCTCATATCTCTGGTTGTATTCAAAGTATATTCACAACAATTCATGTCTTTATACATGTACTTTGGATAATGATGACTATCACATTCCACCATCAATTTTAACCCCCTACGCCCTCCCTTTCCCTCCCACCCCTCTGCCCTATCTGGAGTTTGTCTATTCCTCCCATGCTTCCCCTCCTTACCCCATTATAAATCAGTGTTCTTATATCAGAGAAAACATACAATAAGATTTCATCTCACTCCAGTCAGAAGGACAGCTATTATGAATACAAACAACAATAAGTGTTGGCAAGGATGTGGGAGAAAAGGCACACTCATACATTGCTGGTGGGACTGCAAATTGGTGCAGCCAATATGGAAAGCAATATGGAGATTCCTTGGAAAACTGGGAATGGAACCATTTGATCCTGCTATCCTTCTCCTTGGACTATACTCAAAGGACTTAAAAACAGCATACTACAGGGACACAGCCACATCAATGTTTATAGCAGCACAATTCACAATAGCTAAACTGTAGAACCAACCTAGATGCCCTTCAGTAGATGAGTGAATAAAAAAATGTGGCTTATATACACAGTGAAATATTACCCAGCAAGAAAAGGGGATAAAGTCATGGCATTTACACGTAAATGGATGGAGTTGGAGGAGATAATGCTAAGTGAAGTTAGCCAATCCCAAGACCATGATTTTTGCACTCAATGTGAAGACCATATGGATGAATTCTGACCAATAACGGGGAAAAGAAATTAATGATAATCTACTTCTAATCCTCGCTTTAAAAATTATCAATGCAATATTTTTAACCCTCTTTGAAAACCTTGGAAGCCATGGGTATAGATAATTTCACGATAAAGTATTAGCTATCGGAACCAATGGGTCACACTTTGGAAAAGAGCCATTGAGGATAACTCTCTCATGAATGACTACCACATAATCAAGAAATTTAAATAAAAATGTTGTGTTAAGACTTTGAAATGTAGATGTCAAACTGTTATTACAATAGAGCCCAAGAGTAGCCAAAGAGGTCAGGAAAATGGTATTTATTTACTGCCTATTTTTATGCCCAATACAATTGTTGGCTACACTGTCTCTAATGACAATATTACTTGATGTCAGAAGCTATTTTAGCCACTCACCATTTTTAAGAATATTGTTAAGAATAATTAGCACACATATAAATAAATCTTTTTTCCACACCTTGCTAATTTTTACACTGTAATATCAACACATCCATTCATCATTAACTGCTTTGGCTGCTCAGTTTAAGTAGATGAAATGTTGGATATCTAGAAAAACAAAACAAAAACCTGTCACTCAGTATTTCACTCTTCTTATAAAGAGGAGAAAATAAAGCTACTACCTTAAATATTTCTATTGCCCAGTTGGCTTCCTTCTCGCTTGTCACCAGCTGCAGGGAATTGCTTTCTAAATGACTAATTAAGACTGGTGTCCTGAGGTACCCAGCACTCCTAAGTGATAATTACTGAAATTAAAAGCCAAAGACCAACAGGCTTTAAAGTGTTTAATGGGGCAAAGTAACAAGGCTGATGTATGAACTTCCCTGGGCTTGTAGTAGAGATGGCCTAGGAAATGTGCGAGAAACTAGTTTACCAGGAGACTCACATTCAATTAATGTTGCTCAAGAATCAAGAAGTTCAGGGAGTCATTGAATCCACATT
This sequence comes from Marmota flaviventris, assembly GCF_047511675.1. Taxonomy (NCBI): domain Eukaryota; kingdom Metazoa; phylum Chordata; class Mammalia; order Rodentia; family Sciuridae; genus Marmota; species Marmota flaviventris. The sequence continues at coordinate 106,830,271 of NC_092508.1, read as the reverse complement.
TCTATTTCAGGGGGAGCAGGTAAAGAACAGAGAGAGACCTTTGAAATGGCAGCTCTTACAGATAAGTCCATGGAAATTTTTCCACCAATTTTCTTTAAACCCATATTTCCATAATGATGGGGTATCTTCATAGTGAACATGTATTGAATTAACATTACTTACCCTAGGAATATACCTTGGCTCCAAGTTTGGGCACCAATGCCTTGGTCTGCTAGTACAGATTGATTGAAATTATTATTATTATTATTATTATTATTATTATTATTATTTTTGGTAACAGGGATTGAACTCAGAGGCACTTAACCATGGAGCCATGACCTCAGTTTTGTTGTTATTGTTGCTTGTTTGTTTGTTTTGTTTTTTGACACAGGGTCTCCCTAAGTTGCTTAAGCCCTCACTAAATTGCTGGGGCTGGCTTTGAACTCGTGATCCTCATGCCTCAGCCTCCCAAGCTGCTGGGATTACAGGCATGTGCCACTGCACCTGGCTTGATTGAATTGTTTGAATATTAGAAGAAATTAGGAATTGGCATTTAGAAATGCTAATATGTTTGCCTTCACTGTTTAAATTGGGATATATGTAAACTTTGGGTGGACATCTTTTGCTGTGTGTATGAAGAAGAAAAATCTCTGAACTACAAAGAGAGAACACTGAAAAAAATATCAGGGAAGATGTGGAAATGAGGGAACACACAGTTCCAGAGAAAGGGACACCATTTTTCCTCTTGTTGCTGTTTCTGATAACTAGATTTCTCTGACACTGAATACGGGGGTAATAAGGTCCATTAGATGGTCAGTTTTTGTCTAAGGAGTTGAATAACAACAAAGCATTAAGAAACAAGTAGATAGTAGAGGATAGGAAAGGTAGTAGAATACAACAGTTACTAATATGGCATTATGTAAAAATGTGGATGTGTTACCGATGTGATTCTGCAATCTGTATTTGGGATAAAAATGGGAGTTCATAACCCACTTGAATCTAATGTATGAAATATGATATGTCAAGAGCTTTGTAATGTTTTGAACAACCAATAAAAAAATAAAATTAGCTTAAACTCAATATCTAAGATTATCTTGTATCATCTTTCTAGTATTAAAAAAAAAAAAAACTCAGTTTTACCTATTCTTTGCCATAGATTAACTAGGCTCTGAGGTATAAAATGAATAATTCCTGAATGTAGTCACCACAGAACATCCACTTTGGCAAATTCCATGAAAAAAAAATATTGTGACCAGACACCATAGGTCTCACTGTTATTTGTGTGACTTGGTTGGATTAGTGTCACCAGAAACTGGAAACTGAGAGATGCACCATGAATCTTTTCCCAGCTTTTACTCTTTGGTTCTTTGCAGTGAGTTTCTCTGCAAAAGAGAAAAGCAGCAATGGATGCTGCGATTTGGGAAGCTGCTTTCTAATTTCAATGTTCAGCAAACACAGCACTCACTGAGATTTATTTGCAGCAAGAAAATTGTTTGGGGAACATAATTTTTACAGGACATAACAGCACTCTACGCTTTTCACGGCTTCCACCGATAACATTTGTGACACATCAGGGGAGAGTGCAAACTTTTATAAAGCTACAGAACGGGTCTCTGGGGGGTACGATTTAGCTCAGTTAATAAAAGGCCTCTGAGTATTTCAAACTTCAAAGAAAGGGGCGAAGAATGGAGATCAAGACATGGTCAATCTTCCTCTCAAAATAAATGACCCTAGATCCCAGAAGAGGGGAAAGTTGACAACTGGCACACTATGCAGGGAACTTATGGGGGAGGTTTTAGGGAGAGAGAAAAAGAAAAGAAGAAGAAGAAAGAGAAGGAGAGAACCAAGAGAAAAGGGGGACATTTTCAGAGCAAGTCTTGGAAATGACATTTACGCATTTTTTTTTTTCAGAAGAATGGAGTTACAATGAAATTTACAAAGTGTTATATATTTTCATCTTTGCCATATTGGGCA